>NC_138829.1:58548156-59288156 GCF_965183815.1 Platalea leucorodia
GTGAGTTTGTTGTTATATAAATTCATGGCTTCAAATTCTCAAAAGTTATAGATACAATTACATGTTTTGAAAATTTATTTTTAGTTCATTTACAGGCTGGATACGAGCATATAAAATGCATCAAATATAAATGCCCTAAACTCTAGCAATTCTGTATCTGCTAAATTGCTCATGCAGCTGTTATTTACATGTACAAATCTGAGTTTTGTGATGATCAAAAGCAATTCTACTGCACTTGTGATATTATTTCTGCATGCCAGGTAGTGCATCAGAATTTTTATCCAACTAAAGAGATAAACACCTTCATATGTCATTGCATGGGTACAAAGTTTTGGCTGAAATTAAAGGGTGTGAAAACACACATGATATGATATTTTATTTTTCCATAAAATACACTTCTATGAGAAATATATTGCAGAAAAGATAGCAAATAGGTTTTTTTCAAGCACGTTGTTTTGATTCAAATGCATTCGGGTATGTGCTTAACTTGACTTTATTAGGACTACCAACAACTATAATGTTAAGCACATGTCTAAAGTTTTGAAAGATCAAGGACTTAGTTTTACTAGCTTTAGCATAAAAAGATGTTTACATTTCTTTTTAAAAATAATAAAACAATTCCCTAAAAGTGTGCACGATAATGTGCTTAATGGGAGTGGTGAAATACAAAATTTACTTTACTTTAAGAAGAATCAAATAATTGTTCTTTTTGGCATGCCTGTTATACTTGTATTATTTTCATTTTGACACTGTACAATTTTTTTTCCAAATGCATGGTCTAATTTAAACCTTTCCCTATATTCTAGGTTGAACTGTGTTTAAATAGAATTAATCATCACCTGAATTCTTTGCAAAAGACTTGTAGTTTGTGTTCATCTAAACCTGTAGTCATTTTATTTCTTTCTCTTAACATTTCCTATTTTTTATAAAGCAATTTCTGAAAAGTTTTTAATTCACTTCTGCATATTGCCATGAATTTTTTCAAAAGTAGATGCATTAACACGCTCTAAATTGTTAAATTTTTTTTTTCCTTGGGCAAGAAGGAATCAGGTATGCATGCTGATTAACACACTCCAGTCATTAACATGTGATTATGTGGGCTGCATATTGAGCACCTGCCAAAAGATAAAATCCAGCACTTTACTACATCTGCGCAAGGACTTTTTGCATTTCTTTTGTACTTTGACAGCTCAAGAAAAAACAGACTTTGGTATCTTTGTTCAGCATAATAAAACTGTGTACATAAAATGTCTTCATGGAGGAAGGGAAGATACTACATATATTTATTTTAATCTTTGAGGCCATGAAAAATCCAGTGACTGAGACTTACACAGCACCAAGTGTAATATGAAGCTCCTAATGTACTGTATCACTGACATTCATATACAGTTTACAACATTCCTGCATGTTTATAAGGATTATCTGTTCTGGGATTCAGCCAATGTTATTGTAATTCAGAACAGTTTTATGTGATACCTTTATGTCTCATAAATGTCTTGTTTTTATTTCAATCTTCCAAATGTTTCATCAGTGTTTACCTTAAAGAAATACAAGTACTCTATGCAGCAGGCTGGTTTCCTGCATGCGTTCCTCTGCAAATGCTAAAAGGGAAACATAAAGCATGTAATACATGTCATGTAACTATATACAGAGAAGGATTTCCATGTGCATTTGATATTGCTAAAAACATAAATACAAATTTTATTTTGATATTTACAATAGATCTAGTTATAAGTCGGACAACTAAGACGACCTAAGAGGAGGAAGTTGGATATATACAAAGTGGTCTGGAATATCCAAGCCACACAATCCTTGTTTTATTTGGCAGCTTCTGACAAGCATACATCACAAAATATGTGTCTTTATTTACCCAAAAGGTAAACAGTGCTAATCAGCTGGGACTGATCACAATGCATCTTCAGTTTCAGTTTGGATGAAAATATAAGTCTAAATGCTCATTCTGTAAATGGTTCTTCCATTACTTTTTCCTTAATAAGAGCATTTAACCAAAGTCCAGGGCATAAAGTCTCAATATTGTTGTGATTTATTACCAAACCTAAACACAGGGAGTTAGGACATATGGTATTTGGGTAATTAAGGAAATCCGTAGCATATAACTCTTATAAAAGCACACATGAGTTTATGCATATCATTTGCGGGTGAGTTGATTGCCCTATAGAAGTGATTGGTCATTGTATTTAACAATACAATTTAACATTGTATTTAACGTTTTGAGGTGATTTTTCTATTCTGGAATGGAGCAAAATGCCTGTCAACATTTTTCACAGACTTGCCCATTTGTAAAGAGAAGGGTTTAAATCACATAGTTGAAAAATTGTAACTTTCTGAAATCTCTCTACCCAAAAGTTGGTGTAACTGGCTTCATTTTGTTTGCTCCAACAACTGAGTATGAAAGTATTGCTGCAATTAAGTGGTCATATTTTACATCAAACAAAAAGTCCCTGCCTATTCCTTCGAAACAGATACCTAGTCTTGCAGTGGCCTATCCATAAGGCCATATTCATATTATGTGTGCCTGATTATTATGTTATCTCAGTTTTAAACCTTTGATTGAAACTAAAGTTATTTTCCTTTTTTTTTTTTTTTTTCTTAATTTGGCATATTATTTCTTGGCTTAGAGCTAGTGCTTACTGTTATATTGTTTCTTCTTGAGGTTTTTAGATGTGTATGAAAGGTGAAATATGAGCCTTTTACAGATTGTATTCAGCCTATACTTTGGCAGTGAAATCAGTGTAAGTTTTATCAGAGTAAATGCTGAGTTAAAGACTTGAGGTTTTATTCCATTACTTGCCATTTGCCCTCCCACTAGCATAATCTGCTGAGACTTTACAAATGATGTTCTCTCAATAGCTCATAGCAGTCATTCTCAAGCCTTGGATTTAAATAAATCTTTCTTAATAAAACTTTTTTTTTTTTTTTTTTAATCGGATGAGAATTGGAAATGATCACTTAGATTTTTATTTTCTCTTAATTCTATTTAATTAAATTCCTCAAAATGGGAAACCTTATTTAATGTAGTGATTGGAAATGATTTTGTAAACATTTGCTTTCATTATATGTTAACTCCAGACTAGTTCCAAGTGCCAGCATGCCTCTAGTACTTGGAATCAAAACCACTCTGGATATCCAACTTTCCTGGGGTGTTTACATGTGTCCCATTCAATGCAGCGACAGATAAATATCCCTTTATAACAGAAAAGCTTCATCCACATGGAAATAAGCAATTCAGCTAACACATTTTATGTTAGTAATATTTGCTTTCTACTACTTCTTGGCCATTCATCCTGTGATTTCTGTTGAACTCTTACAGAAACAGTTTTCTCTCTGGCTATAGAGTAGGATTGCAGTTGTCAACTTTCAATCAAAGTTGACGGTAGTTATTCTTGAATTGCTAACTAACACTGTGACCCCGATTTTGTACAGCCCACAGTTTCAGTTCCCGAGTTTTCCTCTTTTCTCACCTTCAGAGAGCTTCTCTTTTTGAGACAGAACCTGTGCTCCCTACATGAAACGTAAATGCCACCATAAAGGGATTGCGATGTCTCTCTATTAAAATCCACAGCGTTGTGCAACTCTCCCCTTCTAAGGCTCCCGACCAGACAATCCAGTTCACCAGTTCGTTAGTCTGTCCTTAACCCTTACGAGGATCCCAAAGAGAGATCTGTTCCAAGCCAGATCTCCACTCATGATTGTGGAGTCCCCAGCTGCCCCCAAAATATTGCTTCTCAGCCCCCAAATGCAGCCCCCATGGTTTGTACTTTGGCCATTCAGAGGAAGGAGCAAGAATATTGAGTCTTTATTTTAGCCTACAATGTTTCACCAATAGAACTGTCATTTTATGTGTGTTTGCTCTATTTTGGAAGTGAAGGGCTTCATAAAAGTTGACACAAGTTGGCTCATGATTCAGTTTGCAGATATTGCTATAAACACTAGCTTCCCGATATGAAAAATACTGGGTCAACTTTCAATACCTTTGTTTACATCACTTACGGCAGTACTCCTTCATTTATCCTGCTAAAACCAGTGGGACCAATGACGGCAAAATGAACTACTTAAACTGATAGAATCTAAATACACAAGAAAACACATTTTTTACACTAACAAGAAAATTATGATTATTTGTTCAATCCCTTTTCAACAGAAACATCTAAGGAGTATAAGGATTTTCCTTTCTTTGTACAGAGACTAAGCAGCTCTCTTTTTGAAAAATTTTACCAATGTAACTTGTGAAATTTAGTGAATGTACATGCTAAAAAATAATTTTCTCAGAGTAAGAGGCGTGCTGAAATATTTATACATATTATCTCAATGTAACAGTTTTAAAGGAATTATCATGGATTGTGAAGAAAATACCATGTAAGTAGTCACAAAGAGTCCCCCTCTTTATTTATACCAAACGGTTGTTTGTAATTATTCAGAATTGTTTCTGCCATTAGCAAAACTATACTTGAGGCATTCACAGCAGCTCTAAAAGGAATGGCCCATAGGCCACTCATTGTTTACACCAGGCAGCTTGGAAAGCTGATGAGACTAAGGACACTGTTGTGGGACCACATATATTCAAAGCAAGCCTGGGATTGGTTAAAGAAATACGCTGCACCTCTCAAATGAAAAAGGCCAAGGATACACTAGGAAAGCTTTTACCACATCGCACTGGAAATCTTAATGTTGTTTTCTGAATGACATACGAGTAGGGGTGGAGGTAGAGATTTTAGGGGTAAGTAAAAGTATGATTTCATGCATGGGCTACCTATCCCTGAGTGAGCCATGCATAGTATTTTAGTATTCATGCCTTGATAATTTCTGGTTTTCTGTCTTTTGTGCATTTATTTATTTTTCTCTATTTTGTCCACTTTGAAACCTAATCCTTAAATTTTACTGACTATATATAGGTATTTAATGTGTTATAGTGGGGACATTTTGTCAAAACACTAAGCACAGTGGGTTGAATGATCTGTAATAAAATTTTGCCTGTGCTAATGTGCTGGAAGGGAAAGGTATACAGGAAAAATGCCCTTTATTTATCTTGATATTAAAAAACAGCGTCTCAAAAATAGACTCAATTTTGTCCCTGCTGAATGGTAAGCAGCTGGAATAGTGGTCCAGACTGAGTTTCTGTCTTCAGCTGCTGGGCAGTAAGATTTTCTGGTTTAGTCATCTCTGCAAATAAATACCTCTTCAACTTAAACCATTTTTATATCTGACAAAGTAAGGCAAAGAAAAAAAGCTTAAGATGTAAAATCGTCATACGTGTTGTTCTTTAAGCAGTCAGATTTATGCCTAATTTTGTGTAATAAGCTGTCTTCAAATTTTATTCTTTGCCAGTTATTAAGGGCTAGTCTGGAAATGCCACCATTGTGGTGGGCAAAAATCCCTGTGCAATACCTTTGTGTATTCTGGTATGGGCATAAAGATTGTTCTACAATTATCCAGTATTGGCGTGTGAGTGGGAGGATAGTTTTATAAGTCGAGCAAAGGTATGGTGGGATCCTGAGCAATCTGCACCAGATGTCACTTTGGATCAAACTGAGAAGAAACTCACTTTGCTATGTTATCTGTAGTAAGCAATACTTTGACCTAACACTTTCCGTTAGGACCAAATTCAAAATTTTACAAACATAGCTTTTTGTAAATTTCTTCTTTTCTAAGTACTCCATTCTTATTGGAAGTAAAATATGCTTCAGATGGGCATGATATTTTGATACTGACACTTTATTAATATGTTGATATTCTATTTCTTGACTGGAAATTGGATTAATCCTAATGTAGTCAAGATTAAAAATGTGTAGGGTTTACTGTGACCAAATTTCACCAATGTTGGATGAAGAAGTATGCTCTGTGTTAAATCTTTTGTCCATAGACTAAATGTTTACTTTTTATTTTATTATAAGATATTTTCCTTTTTTCCTCCTCCTTACATGGAAATCACTGAAATCAGTAAGAACAGCACACCTTGAGAAATGCACCTTTCAAAGGGACTGTCATGTGTTGAAGATAGTATTTCAAGTTTAGACTTAAAATGCCATTTTACAGAAATACATGAATTTTAAACCTGAGAATTCAGGGATGTGTCAGTTGTCTAGTGTATTATGTAGCTATTGGATGACTTTGGGCACTAGATTGTGTCCAAATATATTAAGTGGACATTTATATCAGTCATGTTCTCTTACCCATTTTCTTATTATCAGTTATGCTGAGAAAAGTTGACTTCAATGGAGAATTTTCATCAGTGCTGATGGATTGCTCAGCTGGATTTTGCAAAATGAAAACATTAGAGTTGATCTTGGTTAGGCACTTGTCTTTACCTCTTCTTCCATGCTCTTGGAAAAAACGTGAAAAATACCTTTAATAGCATCCTGTCTTTCCTCTTTTCAGGTCAAATGAACTGGAGCTTCCTCATTCTGTAAAAGGTGGCTCCATAAAGCGTCTCGAGGCTAGGATCTCTTTCATTATTGAATTGTCCCATAATCAGAAGAACCAGGTTCTCCTTTCCTATCCATGAATTTAGTTTCTTGTTCTATTATAAGAATCATGGTGGTTCTTTTCCATTCTGGACTCCAGATTTTCTAGTAAGAGGATACATAAGGATGTATTTCCAGTTACATTAGGAGTATCTGCATGCTGCGTGCGAATGTTAATGTAGATTATTATTACTAGCCAGGCCTGCATCTGATGTATGTGATAGTTGCACTTTTGGTCATGCAGCGGGTGAGGTGATGGGACATAAATGTGACATGCATTGGTCCGCAAAAGATTATAAGATCTACCAAGCAAATTAAAATCCTTCATAAATTTGCTTTGTTTGATTTTCAACAAACTGAATGCTGCAGTAACAACTTCCCTTCACATACAGTTGAGCCAACTTTCTAGAGAAAATATAACAGAAATACTTCCCTTGCCCCGTTGTTTTTTGATATGTCTAGTTTGCCATGAATGTGAGGTCAATATAACCTGTTCATATGGTTGGAATAAAAAAGAAAACTGCCAACAGTAGGTACATAGGAGCAAAAATATCTATTCTGATTGCATAGCTATAAAATTCCTTCTGAAGCCTTTTCAGTGTTTCATTTTGAGCGGCATATTATTTGTAGATTATTCACAAATTTATCTAGAATCATAGAATGCAGGGGAATTGGTTTTGTTTCTTGTAGATAATTGTACATGCAGCTGATTTTGATTTTTCTAGCTGAGTTCTGCTGTTATTAGATAAGGTATTTACACTGGACTGGTCTACAGTTTTTCCATTTGCCCATTTAATCCCTTGAATGCCTTTCAGTTTGTGCAGTTCTCCTGCTGAATTCTCAGCCACTCTTTTTAACCATTTCTGATTTCAGAAAAAGATGGGGCTCAGAAAGTCATCCTGCTGGGTTTCTTAGAGTGCCAATTCAGATAATACACTGCAAATGTATTAGGCATTTAGTGACCCCAATACTGCAGCTGGAGGGCCAAACAGAACCAAAAATATTAGGGATACATTTTATTATTTTATTTTTATTCTATATTTTAATTATGCACAAAACTGACAATATAAAATACTTTATTAGTTGGACAGATCCTCATTCTTTCAAAGACTCATTCTGCCTCCATTTCATAAATGTACATCATTTGCACAGAGTTTCAACTTGTCCCATCTTCATTATGGACACTGCAGTCTTTGGGCAAGAAAAAGAAGTGTGGATGTGCTGCCTAACGGAGGCAGGACTCGGAGAGTCTTTCACTAGCAGTGAAGGAACATTGTACTGGACCTTGTATGAATCCAGATGAGGGAGAGGATAGGTTATCAGGAGGAAGATCATTCAGTCATTTCTACTTGCTCCACAGATCAGCCTTATCTTCTTGTTTCCGGCCTTAACAATAGATATAGTGTTCCTTGCTGAGAGCATGAAAAACCCTGCATTGAGCCTGATGGATATGCTTCATGTACTGTAGGAGGACGTTGCTTTCTTGAGAACAAACTCCTTTAAAATTACTAAATTGCTCTTATGCCGTAGTCTTCAAAGGTGAAAATGCCATGTTATATAGTATTAATTCTTCACTGAGGAAATGTATCATAGAAATACAAGTTTTAAATTTGAAAAATATTAGAAGATCCGTTTTTCATCTCCATTGTAACTTAGACCAAGTTTTAAGAAAAATGCAAAGTAGTTTTCAGAAACAATTGAAGGTAAGAAAGTCTTCCTTTTCTAAAGGCAACAAAATAAATTCAGCTCTGCACCTGGACTGTCTAAGCTATTGTTGTCCTTTGTGATGTTTGATTCTTTAATGAATACAAATGGATGGAATGAAAAATTCTTTAATGTTTGCTAGATGAAAAAATGAAGGTAAAGTTTTTGTTCCATGTCACCTCTCTTTCTGTCTGTGCTTACAAAACCTCTGTCACTCCTACTGTGTTGACAGGGGTGCTGCTACTGCTGGGATGCGATAGCGTCTTCTAGTTTCCTGTCTTGGTGAATAACTACATTTTCAACATCACTAGCAAATGCTGCCTCCTTCCCCAATGGCAATAATAGTGCTGTGCTAATCATATACTGCTGTGCTTGATGACGATTTGTCACCACCACCTTCTATGCAGTCCACAGCCCTTAGTTACCACACTTGCTCATTGTTAGTGTTGCTCCTTCTGTTACATTGCACAGCTACTTCTTAATCCATTCAAGACTGAAGCAAAGATTTATGTCTGATGTTGTTGCCAATAGTTAATGTTCTCTAGTCCATCTTTCTTCAGCCCTTGTTTCACCTGGGACATTTCCCAACACAAGTTTCTTCAGTACTCTGTAGCTGGGTATTTCCAGCTCATAGAGTAGTAGGAATATTATTGTTTGTGGGGAACACTATGCTTTGGGAGAATGATTTTTGATAGACCTATTAATTCCTCTCTTAATTCTTAAGTGTATTGCCACTGGTTTAAAGAAACTTCAATTTTAAAGAAAATCTGTTTTATGGCATTGAATATACATGCTGACATTTCTAGGCATACCATAAACAAAAATCCTTGATATTTTTTTACCCCAAATTTTTAGCACTCCTAGCCGGGTATTATTAAAAATTAAAAAAGAATAATAATATTGGAAAGGAAGTGTGCGAGAAATTCCCATGGTTGAGTTTTTGAGGGCAAATTGAAGAATTTGTGCTCTTTTTAGCTGAAAGAGTGAAAGCAGAGATGCAGTGGATGTTGCACCTATGGTTGGGAGAATGAGGAGTCTGAGCCGGAGGAGTTCACAAAGGGCTTGGCTGTTGGGTGATATCACAAAACTGAGGAGAATTGACATTACTCGTTGCTTTTTGATGCCTTTTTTTTTTTTTTTAGGTTATTGCTCAAGTACTATATGTTATCTATTGACAAGGGAGATGAACCCTTTTTACTTCTCTTTCTGTGTTTTTGTCTATATAACACATTCTCTGATACATGCAGTCTCAATACCTATGTATCACAATACATGACTTGTTCTGCCACAAACTCATTTCCGTGCTCATTCTTGTCTATGTTAACCTGGAAAGTGACATCTCCTTTTGTATATTAGAAGCACTATAACTTTCATTCTTTAAGAAAAGTGTTTAAAGAGCAGTGAATGAGTATGGGTAGACACATACCATTAGCTTTGTTTAACTGTGAAGTAGATTCCTTGCTCCTCAGTCATTATTGGCCTAACTCCTTTTCTAGTTTTAAAGTTATGTTGTTTTCCATTAGCTGAGGATCTATCCACAAATAATTTGTCCTTGCCTGTATTTTCTCTCTCAGTGCTACATGTATTGCCCTTACTTAAGGAACTGTAAAAGCTTACATTCATTGAAAAAAGTGTTGAAGTGGCTTGTTTCTGACAAGGAAAATCCTTGATGAGGAGTATCTCAGGCATGAAGTATGATCGTTAGAAGTGTGGAGAGGACTGGCCTTAAGGAACAAAGAGCCCCTGACAGGCACTGAAACTGACAAATTCAAATCACAATGCTCATTTTAGAAACTGGAGGATACATGTAGGCTCATTAGTATTACAGACTAATAAATAATGCTTTCAACTTTTACCTGTTTGAGATACTTCTGATGTAAGAGAATAGCCTATGTTTTCACATTCTATTGTTTCTTTCCAGGAGTCAGAGAGTAATAAGTTATGTTCCCTATATTCCTTCCGAAATACCTCTACCTCACCAAACAAGCCCGACGAAGGAGGTCGTGACCGCAGCGAGCTAATGACCAGTGTTAATTTTGGAACGCCAGAACGCCGCAAAGGAAGCCTTGCAGATGTGGTGGACACGCTGAAGCAGAAGAAACTAGAAGAAATGACCAGGACTGAGCAAGAGGGTATGTGTTGGATAAGACCAATACAGTTTCCCCACCCCCAAACCCTACAATTTTTATGGCATAAAGAATGTATCGGGTATCAAGAGCCAGAAAATTGCATAATTGGCAAAGGCTAGGATAAAGTTATTCACAGGTTACCATGGCAATGGTAGCTTGAGATCCATTAGGGATTTTAGACAAATATGCCAGTTTTTTAAAACTTTCTAAATTGGGTTGGTTGTCTGTGAGTCAAAGCAAGAATGTCGGTTTAGGTGAAAACTCAACTCTTACTCGAAAGGTTATGATGAATTCTTAACAGATTGTAGAGTTGTGAGGGATATTCTTCAGTGGTATTTGTTCTTTTCCTTTTAAAAGATAAATGTTTATTTTAAACAATAGGAATGAATAAAACATGAGCTGGTTTGTTTTGCCTTAGAAATTCTCATCTTTCATCACCTTAATGACCCAGCATCTGTGGCTAGGAGAACGGGAAACAGTTTTAAGTGTAAAGAGTACCTAGTTCCGACCTATACATCTAGAATTGCGGCTGAAGAAATAATTTTTTTACAGTCTGTTCAGATATTGTTACAAGTGCTAAAAGAGAGAGATAAAAATGAGGACAAAACTTTGAGCTCTAAGGCAGTTTATGTATTCAGTCCTTATTCAAATATTTTCATCGACTTTGCTAAGATTTTGGCCTTGATAGGAACTAAACAGAATTGGAGAATGAGTTTAGCAGTATATGTGTGCGCGTGGTCGGGGTCCACTATGAAAATCTTTCCCCATGTCAAGCAGAATGAAGTCTTGGTTGCTTCTGCAACAATACCCTCTAGTCTGTGAGCTCATACATGAGTTTGAACCAGGGAAGATGTGAGAGCAGGAGGCTCTGAAATAAACAGGTGTGGAGGTATTTGTGTGGATTCTGTTAGTTAATTTACCAGTGTTGTTTTGTGGCATTAAAAATAACCCAGGAAGAATATTTGTAATGTGGTAGAACCACAAGGCAGTAGAACTTTGTGATCCCTTTTTTCTTTGGAATATGAATGAGTTAATAATGATTTTACATCCTCAATTTCATGGTATGGTCACAGTGCACTTCAAACAGTGCACTTTAGGATCACTTGGCTCTATGTAGCAATGTAGATTTCAATTAAAATTGACGCTGATACAATAATATGTTTAAATATGGGATAAAATCATGTAGGGATAGAAGTAGGCTTTCAAATTTCTTGGCATAATTGTTAAATGCCAGCACATAGATAAATGTGTTCTATAGGTGTCCTTTCTGAAGCTGGTGAAACATCTCTAAAGAGAGAATGTCCCAGATTCTTTACTACCATCTGTCTGTTTTCAGCTGTAAAGATCACTCTTTTAAAAATTGCTTTCTTAGATTTGGTGGTTAGACTAGGAAAACTATTTTAAATGTTACTTTGGCAAAGTTGTTTTTTACAGTCAGTAACAGTCGTTCGACACTCCATGCTAATCAAAGGTCTTGGCTCATACTTTGCTGCGGGAGTATACAAGTTGCTGTTGATTATAGTGACACCACAGCTAAGACTTTTCCAGGAGTATATTGAATGGTGTGCTAATAAAAATGTGCATCAAAAAGTTTAAACATAGTATCTTACTGTAAGGATTCAAGCATTTCATAGCTTATTTTTGTATGAATTCTCAAGAATTTTCTGCACTTCCGCTGTATTAGTATACACTAGTTGATTTACGAGAGGTGTGTGTACAGCAGAGAGATCCCTCTCACTGTGTTTGGGCCTTCCATGCTGTATGTTCTCATCAGCTGTGAAATAAAGGTCATTTCTGATCCATAAAATAATCTTGCCTTTTATGGACCACATTATACTGCAAAACTATGCTAAAGTCTGCCTGTAAGTCGAAAGGTAATTGACTGTATCTTCATGTTAACTTCTTTTCAATCCATCCAGCATTTTCTGCAGAAAAAAGGCCACTTCCATTTTACAGAAAACAATTAATGAACAACTGACTGGTACCATATAAACTAACATGGAAAAATCATTAATAGAAAGATTGGAAATTCTTCAGGTTGTTACACTTAGGAAGTTCAATGCTTTTAAACTTCTGTGTAGATTAGGAATACCAAAATTCTTATGACAGATTTGAATAACTATTTCTGTATTCAGAGGTTTCTCTGAATTAAAAAGAAGTAAACTCTCCATACTTGCTTGATTGGAATAAAATAACATTTTAAAAATAATTACTATCTTAAGACTCTGACCTTTATTGTGACTATGGGTGCTGCAACTGACTCAGTGCAGAGTCAGTTGGAGAAATGAGGTCTGAGATTATGAAAATATTTTGCCATCTTATAGTCTCTTTTCAACAACCTAATTAATAGCCTAATCACACATGCACCATACATGATGCTCTTTAACATCTATCCTTTAAAATAGGTTTCTATGGAGTTCTGTTCTTAAAATGGTATGCAGCCAATGCTGTTGAGGAGCCCTTTGTGTAATAAGTCCTGATATGTCACAAAATTGCTTATCCAAAATGAAAAACACCTGCTGATTTTTTGAGCAAATAGATAGCATAATATAATTGCTTTAACGAACGTAATGAGGAGAAGACATATATTTCTATTGTATACTACTGTGTAAAATCTGTGGGGCTCGAAGTCTCGCATCACTCATTTGAATAAATTAATAGTACATGTTAGCATCTTTTATAGGGAGGAGCTCCATGATCGTCAATGTAGCTGTGGGAATTGGGCTAACATATGGTCATATGTCAAGTTAATTGTAGAGTTAGAAGTGGAATAAAGAACTCAAGAATTCCAGTCATCTGCTCTAACCCCCACGCGAGTACAGCAACAAGTCTCTTTTAATGTTATTACAGTAACTTTCTGGTCCATCTATAGGATCTGAATTTGGGTAATATGAGTTGCTGGTGTCAAATACTTAAATATTTTGTGGTATACCTTCAGATATTAGGTGTCTGTTATGCTTGTATATACTATTTGTGGTCTCCACTGTACCTCATAACATTGGGAAAGAAATATATACTGAAAGACTTTATTGTGTCTAAATAGATATCTTTAATCAGAGTCCTTTGGCTTCTGAAAATAAGTTGTCTAATGAGAATTTCATCTGAGCAGCTGTGACTGAGGAGGTCAACAGGCATTGCCTAAGAGAATATGGCCCAGCTGGTTAAATCTGGTTGTTGTAGTGATTTAAATGGTCAAGTGCTGCTTGTAATCCAGGACCGTCTGTTTGTAAAGGAAAGAGTGAGTGCTTCAGCATAATGTACAGCTGTTTTAATCTCTCTTTAATAATAGCGCTTCAGCCAGTGTCATGTCTTGTGTATAAAACTGGGAACATGAGCACCTCATACAGGACTGAATATACCTTAGGTACGTTTTTAGCATTATTTGTAGTTTGAACAAAGATTACCAACATCACAGGGTAAACAACATTTTTTGACTTCACGGTCCAGTATTTGCATACTTTGTACACTAAGGCATTCCTGTGTCTTAATTTGTAATGATTTGAAAATGAGAAAATTGATGAGAAAATTGTAACTTGGAAAAAAAAAAAAAGAATGCTACAAATATTTAGAGTTAATTTGAGTATGTAAAGACTTTGCTGACATGTGTTCTCATAAGACAGAAGAGGTCAGAAATGAACAGGTGTCTAATTTAATCAACAACACTAGACTCTAGGGCCTCTTGGATAACTTCAATATATTCATCTTCTTAGTTTTTCTATGAGCAGAAGGATTGTTTTACTGGCTTTTTTTTTTCTTTGGAAGTATCCTCCAGTACAATCAAGTATTAAATCTCCTTACAGCTCAGATGAAGAGTTTATGTTAGAGAGTATGGTCAGACTGCTCCTTTCCCTTTATATCCCCCTTCAGTAAAAGATCTTTCTTTCAGAATATTGCTTATATTACTTTTGTGAGACAGATTTACATCACCTGGGCTGCCTGAATTCTAGGCTGAGAATTGGCTTCCAGACAACTATCCTACTGCACTTCATCAAAAGCCTCTACGAGCAATAATTAGTAGTGCACATCTTGTCTGTAGCTAGGAGAGCAGATTTCCCCCTTTCAGGTCTGGAATGCTAGGTTGGCAGGTCAGCTGGCACTTCTGAGCTGGAAACTGGGCATGTCATTTCTGCTAAGTGCTAAGCCCTCATTACTCAGGGCCTGGATTCCTAATTCACTTTTGACCTTGATTCTGTGCGATGTATACAGTATCATTTTTCAACCAAGCTCAGTTCAGAATTCTAGCACAGGCTTTTTATAAACTGCTTCCCATTCTTGTTTCCTCCTTGAAGACCATAGTTGAACATTCAGAGATCAAAGATTTTTACGTATGCATGTTGGAATAATGAACATCTATATAAAGAGTAGTATATTCATAAATTTCCATCTATTCTCTGTCATGTGCACCTGTTTGTACTCTCTCTCTATGGGCGGATATATGTAACTCATAGTGATATATAATATGTCTAAAGATATCTAAATTAAAAATTAAGGATTCACATGTATTATTCATTTTATATGCAATAGGGAAAAATCTTACTACTCTACCCGGTAGTGGTGGTTTCTCTGATTTTGTGTTTTGTTATTTTTTTTTTCCTTCAGCTTCATTAGTTAATAATAATTAAAGGCTTTCTTTTATACTACCTTAAAATAGATAACACTTCCCCTATAAAATTTTCTATCGTGCCAGAAAGGACAGTATACTCAACTATTGCATACACAAATATGAACATATTTCCTGTTGACTTCACTGGGAAATAAAGACACTTAAACTTTCACATACTGTGTTTTATAACTGGACACTGGTAAACCATTTTGGTTGTAATTTTTATGCAGGTGGTTTTTTTTGGTTTTTTTTTTTTTTTTTTTATGGTATCTGTGTGTGCTATAGTGTATTAAATGAATGGAGATTTTCAGGTTTGTATTCTTTGTTTTAAGCCTCCCACAGCTGAGAACAGACAGAGTTCAGGCATATACACTTATTTTCTGGTATAGTTTTAAGCACAACCTTTGAGGACATTACATATCAGGAGTTCTCTTCCATGGATTTAGAAGAGAACTACTGACCATCTGTGGTCAATGAATATTTTTGAATGTTTTTCAGAAGTTTTACTGAGATTTAATTCAAGTTTTCTGTCCTGTGGTGTGCTCTATACCCACGCTTTCCACTAATGAAGGCATGATCCCTGGTTGTCTTAATACACTTGGCATTTATAGAACCCTGTTCTTTATTCTTCAGTTCTCTTGATGGCTACAGATATTTTGTTCTGTTTCAAGTCTTTAAAAATGTTACTGGGATTTGGTATTAGGATTATCCAAACTAATGGTTAAAAATTAATTAATACTAGTGTTCTATTTTTTGTGATACCTGTGGAATTCGTAAATGGTAACTGAGGTTCCTCTTAGCAAGAAACAAGCTCTTTGCATATGAAAAAACCCACCTTCTTAAGAATCCTTTCATCAGCTTTGAAAAAGCTTGCCACATCTGCTAGGTATCACCCTCATCATGTTTCCCTTTTCTTCTTTTTAAAAATCATTTTTGGTAAGCAAATTCAGAATCAGTTATCTACATAGTTAATTTAATACATATCTTTTACTTGCTTTTTGTTAGAAGCCATGTATGGTAGCATCTAGGCCGAGGAATTTTTCTGCTAAACTCCAAACACGCTTCCAAAATAAAAACGCAAAAGCCCAAAAGTCCACACAATAAATAGATGACTCAGATCAAGTTAGAGGAGAGATATGAGGAACGTTTTCCTAAACTTTCTTGAATTACTTACCTCTTTACCGTATAATTAAATGCAACTCACTGTCTCTTTTTTTCAGCCAATAATCTTGGTAAAATCACACGGGTCACTCCTTTTTCTTGCAATTTATGTTGCTGTTTTAGAAAAATATATTCTTCTATTTAGAGAAGTTTTATAGATCATAAAATTTCTAAGAATTCATTGTTGAAGTGTACAGTGAATTCCTATGTCTTAATGTGTTAAAGTAAAGTAATGTAGGACTTTTTAGGAACATTACCACAAAGAAAGTGGTTTCTAGGGTTATTTTCCTGGTAACTAAAAGAAGATACAGCCTAGTTTGTTTCTATCTATCTGATGTATTTGATTTTTCTATCAAAAATTCATTCTTGTCTGAAGCAGAAATAGCTTTAATAAACTTGTTTTAAAGACATTTAGAATGCAACATACGTTTAGGTAAATATTTTTTTTTTGCAGAGGCAGACCCAGCCTGTGTAACCACACTGTATCTGGTCATTAATATTTTGTCTCATATTTTGATTTATCCTTCTAGGTATAGGAGAATTTGTGCATTTTTGATTATTTCCTGTCTTACATTCTTTACGTTTTTCAGAGTACTGTTTTGTGATTAAATGCTATCTCACAATTTTTTTTTTAAGAAACTGGCACGTTGTCATCTTTCCACCTTATCTTTGCATTTATCATCTGGCTGTCTACACTACAGTCTTGCCCAGTGTTGTAGCATTTGAGCATCTAGCCATTACTCACAGGTTCTGTGTGGATTATAGTATTCTTCAGCATTTTTCAGTATGTTTCATGCTACATTTGAAAGTTTCCCTTCAGTTTTCCTTGTTTTCAAATTTGTTCATGGCACAGAAATGGAGAACAGTATAGGCCTTTACATAGGTATCATGAAGAATGAGATCTACATGAATAAATCAATAGATTATGGAGACCACCTTTTTTGCTAGAAGGTTTTCATGTCCTTTCAGTTCTTAGCTCTAACTCAGGATTATCAACAAGAATGTGGCGAGTGTGATGGTAGCATTTTTTCATAATAGAATCTGCTGGAAGCTGAACGGAAATAGCCATATGAGGACCTGTCAGGTGAAAATACACCTTCGTTACTCTCAGGCAGTTACCTAGATGTAGGATCTACGGCATTTTATGGAGCTTCTACTTTTCTGGAGGTTCTGTTTCCCAGTGCAGGTTGTTTTCTTCTTGAAGCTTTGTACCTCTGCACCTCTACAAAATTGTTGCTTTTGCTAATAAACAGAGTTGATCATAGCTCAAATCCAGATGTGGGGAGAGTCTGAAATTCAGGTCTCAGTTCTGAAGATTGAGGCATCCCTTCTAGCTATGATAACTCTTTAAAGTATTTTTGGGTAGATGTTTACTTTCAGCATTTTGAGATGCTCACTTTACATTGAGGAAATGTCTTTATTCAGCCCTGAATATTTGAGATGAGTAAAATCCTTTTCATTAGAACAAATGGGCTTTCAGGCTTTCCTCGTTGTCTCTGAACTTCAGCTGTAGACAGGGACAGATTAAACTGAAACAGGACGAAATCTTCTAAACACCAGCATCTACTGACCATTCCAACCAGTTCCTCCCCAGTGACTGTGTTTTCCAATGTCTTATGTTCAGAGGTCATCTCATCTTTTTCTTTAGTCGCACTGTACTTCTTAATTATGACATTGTCTACTGCTGGATACAATTTAATTTAATTTAATTTTTACTGTGTGGTAAATTGTCTCCATGCTTCCATTTTATATAATTTTCTGCACTATGCTCCTCTACGGTTTTGTCTTCTTTTTTTGATATGGTATAAGATTTGCTGTCTTTACACTATTTGTATGTTATTAGTATTATGAAAGCATTATTAAAGAAGCATACCTAAAAAGCCAGCTTTTTCCTTAGGGCAGTAAGAAACGCAAGTTCAGTGTGAATGGGTACAACTGACATTGGGCTCTGTGGCAAAGAATGTAAGTGAGTAAATAGCTGTAAAAATATGGAGAGTTGCTTCAGTTGTGTGATCTTGGCAGCAGAAAAATAAATTCAGACATCATTGGTTTCTGATGTACTGTGACACAAACAACGTTATGATCAGATCAGGCTTTAAAATGGGAATTGAAATACATTTTGTAGTCATCAGGTTAATAGTAGGGACTAGACTGCAATACTTTCCTTCCTAAAATTGCTAACGTAAATATAAGAATATGAGGGAAAGATAGGGCTCGAATGTGGCCGGTCTTGTATGCCATTGTATTTTCCAAGTTCTGTAGGGTGAATGACCTCAGATTTCTTTGGCGATGAACTTTAGTTTTAGTTGGTTTTATTTGCTTTGCCATTCCTGCTGTTTTGCAACAGGGCCTAAAAGTGCTTTAAGTGCTTATGACTGGGGTAATGAATGAAAATATCTTTCCAGCACTGAGAGTATTGCATTAGACTGAATAGTCACCTTACTTGTAAAAGCACTATTAGAGAGGGGCAGCTGTAAGTAAGGATAACGATTTGTGTCCAGTGCTTATTTACTGAAAATTGTAAATGTATTATTTATTGAGAGCTCTCCAGACAGTGCTTGTCAGAATAAAAATGTCAACTCTAAGCAAAATGTTATAATACATAATAAAAATGCTAGGTACACACTTTAGAGATACAGCTAATTAGATCTGCTTTTCTTAAAGAAATGACAGTAAAAATGCTCAGCAGAATATACATTTTAAATGCTGATATATTCCTTATTTTTCTATACAGTATTTGGTTTAGATACCTTATCATTACTTAAAAATAATTTTGACAACTTTATTTGGTTACCACAAGAGAGACAGAGGCATTCGCTGCCTGGCTGCAGGAGGCAGCGACATACTCAGGCTGTCTTGTTCACCTAACGGAGAGAGCAGCTACTCTCACCTCTGTGTTTTAGTCTGAAACTCCAAGATGCCACGTCTTTTGTGAGGGAAACCTGCCTCCAGTGGAAATAACAAACAATTATTAAGATTAGTTTTCAGCCGTGCTAATTAACCCCAAACAAATATTATGTTAAGGAGACTAAATCCATTCAATGTCAGTGTTACTTCTGTGTATTATTAAATACAAGTAAGAATTAAGAAAAAAAAGTAGTTCATTTTTTCCTTTTAAAATACTACTCTATTTAAGTATTTTTTTAGACATTTTAATTTTCCCTGAAAATTTGTAATGGGAAGAATTTGAGCTTAAATTGGATTTTGAATTTATCCTTTTTACATCGAACTGCTCAGTTCAGCATCATAAAATTTAGGATGTCGTCATTAAAAGCAGATTTCTTCTTTCAAGTATATCAGCCAGTAGGTGAAAAAGCCTTACTGTGTTTATTTCAGTGACAATCTGTCCACTGCAGTCAGTTTGCTGTCAGTTTCACAGAGCTGGACAATCAGAGTGGCTTTTCCTTTGCGATCATCTGGTCCAGCCCCCCCGCTCAGAGCAGGATTGCCTAGAACAGGTTGCTCAAGGCTGTGTCCCATCAGTTTCTGAGTATCTCCAAGGAGTGAAACTCCACAACCTGTTCTGTGTTTGGTCATCCTTACAATAAGAAAGGTTTTTCTTGTGTTTCAAGGGAATTTCCTATATTTCCGTTTGTGCCCTTTGCCTCTGGGCCTGTCACGGGGCACCACCGAGAAGAGTGTGGATCTGTCTTTTTTACTCCCACCATCAGATATTTATATATTATCCCCTGGAGCCTGCTCTTTTCCAGGCTAAACACTCATGGTTCTCTCACCCCCTCTTTATATGAGAGATGACCCAATCAGCTGGTTGTCTTATGGCCCATGGCTGGACTCTCTCCAGTATGCCCATGTCTGTCTTGTACTGGGGAGCCCAGAATGGGACACAGCGCCCCAGGTGTGGTCTCAAATATGGTTTATTTTAATGCCTCTAGTTTTGCACTGTAGGACTGATCTGGTACCTTTAAAGCCAAGAAGGGCTTTATCATGAACTTCAACGGTAGTATGCTCAAGACCTATCCGAGTCCTAGTCATCTGTATAATTCGAGTGTTAGCCCTACATGTGTGGTCTCACTTCCCAGTGCATAGCTGATGAGCACAAAGTGAAACCCAGGAACACAACATAATTCAGTGTTCTGAACTACATGTTTCTGCACTTCATAAGTGTATTTTGCATTGTGATGAATCCTTCTAATTCCCATTTGTAGCCAGGCTTCTTCCTTATTTACTCATTGGTATGTTGATCTCCAAAATGAAGCAAGTTAATAGCTGTCAATGTGTCAAAACCCTCCCTATTCTGTATTACTTTAATAGCATAAAGAAGTGGTGGTATTTCTGTAGAGTTCAGATCATGATATTAATAAAAGAGTGTAACAGCCCTTTTTAAATATAATCGTGAGGGCAATTACTGTGTAAACATCTGCAGATAGCTCCTGTTAGCATTGCTCTGTCCTGACTAAGAGCACCCATTCTGCTGCGGTCTTGGGTCGGTCTTTAACATGGGCTGCCAATCAATAAAGCTGTGCCAAAATGTCTTGTTCTACAGCCTAGCATTTTGGAATGTATCTAATAGCTGTTTTCTTTTATTAATCATAATATATTTTTAGTTTTACTTACATAGGTGCCCAGAGTTCCTGGGCACAGTGCCCTACGTTTGAATGCCTGTTTATTTTCATCTTCCTTTTTGTTAACTGTTTTACTTAATGCTTTACATAACCATTTGCCATATTTCGACATGAAGCTATAATGCACTGCTGCCTGCTCACATTTCTTAAAGGACTTGGCGTGACATCACCTTCTACAGTGAATCATGATCTTCACTGAGCCTAAAAAACCCCATCTTGAATACTCTTCTGTCTTTTATTTGTTTGAAAATGTTGAAGCAAGCAGGCTCTTTCACCCATCTGGAGGAACTCTGAACACAGTCTAGAGAGCCTGCAGTGGCACCAAAAAACATTGAGAGCTCTGTAGTGAATTTCTAACACCACTTTAAGACAGAATTCTGTTTGCATTATGCTATGCTGTATGTGTTAGGGGATATGCATGAGGACAGGATTCGGCTCTTTCTACTCTTTCTTCAAATTTACCTGTATTTTCAATGTTTAAAACAGCTCTGGTTCTCAGGGTAGGTCTTAGCAGTCCTTATTGTATCTTAAATATGTAACAAGCAGATTACTTTTAAATATTTACAGTGAAACAAAAACTAACACATCGGGCAGAGGCTTGTTAAAATGTCAGAAGAACTTGCTGTAGTGAAAAATAAATATTGAACCAAGTTTATTCCTGAGGTGACTCCATTAATTTCAATGGAATTACTGTAGGAGTAGTTCTGAAAAAAACTGTCTAGATTTTGTATCATAATTTTAACATTTTTTTACAGAGCTTTGAATAGTTCAGAAGTAATTTTATAGATCTGGCATGCATATGCATCAGTAAGTAAAATAAGCTTCCTTTACTTCAGTTTCTGTTTCCTCTGTGGACTGTTTGTGTTTTTAGCTGTTGAAATGCAGTTGTTGCAGCTTTATTAATAGGTTTGGTTACATCTGCAGTTATACTCATAATTAAAAATTTAGTTGGAGAATTGGTTCCTCCAAGTTTCAGTGTATATCTGCTGTTTCTGTCATATAATGACTAGGCAACGTATCGTGTCTGTTGCCTTTCGGTGTCTGTGTATCACGTAACACAACAGACAGTGGCCAGGCATACAACCTCAAAAATCAAACCAATCTGTTAATGAACTAACAAGACAATGCAGTAAGCATCTCTATTCAGTCATTCTCCCCAGCTTTCAGTTATTCCTTAGACCAAGAGTAGCTAGTGCTGTATCAACAAATGATTTGATGACAATAATTTGGCTGATGAGAACAAAAGGAAAAAGCCCCAATCTAATTAGAAAACACTGTATATTAGGTGGCAAAATGTGGCTAATAGTTTATCTTTTATTGTAAAACTGCAATTTGCAACTTTCAGCAGTTAACGATTTTTATGTCCCCCCTCCCCCTACACGCACACAAAATCATTAAAAAAAAGGCAAAAAGAGACTACAGGATTTGAAACACAGTGGCCCTGAAGTGATGGGAAAATGGCCAAGGTGTCACAGCTAATTTCTGACCCTGCTTTATGAGTTCTGCTGTTCCTTATTCCCCTTGTCAGTCTGTGAATCCCTGAGGCTGTACAAACTGGCCTAACATCACTCAACTCCAGTTTTATATCCTCTTTTAATAATGTTGAGTCTATTCTGTCCAACTTTGATTCAGACAACCTGCTTGTCTTGAAAAAGTGATATATTTAATCAGTGGCTCTGTCTCCAGCATAGCTCCCACTGCGTGAGACTAGAGCCAAAGAGTAGTGCAGTGGCCTGTCACTTCTGTTTGAATAGGTAATGTGGAGCCGTTCAGCCGAAGAGACAGGAGCTGGAACTGCTTGTTAGGACACATGATCAAAAGCCACTCTCTGCTTTCTGCCAATCAAGCCTCATGTCGCCTTGTGGGGCAGACATTAAATAGATTTTTCTGCCGTACACCGTGGGCACTTTGCCAGTTTGACATGTGAACTGTTACAAAAGATACCAGAGTTTCCACTGCTCGCTGACTGCTTTTAAATATTACCAAGATCTTGCTGTCCAAAGTAGAATATTTTAAATAATGGATTATGATAAATTCCCACTACTATTAGGCAGTCTCCTTCCTGCTCCCAACAGTTCAAAGATATTTTTAAAAACAAAACCGTAAGTTCGTTTCTGAAAACAAACAGGCAAACAAAAAATTGTTGAACAACCCTATGGCACATAGATTTGAACAACATGATTATTGTCTGAGAATTGTAGTCAGTTGTGGCTTTCACTGGTGGGATTTTGAATATTATTTCTATTTTTGGTCTTCTTACATTATTTAATTAGATTTTCCTAGTTGAGATCATAGCACTATTTTATTATTATGTTTATGTGGAGGGATATTAAAAACGCCTTGTTTTGTAAATTAGGTTGAATTTATTTATTGTGTTTGTTGGCTGCTGGTGTTGGCTGCTGGTGCTAAATGTTTTAAAATGTCTCTGTAGTTGTTTTTAGTTATACTTTCCCTTGTTTTTTTCCGCTTTGTCTATTACCCTTCATAACCACCTCAGCTCTTGTGCCCATGGCAACAACACTCAGTGGTGGAGGCTAACAAAGATGACATTTAGGCTTTGCCTAAGTAATGAATATTCTTTTGTAACTTCCAGGGCTGCTGAATGTATGTCATTTTTTAGAGGTCCCCAATACCTAGATAACTGCTTCTATTAATGTACTTGTGGTCACGATACCCAGATATTTGCTCCCTCGTGCTTGCTCTTCCTGATATAATATCTTTTTTTTTTTTTTTTTTTTTTGAGTAAAACTTTTCTACCAAAACATACCATGGCAATCTAGTGGAACTCATTTAAACAGTGAGCTACACATAAACAGCTGCTCCTTCAATAAGCCATTCTTTATAATACCCTTATTACCTTCTAGTGTCTCAAATTCTGATTAGTCAACAGTGCTGATTACTGTATGGCATTCCACTGCCCATCTTCCTTCTGCTCAGCTGCTCATGTCTTAGCTGTTATGTGATTACAACACAACTTGTGCATTGTTTCTCCAAGTTGTTCTTCATATTGTATATCTTAAAAAAAAACCAACTAAACCCTCTTGAGGAGATGGAAAAATTTGAGTCACTATGAATTCTCTGAAACTCTGAATTGTTTTTGTACAACTGTGATCTTCACAGTCTGTGTGCTCTGCAACTTTCTAGTAGGATAAGTTCTTTAGATTTATAAGGGTAATCTATAAATAAATTCCAGTTAAAAGAACTTTAGGAAAATGATGGTTAGTTATTGTGGAATTTGTAATATGGCAGAGCAGGAGAGACCAAAGATCGTGTTTTTAAAAAAAAAAAACCAAAAACCCAAACCAAAACTCAGAAAACACACAGAGCCTTGGCCTAGCTTTGCTTTCACAAAAATCAGTGGGTTCAAAAGTCAGTAAGAACAGAGCAGTTTGCAAAATGTACTCCCAGTAATACACTCTGAATTTCAGAAAGGTGTGTGGTGGTAGAGGGAATGCAGAGAATGAAAATGGGAAGAAAAGGAATTGTATCACCAGTGCCCTGGATCTCTGATTTCTGGTCAAAGCAGCAAACACAGAGGTTTGTTAAGGACATTAAAACTTTGTCAGCTGGTTTATAGGTAAATAGCACGGTAGCCAGGAGAACACCCTTGCTGCGGCTCCATAACCCCCCGCAGCTTCCTTTGGTGCAGCCCCTTAGAAGCAAGTCCTGGTGAGTATGAAACGCTGACACACTCAAAACGCAACCCCATTAAAGGCCTTAAATCTGTCATTGTGCTCTGGAGCCTGTTCTGAAAATAGCAAAGCTCTTTTTGTAAATTAAAATCGGTGTGAATGGGAACAGATGTTGACATGCTTTACTTTATCTGCAGGGATCCCCGTTAGGGGGGAGAGGGTCAGTGAGGTTAGATGGTAGGAATTACTGCAAATGTGCAAAGGACAGGATAGTCGAATATAGACATTGTCTTTGGTTTTATGTAGAGCTGTAATAATATCCAGTGGTTACTTCTGGTTGCTGATAAGTCTGTATATAAGGAAAGATGATTGTGTAATGCCTTTAATTCCTTGGAGAATGCTGTCCCCTTTTATATCTGTTTACACAGATAAAGGGGAGAGATGCTCGCCCTGTTTTTCAGAGTTGCAGTACTCGGTCAGATCTGGATTCCAAGAGATTCTGAGTGACCTCAATTCCCATTTCAGTGTTACCTGAGCTCACTCAGGACCTCATGGAAGGTGCTTAGTATATCCTAGGCTGAACCTACAGAAAATTTGTATTCAGTCTTACATTGGGTAGCATTTTTGGTATTTCAGCATTACTTTTTAAGATTATGGGTGAACTCTCCTGTTGCTTTAGAGTCATCATCAACTTTTAATAGTTTTTGAAATAAAAAAAGTAGTTCTATTTTGAAATGTGCAATTTATTAAATAGCTTTGCTAGTCAATCTAAATAAATTCTTGGTGAAGATTTTTCCTGATTTAAAAAAAATGTAGCAAAGGATGAATTTATTTATAAGAACTGTAATAGTTTCCCTCAATTCCTTTTATATTTTAGATTACCTTATAATTTTCTAAATCTACATGAACAATAATGATCAATTTTGTCAGTATTATTCACACCTTTTATTAATTTAGCATAGATGAATAAATGTGAATGTTGTGAAGAGTTGATTGGGAATAGATTTTAAATCTGACAGTTAGATTACAGGGTACCTAAGAAAAAATGGCTCTTTCACTAGGTACCTAGTAATTTAATTCTTGTTTGAAATTATTATAATTTATTACAGTGTGTGGGTCCTAATGAATGTCTACTATTAAATGAAAAGGAGAAATTGAAATTATGAAATTCTTTTAACTTGTATCTTAAAAATCCTCTTAAACAATTCAGTAGACATTAATAAGCAATGTGCTTTTCTTTCCCTTTTATGTGAGGGCAAACAAAAACATTTTTGCTAGTACATAATGATATCAGATGAGTGCTGCTGGAGATTCTTACTTAGAATCAAGACTGTCTTAAAATAGAATGGGATAATTTTATGTGATGAAAAATATCTAAAATTTGCTATCTTGATTAGACATTTAGACCTTAACATATGAGTCCTTCTTCAAGGAAAGCTCAAAATCATTCTCTAGAAGTTTTACCTTTGTTAGAAATGCAGATATGTGTGTGCTGAGAAATTAAAACTTCACAGCATTTTTCCTAATGAAGGAGTCAATCATCATGTCATGACAACATATTAAGCGTTATACTTTTACTATCATTATGTGAAATGATTTTTCCACTTTCCTTATTGACTTTGCTTTGAAAAATGGGTAGGAGAACTTAGTAAACATGGGTAGGTATTTCCAAATAAATGGAAAATGGGTAGGTATTTCTACATAAACGTTAAGAATGGGCTATAGTGGCATTTTAAATAAGTGACGGAACACAAATTGTGAAGTATCTTTGTTAAGAGGATGAATACACATTAGAAAATTCTTAGATACAAACTATATCAGTTCATACTACTGTAGCTCACATAAAATTAGGCCACTAATGGGGTTATACCAGGATAAAATCTGTTTAAAGAATAGAAAGCCTCTAGTTTTATCTGTAACATACCACATTATCTAAAATTGTGTGAGTATTATATAAGCATCTGATAAATAAAAAAAGGTTAGCAGTTTCAGTGGAAATTTTGTTTGTAATTACACTGTTTACAAGTCAGTAACAGGTGTGGCCATTGGCATTCACTGGTTCCAAACTGGATCAAGTTTCTCATCTGTACTGTTTTTTTGTAGCTCTTCTACATCTCTTATTGTAGAGGATTTCCATTATTAAAATATGAACCAGGATCTTTCTACAAGTCAGAAAAATGTATTTCTAAGCTGAACAAGTTACTAGGGTTTCCTGCCATTTCATGATTATTTTCTTTAAGTGGAAAACAATACAGTAACCCTCCTTAGTGAAGTCAACTTAGCATGAATAATAAAATATTACCTCTGGTTACCTGTTGCTGGCTTGCAGCTGACAGATGGAGCACCGGTTGGATATTCCATTTTAAGGTACCAAGGTAGCATTGCATGCTTGCATCCTTTGAGATGCATGTGTCTTTTCCTCTGGTAAGAGTGTGTGGGATATTGTTCCACTGCATGTTTCCTGATGCGATGCCAGAAAGGAAAAGAAAAAAGAACAGAAAAAAAGAAAAGAACAGAAAAAGACAACAGAAAGAAAAGGAAAAGAAAATGGAAAGAAAAAAGAGAAGAAGAGAAAAGGAGACAAGTCTGTTTTGGGGTGTGGGTGTGATTTGTCACTTCAATAATTTTTGCATTTTCATCAAACGGATGTTTCTAACTTCAAGTGGACCTAGCTGAAGCCAGTATTTTAAAAAGTAACTTGGATTTGGGACTGTATTTTTCTTTTACGATTCCTATCCAAAATAAAAGATACCCAAAATCACCATATTTGAAAATGACATTAGGCACAGAACAAAACTGGTTGTGTTAACCCTTTGTGCTCTTTCTCACTGCACACAATTGTGTTGTAGAATCTGATCGTGTATGAACTTTGCTATCTAGCTGATAGGATCCATTTCAAGCTACTAGTAGAAAAATGGAGACCAAACAGAATTTGTTCTTTTCAAATGTCTAAAAATACTTGGGCCTTTCTCATGAGTTAGGAATTTTTATATGTTTACTGTTCTTCACTATAACCAATTCCAACAACTGCCCTGTTAGAGTAGAAAAATAGGAGCATGCTAAAACATGAGCTGAAATATCCTTAAGAGCTAACATTTCAAAATATCAATATGAATTACTGCTAGTGTCAATTTTTTCCCCATTTTCTGAATTTCTTAGGCATATTCTAGCTATGCATGCTGTTTATTAAAATTTATTTTCAGTAAAATATGTAAGTACTATGAAATGAAGTTATTTATTTTATTAAACTTGTGGGTTTGGTATTATTTGAACCTTGAATGTGGAAATCTGAATGAGGTGAGATTAAAAGGTTTAAATAGCTTTAAAATTGTATTTACGTTAGTGCAATCTGTCCGTTTTAATACTAATCTGCTTTTTTAGTTGAGATGATTGTATTATAAAAAAGCAGCCAGAGTGTGTTAAAATAGTCCAAAATATTTGCACTGTGAAGCTTGTTTGTTTGTTTCTTAATCAGTCAGAGTTCTAAAGGAAAAGTTCAGTTCAGATAGTAGCTATACTTCTTAGAAATGACCTTGTGGGGTAGAGAAGCATGGCACAGTGGCACTTTCCAGCTGTACACATGGTATCCGTCGGGGTACAATCATGCTCAGTCCCAGCACCGCAGGCTTGGACATATGTTGAGTTTTATTTCTTTCTTCTGACATTAATCCTATTCACCAGCTGTTCTGCCAGCTGCCATTCTTCAGCTTGGAGATTACATTTTGGGGGATACCAACAATCGCCTAGTTGACCAGTGTTCTCCCCACTTACTTTAAAAATGATTGGAGTTCTGGGTTAGCATTACTCAGTCTTTTTTACTGCCTATGTCCTTAACTGTCTTTGAATTCTGGACTTGATTTATGATCACTTTGAATACACTGCAGAAAAACCCTCAAAAGAGCTCTGATTTCCACCATACTGGTAAATCTGTGCTCACAGAGAAAAAAAAAAGGTTTGCAGTTAACATTCTGAAAGCTGTAATTAATGTTACATGCACTATTATGTAAACAGCATTAATTAGTGACAAATTCTTCTGATAAAAATCATATTTTAGTCAAAAGAATGTCTTAATTTTTCATTTTTACATGTGTCTATTTTAAGAAGTTGCATTTTTGTAAGAAACGGTTTCGCTAATCTAGTTTGAACAGACTATTAAATCTCTGTTACACTCATAACATATACTAATAAGTCGTATAGATTTCTCAGTTCATATTCCAGATGATCTGTCCATAAGCAGGATGTTAAACATCTGTAGTTTAAGCCTTCTGGGACTAACAAATGCATTAATGCTGGAAAGAAATGTGGCCTGAACAATAAGGTTACAGACCATGTGGTAAAGAAACAACCCCGATATCATCAACTCAGCACATACGGTGCACTATGCCCGAGTTGTAATACAGCAATAAAAGAACAATGACAGTCTTAAACTGTATCCGTTTATAGCATATATTTACCACATTCATATCAGTAAAGACAGAGAATCCCATATTCAACGTAATTATTTCATGTGGCAATTTAAAGATCTTTGTTGCACATCCTTCACAATTGAGAAAAATTGGCTATAAGCTGGGTAAGGTTAAACTAAACTATAATGGTAAATATTTATTACAGGAATATTCAATTAATAACACATATTCGGTATTTCTTTGCACAGCCAGTGATTACATTCGGATCATGTAAAGGAGACGTTGGAATCATCCAGCTCAGATCACACTTTAGGGAAACAGTAGCTACATTAATAAAAACCACCCACCTTGATTCCTTTTCCCTTTTCTCTTTTGCAGACTTCACACAATGTTCATTTAATACAGTTACAGAATTAAGGTATCAATACTTAACACAGATGAAATATTTTTTTAAATAAGTGTTACTCTTGACTTCCGTCATAGTCAAGAAAAGTTTTGGGGAGGAATGGCGGGGAGAGAATCCTAAGAAATATTCCCGATGAGACGATGTTCCAGACTCACCCGTAGTGAACCCCCTTTACTAAATATGGCCATTCTATTTATAGAAATATTCATATTTTCATTGGTGGCCAAAGCACTGCTTATAGGAAAACCTACAGGTGACTAATAGGAGTTGCTCACTAAGTGGAATAATGAATAGTATTAGGTGTCAATTAAATCAAGCTTCCCCGAGGTGCAGGTGCTCCACAATGTACTGACACATTTCAAGTAGCAGCGCCACTTCACCCATGCATATGAACAAGCACATTTGCATATTAAAAAGCTGAAAATTATTTAACTGAAGCAAAAGTCTTTTAGAGATGATGGAGGTTATTAAAACTGTTGACAAGAAAGAAGGTAATTGCCTGAAAATGAGAGATGACATTCTGCTATACACAGGGAACGTTGTTTTTGTTGTATTGTGCAGCAGTGCCTGGGTGTATAACCTATTACATTGAGATTGCTCCTATGCAATTAGACCCTTTTTGTCCTCACTTCAATAAGGCTATGATTATGAAGGATTGAAGAACACTTGGCATATTGAATGTCTGTTGTTTTTATAACTTCGTCAGAAATGACAAAACACGTTTTGTGTCCTGTTTTTTCTTTGTAGGCTTATTGATTCTGTGATTATAATATTCATAAAAGACAATGTGTTCATGGTTGAACACTCTGTCATTTATACAGGTTTTATTTTTTTTATTTTTGAGCATAGTACTTGTTTGAATGCCAAGGTGTTAGTCAGAAAGACGAGCATATAGAAAGTAAAAGATGAATAGGTGAGAAATATAGCACTCTAATAATGCCAAATATTTCTGTTAAAAGTGAAATAAAAAGCCCATGTATTTCAGAAGTGTCTGCTCAGAAATACCAACTTACAGTGAATTTACTTTTTATCTCTCAGCAGTGATTGTTTTCTTATGTGTTTTCTTTGTCCTGTCTTTCCTAGTGATAGTCTAAAGAAACTGGTTGAATTGTACCTTGCAAGTGGCAGGAAAAATTGCTTCTATGTAAGCCACGAGTGAGAAACTTCATTTAGCTCACATACTATTCTACAAGGAAGGAAACAATGGAGCTTCATTTTACGTAGCTCTTTAAGATAAAGGTGCCTGGCAGGCAATACCATTTAATGCTTACCACCTAAATGGTCATTTGTGGTGGGATTTGCAAAACTGCCTAAGAGATTTGGATGCCCAGTTCCCATTAAAGTTAATGAGAATTGGCGGCATCCAAATTCCCTTTGCAGCTTTGAAAATGTCAACCAGCCTTTCAGTGTTTGTTATCATGCTGTATGTTAAGAGAATGTTTCCTACAAGCTCTGTTTTTGTTAGGTTTTCTATTATGTTCCAGGAGTTGGCTCAGAATCTGGAGAGAAGCACAGCGATTGCAGTGACTTGCTTTGAGTTTGGGCAAAGATGTTAACCTTTCTGCTTCAGATACCTTGTCTGTAAATTGGAGACCCTAGCACTTACTTGATTTTGCACTGTGCTTTGGTATCTTTTGAATTAATTTATTTATATGAAAAAGTATTGATACTTATTAATAAGAAGGTTTTGTTTCACTCTTAGTGTCCTAGTCTGTTGAGGTGTGTGAGATATGTAAGACCCTCATCTGTCTCAAACAGTTTTAAATGCATGAAACCACAGAACATTGTAATGATATAAATTATTTATGATATAATTGATGTACTCAAATACATAATGAGTCATGAGGATAGATGATCCAAACTCAAGTAAAAGTATGTCATCTATTAGTATTAAGTATCTTTTCAAGAATGCATGATTTCTTTCAAGTTGTGGCTTTTTCTTATGTGATTGCATTTTAATCTTTTGTCAGCCACTGCATGCCATATACTTTCAGCTGACCCTTTCATGAAACCATTTATTTACTTTGATCTCTGAGACACTGAAATTATCTGCTTTCTTAAAATTACATTGGTCACAATTTGAAAAAGTAAAATTTACAATTTATGGGACCAATCTTGCAGTTCTTGCTTAGATAGTACACTGGTATGCCCCGCATGCAACAAACTGCTATATTAAAGATGCTAGTTGGACTTCCTGTCGTTCTGAGACACCCCCACTGGACCAGATTTTCGAACGGCCCTACTGTTAAACAGCTCTTGTTTAGTCACCTAAAAAAATGTTTCATTTATTAAAACTCTCAGCGCTGAGAATAGCGGGAACACTTCAGAGAAATTGTTCACGTCTTTTGAGTACTTGAAAGAGAGTTGAACTTTCTGGAAAATATAACTACTTGATTCTTGGTGTAAGTGCATGAGAAAAATGGAAGCTCAGCAGCTGTCACATAGTTCTAGTATCATGTTCGGTGTGATATACGGTATGTATGTGTATATTTCGACAGTTATATATTGAATATTTGATATTTCATTGCCTTAGCATCTAGTATTCTTTTCAAACAAAGAAAATACAAAATCAAAGAAAACACTGATCTATTTGTTCCAAGGGAGTGCACCACTTACTAGCTGTAGAGAACATCTACGGCTTGATAAAATAAGCTGTAACTTCAAACACAGTAGCTCGCATATTGTACTATAATATACTGTGGGAAGGTTTCTTAGCCAGGAGAAAGAATAGATGACTGTTATGGGCCAAGAAATATCATTTGATAGGTCTTGTGCAGAAACCATTATGGAAGTGATTTTAAACTAAAAGTAATCTCATAGATTTTAGTAGAAAATAAATCAGTTTGCATGCTATTGAAAATTAATGTTTCTAAAATAAATCTCGTTTTAACCAACAAACATTTGGCTTCAACCAAAAGACAATCAGAGAATGTTCTTTATGCCATTAGTGAAGCAGAGCATATGTTTCTGCTTTATCGGTTGCTGACATTAAGCATACTGATTTACTGGTTTGAAACTGGTAGTTGCGCTACTAGGATTCATTTAATTTGTATTAAGAATTACGTTTAAATTTTCTGCTGCACTTTTAAATTTTGGAAAGTTTTGTCATTTTTTTTTTTTTTATATTACAGAGAATGTAAGGAATATTCTTCATACAGGATCTTTCTTTTACAAAGCCAGGCAATCTCCTGTGCTCTGAGGCATGGAAAGGATGAGAATGGTAGCTGCTCTTTTGCAGGACTGTCAGTCGGCAGGCAAGTAGGGAAAGAAAAATGGCATTAAACCCAAGTCTGGTGAACCCCTGCTCTTATAACCACTCTGAAATCAGAACCGTGTTCATTTTGAAGTGAGTAGCTACATGGAGCTTGGTGAACTTTGCAGACTTTGCTGCTGATTATTATATGGTTATCTGCACTTACTGAGGACAGGACTCATGGGCTCCAGAGATCCCTGCTTGACTGGGGCTCCTAACGTATGGAGTGGCTACTGACATTTCTGACAACTCCTTAGTAGCTTTTGTTGTGTCCCAGACTTCCAAGATAGGAGGTACAGCATAAGCTTTGTGAGTTGTGGTAGAAGGACCTGCGAAAGGGCTGTCTGAGGTATGATGAGAAAGGGTTAAGGTCCCCAAAAGAAGTAGCTGACCCCCCCAGGGAGGCTCCGAATTCTAAAAACATATTCGCAGCTGGTGGCTCCTGTATTGCTTTGTCTGAAAGGTATTATATAACAGCCTTTTCTTCTGATGGAAGTGATATTTAGCTCGTAGTGTCTTGACTCTGTAGTTGTGTATATTGTGAACATACTTTCCAGTGACCCAAATGATCAGTTGTGGTTACTGACTTTGGATGCCTAACTTGAAACATGCTGGGACTGATTTTTGAGATACGTTCAGCACTTATAACTTCAACTTCCAAAACTACTGGGCCCACAAGCTTTGAAAACGAGATGTAATTTGATTCAAGCACCGTACCTAAAACTTCTGGCCATTTTTTAAATACTGCAATTGTGTATGTATGTGTATCTAGCTATATGCACACAGATGTATAAATGAGTTTCATAGGCATTCAATGTACCTAAAATACATGGGTTCTATGTATTATTCCAATTCATCTGGGCAGTAAAACCCAGCTGTCATTAAACAACACTTTTCCTCTTTCAAATGACAGTTATGAAATGGCAGACTAGTCATTCTTTCAAAGACCCAGACCTCGGTTATTGAGATGCTCAGAAGCATCTGTTGATTTTGCTGTGCCTCTATTATGCCAGGCTGAAGGTGCTGTTGATAAAGCCTTCTGAACAACCTTCCGTTTTAACAGGGATCAAATTCTCTTTATTAGCATGAAAAAAGAGAAATACTTATCATTTGAACTGGATAAAAGCTTCTCCAGTTCTTACTAAATGTTTCTGGAATCACAGTGGTCAATAAACTCTTCCTTTCTTTTCTGATATTTGGAGGTGCTATCTTGTCTGCTAACAGCAAATCTGATAAATAAAAATCTATATGTATTTCAGTGAAAAATACACTTTATTCTGCCTATATTTATGCAGGCAGGATTTTTTTTTTCCTTTTATTTGGTTTTGTCTGTAATCTAGCTTAAGAATGGAATGGTTGAAAGCTCTTTTACCATTTTTTCATAGGGATAATGCTGAGAGTTTCATTAACAGAAAAGCTTATATCTCAGCGGAATACAGACACCCAAACTATTGTTTAGCTATCTAACTCCCAATTACACAAATGGCAATTAGGCACTTAAATCTTATTTAGATATCTGAATAACTTCAGGGATTTGAGCTAATAGATCTTTATGTCTGACACATTTCTTATATGGAACGGAGAATTAGGGAGGGGAGTATGAAAGCAATAGTACAATGTCTGATGAATTGATTCCTAGATGATTTTCCTGGCTGATTCTACACAGCATTTGTAAGCATGTCAATGAAATGTTTAGGAAATTAGCCTCTGTCCTACTTATCAAATTTTGAAATTTCAGAGATCCACTGGACACGTTTGATTTTTCCAAAAGATAAGTTAAAAGGAGAGCAAACTCTTTTGTGAAGGACAGATTCTCATCTGGTGTGACTCAGAAAAGATTTTAAACATAGTCTCTTTTTGCACCTTATTTCACTGTATGGCTCAAAACAATATGATTTTTGCATGACATCTGTCAACAAATCTGACCTCTGCTGAATAAACACCATTGAAGTTTGTTTGAAAAACTGTTTGAAGAAATGACCACATCCAGATTTTACTAGGGTTTTTTCTTCATCTGTAGATTGCACAAAAGCTAAGAAGGCACTTGGTGAGCAAGATCTCTTGGCCACTTTTCGGTAATGATAATAACTCAAATGAAATTCTGAGCTCTATTTGGAATAATTAATTATTACGTTTTCCAGGCATGGGTATTTGGGGCAGCTCTTTTCTGTCACATGTAATCATTTAATACTCATTATGAAATTATGGTCAGAATGAGCTTAATAACTTTGCATTGTTACATTTTCAATTCAGTTATCTCTATTACACAGTGTTATTTTTCACGTCCATTTTTTTTAGAATTGTGATTTGCCAAATTTTTGTGTTTATGAACTATTCAGAGATAATTGAAATTGCCTGTTTCTCACATGTATCCTATTCATGCCATCTGCTACCTGAAATTTAGTTTGGATACTTGCCATGCAGTTGTAAAGTGTTTTCAGTTTTATTTATTCCTTGTTGAGCATATGTTGTACTTATATTTGTGTGTATTTAGTATCTTTTATCTATCTATCTATCTAAAGAGAAAGCATTAATTTATCTTGATTTACCCGGTTTACAACAGATATTACTACTTCGTGATATCTCAAGCCCAAAATTAATTTCTTTCAGATTTAGTGAAATTTGGTCTTCATTCATGCCAAAAATTAAGAGTTACTGAATATGGCATAGTTCTGAAAAAATGAACAATCTCCAGTAAACTTTGAAAATACGTAAAAGTTAAGATAGTGTAATTGAAACAAAGATACTATTGTGTTTAAAGCTGTTTGTATTACCATTTTGCAAATGAATTAAATTCTTCAGTAGTTGTACGAGATAAAAAGATCATCTTTCTATCTGAGAAACTGAGTCACGAAAGGATTCAGGGATTGATTTTTTCCCCCACTGGTGTTTTGAAAACCTGCACGTTTTGCAGGAGTGTGATGATAAACTCTGATATTCCTATATTCCAGCTTCATTCTAATGGGGTGGACCAGCTAGACTAGTCTGTATGACCATCCAGGAGTAAGCAGAGCAGTTTCTGCAGCTTCTTCATGCTTGCATGGTAGTTTTACAGTACTCAGAGACTTTTTTTTTAGATAGTCTGAGAATTGTTAGATTTTCCTTAACACTAGTTTGAACAACAACACTGTGTTAATATAGGTGTGCAGCACAGCTGAGAGTTGATTTGTTATGATATTTATCTTCCTTTGTGCAGTGAGATGGTATAATTTACTCCTGGCTGTATCGCTCAGGAGTAATGCTTTCTCTATTTGCTCTTGGAAATAAATTTTGTAACAGGTCAGCCATCATATATCTTTCAAATTGTTTCAGAAATGTATGTTTGTATGTGTCTGTATATATAATATGCATTCTGCCTGTATCAAGGGCTGATAAAAATGCCCAATAGCATTGTGGAGTGCACAAAGCCTTTACCAGCCCAATCATTATGGTTGGGCGTGCATGCTGACTGTCTGCTCCTGCTGCTTTAAAGTTCCTGGGGGCAAATTATTGGAAGCGGGGTCAGAGAGGAGTTATGGCTTCACCTCTGTATCTAAGCATGCATAAAGGTCTGGCTGGTTAGAGGGAAGCATTAGGCTCCATCCACAGCCTCACCTGCTGAAGGAAAGCTGCTCTGAAGGTCTTGCTGTGTTCATGTGGCTGCATTGCTGCCTCGAAGGGCAATGGCATGTGTTTCACTCAATGTTTCTGAACATTGAACTGTCATACTTTTCCAGAGAGAGAATGCAAAAGAGGTAAAGCTTATTACTCTACTTCATTCTCCAAAGTATTCATGGCTCTCGTATGCATATACTCTGCAAATAAGCTTCTGAAGCCCTGTGTAAAGCAATATTTAATTCCTTGAAAGTTGTTTAATTCTTCCTGACAGTCCTTAACATTATTTCTGAGAAGAGAAGCTTGCCTGCTTTGGACTCATCAGCACAAGCCCTCAGGTTCACTAAATCCAGGCTGGCCCCCAGGTGCTACCTGTGAAGCCTGTCTGAGCAGAATGTGTCTTTCAAGAGATACAGGAGAAAAGAGTACGTGTTAACATAAACACTAGATGATTCTAGGTAAAGAAGAAAGGAAACAGAATAAGCCAAAACCAGAATAGAAACATTAAGGAAGAAGGAGAAATTTTTCCTAATTGAGTCTAGAGTGCAAGAAGGGAGTGTTTGCAGAAAGGGTACAACGATTGATCCCCGCAGCCTGTTTCACCACTGGAGACCACTTTGTTGTATGCGCAGAACCCAGCTTTCCTCTTTTGTGCACGAAGAACCCAGTTCCCCAAAAACTACGTGTTACATGTGCGGATTAGAATTATTTCATATTTGCTCTGTGGCATTTAGCCTGTGGTCACCTGACAAGCGTGGCATTTTTAGGGTAAGTGTTATTATTTTTCCAGGCTCGGGGTTTACAGTCGTCATTTGATTTGGAAAATGTGGACTGGATGAATGGGCTTGTTCCTTTTGTAGGGGATTACAATAATACACGGAAGCTTGTGAGTGCTTCTGACAGATGTGTTGGCGGCCTGCCACTGCATGAAGGGTGCGGCTCTGACTGACAACTTGCAATTATATGATGATGAATGGTTCTGATGTGTGTTCAAGAGAAAACCACTTTCTAGAAAGTGAAAGTTGTGCATACGGTTCCTATAAAGTAAGTCTTAAGAAAGGCCCTAACTTCTGTTTTTTGTTGGGATAACCAATTTGGATCCCCTTTTCTGTCAAACTTTTTCTGGCTTTGATAAATAAGGGCCAAACCGAAGTTTATATGGGGAAAATTAGCTTTGGCCCATTTTGGCTTAAGAAATGCTTTATCTGCATTTTTAGTCAAACTGACATCATCACTGTAGAGATATACAAATGCATACACACAGAGAAATACTTAAATATATACACATGACTGTGCAGTAGCCAACAAGTTCATCAAAGAAAATCCATCGAGCAAAAAACCACTTTTCTGTCAGGGGTATAATTCACCCATCAGTAGGCCTGCGTAGCTCATGTTAGTGTTAATGGGAGTTTCAGCCACACACCAAAGACAGAATGTACCCACAGATGACTTATAAGTGATCTCTTTCTTTGCTAGATTTAATCCAGATTTTTACAATACAGTACTGTCGGAGTCACAGCCTCCGAACAAGAAGACATAGAGAAAGTCCAGTATAGGAGGGCACCTGGAACCTTGGTCCTGGCAAATTGTTACAGAATCATAGAATCATAAAATAGTTTGGGTTGGAAGGGACCTTTAAAAGTCATCTAGTCCAACCCTGCTGCAGTGAGCAGGGACATCTTCAACTAGAGCAGCTTGCTCAGAGGTCCAACTCTGACCTTGCATGTTTCCAGGGGTGGGGTATCTACCACCTTTCTGGGCAACCTGTTCCAGTGTTTCACCACCCTCATTGTAAGAAAATTCTTCCTTATATCTAGTCTAAATCTACCCTCTTTTAGTTTAAAACCATTACCCCTTGTCCTATCGCAACAGGCTGTGCTAAAATTTCATCCCCATCTTTCTTATAAGCCCCCCTTAATAACTGAAAGGCTGTAATACGGTCTCCCTGGAGCATTCTCTTCTCCAGGCTGAATAACCCCAACTCTCTCAGCTTTTCTTCATAGGAGAGGTTTTCCATTCCTCCGATCATTTTTGTGGCCCTCCTCTGGACGCGCTCCAACAGGTCCATGTCTTTCTTGTGCTGAGGGCTCCAGAGCTGGATGCAGTACTCCAGGTGGGGTCTCACCAGTGCGGAGTAGAGGGGCAGAATCACCTCCCTTGACCTGCTGCTGGCTATGTTTCTTTTGATGCAGCCCAGGATACGATTGGCTTTCTGGGCTGCGAGCACACATTGTCAGCTCATGTCCAGCTTTTCATCCACCAGTACTGCCAATTCCTTCTCCGAAGGGCTGCTCTCAATCCCTTCATCCACCAGCCTGTCTTGATACTGGGGGTTGCTCTGACCCAGGTGCAGGACCTTGCACTTGGCCTTGTTGAACCTCATGATCTTGTCCAGGTCCCTGTGGATGGCATTCTGTTCCTCAGGCATGTCAGCTGCACCACTCAGCTTGGTTGAATATTGTTGATGTTGTCTGACTCAGTATTGTTTTCCAACGTATGTACTCCATCTAGCAGCTGATATTAATTGTCTAATTTTTGGGAGCTGTTGTGGATAACGTTGTCTGTTAAAGCTGTGATATTGTGAATTGAAACCAGAACACCTGCAAAACAAGAGAAACTGGGCTTTAAGATTAGGATGTGCTATCTAAGCAACGAACAGGAGGTTGTAAAAGTAGTGTTTAAAAAACCCCTAAATTTTGTTTGCTTTGAACAAAGACGAGAACATGTGTATCTGACCACATAGATAACATCTTTTTGGATGCAAAATTAGTGGTTTACACGTGGGTTTTGTGTGGTTTTCTGTTTGGCCAAATGCTACTGACCCTTTCTGTGGACTGCTGGTCCTTGTTGTCTCTGGTATAAAGGGATGGAAGCTTCTTCAAAGGAAAAAAGTATTTTTGCTTAAAAGCGCAGTCTTGAGTACAGGTGGAACATGCTCATGCGTAATTCTCTAGAGCTCCATTGCCTACTTCTTGCTTGTAGCGAGGAGGATTCTGGAAAAGAAAGGATGTTTATTAGCAAAGGATGTTTATTTGCAAAGACTTTTAAACTAGTCTTTGCAAAAGTTACCGTTGTTAGAGACGCATTGTTAAGCAGCCTGATACAATGTGGTGATTCCTGCATGACTTTGCAGTAAAAAATTATCATAGTTTTCCTATACTTTTGTTGGCCATATTTGTTCTTATTCTCTGATCAGCTATTTAATGCAGTATAAGGTTCCATTTTTAGGGCCTGGATCTCTGTCATTATCCATCTTTTGCAATTATTTCACTAGTGCAAAAAGAGCAAAAATGAAAAGGCAATCAAAATGAATGGGCAAATTTTATACTTAATTTTTAAATGACTGCAAAAAGTAATGGACTGTGGCAATTTAAATCCTTTAACCTATGTTCTGGGTCTAATTGCCTGTAGTCTTAGGTGCTGAGTAGGTCCAGTTAATAGTTTTCAGAAGAAGGGAAATGTTATTGTCTTTGTAGCAAAGTTCACATTTACACCACTGTTTATAAGACAATAAACTCATTAGGGAGTTACATTTTGCTGAAGAAGCAAATAGTTTAATTCCTGTCAACTAAAAAGCCTTTGGACAGTTCCTGAAAATATCTGGATGTGGGATAGTTCACTGAAAGGAATTGTTTTTCCTAACTGAAAGATCTTGTAACAATTCTTCTTACTTGCCTGAAATTGGAAATTCTGAACTTGAGAAACTCCAAACTTGAGAAACTCCATCAATCTCATTGTAGAATTAAAAAAATTCTACGTGACTTTCGCATTCGTGGAGTATACCAGCAGCTCTGGGACCTGCGGCGGCTGGTTTGCCTTGGGAAAAGCTGTGCCTGTGCATGCTGCCTTCCTCCTTTTGCACAGGCAAAGGTATGATGTTCATTGACCACTGGCTTAGACTGAGCACTAGCAGTTGTTCCAGTTGAGATAGTAAGTTATATGACATGTATAGCTTTGAAAGGAAAAAGGAAAAAAAATAATTTATTCCATGGAGCTTAGGCCAGTGAGTTCTGAAGGGTCTCTGAGTTTCACTAGAAGTAATCAAGATGATTCCTTATAATTTTTTCCAGGGACTTCTGTCAGGAAGTATGTTAAGTGCTGGACAAATAGCAGTAGTAAAAGCAAAGAACAGTCCTTGTCCCAGAGAGCTCTCAGTCAAATCTTATGATGAGAGAGAACAGGTGAAAATATGATTGGTGGGGAAAAGTGGGCACCACTGACAATGATGTTAGCGTATTTGATATAAGGAGCAGCAGTCACAGTGTACCACCTGCCCAGCCATACATAAGGTGGTGTAAATTATACCTTGCCCATAAATAAATGTTTAAAAAAAGCTTAAGGAACCAGAGACGTGTAACTTGCGATGTTTGAGACTCTGCCTTCCTAGTGCTCATGATTATATTAATAGCGTGAGTCCAAATGCAGGAGCAGGATTTAGGCAGGTTTGCAGCCCAGGGATTAGAGAAGTGATTAGTTGACAAAAAAGATTGTATGGTTGTTTAAATACAATGAGTTTCGTGGGTGACGTCAAGATAAAAACCCCAGTAAGATAATTCTCCTGTGGAGTAAAGACAATGAAAACACAACCAAAGGATAAGAGATTAATCTCAACTTTAATGTAGGTAAACACAAATTAGATGGACCAAACCGTGAGCACGTGGAGAACCTGGCAGCAGCCCAAACTTCTGCCTTTGCCTTGATAGTAACAAGCCTTTGCATCGCACGTCCAAACCATTGTGGCCACGCTACTTTGTGTGTATGAAGTCCATACATACAACCTTGTATATAAAAGATTTAGCCTTAGAAATCATGCAGTGGCCTTGCTAAAGACACTGTAAAAGATGGGAAGTATAGTTTACAATTAAGAAATATATAGATCCTGATGTGAATTTTGTTATTACAAGTGCATGAAGTGCATTAGACTGATCTATTGAATGCAGTGGGAATCAAATCTTGTTACTCATGCACTGAATTTGCTAATATATTTAAATGAATAAGGCAATATAATAATTTTCCAACATACTATGTCATTTAGCATTCGAAGAAAGACATTTCCTACCTGTCCTGTTGTCTGGAATGGGTACTTCTAAGATCATAAATCAGAACTTAAAATTGAGCAATCTTTTGATAACATTTTCTATTAGCCCTAAATATTAGAAAAATCCTTCTAAACAACTGAGTCTTTGTTAGATTCTCTCACATTTGTGTAAAGAGTATATCATAAAACAGCATTAATCTACAATTTCAAAGTAGCTGTGTAGAATTTCATGCATGCTTTAATTTTCTGAGGAGTTATGCAGCTGAAATTCAGCTCATTAACTTAAATTGTTATGACTATAGAGTCTGGATTAAATCAACAAAAGCAAGAAGACTAAAAGTTTAAGACAGAAATTGTGTAAATTATCTTTGTTACCTGCAATATAACTTTTAGTGAAGATTGTGGCGTAATTCTCTAGAGCTCCATTGCCTACTTCTTGCTTGTAGCGAGGAGGATTCTGGAAAAGAAAGGATGTTTATTAGCAGAATAAGAAGTAAAGAATAACTCAGAACAGGTGGCATGATCTTACTGTGGTTGCCCTTCTCTGTAGCTATGAAATTTAATTGTGCTGAATATGTATTTACCTCTTTGGCTAGCAGATTTTGGGATGAGAACTCCCCAAGTATTATTAGATCTCCCCTCAGATGTTTCCAAATGACCCCCATTTTCTTGGCTCTGAAATTTATTGTAATACTATGCTACATATTTTGGGAAGTTGTATATGGTGATGAATTTGTGCACCAACTTTGGGGGCAAAATTTATTTTTTACCAAGAAACACGTGATGAGTTATCACACTGCGACATCACTGGCTCTAAGCAGACAGGGGAACCTAAACAGGGCTGTCAGCCCATACATGGGAGATATGTCAAGATTTGTTTTGTCAGGAGAGCAAAAAGGGGCTGTGTCTGTTTTGCTGCACTAGGACAGGGTGCAACACGCAGTCTTTTATTATCATTAGTGCTTTTAATTGGTGAAGTCCAGTAGGGAGAAACCAAAGTCCATTTCCTGTTCACTCTCTTTAATTTGGCATGATCGGTACCCTTCAAATCGCCATTGTTTCCAAATCTGGCTACTAAATCTAATTTATAAAAGTCTGAGCTGTATATAAGCACAGGTTTAAAACTGTTTTAATTTTGCAGAATGTCAGCGTAACCGGTGAAAGCTTTCTTCAGTTACCCAACAGAACTTAAAATGTTTTAAAAAGAAAACAATTTTTGTTTCCATGTAGATAAGTACAATTTTTCTTACATGATTAAACGATATTTTTCCTCAAAATGAATTCTGATTCATCCAGTTCACTAACAGGATGATCCTTCGTGAATGCAAAACTATCCAGTAGCTTGTTATATCCTTACTGGTCAGTCTGAAGCCTTTGTGTCTATTAATTACTTATTATTCAAGCTGTGCTCTGAAGACGCGGATATTAAAAAATTGGCTGGGGGTTTTCAGCATACTCTGTAAATGTGCTACAAACAAATTATCTTCTTGAAGTCTTTGTAAAGAGGAAAAAAGGGTAGTCAGTGTACCAACTTCACAGGTGTGGGACTAAGAGTGTGACTTTAAAAACATCACTGATTTATTGGTTGTTCAGCTTGAGGTGTTTAGGTCCTGATTCTTTTCCAGAGGACCTTTGTGCAGCAGTTTATATATAGCCATATATATTATAGCCTCAATCTTTACATTGACTTTACATCGACACAGCTGCAGCTGTGAATGTTCAGCAGTTCCTCAAATACAACCCCAAGTTTTTTAAATTGAGCTCCCAGAAAATGAAACTGCGACCCATCATTTCTCCTTTTGCAGTTCCATCCCTCATTCATTTAATTTCTTTGAACTTTTGCAGTGAAACGTGGCCAATGATCATGTGGGCAACAGCCTAATTTGCTCTGCAGTTCCAGTTTATGCTTTTGTCTGGGGTTGTCCCATGTGCTGAATGTAGCAAGAAACCTCTAAAAAAAAAATTGTACATGTTTATTTTTAATTGCATTTATTTAAAGGGGTTTTTATTTAAAGAATGTATCATAATATTTATTCACACGGGGGCTGAATTGGGATTTCCTGGACAACTTTAATTCTAGCATTTCTGTATCTTTCTAGTACTTGACTTTACTAAATCAAGAATGTTACAAGAAAAAAATTGATGGCTAATTTTCAGCTCTATGGATATAGGGAAATGAAAATTTTAAGGTATTATTCTTGAAGGTATTAGTGCATTCTTTTCTTAAATCTTTTCACAGATTTGTACTGAAATGTTATTGAAATATATATCCACAGCAAGTAGATTGGTGCTTGTGAGATTTGTAAACGTTTTAAAGCTCTGTTTGCTGGAATGAGCTCAGTAAAGTCTTGCTTGTTCTATATTTATATTTATACAGAATATGATAGTTTGTTTAAGTCAAAATTTTATTGGTGTAAAGGAGGCTATAGAACTGATTTTGTCAGTGTGTTTTAGCGTCCTGGAAAAGACTACATCATGTGCCATAGAGACCTTCAGAAATGGTAAATAGAGAGGAGATTCTAGCTATTGTTTTCATTCCTTTGCATCCTTGTTTGAAGTCATTTCAAATCAAGAGCATATTATTTTGCTTTCTTTGTATTATACTTTTACATACAAAAACGCTTAAGGATTTCTCATGAAAAATTCTTTTTGTTATACAATTGTTTTAATTTCAGAATATTTTATGTAAGAGCTGAGTTAAGATTTTTATACACAATATTAAGAAGCCTTCAAATCATTAAACAGATGTTTATTACTGCATTATTAGGGTAATGAGTAGAACATGATTTAGGGGAACAAAATAGAGGTCTTTTGAATCATTCATGTTTTGTTCATAAATCATCTGGTGTCACAAATTTTCCGAGGAACATTAATCAGTTTAATAGAAACTGATTTTTCTTGCTTTTCAGGAAGTCCCCTCACTCCCCACCCTACCCGCCCCAAACTAACCTGGTGTGGAGAAGGTAACACACACTTGTATTTTTGTATTACCTTTTGTTTAAGATGTTTTTACTCCCCAAAACTTTTACTAATACTTTCATGGTCATATTATGGAATTCCTGCTTTTGTAAATGATACACTGCTTATTTGGCATTGCACTTGATAAGAGAAGATGCAATTACATAAATGTCTGTTTGTACTACCAAATAATTTCTTGAGTTGAGATGGGATCCTCTGCTTGCTTCAGCTTAGTATAAGAATCTGGGAGAGCTGTACAATGTTAAGAGAAAATAAAATCTGTCCCTATGTCTTTAATAAGCTGAGTCCAGCGAGTGGGTTTAGTACGTAGCTGGACACAGGCTGACATGCAATCTGCAACTTCTTGAGCTACTAGGGAAATTCATTTGTATAAGAAAGATGCTACATATCTAGGGGCCATATGATACATGATTTGTTCCAGAGCAGTTTAACAAAGAAAGATTTAAAGATTAAATTCTCAATAGTTTGAGTAGTAATGAGAAGAATATCACTTCAACTCACAAGTGTTTGAAAACAATGGATACCAAAGATGAAAGTGAATTGTTGTAAAAGGACTATAACAAGGAATGGAGATATGAGATTAAGAGAAAGAATAATTAGGCCAAATATTGGGAGAAATTTCAAATCTATTTAAGACTAAGTAGACTTTGATGGAGCTATGCTGGTGAGTTCTAGCTAAGATATTGGCTCAGTCTGTTCTTCTTTTCCACTCTGAGGAAAAAAAAAAATTGATCTTGGTTGATTGAGCTGGTCAATACGGAAAGATGTGAAGATATGGAAACAAAGAAAAATAATGAAGGTTTTGAGATCTGCTTCCATTAACACAACTTTCTTCTTTTGCAAAATAACAAATATTTCAAATCCTATTGATTTTGTTACTTTGCTGATACATAGTAAGAGACGGGAAAATAAGTCTATCATTTCCCTTTATTATATCAGTTTATGTAATCTTTTGGCCAGGGATTGCAAGCAAATTGTGCTCCCCTTTTCCTGACTGTCCCTGATTGCTGTTGTGTAAAGCCCGAGACTCTCTCTTATATTATATTTTCACTTGGGAAGTAAATAGAGGTGCACATACTTAGGGAAAAGGTGATTACATGTAATACACAGTATACTATCATTGTAATGCAAATAAGGCAATGATGTGTAGTTTGATGAATACAGCCAATCTAACAGTAAAATATAGCTTATAATGGAAGGGAAACTTTAAGTGGAGGAATGAAATGTACATGTAATTTTGACAGACTTAAAAGATATTTCTCTTCTACTGATATGCCAAAACATTGCATGCAAGCGATTACACTGACATTTGAGAAAGCTCCTTTTGACATACATAGTGTATCGTCTAGTGCAGTGTTCATGAAATTAACATTTTCCTGAAGTAATCATATACAATTAAGTGACCAAATAGTTCTGAGGCAATACAACTGTATTTCACAGGAACTAAATATATTTCTTCACACTGATCCTGCATGTTTTAGTTGAGCAGTCATTAGCATGTTTATAATGGTTCTAATTTAGCACAACATTTTCTGAATTTTATCCTTGAGTCATTTACAAATTGTTCATATTGAATAAACAAAGGAAACAGATTGCATTTTATACTTAGTAATTTATCTGAAAGAAGAGGGGAGGGTTAATTGTCTGAAAGTTTTGCTCTGTTTGGGGAAGTGATTCTAGTCTTGCATTGCTTGGCACACAATGCCTTTTTCCCTCTGTTCTGGGAAAAAAAAAAAAAAGAATGGAGGAGTGAGTAAAATGAAAAATTAGGAGCAGGACAAGATTTGCCACTCCCAAAGGGGAGTGTGGAGCAGAATTGGAGCTGGCACGAGATTATCTAAAACAGTTGGTGCATTCCTTAATGATCAAGTGCTTGAGAAGTCCAGCTCGCTCTCACAGAGCATCTGTGTTGATGTTTATATCCGTGCCATGCTGTATGGGAAAAGCATGCTTTCTCTTGTTGCTTTTCTAAAAATAGTGTGGCATATAGCATTGTATGAGTTATTTTAAGAGAACAAAAACATTTGCAAGGTTAAAGGTTTTGCTCTTAATAAATAAATAAAAATAAAGGTCAGAACTGTATCTTGGGTTATTCTTTCCATGAAGTTCAAACTTCTTTTTATCTAGAGTTTTTCACTGAGCAGAATGCATTCTGCTCAGTGCAAACGCTCTTTGCGCTAGAGAATTCCTGTTGAAACAAGCCATTTTAAGTGGAATTGGTACAAGCTTCAGACTCTCTTCAGTTTTTCCCACTAGCCACATCATAGAAAGCAGGTCTGGAAATCACCCCCAGTTAAATTCCAATGTTTCTGTTTAGAATGTCTGTTGTTTCATGCAAGATCTAGACCATTCAAGTTGTGCAAATGAATTCAGAGGAAAACCAGAACATTTTAATGCCTAATTATTTTTAGTGAGCTTGGAGAGTTTTAATTAAAAGTTAAGAGAGCTCTCCAAGCTCTTACAGTTCTAATTTTATCATATTGTGGAAATCTTGTCACTGTGAAAAAATGTACAGCAGTTGGCAGATTTACTTGGTTCCCTGTCCTAAACAAAACTGTAATGTTAGGTAGTCAGGTATCAGTTGCATTTCCATTGCTCTTGCAAGAAAACGTCTACCTTGAACTGACTGCCTTTTGCATATAATTGTATTTAGAAAGGCTTCTTTGCCCTTTTTTTGGTTTTCTTTTTTCTTTTTTCCTTTTTTGGTTTTACAGTACTGCCTACAGGTTGCACTGAGAATCAGAACCAAGTTCTAATTCATGATCAAAAATGTGCTAGGTGTTCAACAAAACCCTTGTGAGATACAGAGACTGTGCCAGAAATGTGACGGCCTCAATAGTCAAGGCAGACAAAGAGGTGGATAGAAACGAGTCAATATGAGAGGAGGGAGTAAGCGACTGGCCAGGATTACTTGGCTCTTTAACGGCAGGAGCAAGATATAGATTTTAGAAGTGATTTTTTTTTTTTTTTTGTAATTTGCAGTAAATGTAGCAAAAGGAATTAGCAGGTTTTCCGGTTCTAAATGTCATGTTGCTCATTTTTGTGTTGCAATTGTATTTTTGTTTTTCAAGAACTTGGCTTTTGAAAGCTTATTAAATCAAGAAAATCTTGAAAAGTTGGCCAAATAAATCAGTTCACTGGCTAACAACATGTCTGAAATGCCTTATATTTTAATTTTCTGTTAGACCACAGCAATTAATTACTGTACAAGAACAGTATGGAAATTGAGAAGGATGAGATGAGATTCTCCTGACCTGCCTCTCCACTGACAGCAAGATTGAAGCCAAGCCGCTTATGAGCAAAAGACAGTGGCAGTACATTGCAACTATGGATGTTAAGCCTTCAGGCTGATTTTTGATTAGTTTTGTATTCTTGCTGTCCCCTTTTCTGTTATTTAAAGTTTATTGAAACAGGAAAGGATAATTTGTGTTTGAAAGAAGAAAAAAAGTAACTATGGCAACAAAGAATCTGTTTTAGTAACATTACACAAACTTTACATCCTTGGATTAAAAAAGAATAGATAGTACCATCCAGCAGTTAAGTTCCTGATAGTCACGGTTAAATTATATTTTTATTTCTCATAGTCATGAATGTAAATGTAAAGCCCTTAATTTAATTTTGAATTGTTAGAAGATTACAAAATCAGGTTCTTCCAAAGTGAATTAAATAAACCTTTTGCCTTTCCCTTTGATACCAAAATGTTAGAGTTTGCATATCATTTTAAAATACGTAATATGAAGCATGAAAATTAGGAAATATTTTTATGATATAGATCTATGCTAGGTGGTTCTTTACCTGAAGGAAATCTGATGGGCAGTGAAAGCACAAAAGGCATGTAAGCAAGGTGTTATGCGCTCAGAGATGGGTCAGTTAATCAAAGGTCTCAAAACAGGTATATTAAAACTCATCATTGGATTTAAAAAAGATTTATTTAATTTTCTGAATAATTCACATTTTTTATGAATGGATCTAATAATAGAACCAATGGACCTGGCGTTTTAGTTTATTTGTAAGTAACAAACATTGACTAGGGTAAATCTAAATTATCCTTGACTTTTATTCAGGAATATTTGTAAAGTAGTGATTTTACTTAGCTTCTTCTACTCTGAACAGGATTTAGTATTCTATGAAAAATACTGAAACAAACCTTCCTCTTTCAGATGCATGATAGGTTGTGTCGTTGTTATTATTTTTGATGTCAGGTCTTTAGCTTCACCCACTTGAAAAAAGCACATGTGCACTTAAGGCATGGGGTGAGATGCGCAGAGGTTCAATAGGGAGCAGGGCAACCAAATGGTAGCCACTGTAATGTTTATTTGCAGCTTATTTGGTTTTGGGGGAAAAAAGCAGTTCTTCTGTAGCAGGAATCCAGCAAGGTAGGCCTCGTAAGCACACAAATGTCTGTCCCAAGGAGTTCATAATCTCATTTAACATTCTTTCAAAGAAAAAAACCCCATACAACACTTTTTCTCTAACAAATATTTCAGAGATACACACAGGGTAATTCCACTTGTGCTGTTCTTCTCGTGATAAAGAGTTGAAGGAGGCATTTGAACTCATTTTACAAAGGCTGATCCAAACAACACCTTTTCTCCTGCGGAGCCGAAGGCAAATAAATGTAATGAGAGTAGCTTAGAGAATATAGAACATTAGGGATGGAGGAACTTGCATATTGTTATGTAGTCCCAAAGTTTGCAAAAATACAATCTTTTTATGTTTAGCAATATCTACTAAATTGTAATGGGGTATAACTATAGACTATAGTTCCAAAATAGAGACAAAGATGCCACTAATTCCATAATATTGTTCTTCTAAAATGCAGAAAAGAAGCTCGTCCTCCTCCTACTGAGGATCTGATCATATTTTAGAACAGTTTCTCTTGTAGTATGCCTGATTTCTCTTCTAAGTCCTCTACCTTGTCTTTCCCAGTGCCTCTTCCCTTAAAATGTAACAGTTCAGATGCATGTAGAAATATGTTACCTATACCTTTGATTGAATTATATTTATGTATTGTTTATGAACTTGCTATGCATTTGCAATCATTATTAATAAATCAATGTGCTTTTGTCTTCTGTCACAAAGTAATGTACGTATTCAAAAAGAATTGTATGCAAAACAAGTCATGTTTTAGAACTCATATCATTAATAATTATCAGTTTGCAGTATTGTTACAACATGTTTTGAGGGAAGCTTATTATAAAAGAAATAACAAGGCACTGCACGCTTGCAAGAATAAGACAGTTCAGTTGATCACTCGTATAGGTGTTATAAATATGCCAGTCTGTACTATAGTGTTTTATTAAGTCTCAAAAAGTCAAAGCTGATTTGAAATAATAATGTCTGACAGTCAGCGCTTTGAAGTTTTGCTGCTGCACTCTCACATTTAGGCTTTCTTTTATGTATGACTTTACCATAAAAAACAAAAACACACACACGGCATGAATGCTTTTTTTTTCATATCTGTATTTCAAAGAAAGTAATAGGAGGCTACTTCAGTGAATTAAAAAGAAAAAAAAAAAAGGAACAACCCCCCAAAATCGATGAGGATAGGTGCAGGCCACTGTAAGGTCATACAGTATTCATGTAAGCTATAGCTGGCATCGGTAACTTGTTGAACATCGTAAAAGTGAAATTAAAAAAAAAAAAAAGGGGGAAGAATAAGGAAGAGACGAGGCAAAAGCTATCCTTGATAGGAACAAGATGACTTTCTTTCAGTCGGAAGGACTTGAGAGCTTGGCTGTGATAGCTAACACACTCGTTCTTCATCACTGGTCGTGCAACAAAGAGCTGGATTCCATCCATTCCATGACTGATTGATTACCCAATGGACAAATGTTAATTCTTTTCATCGATGCTTTGTCATTGTGGAGAGATCCTTTTCATCTAACACCTAGGCTTTTTTTTCTTGGCTTTTTTTTTTTTTTTTTTTTTTCTGCTTATTTATCTTTTAACATCCTCTTCTCATTCACCTTTGCAAAACTGTCATGTCAAACAAGATTCTCACAGTACTTTAAACTCCTTTAGTCTACAATTAAAATTCCTAACAAAGTATGTAATAAACCATGATATTAAATAATACTCAATGATTTCATTTAGTCATTTCAGTCTAATTATATTTAACCTGTTTGCTGTCCTTGAAAGAAAATTTTTCCTAGTTCACACGAGAAGAATATAAAGGACAAGAAGCTGTGTGTTGTTAATATAATAAATTGCTCCAGTGCAACTTCACGAGTTTGATCTTACATGTGCCAATACAAAATATGCAACTTTGCGGCATAATCCCAACTGTGGTTTATAAAGTCAGTGAGAAGAGCTAAAAATGTATAAATGCTAATTTCTTTCTTTGCTTCTTTTATAATTGTCTTTAACAAGAATACCCCTGAATTTTGAAAATGTCGGGATCCACAAGGTTTTGGAATGGTTCTGAAGCAAAGCCTCAGTGCAGGGAGAGTGATGCAGTGCAGATGTGAGTTCGGGCTTCTTCAGTGTTCAGTGCTGGATTCCGAGTCGATGTTTTGTTTCTATAATGAACCAAATCAGAAAATGAATCATTACGGATGAAGACATTTTACTGATGTCAGAGGATATCTTTGTAGATTTTATATGTATGTAAAAATTAATTTTCAGTACAGAAAGAAGAAAAAATAACTTTCCAATTCACAAACCTTTTCAAAATGTGTATTTGTGAACACAGAATACAGAACTTGAAGGGAGACATGCCTTTCAAGTACAAGCCTTTATATTTAGTTTTGTGTCTAATGTAGAGAACCTCCAGAGAGCTTTAACACATAACATTATTTTAAATTCTAAAAATTATGCAGATTAAACCTGCTAATTGAAAATTTACAGGAATTTCAAAAATGCTATTTCTACAATATTATAAAAAAGTTTATTAAAAGGCTCATTGTGTGGTTTTGTAATCTTCCCAATAACAAAATACAGTAGCTATAAATTGTGTGGTCAGATCTATAACATAGAGTTTGAATGAGATAGGAGTGTTTAAAGAAATGTTTCTTAAGGAATTTTTCAGTCATTTATAGAGATAAAAATTTTAACTAACAATGTGATTATATCAAAAAGAAGGCACACAGATAGACCTCTTTTCCATTCCAGTTCTTTCTCATTCTGTCTTTAGAGATGTGGTTTTTGCCCTTATGTAATATAAGAACACTACAGATAAACACGGGTGTTCTTAAGAACAGAAAGAGAAGAAATAAAACAAGTGCTTTTGAGGAAAGTATTTTATCAACTCCTGCAATATTCTAATTGTTTCTTTTTTTAAAATTTAAATGTTTTTCCTTCTTTGTATGAATTCAGGAAAATATCTTAGTTAAAAAGCAGTAGAATACATAACCTATAGCAAACATCAAAATAAAACTCTAAAGCTCTTTTTTTTCAGGGATGAGGGGTTTGAAATTTTGGCAGGGGAGAAACACAGAAACATCTTTTTAAACTAATGATGATATCACAAAAAAAGACAAATTATAATGTTCTATTGATAATTGATGGTTATTTCTTGATTCTTCTATTATCAGGCCAGAACTCATAAAAGTAATAAGTGCCTGTTATTGTTAAAAGTAAATTGTTATTATGTAACAAGTATTTTAACACTGCCTATTGCAACTTACAGCTCCTTAATTTTGTCTCTTTCATAGAAAGATATAATTAGTAAATAAATTAGCTTTTCTACTGAAATATTACTTCAAAAACATTTACGATCTGTCTTGTCTTTCCACGGAGGCTTGCACGGTGAATATGTGTTGCAATTAAAACCTGATCTTTGATCTTCCAGTAGTTACGGTTTGGTTTGCTTTCAACTGGTTTTCATTTTTTTTTGTTTTTTTTATTTCTTTGTTTGTTTGTTTCAAATGAGTGATGCTAATGTGAATTTTTAGGCTGAAACTACTTGCACCCTAAAATGTGATTTGCCATATAACCTTTTTCTTCCTTACACTTCTCCTTAAATCTTTAACTCCTCCTTTTGTGGCCTCTTTGAATGCTTCTCCTCCTTCTGAGTATTTTCTGAGGTGGAACAAACTGTTACCCATTACATTGATGCGATCTGTTTTGCCATTCTTAATCTGGGCTTTTTGCTTTTGTTTTCACTTGTGTGAGTGCTTCTGATAGGACTGCTGACATGAGAATTTGAGCCACGATTTGGCCTTAATCTGCCAGTAATTCCACAGAAGGTATGTTAGGCTGAATTCTGCCTTCTTGTACACCCCAGTCTTAATTCTTCAGTGACTGGAGTGGGATCAGTGCAAATGATGTCAAAATTTGGAACGTTATTAGTTATTTAGAAAGCATTGTGTAAATTGATCTCCTCCTAACACAAATGGCAGCTTGCTATGAGAATTTCTAACAAGCTAAGGTCTATGGCTATTCCCACTGTACGCACTAAGGAACAACATGCTCAGCACCACCCAGAGTGATATGTGGTCTTACGATGAAGGCTCTTTGCAAAGATTTGTTTTAGGAATAGAGTTGCATTTAAATAATGTTTTTGATATCTTGCTAAACTGAGCCTAAGGGTTTCCAAGGAGTTTAGCATAGACATTGTTGGTGAGTCTGTCTACCAACGAACGTAAATGCACAATGTTTAATGGAGATTCTATTATTACCAACTGGGAAGGGAAAATAAGTGTTCAATTGTATGTAAAGTTTTCTTGATAATTGTTTATAAATCTGAATTGCGGTTCTTAAAGTCATAAAACTCTGGATCATTACATCAACCATAAGAATTGCCATCTTAAAAATCACCTTTTGTAAGTTATCTGGAAGGTTATGTATCATTTAGACTCCAGAGCCAATTAGTTTAATTTAGGAACTGAAAAAAACTTTAGATTTTATTGAAGACTGTTATGCTCAATATCAAATTTTCTAGTGGAATTGGGGACTGATTGTGTACAACTTACTAAAGCCGATCTTCTATTTCTCCTAAGTGTAATGACTTCAGTGACAGTTTCGCCTACAGAAGGCCTCCCAGATTGGAGCAAAGATTTGAAATGTATTCTGAACTTCAAATTATGAAAGCATATCTTCTAATCATTGCATGTTGTTTATAGTGTACTGAGAAAATTTCTGATACTGTGAACATCCAATATGTAGAGTGCTTTTATGAATTCCATGGAGACATTATATGAATAACTTTTGCATTGACATGGGTATAAAAACGGGTTTCAGATGCCACTGTGTGCCAAATTTCCAAAAAAAGCTTCTAAATCTTCATGTATAATTTCGAGTGTACAATCATTCTCAAATGAAAAAGACAGAATTTGTATATACATTGGCAATCTATGCATGTAAATTGGCAGTTAGCATGCATAAATCCTGAACGAAGTTTTTCTTTCAATTAGACCCTTGTTAAATCCATAGTAACTCCATTAACCTCGGTGGAATTACTTTGGATTTAAAATGCAGTTAAATGAGAACTCTGTTTGGCTACGAGTTCATTTCCCTTTGAAACTATGGTCCAACTAGAACAGGGAGAACAGTTTTAAAATGAAGGTGGCACCTATTTTCCTGATGTGTGAGAATATATTTGATAATTCTTCTTTTTTTTTTTCTCCTTTCTTTTTTTTTTTTTTTTTAATAGATTCATCGTGCATGGAAAAGCTACTGTCTAAAGACTGGAAGGAGAAGATGGAAAAATTGAACACAAGTGATCTCCTTGGAGAAATTAAAGGTATCTCACTAGATCAAATTTTAAATGTTTGCATATATTTTAAGAAGGGGATTGAGGAATTTTTAAAGTTCAGAAAAAATAATAGAAATAGCAGTCGTAACTGGAAGGTGCTTTCCTCTTTCCACTCAACTCACCCTGTTTTTTAATGTCTATTTTTGAGATGATGGATGTGTCTGCCAAATAAATGGATCAGAGTATGTCACAATCAGTTACAGGCAGTATCAAGGATGTTATCACAAACACCAGATTAGTTACATTAGTTCATTGACATTAGCTATGTATCTCTGTGACCAGAGGAAGAGGAAGAAACATCTCAAAAACATGGAGTTACTAGCACTTGGTACAGTTTCTTCCCAGGTGCAAAAACTATATGTAGAAAGCATTTTCAGATTACAAAAGGGGGTAATTATGTGCTTATAGTTCTAAATTTTTGATTCAAAATTTGGAAAAAAATAATGGTTTATTTATATTCATGCTATTCCTGCAGAGAAAGAGTAGCTCTGGATGAAATTTGAGACCTACTGATATCAGTGCAAGTTTTATTGCATATATAGACAGTACTTTCCAGTATTTCCAAGATGTGTTGACCCAGCAATCTAGTAAAAGTGAAATTCTCTTGACAATTAAGTACTATGTAGAAAACTTGAAGTGTTTTTCCCCGCCCATCAATTCTTCCATGGGTTTTCTTGTGAGAAGAAATTCAGTGTTATTGATTAAGTAACAAATTAAATAGGTGTTTTTTTGTGCTGTGAGAAGGGGTCATAAGGCATGTTTGAGGAGTACACAAGGTATCTAAGATTTATTTCTCTTCATTGGTGTAATTTTATTAAATAGCAACTACAAATATGTGGAAACAAAGAATCATCTGCATCATATTAATAAATCTTTACTAGTTAAAAAAAAAAAAAGGAAGATACTATTTGCTGAAAGTTGATGCTTAGGGTTTTACATTTCGAGCAGTGAAACTTAAGATAGTTCAATTTTTTTATTATACAAAGAGAGGAAACATTGGCCCTTTTTAATACGTCAGTTATAATTGGTTCCTTCAGCTTATTCAGGACCAAAATCTGTTGGATTCTCCTGTTGGATTTTTTTGGTAGAATTATGACAATGCATATACATTAGGCAGGTAAGAAATCCTATAGTAATGCCAGTGGCAGAAATATAGTATGCAGTTTTACAGGAACATGTTAAAATTGACTGTAATAAAATCCAACAAAATTATGTCTTGAAATCACATTCTATTTAAAGCGGTATTGTCTCTTAATAGTGTGGAAAACATTGAATGCTAGTTTGTCCATTAATTGCACAATATAGCTACTTAGTCTTTAAATAGAAACTACTTGAATGCTATTAGTGAATCAAAATTAAAAGAGGTGGGATCTCTAACAATGCAGAATAATGTTCTTTATTCTTCTATATGGCACATAAAGCTTTTTCACGAGCTTTCATTTATCAAAAAAAGGTTTGTTTTTCTGGATTTATGTTATTCCTCCTATTTTCTTAGCATATATATTCACTGCAGAATGAACAGGTAGAGTTCTTGCTCCTAACCCTTTTCTCATCTACCTACAAAGCATTCTCACTCAGATTTGGTAGAATTTTCAACTCATTCAACCATCTTTTCTGGGGGTATAGCTTATTAGCTGTATAAAAAGGATCACCTGATTAGGCTCACTAGATTTATGTGTTGACAGTCATTCAGTTAGTTTCCACAACTTACTTCCTGTGTCTCATCCCTAGAAACCTATATTAATGTGGTCTTAATGTCTGCAGTATTCCCCTCCACTACTGGTTGACTTCCAGCAAGATCCAATACTGAATCTTGGCTACTGCAACTGCATTTAACATCTTTCATGAACAGACAAAAATACAAAAAACCATACACAAACATGGAAGATAAGTGATGGTTGCTGTTATGTCGTGCTTTACACTTACAGTATTCAAACCTCTTGACAAAGACATTAGTGTCATTTTATAAAAGAAGAAAACAAGGTGCAGTTACATAGCAGGAGTAGTGGCAGGTCTGAAGGACTTGGACTCCCAAGCCAGTGGCCTAGCTACTGTCTCCAGGATGGTTAGCTCCTAGCTGATAAAATTGCTATCAACCTAATAGCCTGGTATTAACTCATATTAGCGTTTGTGTGCCTTAAATCATCTCAGAAAGAAAAAACCCACCCCAACAATCTAGCCCATGGCAGCATGAAAACCAGATTACAAAAGGAAATAAAACAAAGTAGGGGAACTAGAGAGAATTTTTAATCTGCCAAAGAAGCATACTTTAAAAAAAATCTTTTCAGTGTTCAAGGCGGTAGATTTCCAAATCACGAAGTTTATTTTCATAGTGCTGAATGAATTTCTATTTAGGTAACTGGCAGGGCATGCTGAGGTCTGAAAGAGCTACTTTTGAAAATGTGTAATCTTTGGGAGGTCAAATATCTTTTTCCTTAATTTCCATTAGATTCTAAATCAATTTATTTAACTGGCTGATATTTTTGGCTTTTGTGCAGACTTTCTGCTCATGTTACTGAGAGCGTAACTTAAAGACATGAAGCGATGCAGTAAAAATAAGTAAATGAGGTCATTAGGGAAAAAAAATCTTGATTATAAGAAAGTGAGGTGTGGTCCTGTGAGGAGCTGCTCTTTGCACTGACTGTTACTGGGAGTTGTTTATTTTAGAGAGAAGGCGTCATTCTTGCTACGGATAACCTGAGCACATACTCTTCCTCTGTGTCTGCACAACTACAACCCTCCCCCCTTCAGTGAAAGACTAGCATCTTAGTTGTGGGAAGGCAGTTCACTAAGAATCAGTGCCAGAAAAAAGGATGAAAGCAGAAAAAAAATGTACCACTGACACAAACTGTTTCTATTCATGTTTGGGAAGCACATAGATGAGAAGAAAAGATAATTGGCTGAGAGAAACAAATAAAAATGGTATTTTCTTGCTTTACCTTCTATATTTAGAACACAATAGTGTTAATCAAGATATAATTATAAACTGTATCTATTAATTCAAACAATAGAAGCCAATACAAAAGTAACAAACAGTGAATCATTTATTTTTTCTCTAAGTGGGATTGTTCCTGTTCACAATTACTCTTGCATAGTGTGCTTCATTTGTAAAACTGCTTTTTCTGAGTTTCTTTATTAGGATTTCAGTTATTGATAATGGTCCAGATTCTTCCTTGAATTCCAGCCAAACAAGCCATTGACTTCAGGGAGGTTGCATGAAACTCAGAGGAGCATTTGGCAGAATGCTTTGTAGCCAAATTCCAGTGGTTAAATAAGTCTGCTTGTTCATTTGATATGTTTATAAATGAAACACATAGGTCAAATTTTCAAAGGTCTATGAAGCAGTTGAGCTGAGTTAAATGACCTGCTTACCTGGAAAAAACCCCACAGCTGGTCATGCAAATCATTTCATTGTATGCTATTTGCCAGTGTGTGCATGCAAATACATTTATTTAATGTATACAAGCAATTTGTTAGGCTTATGTCTGGCTTTTGCAGTGTTGTTTTTTTGTATAAAAATTAGGATCAGGAAATATTTTTCGTTCTAATTTTTGTTATCATGTATTTGAATAAACAAAGTGGTGCAGGACTCTCTTCTAAATTTCCAGATATTTGGGTGCACAGAGTTCTGTCCTCACCCTCCCTCACTGCATGCATTTCTGTTGCTTAGTTATCTAGTTTTTCTTCAGCAGCCACAGCTAGGCAGAGTAGCATCATTTATCACTGTACAGAGTCTGTTTTAAGTTTTCTGTTTCTGTTCCAAATATAAATCTCTGGAATAGCATAGTTTTGCATGCATCAGGCAGTTGTCCTACTGAACTAGCCCGCAGTGGTCTTTCTCAGCATGCAGGGTCTTTGAAGATCAAATAAGAAAGGTCAGTCTTTAAGTAACTTAAACGATGATGTTATCGTGAAAGGGTCAGAATTGGTCTAGCAGTCTTATAGAAGAGTGACTCCTGGGTCACCGGCTACTGTGTTGCAGGTTAGTTCTCTGGCTTCCATTGGTGGTGTTTACAACTGGAACTATCTATATTTATAGGCATTGTGACTTGAATGTCACATGCTGTCTTTGTACAGTATACTCTATTTTGGGAAGGATAGTGATTGATGTCCATAGCTTTATCCAATATAGAAGGCTGTTTGCATTAGGTTTCCCGTGCTTATTCCTTCCCCTGTTATATTTGCTACTTTATTAAAAAGAGCCTAAAACTCCTATTTCATGTACACATTTAATGGCCTCAAAATATTTGAATAGGTGGGAGGCAACATGCCTGTTTCCTAGGAAATGTTACATTCAGTAAAATGAAGCAACTTCACCCACTTGATAGTCTCCTTGTAAGATACACTATAAACAATATGGAAAATGATATTTGTCCCTGGTATTAGAACAGAGGAGAGATAGAAAGAGGTGTCTTCTAGGAGCATTTTTTTGTACGTGCATTAATGACTGGAAGAGAACAGTGAGGCACAACTATTTGAATCTAGTAATTTAACACTACCCGTTTCTGGAATAGTCTTGGAGAGAGTTCTGCATGAATGAATCCTTGAGAAAGTTATGGTTTCTGTGTTTTTACAGTGAATTAAATTTTTTCTTAAAATATGCATGATTTACAAAACATTTTAAAATGCTATTTTTGCTTCCATTTTATAAAATTTGTCTTCACAGATAAGCTTTTGGGTGTTTCTTGGTGCACTATATCAAATGTGAAGACCGTTTTGAGGAAAATAAAACTGATGTTTTCCTGTAGCCCTGACCAACACTGTAGTCTAGATTTGCAGTAATTATTTCTCAGTATAATTGCTGAAATTTCTTTCTCATGAATTCTAAGGGTATATAACAGCCTGCCTTATAAATATGTATAAATAAATATATATGTCTTATATCACAGAGGCACTCAGAGGTTTTTTATTATGTTGCTTTGTATGGCTATAGACATTTCAAAGCTCTCCTTTGTGCTCTCTGTTATAAACATATTTTCTTTCTTTTGAAGTCTGTGTGATATAAATACTAGCAATTAAAAACCCAGCTCAGGCTTTGAGACACAAGGTCTTCTTAATTAAAACTCAAACAAAAGCTACAAGCAAAAGCCCCACTATATGATTAAGGTCTAAAGTGTTATGATACATTAGAATCATTGTTAACTGCTAGGATTTAAAAAATCAATACACAGGAAAAAGGATCAACTGGTTCCAATTAGTGAAACCAATGAAAGCATCCAACAAAACATAACAAAACAACGCAACCCAGAACCCCTACACCCAAATCCTTAAGAAATTGGTCCTGATTAGAAATATACCACAGTCTATAAAGATTTCTCATAATTTATTTATTACCATGATCCAATGAAGTGATATGTTTAGCTTTATGTTGTAGGTCTCCAAATCAGAGAGATATATTTGTTTTGCCATTCCTCAAGTCATTGGCATTTTGCGTAATGTGTTACAAAAGCTACATTTCCAGGTCTAAGCTGACCTTCTAAATTAAGTGGTATCTTGATATTTGAATGACTGAATATTTCATAAGCACTTTCAACAGTTAATGTTTGCATACTCTTTAGTCCTATTTGCTTGAAGAAGGCAATGGATTCCAAAATAAAAATATTTTGGTTAAACTTACCATGCCCCATTCTATCTATTTGTTATGGTTAAGATACTGATATAATTGGTTACCCTAATCACTAGTGTGAACTAGATTAAACTATATGGTCTTATGTTATCTTGACTTTTTTTGATATGAAATACTTTTCTCCAGATTCTGGATTTAAATAGACCCACCCCAAACTGTACAAACAGAGGGCAGTTCTGTGGAAATGAATGGGACTGCTCACTGACATAGTGCTGTTATTTAAATTATGTACATATAAGTCTTGGCACGATTGAAGCTGTACTTAGCGCAGAAAAAAAAAAAAAGAAGTAGTAAACATTTTTGTTGCTCTGGTCTTTTGGTCTGAGGGTCATATTTCAGTGGCACCTATCACAATAATGCCTGCTTCTAATGTTAAAAGTTAATGACTAGTACCGTTTCTAGTTCTTAAAACTCCACAACTATAAATTACATTGTAATCAACCTTTCACATAAATCAAGTTCTCCATATTGTTGAATACATTTTATAAATATCAACCAGGATGCATGCAGTATATTTCCAGGCACACAATGAATTTGTTACTTACTGCGATCACATATATATCTTTTTTTTTTTTTACCTTACCAGTGTATGTTTCTAAGCTTAACAATTCAGGGCTAAATATATGAACTCTATACTACACTGAAATCAGTGGGACAGCTCACTTAAACGCTGTGTTCTGTGGAACTGTGTCCCAAATAGTGTACTAAGAAATAGCATTAAGTGTTCATGAGAAAAAAGGAATAAGAAGGATAATGATGATAATAATAGGAACTTGAAATAGCAATACATTTATTGGTCACATTAGAAAAGACTGCCTTTTGGAATTTGATTCATTCTTCATTTGTACAAATAGTGACAAGAAATTGTATGGTATTAAAATGTGTTTATTTTCAAATGCCATTTAATTTTTTAGCAGAAAATGGTTGAATATAAATTAAAAATTACAAGTAGGTTTTCTTCACTTTTTCTTCAAAAATTTGCCATTTTCTTTTATTGGTAGGTTGTTTTGGTATTGTATGTATATATTTTTAATTTTCATTATATCGGTAATTGTTTTCTTTAATAAATACAGAGTCTTTAACTGTAGTTGAAAGGCTTCTATGTTGAAGAAACCTATCACTACTTGGAACTTAAGGACTTCTGACAATGGATGTCAGTGGCAAATTTCCTTTTAATCAAGTCCCAGCTTAGTCGCCAATGAAGTTACTTACCTTTAGCAAAATAAAACTCCTACTGAAGACAAATATACAACTTCATATGAAAAAGCAAGTGCATATGTAGGAGTTTGCACTGCTAAAACAAGAGTGGAAGCTCCATTTCTTGTGTTTTATCATGTGTCAGTGCTTTTGGCTTTTTGTCACTGTAGATATATGAAGTCAAATCTAACAAATTAATGGATGTAAGCGTTTATCTAGAAAGATACATATAGACACAGTACTGAAAGGACTGAAATTTTCTCATCGATTTGGATTCTGTGGAAACCTGTAGATGTATTTTATCAGTCTTTTGTTACAGGAGTTTCCTATTAAGGAAATCTTTGATTTAAGTGTCAGATATAAAGAACATACTATGCTGTAGTGTCCTGTCTCTATGGATACTGAGCAACCTGGGGAAGGGTGTAAGGAAAGGGCAAACATACAGTAATATTTCCTCAATATACTCTTCCAATTTCCCACGAAATATGATTAATGGGCTTCTTGATTACAGAGGTGGTACATTCAGGTTTAATGGCCCTTGATAGAATTGTCATCTATGAACACGTCCAGTCGCTTTTGAACCCCTTTAATAGACAGCTGGAAAGTCTGTGGGGATAAGCTCAGCAGTTAACAATATGCTATATATTTGAACCTAGTACCTCGTAGGTGTGCCCTAGATCTTGTATTATAACGGACAGGGAATGGTTGTTCTCTGTTCCTCTTCTCTGTTACACTACATTCAGTTGTCTCTTCTCCATGTTGAAAAGTAAAAATATATTTATTTATTCCTTATATGAAAGCTGTTCTGCTCTTTGGTCACTCCCATCACCCTTCTCTGCAGCTAATTTAGAAAGAAACTTTTTGCACAAAATATCCCTATTCTGAGCAACATCAAACTTTGGCACCAATTAATGAGAACCTTTGTGGCAATCCTTTTCACCTCAGTTGATTTTAAACTCCCTTTCTGAATAGGGAGTCTGTCTTGAAGTGGGGTCTTGATGTGTGGATGTTGTGTGGTAATGAGAGCATCCTGATGATATCAAAGCTATCAGATTTTTTTTTTCTTAAGAGAGATGTAAAAATACCTTACTGGGAACTTTACAAACTGTAGACCCAGAGGTGGCTCAGAAATGTCATGTGTGAAACTTAAGGGACATAGCATTAATACTCAGAAAAAATGAAGTATGAGCACATTTGGGAAACTCATATGCAACTGAGAATATCAATAACATAATGTGCAACCTGACACAGCCACTGCCTCAAAAGCCTAAGCTCAATGAGGAACAGAAGAAGAAATACAAGAAGGGTTGTCCTTGTCTTCTCTAAACAAGTTGACCCTTTGGAAGAGGTTAACTATCAGTATTTTTTTCAAGAGGTCTTGATTTGTCTAACTGTGTCACCTCACTTCAGATCTGACCAACGACATCTGACATTTTTCTGCCAAAGGGCAGATCTAGCCAAACCAGACTCATTTTCCTTGTTTTCACCTCCTCCTGCCAACATTAAAGCGATTTCAGGCTAATCAGGATCCCCTTGCTCCAATCAGGTCATTCACAATACTTGCCCTCTTGGTGAGTGAATTGGTCTCAATTCATTGTCTCCCTTCTGTCTCTCCCCCAAGTGTTTATTTTGGATTAAAGTAAATAATTTCTCTCTTTTCCACTCCCCCCAACTTGTTTTGGTTCTCTCATGATTTGCCAATAGAGAAAGTTTTCAAAAACAGTAAAAAGATGAAGTCTCATCAATTAATATGAGTGTATGAACTATAAAGCAAATTGAGAGAGCTATGTTGAAAACAGTTTCCATAGGAAATTTGTCTGAACAGAGGAAAGAGAAATAGAAATCAATTAAGGACATAGCCTGCCCTGATTCTGTTTGTCGTAGGTATTACCCTCTGTGTTAATAAAATTAACAAATTTATACCCAGGCAGCTTGATCAGAAGTGGTTCTTTGTCATTAGCTCTCACACAGAAATCCTGTTATTACATATTTTCTTACACTTTTTTTCTTTAAATTACTGTTAGTTTGACCCACATGTCCTAATATTTACCTTGGTCTGTATCAATATGAATTAACAAAGTTTAATGTTAGTCACGTTGTCATAAATGTTCTTTAAGAGTTATACAAGATTAAGCTGAGATCTGCTCAATAGCTGTTTAAAATTTGTTGCCCCGTAGATAGCAGTAATGAGAGGCTAACACACTCATGTTGGGAATGAATCCTCATGTCTATTAAGATTTGTTTGAATAGGTTTCCATCACAACAGGTGCACAATTATTTTATGAGTAAAATATTATCAGCCTTCCAAATTAGCCAGGGCAAAATGCAAGTTGTCTGATTAAATAATCAAACCCAATACTTAAAATGCACTTGATTTCCACAGGAATTTTAAGATGCTAAGTCCCAGTCTATCAGTGAAACTGTGATTGTTTGCAGCATGCAAGTAGCAGCTTGTAGAGTATCCTGTTTGGTATGTTCTACATAATTTATCCTACATTATACAAGACAAAACCGCTAAAAAAGCATATAATAATAGGTTTTACTTCTAATCAAACAATATTAATCTACCAATGAAGGTATTATACTGTGCATTAGAATCAGAAAAAAAGTGGGCCTCTAATGGAAAATAGTTTGAAAGTGTTCTGCATTCAATTAGGAGGCACATCAGTTTAGAAATACAAAACACTGTGTTGTTTTTTAAATTATTTAGTTTATGAAGGGGGAGGGAAAAAAGGAAAATCCTCTGAATCTGAAGTGCAGCTTGCAGTGTGGAGATCACATATGTCACCAGTTATTGAATAGCTCAGTAAACACAATGACTCAGAGACCCAAGAAATGGGTAAAATCTGAAACAGTAGGTTCACCACGAATGGAAAACTTAGCAGTGCAGCTGTCAGACGCAGATTATATACAGGTAACTGTTTGTTTTCATATCTGAATCTGTTTGTCAATCAAGGAATGCTATGAATCAGGAGATGGGATCTCAAATACAAAACCACAAAGTCAGAGACAGCATCTGGAGGAGCTCCAAGCCACAAAAATTAGGGAAGTAGCACAGAGGGAACAAAAACTGTAAATGCTTGCATGGATTCTGCCTCTATATACATTGAATTTAAATAATTGTGTTGATACATCAGTAATAATAATTGCTGATAAAAATTATAGTCCTTATTTTGGGCAGCAATATGTTTTACTAAATGTGAAATTAAATGCAATTTGTATTAATTAAGGATAATATGAAAGTATGTAAGTGGCTGACATTTCCGACGTTTTTAAACATACTGCTATATGTGAAGATATATCTTTTGCATTTGTTTTGACTTGGAAATACTGTGGATTGATATATGCCCCTAATGTGTTCTGTTGAAATAAGATCACAGTTCTAACCCCTAAGATCAGAAAATTATTTATAGACAAGATTAATCACACTTTGAAATTTAGTTATGGGATTTGATTATTGATGTAACGGTTTACTAGACAATTTTAGTTCTCTCTGGAAGCTGGAATACAACCTTATTACAGATACTAAAACAAAATCTACTGTTAAAATGCAGGTGGTGTGCTCAAGTTGCAGGATTTCAAAAGTCAGTGTAGTGTATACAGACATTTTATGCAGGTTTGTACAACTTCTTAGGTTTTTCTAAATGTGGGAAAGCTTACAGAGACTTCAAGTTCTGATTGGTAACATCAGAGGAATACAAACAGAGGTTTACTAAGGAAGGTAAAGAAAATGAAATGGACATAACTGTTCTGTGGTTGGTTTTTTCAGATTCATTAAGAATCATAGAGTTCCTTTTAAGTTGTAACTGAAAGAACTTCTTTTTACCTTCTCTGCTTTACTCTGGTGCCAGGATCCATTTGCCTATGTATTGTTGAGATTCTGCAACAGTCACAGGATGACTGTGGATTTTCTTTTAGGGGCTGTAGTGAATAGAAAGTTCCTACTTCAGGATGTATTCATAAATTAATTAACCCTCTTCTCTATTTTGTCGTTGTTTTCTTCACCTCCCAAGGGTCTTATAGTATAATTTTGGGTCTCTGAGACTTCAGCCAGAGATGAGGGTGCCTGCTTCTTCTGAAATGGAAGAGTTTTTCTAAAAAGAAATACTTTAGCCTATCAGGTTACGGTCTGCTGCTTTTCAAGATAACAGTGATTGAGAAAGGCACTTTGGGTGTCTCTGCATACTCTCAGATAACATATCCCACCATCAGACAAATATGAACACTTGGTGCTAAGAACTGGCTGTGAGTAGGCCATAGTGAGAATTCTCTGTCTGCTGACCTGTTAAAACCATGGTCAGTCACCACACATAGCTAAAGCTTAGTTAACTTCATAGATAGGTAAGTCCCTTCGCTCACTTTGCCTCTTCCTTTTCCCTTCCATGTGTTCTGTGCTAACAAACACTGAGAAAAACACTTTTCTGAATTATAGTTACTATTACGGAAAAGGGCTATAGTGATAATCAGCAAATCACCTGTGACAAAGTATAGGTGTTAATGGCACATCAGCTGAATCTGCTATCAGAAATTTACATTATGACAGCTAAGCCTGTGTAAATGCATTAAACACATAGAAATTAATATACAGTTCAAGTTTGGAAGTGAGGGAAAACTGAAGATTTATGTAATGAAAATGAACATTGTTTAACTTGTTTTAATGAAATAGTCTTCACAAAGGAGAAAGGCTTTGCTTGCAACAGGCCCCCTCCAACACTTGTAGCATGATCTGCAAAAGGAGAACACTGCTCTTCGCGATCAAAGTCAGATCCTATAGACCAGCTGGCATCACCAATGCCAGGGCTGAGACTGTGGCTACTATTTGAAATGGTAACATTTATAGACTCAGTTTCTGTGATGGTCCTTAAAAACCTCTGAGAGGTGTGTGTTTTTTTTTTAACAAAACTAACATGCTGTTTTTCACTGGATTTTTGAAAGAGTTCATTTTCTGTTGTTCATGAACTCAAGATATATGATACTTGTTTAACATTCTTGACTGACAACTAGAAGACAGGAAAAGGTTAAATGATACTGTGAGAGTTGAAGGTTAGTTGGTAAACTAGGTAATGCTTTTGCCATGCATACCTATTCAGGCTTTTACAGTAGTGCTCTTTTTTGTCAGTGTTAGCTATGCTATAGCAGGCGTAGAGTTGTTCACTTGGTTAAGCAACTGAGAAAGTCACTCATCTTAAAGTATATACACTGGATTAATACCTAAAGCAATACTGAGTACTTGAACTAGTAAAAATCTTTGGTTTTTTGCATAGGGAAATAAATGTGAATGAGTGTGTGTGAGTGTTGGCTTATAAATGCATTTTGTGTATTGTCTTCACATGTCAGATTCGTATTTGTTCTTAGGCAAGCTCGTCTTCTTATATGGACTTTCGTCGGTATATGTTGAGTCCATGATATAACTGAAAGATTACTGCAGACTTAGCTTTACTGCAAGCTGCTGAGGTCCCCTAAATGCAGAACATTAACGTACACAAGAGCAGAATAATCTCATCTTTGCTATTACATATCAAGCCAATAATGGAAAAGCTCCAAGGAGGAATTTGAAAATTTGTAGGTGAATGCAGTCCTTGCTACTTTGAAGTTACCAAGGTGCTACTGAGTTCTACAAAATGATATCTAAATACCTCATGTCCTTCAGCAATTCTTCAACAATATTTCCATTTATGACTGTGTTTATTTTGGTACCTGAAATTATGATGATAACATAATGTATTGATGGTTACATGTTAGAATTTAGCTGTAGGGTGCAGTTGAAAACCTTTTTTGTGCTAAAGTTATTACTTATGTGAAACTCAAAGTGAGCAACTTCAGGTTTTGACTGAAACATGCCAGCCCTAAGCCTGTGTATATACACCTTCACACAGATCCAGGTTCTCATGTCCACTAGCTGGTGTTGCACATCAGAAAAGTAAATGAAACTACTTTTATGTTAAGGAAAGACAGCTGGTTGACCCATAGGTATGAATTCCCATACAGGGAAAACAAATCTTAATAAAAAATCATCAAATACTGTGTCTGAAGGGCTAAAGTTGCTACCGAAGAACTCAGAAAAAATGGAAAGGAAATCTTTGGTATAAGGAGGAAAAAAACAGCCAAGCATCCATTTGACTCCAGCAGTAATCATAAATGGACACACAGCAGCAAGGAAGAACAAGGAAAGCACATACTTTCACACTAACGTTATCGCAGCTTCTGACTATTTTCAGTTCCAGGGATTTCCTGACCCTGATGTGGTTTGTATCAGTCAACTAGATCTCTCCTCCCCCCTTCCAAATACTTGTCCAGCCTCCCCTTGAGCCTATAGAAAACTTTGAGCTCACAGCATCTTTTAGGAAGATATTCCATGGCTCTAGTGTCCACTGTGTGAAGAATCACCTCAGATGAAAGTGAACTGAAAACTTTTAAGGTGATGTTATGTGATTCAAACACATCTAATTTGTAAAATAGCGTAACATGCCATCTGAGTCAATGGGTGTTAGATGCTTAATGTATTTTTTAAAAACATGGCCATTGATCTATCTGCAATAGTAAGAGTCCTCAATCCCTTTAAAAGACCTGGCCTGGAGACATATAAATCTAAGAAACCCCTTGGAAAAACACCCAAGATCTTTAGAGATGCAGACAGATTGAAATTTTGATGCATATTTAAAATTCATAGAGAGGAAATGACCATAAAATACATTGCTTAAGTGCAAGATTATTTTGCAGTCACAATTAGCCTTCATCTTAGTGGGAAGTATCTCAGCATCACAATTACACTGATGTAACTTCTGAGAAACACGTCAGAAACATTGCATCGAGTTGCAATAGGTATGTTGTTCCAGACGTAGCATTTTTTTTAATAGGACACTTAAAAGAAAGATGATTAACTTTCAAAACCAATTGAGAGAAGTCTCGGTAGAAATCTGTTTCCCGTGCTACTGCTTCTTCTTCATTTGTGGTTTTAGTTTTAGTGTCTTGTTAGGAAGGAAAAATAATGATGAAATCTCAGTCACTGTAGAAATAAAGTAATGAAAATGCAACTTGGAAAGTGTTTTATTGTCTTAAGGGGAGAAGAACAATTAGGGGATCCTGTTTTCTTAAATATATCCCAGGTCTATTTAAAATATATTGAATTAGAATGCTGTTATAATGGAATTCAAAACCTCTCAGTGTGTTTCCTACATGCTCCCAGTGCTTCAAGATTTATTCTGAATTATCTTTAGACTGTGCTTAAAGTTGTGCCTCAGTTCAGGCCTTTGAATATTAAATTATATTAAGTCTTTTGAATAGGCAGTGTTTAGGTTTTCATTCTGAGTGATCCTGTTTGAGTGGTAGAATACCTATATAAACACAACACATTAACATGATACCACTCTCTGGTTTGGGACTGTGAAGAATTTCATTACTAGTGATTCTGTAGCAAAGGGCTGTATTAAATGTTTTGGTTTGTGATCAACTAGGTATACAAATAAATTGAATTAAGAAAATTTCCAACTGTACTTTTAGTCGTTTCTAAGAAACATCTGGCTAAACATACTCATACTTGTGGTTAGAGTATAATTATACCAGAACACTCTTAGAATATGTGTGGAACTTCAGTCTGCAAATGTAGGCCACCTCTTTGTGCTCTGGTTAACGTGATTTAGGAGGTTTTTCTGCAGTTAGAAAACTTGACTGATAATTTTGTAGCATATTTCACAGGAGCACAACAAGCTTGTAGTAGAATTCTAATTTGTTCTGGAATGTGTTCTATTTATTTATTTATTTATAACATAAACTTTGAGGGAACAACAAGCATAGTTTACTTGTTTGGGTTTTGTTTCTCATACCCATACAGTGAGGTTGTGGTTATTTCAAAAGTCATAAGATAATTCATATTTGTAGCATTAATATGCTCTGCTGAATTGGTTTTACAGATTACTAGGTCGTGTGTAGCAGATAAGTAGCACTTTCAACTTATAACTGTTTGATTATGAAAGGAATTTAAAATAATATTCAGATTTACAAGCCTGAAGCTGCCAATTTTGACCACCTAATGCCATTATTAATGAACATATCAATGGACCTGTTTCAAAGCCCACAGAAATAAGTGTAAATCCTTCAACTGACTTCTGTGGGCACATTCTAAATGTATAAAATGTTGTTGCTTTTCCATACATATCAAAGGCTTTTGACTAAATTGTCTCTTCTCAGATGAAGTAGGAAGTTTCTTCTTTACAGCTTCCATGATAGACAGGCTATGCTAATGTCCTTGTTTTGCAATAAACTTTGCTTCTTCATTACTTATCACCAGAGGCAATGAAAATCTTCAGAGGCAAATATAAGTTTTTCATTGATATACTTGTTTGTATTTGTAAGACATGAAAGATGAACATGTAATTAAGATGAAAATTAAAATTTATTTTTAAAGTATATAAATCTTGCAGTCCTAATACTCCTCATATTTATATTTAGACATTTCTGAGTGGTGTAGCTAATAACTACTAACTAAAAACTCATGGAAGTAACTTATTTAACAAGATATAAAAAGTAACTGCAAGACATCATAAGTCAGAGTACATTTCACAGGGGCACATCTCCTCTCCTGTGTATATTGTGCATTCTGGATGCAGTAGAAGAAATGCATTTGGGTTACAATTTTGAGTATAGGAAGAGAGGCAAGATTCCTAAAGTCTTTTGGAGTGGGATCCTCAGTGTTACCTTTAAGGCAAATGAACTCCAGTAATTGAATCCTAATATGTAAATCGATTAATCTTTTTATAAAAAAGCTGCAAGGGCACCTATGGAAAAGATCTCTTCCCTTCTTGTACCCATAGAGAAAAGCATTGATTCCTGTCCTTGTTCTCATAGACCTTCCTAGTACGCAGATGTTCAGGTTCAATGTAAGGCACCACATTGTCCTCCTTAAAACTAGATCAGCCGCAAGAAGATACAGTGTTGACATGTTTTTTCACCTGATTTGCACATGTCCAAGTGCAGGAGTACACATAAAAGCTGTATGGACTTCAGCTGTCACCTTTTCTTACCGTCACCCTATGTATGTATTTATAGACATTACAGTGCAAAGTACTCCTTACTATTTAAAGAGAAGAATCATGTTATTTCTGTAAATACTGTGACAAAAAGCAGAAAAAAAAAATTAAGAACCTCTTTTTCTGGAGCTTGCTGTTTTAAAATGGAAAACTTAATTAAAACATATGATTCTTTTTCATCTTTCATTATTTATCCATAGTTTAGACAATGTGAGAAGAAACTGAACAAACAAGCAAAAGCTTCTTTTACATCATGAACTTTTTTCATGAAAGACAAATATCAGCTAACAAAATCACAAGTAACTATAAGTCCTGTTGTATAGGGAAATTAATGTCATCTAATTCATACGAGCTATACTCATCAAATGAGACATTAAACTAACTTCCTCTAAACTCAGCTTCCTTCCAGTCATTTTTATGGATGTACATATACAATTCTCTTTCCAGAATAAGATTAGATAGAACAGATATTCAGTTCATCCCTGTGATTGAAGATATAAGTTTTAATTGGAGAGCTCTTCCTTCCAAACAAGTGCTTTTTTTGCACTTGCACCACAACAGGAAAAAATACTAGTTTAAAAAGAATGAAAAAATGTATAGATCACTTGGAATTGTATCATGTTTACATAATAATAAAAAAAAAAGATTAATTTCAAAGAGTATCATGGTACCTAGAAATCACTTGTTTAAATTAAACATAGAAACAAAATTATTTTTATCCAGCTGTACGCTGTTATGAAAGAACAATCAATGAAATGTAGTAATTTCAAAATCAGTCCTGAATTCTCCATTTACATTTTTTTCTCCAGCAGACTCCTAATCCTTTCGTGTTGGTTGATAAGATCCTACTTATTCCAGACTGTCATCAATTGTGACCCTCAACATCGTAATTCCAAAGAAGATACTACCTATGATTGTATATAAGCAAAACAAAATATCATTTCACATCTAAAAGAGGAAGTTGCAAAAAAGTATCTTTCTTACACCTTTTACTGCAGTGTTTTATATGAATATTAGAGATGGCTTGGCATTCATATGTCAGACCATCTGTTCCTCCATATCAAGGCATGGGTGCTAATGTTTATCCAGAACTAAAATATTTTTCTTATTTTCTGGAAATGAAGGGCAGGGGTTTTCCATTGATTTCAAACATCTAAAACATTACTTAACTGAATTAAGATATAGTGACACTACTAGTGCAGCAGAACTCCGTTCAGTAAATTTTATGAGTCAGAAGAGAAAGAAGAAATTGAAAGAATTATCCAGAAAGCAAAATAATGTTGAGGACAAAAATACCATTGTGTTGGAATCCCTCTGAAGCTGGTGTGAAAGGTGGGGCAGTATTTCTCTGTGTAAGCACCTCATTCTCAGTTTCACATATATAGTTTCACATTAAGCTGTAAGCTGCTCATGGAGAGAGGTAAGAATTTAATAAGAAAGTGCATTTAAAATTTGTTGGGACAAAGCAGTCTCAAACCTAAAAACGGGATGGTGCTATAGAATATGTACATATATAGGCTTCTTTACTAATATTTCTACATACCTAATACAGTGAGTTTTGTAGAAACTGAGAGATAGAATGTAATTAAAAACAGCATTATTCCATAATGTTCAGTGATGAGATATTTTGCATTTCTATTTGATGTGTCTGCTATTGGTCCTCTGATAATTACAAAATTCAGCCAAAGCTAATGAAAGAATCCACATGTTTTGAGTCAGGTTCAGAGATAATAGGGAAGGTGAACAACTGGCTTCACTTACTATTTATGGGAACATGGGGATCAGTTCTCATACTGTTGTAAATAAAGGATATTTCCACTGAAGTTTCTGGTTCTACATGTATGTGTAAATAATTTGAAGAGAGAATTAGGCCTGCTGAGTGGTTAATTCCAGTGTAATGAAGAAGCTACAAGCACTGTGAACATCATCGTTATTGAGGGACTTGATTTTTCTGATATTTAGTACTCGTGTCCAGTCTTCAGAAGGAAAAACTTTGGATATCTCCATTTGTCTATGAGACTTCCCCTGTTTTGCTATGTGAGAATTTAAAGCATTATAGGGCTAGTGGGTTGGAGTTAGTTGTAGAGCCCTTGTAAATGAGAAAAGTTACAGGATTTAACTTTCAAACCTCTTTTATGAATTTCTCATCTCCTTGAGGAAGACATAACAGTGGCCTGCTATTGGTTTTTGTGCTTAATGTGTCTTCTCTGATAGGGAAAGGTGAACTAATCTTGTGCCATTTTAACTTAAAATATTAACTTCCACAAAAAATCCTGGCAAACATAATCTGTGTGGGGATGTTTGCACAGAGAAGGTTCCAATCCTGAAAGTTTATTCCTACTGTGATGTTTAAGTATTTCTGCTATCCTTATTAACACAGTTGCTGGCATCTCAGTTTGGTTTTCTACAGAAGATGAACTGTTACATAATTACATGATGGTTAGATCTTTTTTTTTTTTTTTTTTCTGTTTATCAATTCTTTTCCCTTCCAGTATCTCCTTTATCCTTTGGATTTTTTATTTTTTAATATACTATTTCCTTCTGTTATATGGCCCACAAATACAGTTTGGAAGCTTTTATGTTCCTATCCTCAGAATAACATCCTCTTCCCTTTCCCCCTCCCTGACCTAGGGAAGTACTGTCATCTGTATTTAAATGGGAAAACCTAAAACTGGAGGTCAGGATATTATTTTAGCTCTCTCAAGTCCTGAGTACTTTAAATAGATGGAGCATCTTTCCTCCTCTCTTGTTTGTAATTTTTTTTTTTTACTTTAAAAACGTTGGAATTGAGCATTAGAGTCAATAATAATATTAATAATACAAATTTTGCTCTCTATATAACACCACCATGTTCATTTTATTTTGGTGTGCTATGCCCTGGGCTACAGTCTTCTCAGTTAAGAAAATAATACTACTTATTTTTCTTTTCTCTTTACATCATGTTTTAGTGTTTGTATCACTGTACAGATTACTGAGAGGCCTGTGGCCTCTGCTATATGATTATATTCTAATTCAGCAAGAACAGGTTGGCTGTGAGTTTTTAGTTGCAATGTATAATATGTATTTCTCTGTCTATATCCAGTATTATCACATTTTTTCCATATAGAGTCTGAACAGCTCGTATTGAGTATATATGAAACATTTCTAATCCCACTGAAAGCACTAAAGCATTCATAATCGAATCTCTACTTGCTGCTGAAAAACCCTAGGAGTAATTTATTCAAAAAATTGTCATCTTCTTTCTTCCACATGCACATGCATGAATTAACACTTAATATGTACTTATAGTATTATTTAGAATGTAAGGTGACAAGTTCTTGTGGAATTGGAGAGTAATTCTAAGAAACTGGCTAAAGTATTTTTTAATTTTTTTTTAAATGGCAAACAATACTAAAGTAGAATTGTATAGATGAGATAGTAACAAAATCTCTAAATGTAGTTAAAGTCCCCCAAGCCTTATGTCAGCTAGAGGAGTTCTTTTCATGTGTGTGAAAGAAAGTAAGGAGTCAAAAAGATTTGTTGGAATTCTGCTTTTTGCTGGGTGCCAGTTTGGAGGAGGGGGAGGTTGAAGCTCTGGCTAGCATCACATTCTTTCCTGCATTCCTGACGTGGATTACATTTTAGAACTCAACTGCGGATTCACTACATCCCTAAAAACGAGGCAACGTATCATTGTGCTGCTCTATGAGCTGACCAGGCGCTACTTAGTCCAGTCCTTTGCCTAGCAGGTTACTTTGGCAGTTTTGGAACTGTTTGGTAGTAACTTGTGAACAGTTTATTTGATCCGGTCACTGCAGTGTCTTTCTTTTGAATATATTAGTTTACTTTGAATAAAGCTGTTGTGAAAAACAGGGAAGAAAACCTCTGAATATAAGATATTCCTCAGGAAACACTACAGACTTGCTAAGAAACAATGCAAGAACAAAAAGTCCAGCAAACACATGAGATCAAAAAAATGTTAAAGGCCATGAAAGAAACATTGTCTCAGAAGAAGCGGTTATTTGCTAAGGTATAAGCAGTTGCTGGGAAATGCTAAGGCAGGTAAGCCTGCCTCAGTTGTCATGAGGTGATGGCAAATCTTTAGGGGAAATACTCAGCTGGATTACTATATACATTCCTGTGACTTATTTGTTCTTAATGCAGAATAAACTGTTCTGTGATTTGTGAAGTCTGAAGAAGGGATAAATCCTTCAAATTCTTTTGAGAAGGGAAAAAACAACTGAGTGCGGCACTTTAAATGATCGAATAGGGTACAGTTGAACACTCAGATGTACAATGATAAAGTGAGGGCCTGCGAGGGCACTTAGGCCCAGGGACTCCTGTCTCTATCCCAGGTCAATGTCAGGGAGAGAGCTGGACGTGGATCACTCTTCTGCACGTGTACTGTCTCCTCTGTTAGGCAAGATGTATGTGTGGACTGGATGAAAGCCTTAGTATGATCAAAACTAAACGGCAGTGGGTGCAGGATCCTGACGTTTGCTGTGAGACAGGCCAGCAGCTCAGTTTGCACAGAGCCAGAGAGGTGGCTGTGGTGATGGAGGTGCAGCTGCCCCTGTAGTCGTGGGTCGCTGCCTGCTCCCTCACCTGTCTGTGGGCATACTGACCTGGGAAAATGAAGGGTCATCATGACCTCGCTGAGATGATTTCATTTTCACTCAGCTGCCTCCAATTTTATAGCTAGTCTAGGAAATAGTCTGGCCTATGGTAAGTTCAGGATTGTACTAAAACTCTCCTGTTCTGTGAATCATATTGGTTTCAAATTGTTCCCACCTAAGAAATGGCTTAAGCACCTGAGGTTTAGTATATGTGAAACTAGGATGAATCCCGCAGATTGTCAGTAAAGTATTTTCATCCGTCTCATAAGCATAGCTAATTTAAGCCATTTTTTGTTTTGCTAAATCTGACAAACAGATTTTGCTCTACAGAATATTTTCAGTAGTTCCTAATATTAATTCCTGTTACTGTTTATGGACATAGGGTATTAATTTTTCCTTGCTCAAGGCTTAAAACACAGCATCATTTTGAGACAGAAGGGAGGGGGGGATCTCACACCTTCACAAGAGAAGCTATCTGCTGTGGTTTGCATGCTGGACATGTTTGCTGTGCTGCCTTCTGCACTGGGATGCTACAAAGCACAATGGAAGCATTTATAAAACTTTTTATTGACTAAAGACTGGACAGTAGCATATGGGAACATCAACAATTGCTAACTGATCAAGAAATAAAGAAATTCCAGTATTCTAGTGTTATAAAAAGAAGGGGAAAAAAAAGTCATTCAGAACTTAGTCATATTGGTTCAGCTGTTGTAACCAAAGACTGATAAGATAATAGAGGTCTTTGTGTCTGTTTTCTACTGAAATGCTTTATCTTTATGATGCACTTGGGGCCCTTTGGAGTGGAAAGCTTTTTAAACTGCTGCTGGAGTTAGAACTCAAATTAGATGCTATAGCAATGGCAAGGGGGCTCCTTAGTCAGGCAGCCCTCACAAAGTGACTTTTATCTCCGAAGCCCTTCCATTAGATTGTTACTTTCTTCTGTTTTCCCTGTTTATTTTTGTTGACTTTTGCTGCCCTATTTTGTGGCATTTAAAAGGTGACCCAATCAAAAAAGGGTAAATGCTAAATGCTGGACAGAGCCTGTGAAGTAGAGACATCACAGCCTATCTGATGTGTGCTGCAGACTGCCGTGTTAGACAGAATGGTTTAACCAGGTTATCTCTGGGCAGCTAAGATCAAACACACTTTCTTTTATGTCTAGCATTGTGTTTTTGCTTTCTTTTCAAACAATGTCCATAAAAAAAAAAAAAAAGAACTAACAGAGGAATTGATTCCTAAAGGCTTTTTTTTTTTTAAATGCTGAAATTGCTTAACTTGATTCAAAATCATTTTTGATTGTTGGTTGAATTGCTTTGGTTGATGATACTTTGGAACTGCAGTTATGTGATTTAAAGCCCTTCTTAGTTTCTGGCGAAGTCTGCATTTCTTTCTTGCATTACTGTCTCTTGATTTCATAAAAGTCACACTATGTGTTTATTCTAAAAACATAACAGGAGTAATCATTTGTGATTTATTAATTTGTATTTCCTGTAAGTATATGGGGCAAAAGTTAGTTTAGATGCAGTGCATAAACAAGGATGATATTTGTCATGCTTTACACTAATCACAGAATTCAAGAGAACCAATAATACTTTGCAGCTGTGTAGAGATTCCATGCAAAGATCTCAAAGCACTTCAGAAGCATTAACTAACCAGGCATAAAAACCTCTGATTGGTAGTGTTTTACTTTGTGTACACGTTGGGAAACTAAGGCAAGCACATTCAAGAACCCACAGTAATTTAGTGTCACAGCTAAGAATCCTACTTCGGCAAGCTTTGGATCACGCCTATAAATTTTTGGCTTATTTATGCCTCCAGTATTTTGTCTTTTATTCACTTGATAGAATATGTGGTTTTATCTTGCTTTCCCTTGCCGAGTGTCGAAGAGATTAGTTTAAATTAGACTATGTAAGTCTAGAAGTCTATTTTTTGTTACTCCAGCTTATTTTTGACCCTTACCAGCAGTTATTACTCTGCCTCTATCTCATGACAACTTACCACAAGGACAGTTCCAAATTTAACATTGAAAAGCCTCCTGTGTTTTTTGACATGCAGGTACATCTGTATAGAGACTGAATATGTAGTAATAGGTAACGGAAGTGTTTTAAGGCGGTAAACCAGAGATTGATATAGGAGCTATAGTTATATTATGTGTCAATGCTTACAGGACACTAGATTTTTAATCTTTTTTTGCAATGCTTAAAGAAACGTAGGTAGATAAAATGCAAGATGATGTTTATGATTTTTATTAAATGCATTCTATTGTAAGTTATACGATGATCTTTCTATTACATTGTGTACCAAAAATCATGTAATATTGTGATCAGTTTTAAAAGGTAGGTTTTTGCCACAAGCAAAATTCTTTCTAAATGTAATTTTAGACTACAAGTTGAACTCTTCTCTCTTTTTCAGCAGATTTATAGCTACTTCTTATTTTCTCACTCCTGGTTAGATTGACCTATGACCAAAATTTCTCAAAAGTTCTCTTTGATGCCTTAGTTCTGTTCAGTCTGACCATTTTATCTCTATTTGTGCTCAAATCTGTACAAAACTAAAGGGTAAAGCAATAAGCACACATGGAAAAATTAAAATATTGCTACAACCAAATTATTTTTCAGTTTACGATTATAAACACAAAGGCAAGAATATAGAACCAAAGGACTGTCACAAATAATAACTATTTTTTCTGAACTTTTAATAAGACTAACTGTTATATTTTCATTTTAAAAAGAAGTCCTTAAACACTATTGACTTCCCACCAACACTCAAAATTTTAAATACTGCTGGTAAAGGGAGTCAATGGATCAAATTCAGTATATCTGAAGTTACTGAAATAAAGGCCCCTAAGAAAAATGTGTCAATTTTAAAGGTCTTTCCTAACTGAAGACCATTTTGTGATAGAGCCAAAGGTTAATAAAATCAGTAGTGAATGTAGCAATTTTACAGATAAGCTATTCACAACAAGTGTAGTTACTTGAATAAAAAGCTAATTCAGTTCTAAAATGCCACATGCAGTAGCAGTGAATAGCTGCTTTTAGGTGCTTTCTAGAGGAGGATAAAATACAGAATCACAGCACTCTTCCAGCATCCCTGGCTGCCTGTAAATTGCTGTGAATGGGACTGTAGGCTGACAGGCTCTATTAAGACAAACTGCCTTTCTCATCGGAGAGATAAAATAAATCAGGTGTTTAGTCAAATTAAAATACTTCAGATGGAGCAGGCCCTGGGGAGCACTGATCCACCTGACAAATCTGAGAGAAACTCAAGACAGATGTGTTTTGGGGATAAGGAAGACCCCATGGAAAAAAAATGCACTGCTGTCTTTGGAACGAGAGAATAGGATTATAACAGAGAGCGAGTTGTGATATATAATATTTTATAGAAGCTGGCATATTTACTGTATGTTTTTTACTAAGCTTTTTGTTTTATCTGTTTTTATGGCAAATATATTTTACAGATAGCTATATTTTTATTTTATTTATAGGTATTTTTAGTCAGCAGCAGAAGTTTATTTACTGGTAATGAGTTTAGGAATCTCATTGCTTGCTACAGTAAGTGGATGCAAAACAGATGATGATGGCACACAGCTACTGATGACCTCTCTTGGCCCAGCCAGATCAGCTCAATCTGGTCTGCATTCTGAGCAAGTTGTTTTTTATTGGTATTTAAACTGTAAAATAATGGGTGGGATTTTCCACTCTAAAATTAAATTATACCTCCCCCCGACCCGTTCATGAACAACATTCTGCATCTTATGCTTTTTCTTGTCTTGAGCAGTGTTCAGTTAGGTGTTTTGCAGCTTCATGGAGGTCTCATTATTTTCCAGGAGCACAGTGTACATTTTGTGGTCATCAGTTCTATTCTGTTGTTGGATTACATAGCACAGTACAAATTAAAGAGTAGAGTACTTTAAATGGGGTCATTCATTTCAGATGTGTTTCTCTTGGGGGAAAAAGGAAAGAAAAACAATTACTATGAATTCCTGAATAAGAACTTATGCCTGTTATTGTATAAAACTCAAAAAAAAAAAAAAAAAAAAAAGAAAAAGAAAAAAAATGACCTTATAAACTTGCTTCAACTATATCAAATGGCTCTAACTAATCATAAAAAATCAATCAAATTTTGTAGCCTTAGCAGGCACTCTTTGTGGTAGCTTTCTACTCATATTATAAAGCAAGTACAAAGTATACAGAATAATATGGAAATGGAGCAGAAGATTAATATCTGCTTTGGGTGTGTAAAATATTTTATGACTGTAAGATCAGGGGCCTGCATTACAATGCCAAAGCTGCTTGACAGATGTGAAAGTCTCAAGCTGTGGTTTCCCAGGTGGCAGTGGATGGCAATAAGTATCATCTGAGGCAGCAGGTTGCTTCCCATTGGCTTTCTAAAATAGGTGGAGTGGTTGATCTCTTCTAGTCATGATGGGCAAGGGAACTTTTCTTTGGCAGAACAGTCTTTTTCTGTAAAAATGAATTTTAGTGTACAATAGCATATTCAAAAGCACCTAAATGACCTTTGATACATGCTGCAAAATCTTCAAGACTGAATAATAGAGTTTAAGAGGGTTAAGGTAAGTCTATACCGAAGTTGCAGATAATTGAACTGATGTCAACAGTGTGGAGCTCAGTACAAGCTAATGGATCCTGGCAAGGCAGTACCTTCAGTGCAGATATTTTCCTAGCCACATGCTTACTGCCTAAGCTTACTTTCAAAAATCTTTTTTTTTCATTGCTTTGAAACAGCTTTTTGCACAGAACTCTTTTATTGCTTCAGTCACTCATATCACACTAAGGTTTTGCAATAAGTTAGTCTGAATAGTAAAGTGTCCTTCAGGTTTAACTTCATGCATCCGCCATACTTCTTGTGACTAAGAAAATTGCTAACCGTTTCTAAAACTTCTACTACAACAGAAGTTACTGACTTTTCCTTGTCCGGAGGCCTGTGTCACATGTATACTGAATTAAGATTTGGCATTACAGGGTACTGAAACATTAGTTTGTTGCAGACTCTTTTAAAACGAAGATAGTTAATAGTGGCTAAGATATTGAATATTTTCAGTATTTTATGTTGTTAAATGTAAGTAAGAAATGTACAGAGAAACAGGTACCTTTTGTTTCTGGGAGTTTGCTTTGTTTAGAGTGAATGACTTAAGCCATGCAGGTTTTTTTTTTCCATAGAAAGCAATCATAGACAGAGGTTTTCTTGTATGCTGCTTTTGCAAATAAAATTCTGTTTAAGAACAACATTGGCCCCATCATAGCATGATGTAAGTAGCAGAGCATCTTGGGTTTGTGCCCTGCTTGGCAGGAGTCTGTTTTGTCTTCCCTCTCCTTATGAAACCTGTCAACTTCTTTCTTCTCTTCCCTAGAAGATATCCATCTTACTCCTGGGAAGAAGGTGGAGTCATAATTTTGGTGACAGTTTCTCCATTCCCTCCCAGGTCCTGTTCCTCACAAATTTTCTTCCTCTTCAAAAGTCCTGTGACTTCTTTATCACAATCCTCTATTGTGAGTGGAGGAAAGGAAGGATGTGAATACTGTCTCTTTTGTGCCACTTCTCATATCATTGTGGCAGATTACAGACCTGACTAGTTCTTGGTTTGGTTCGCTGCTTCTCTAACTCTCAGTTCTCCTATACAACATAAAATTACTTCATTTATCCCACTTCCAAACCTCTTTCAGATGCTCTTCCAAGATTCCTGAATTGCTATCTTACTGTAATTATACTACCTCTTATAGAGCTGTGGGTCTGAGATGCTACACATGGAAATGCAGTGTGTGGCTCGAATATAGGAGCTGACATTGCCATTTGTGACAGAGTAATATGTTCATACGTAAGATGGGATATTTTTGGATTGATTTGCAAAAGGACCCTGTACTCTCTACTTAGGAGACCCATGCAATTTGCCCATAAACAGACCATTAAGCATCATTAGTGCAAAGAATAAATGTACCGTAGTTTCATATTAATTAAGTGCTCTCTGTAGAGTAAACTTTGAAAGTTAAATGAAAATTTTTAAGCCATTTTCTCAGGTTAGCCATTTCTCTAAGGGACAAGTAGAGCTTATTTTTAATACGCATTCCATAACCAAAGCTTACATTTACCCAAATGACCTACCAGATACATGGCTATTTTAGAGAAATGATCAATAAACTATTAAACTGCTTCTTCCACTGAACAGCATCTTTTAATTTTTTTTTTAGCATTTTTACATACTTGGGGAAAAAACCAACAAAATATATAAAGTGAAGGAAAATTATATCTAATAAACTGTGAATGTATTTATCACACTGGGCAGATTTAGATGGAAAAGATACAGGGATTTGTACACAGTGCATCGTTAATTACTCCTGTCAGAAGAGAAGAAATACTCTATATCTTTTCTGCTCCAATTTTTGTTATATCCTCCAGTGCTTAGAGCACAGAAAAGCTATGTGCTAGGTTCTTTTGGGATTTGTTAGCAAAATATATATTCAAGCTGCCACTTGAAATAAGTATGATTCAGCCTTTTTTTTTTTGTGAATATTGCTTGGTAACTATTGTCTATCTCATATTTACAGTACATCTTTCCTGCACATTTAGGTACACCAGAAAGCCTGGCAGAAAAAGAGCGACAGCTCTCTACTATGATCACCCAGCTGATCAGCTTACGGGAGCAGCTCCTGGCTGCCCATGATGAACAGAAAAAGCTGGCAGCCTCACAAATTGAAAAACAACGGCAGCAAATGGACCTTGCTCGCCAACAGCAAGAACAGGTGAGGCTCCAAGAAAGAAACCTGTGAAAATGTTTCATGCAGAATGCTTATCATAAACACTGTTCTGCTTCGTGTTTCCTTTCATCTTTTTTTGATAAAAGAGCTTAAGTATCTTCAGAAATTACATCTTTTTCCAGAAAAAGGAAATATTATAGGACCCTGAGAAAACAAGTGGGTGTGGGCATTCAAATAATTCTTTCCTAGAAGAAATGGCATTTGATAGATTTCACAGTTCTTGTTTCTTGCACTGAGATGCGATTTTGGGAGTTACAAATAAACCAGACTATAACCATTATTTAACCCTTTCACTTTTTGACAAGAAAATAATTGAACAAAAAACCTTAAGCATCCTTAAACCTTCAAATATCTTCTACAAGTAAGGTTTGATTTGTTTGTTCATCTTGTGGGGTTTTTTTGTTTGTTTGTTTTTTAAAGATGCAGTTGTCCCAAGAGCTGTCCTTTTCTCAGTGTACAAAAGTGTAACAACAGTGATCCCTTAAACTAGTCCCCTAGGCATTAGATCAGACAGATCCAAATTAATGTGTGGTTTTTAGGAATCTGACATTATTACTAGAATTATCTTTTCAGTTAAATGTATTTTATAGGATATATACAGCAATATATGCTCTGTTGATTTTAATGAGTTGTGACGTCTGGTATTTTATGTGCTTGAGTATTTGCCCACATGTAGGAATATGGACTCATCCCCTAATGGAAAAATAACATAAAGGAACACTGTAAAAAATCAGAAGTTAGAATGTCATTTAGCCATCCAGAGATGACACAGTAATTAACTATTGACACTTGTGAATAAGCTAGCACAAATTAATCTTGACACATTTGCAGACGAGTGATATCTTACAGTGAACACTTTGTAATTATATTTCAAAATGAAAATTAAATGACACTTAAAACTAGGTTGTCATGCTCAATGAAGCGAGCATGTAGCTCAACCGATAGGCAAATAAAATTCAGAATTTGAGCCACATGGTGCTTGTGTACCCTGCTTTACTGTGTCAAGCCTATACATCAAGACTATGCTATGGTAATTGCATTGTGGGGTATTGGACACATTTTCTATCACAGTGCTGTTCCATCTAAGAGGAACCAATGACATTAGATGCTTCATGGTATATTTCTGGTTTTCATCAGGAAATGCCTGTTCAAATGGTACTGTATTGTACAGACAGCTACAAAAAGCTGTTCACAAACAGTCTGAACTCCAGCAGATCAGTGCCTTTGCACATGTAAACAAAGATCTCATCGTTGCCTTGGCTATAGCTTACCATGTTAAGTAGCAGCCAGGTCACCAACAGCTCCAAACAATTCTGGACATAGGATACTGTGTATCTGTGAAAAAAGATACAACACTCAGAAAGAATGACCCATGATGCAGCTCCACGCAGTGTCTGATTTCAATGTGAAATTAGAAATAATTCATTTCTGAAGCTGAATATCATGATAATCTTTTTATTACTTCACTGAGATTTTAGCAGCAGGGACAGCGTGGACATAAACCCGACAGAGCTTATCTTTAGTGACAAGCACTGCACTTCTAAGGTGGAATAGCACAATTGGTGTGTTACTCATTACAGAGAGTAACTCAAGCACTCATACAGGTTTTTAAATATTCTCTGTAGCGCAGTTACCATTAGAGTTGCTTTTCCAAGTGCTGGCCACTGATCTGACAATAGATGACCTGAGGTCCTAGGAGCTGCCCCTAGGTTACCTGGGTACACAGGCAGCTAGCTCTCTTTGAACTACCTTTTTCACAAGCAGACAAGGGCATGCTGCTTCAGTCTTCATTCACCATATTTTTATTGACTTTACTGGGAGATTTATCCAGAAATATTTGAACGCCAGGCTCATAAAGGGAGTTTGATCCCTGTTACAAGCATCAGTGTAGTGGGCTGTGATAGTTGCTTGATTCCTTTTCTGAGTGGCACTTTGCCTTGATCCAGCCCCAGAATCACACAGACCTCAATTTGTCTCTTTGAGGCCATATGCAAGACTTAAAATATGTATGAATTTTCTGTTGGTCTTCCATACAAAAGTGAATTTTAACTGTAGCAGTGAAAAAAAATGACAGAGCTATTTCCAGGTGACAAAGAAAGAGATTAAAGAAATGACAGGCTTGATCTCCGTGTGTGCACAATTACAAGCTGTTAATATGTAACTGCAGATTCCTTAGGAGTTAATCTGAACAGTTTGCACTAAAACTATGGGACTGTTTATTTCCAAATCAACCTTGCTACATTTCTGTAATTCTTTTATCATGAAAACATTTTACTTAGCTATCTCTGTTTATAACAGAGAGAGTAAGCATGCTTGGAAGATGGTAGGGAAGGAGACCAGGAGGGTTTTTGCCAAAACCGAAACAGTGGATCCAAGTGACCAAGCTACCTTTGTCACCAACTTCTTGCTGTTTTATGTGGTTCCTGCTCTAGATAAATATTTATAGGAGAGGAAATTATACTTAAGAAATGAAGGTAGCAGAAGTGCTGAGGCTGGGGTTTCCAGGAAACACAAATCTTGTCCTTGTTTCAGTCTGCTGCACAGTTGCCCTTTTAAAGCAGAAGTCCAGTTGTTCCCCCAGCTCCCTGCAGCTTCTCCCCCATAGCTGCAGTCCATGTTACCCATTGCAGGGGCAGCTCTGCGGTCTGAGGGCTGGATCCTATTTCCCTTCTGCTCTTGCATGCTGATTTTGGTTGGTTTGTGGGAATTGGAGGGGTGGTGGTGGTGGGTGTGTCTGGGGTAGATTCTCTCTCCTTAGTCTCTTATCTCCCTGCCCTGAACACTTGCTTCTCTCCATCTATATTAGAGAAGGGATATAGTGAATCTTACTGAATCTACCAAATAAGGGTAAGAATATCTACATATTTCACAGTGTTGTGTTGAGGATGAGTTACTGAGCATCAGGTACTGCTTTTACACAGAATGAGACCCTACTTCCTTGAGCAGTTCCAAGGAAGACTTTGAGATTTACAACAGAAGTAATGTGCTGCTCATTGTGAACGAAGTTAGAGAAGCTTGCCCTAGGAGCTTGTACTGAATAGCGAAACATCTATAAATACTAGCTAAGGCTCCAGTTCAGCAAAGCAGGAAAATGTGTGTTTAACCTTAAGCACCTGAGTAATCCCATCCCCATTCAGCAAAGCACTTAATTTTAAGCATGTGTTTCATTCCCATTGTAGCTAACAGTAATGCATCATAGTCAAAGATCACCACAGGCTTAAATGCTTTATTGAATAGTGATGAGATTATTCACATGCACACAGCTAAACCCATGTTTCTATGCTTTGCAGAGTTGAGGCCTAAGTGCTTAAAATATATATTTCTTACTGGCTAATTGGATTTTTATGTTGCATTTAAATTTAAAATGTTTACATCACATATACCGATACCTCTAACATATCTTTCATTTAAAAAAAATAAATTATGCTTAATAAAAATATAATAAAGAATAGCTAATAAGATGTTTTTCACTCATAATATTGAAGTTTCAATATTACTGTTTTAATTTAATGGAAATTTTATTTTTAATAGATTGCAAGACAACAGCAACAACTTCTGCAACAGCAGCACAAAATCAATCTACTGCAGCAGCAAATTCAGGTCAGTGTGTTTTATTGCACTCTTCTGATTATACTTAAATTCCATTTCTGGAGAGGGAAGGATCTAAAATAAAGCAGCCACATGCTTTACTAACAAGCTTCAGTAAAGGTGCTCTTCATGGAGGGTCTTCGTGTCTTTGAAAATTATTGTCAAACATCTTTTTGGTGGAAAGAGCTTTTCTTTAATAAGCAGAGTTTTCTTCTGAAAGTTACGAACTATTTCTTAAATCTTGTAATTTAATTCTGAAATCTGCAATCACTTTGACTTGTGTGAATAATTTTTTATAGAATTCCTTATTCTACAAAGGCAAAATTGGCTTTATAAGAAGGTTAGAAGAATGTTTTCCATTTCATTAGCTAAAGCAAGCAGCTATAGAATAGTATAATAGACATTGAGACAGTACTAAGTCCCTGGGACCAGTCTGCTCATGTAAAAAGACCCACAGGTATATGTGTCCCATGTACCTTTGGAGTAACTGTACCTTTGTGGATCTGGGAGTGTTCTGGAGGTATTCAGTTATCTGTACTTGTACTCGGAACCTGGTTGAACTTTGTGCAAATAGATGTGGGTAGGGAGTCACATGTAGGTAGGGGCATTGTTGACGTGACTGTATTACCTTCTCTGCTTCCCACTTTGTTTGAAAGCATTTCCATGGGCCTGTTCTTCGATTTAAACATTTTGGTTTGGTCTGACAGATGACTGTGCTGCCAATCATTTCTTATAAGCTTGGACTATCAGGTTTTTTTCTTAATCAGCTGATTGCCATGTTACTAGATGCTAAACTAAAGTTTTTCCTTCCCTCATCCCAAAAGAATGCTTGTAAATGCTTTTGCAAATATTGTAATTCAGTTTCAGTTACACTTTAAGGAGTTTAATTAATATATATAAATGTGTTGATACCTGGGATGAGAGAGACAATTGAATATTAAAGCACCATTATTGTCATTGCCTACTGGAAGACTGCATGGTCATGTTAGGTGTACATAAAGGATGGAAGAGACATAAGAATAGTGAAAGGAAACAATGCACCATCTTCTCTAAGTGTTATTTGCAAGTCTATCTTCAAAAAACAAAGAATCATGTAAAAAAATCTTTATTTGTCAAAAAAGCTAAGCATGAAACAGAGCTGAGTCTGCTAAACGGAACAGTTATTTGCATGAGAAATTTCTAATTTTTTAAATTCCTTTAAAAATTAAGACACAGAAAGAGGAATCATGACCAGGTAATTTTTGTTCATATTTGGAGAATGTAGATATGCTTTACTGGGAAGTATCCTGCTCTATAGTAAAAAGTTTAAAGGTACTTTATGTTTCAGCTCACTTAATACTTTCCAGTAGCTTTACCTTTCCACTGACTCTGGGGAAAAGCGGTTTTAGAATAGGTTGCAGGTTCATTTCAGAATAGGTTGCAGGTTCATTTTCTTGTTCATTCACAATTTTCCTCTTACATAGTTCTGAAGCCTCCACAAGTTTTCTTTCACGTCCTTTCCTAAACATATATACAAAGGAGTGTTTCAATGATTGTTCTGTTCATATGAGCTAAATTATTTCTTGGTGATCCTTCCCTATATTTGTTTCAAAATTCTTGCCAGTATAAGCTACTCTTATTCCACAGTTCCTCACTAGTTTGGCCTCTTTATTTATCCTTATATTTACGTAAATCTAATTAGTGTATTTGAGGCAGTGAGGACTGTTTCCTCTCCCAGCTTGTTAGCCAGATTGGTAGTGGGCATCTCATTGCCCAGGGAACATTGTTGACTCGAGTATGAAGCACTAGACCTGTTGAGCAGATGCCATCTCATACATACATTGATCTTACGAGGAGATTACTAAAAGAAGTTTGTTAGGAGATTGTTTCCTAGGCTAAACACCAGCTTACATAGTCCATTTGCTTGTAAGCCAAGTGGTTCTTCTTTGTTTATTTGTTCTTTCTTAATTCTGTGGCAGGTTTGCTAGCCAGGGGTTGCTCGGGAAAGAAGTTAGTTCCTAAGTCACCTCTGCAGTTCTTAATAGGTTTGTTGCTATTGAATTGATTATGAGTGTTGGAGTTTGTTGAGACCTGTAGCTCACTAAGGACTATAGGTGGGATTGAGGTAAACCAGGAGACAGGCGAAAGATGCAGTCCTGTGCAGGTTCTCCCAGGTCCCCTCCCAGCATCCTCCTAGGAAACCTCAGTACTGATACTGAAGTTGTGCTGGTGAGTCTGGGTGGAATTCATCATATCAAAAGTAGATAACTGCAGTGTAGACTCTGTCTCAGTTAATTATCTAGACTGTTTTTATAGTGAACAGAGAGAAGCAGAGTGAATAGTTTTAGGATGCAATTCATCTTGTCCTAAAGTAGACATTTAAAATACGTCAGATGAATTGTTCCCTAAAATGGCTGTTTCTCTCCATTAACTATAAAGGATATGGATGCCGATGCCTATAGTGTAGAGATCTGAAGTGAGATGAGGTGAATCACGCTCTCCGTGGCTTGAGGGGAAAAAATAATTTTCTAATAAACATTTACATTCTCAGTTTAGTTTTTTGGGCTTGGTAGAATTCGGAACTGCATCCCCAAAAACTTACTTGATTTTATTCAGAAGGTGAATTTGTTTGAAGACATTCTTGAGCAACCCTTTTCAGGAAACAGTGATTAGTTATATAAAATGGTGTGGATTCTTATCTATACTTTGTATGCATGGAAAAACAATAGTACTCTTCCCTGACACTCCCCTTTTGAAGAGATCACAAAATATAAGTAGCACAGGTGCCAGTTCCATCTGGGCATGGGCCTATTCATGGCACAGCTACTTGAAATAAGTACAGTATGTTCTCCAGGATGCAGGAGTGGGGCATTGCTGATGCAATGTTTTCATCACATGAGACATATAGTGTAACACTGTCATCTTCTGAGGTACAGTGTTAATTCTTAAACAATAATTTACGTGAATAAGTGCATCCAGTTTATTTAACCATTTAAACAATTTGAAATGACTTTAGATGGGGCTTACAAGATTTCTGTCAACCACATATAACAGTGTAAATAATCCATATTAAATAAAACACATCTTTCCCGGGATACCTACTGGGTTAATTTACTGAGAATTTTCATTATTTGGTATTTATTATTTACACTGTGTTGTATATTATTTGTTTATTTAATCATTTTAACACCTTATTTAATTTACTTTTTGTTTTGTTCTGTTTTTAAGACCATTTACTGGAGCACCTTACTCCACACTTCTTATACATCCAAAATTTTGTCAACAATCTATGAGCGAAGAAGACATTAGCTAGACTTAGCATATGAAAACAACATAAGTATTTCAAGAGTACTGAGGTCATTAAATGTTCTGCATAATCATCTCATGTTTTCTAAGTGAAGCTAATGTTACTTTCAGGGTGTGCATGTTGGGGACAGCAGTTTTGTCTGTTGGCTAAAGGGAGTGGGAATCTGGAGTTGTTCTCAGTTCTGTCTCTGATTATTTGAAATTTGGCAAATTGTTTCCTGTCCCTCAATTCAAATGTAATGTTTTGAGAATCTTAAATGAAAAATTTCAAATAAATGCAGTGTATTATTACTTTTCAGCTCATATGTTCATAATGTTCATAAACACTCTCCTACAGAGGTGTCTGTAGAGATGGGAGGAAAGCTAGTATGACAAATTAAGTTCATTCTGCAAAGCTGTGCAGAGAAATCATTGCTTTTAGTGGAAATAAAGTTGAGAAAAAACTGTAGGGCCAGTAAAATCTCACAGATCTGTCTGCAGGTTGATTCAGATTTTTTAAAAGAACTTTCTTTTTTGTTTAATAAAAAGTATCCGTTCTTAAAGTAAAAGGGACAAAATGAGACTATCTTAAGGACATCTCTTAGCCTGCGCTGTGAAAGTGAAAACCTCTAGTGATAGGGGAAAAAGCTGTTTAAAGGAGGAATTTGGTGGTACATCATGAAGATAAGACTACATTGGAAGAATGGAAGGCTTGCATCTCTAGGATGGTTCCAACCCTGAGAACTGCCTGAGGCTCTGAAATCCCTGTGAATTCAGTGCCTCATTGCCAGAATTCAGTCCTTTCAGAATGATGCTTGGGGACTGCTTCTGACCCCACCATGTCCAGATGAGGAAGGGGGGGATTCCACTGATGCTTGGAGCATGTTGCTCCAGGGTTTCCCTCCAGGGCATGGGGTGGGGTGGGGTGGATTTAAGGGATGAAATTTTGAGGACTTTCCTCCTCTGGTGGGCGGGCTTTGTTAGGGCAAGTCCTAAGTTGTGCCTGAAATCTTTAAAAGGGACACTGGTTGTTGAGCTTTTCTGCAAAAACTTGCAATGGGTATTACGGTGACAGCTGATCCAAACTGCTTTCATCTATTTCCCTTCACCTTATTCCTCTGTACTATCTTCAATGCCATTGCAGAGCATTTTGTTTCCTGTTTGAATCGCTATGATTTCCATTGCATAGAAAAACTGCCTTCCTCTGCTCTCATAAGTATTGTTTTAATTCAGCCACTAGAAATTATTCCTAATAGTAATTTTTTTCTAGTTTTAATCTATACATTCATGCTGTTGTAGTTTCATATTAATGTTCTTGCATTTTCTGTTTCAGTCAAAAAGAGTGAACATGATTACTATGATAGTAAACAAACAAAAGAATAGTAACATAAAAATTACAACTATTTAAACTGTCCTTGAATAGGAATCATTTGAATCATACTTAAGAGGCTGAACCAATGAGTCTCTCTTCTTATCCATGATTAACTACTGACAATTCTGGTACCTGGTGAGCTGAATAAGGACTATCTCTTTATGTGAAGTACATGTCTAAAGATCAGGAATAATTACATTCCACATTAGCCTTCATGGCCTCCCTGACCTGGTTAATTAATTTTTTGCTAGGATAATAATAGTAGAAATAGATTTAAAGATATGCTTTATCATTAAGTATGTAACTGACCTCCAATTTCAAGAGCTGAACCTTTCATTTATTGCCTTTTGGAGACAGGTTAAAGCTCCTTGCAGTGAGCTTGCTGAAAATGCACAAGCTGGAATCTAGTTATTGTCAGTTCAGTTACGTTCTCTGAGGTTGTCTCTCTTTGTAAACTGTATTTAGCATTGACAAGCAAAAAGCAATTGCAATGCTACTATCCTGGCACTAGGGAATATTCTCCCCATCTTTTGTTTTGTTTTGTTTTGTTTTGTTATTGATCATGAAACTGATCCCCTTCCAGCAAGCTCTGAACAGGACCAAATAAAGCCATTGAAAGCAATTTGATACTTCTATTGGCAGAGTACGCAGATCAGATACTCCCTTGAAAGAGAGCGAGAGTTATAAACAAAGCTTAGAAGTCTAGGAATAGCCCCCAGCTTCAGCAAACCCTTAAAATATTTTGTAATTGTATCTTCAATCATGAATCAGCCAGGAAAAACAGACCTTTTTTGCCTTTATATTTCACTGCTGTATGCTGTTTTTAATTGCCCACAGGCACACTGTTGTGATCTTCTTTGGAAGTTTAAAACAGGATAAAAATGCAAATCTAATCATTTCTTTTATCTAATCTAATTAACTTTTACAAGTAATGATAGATGCACTGTAGCCTGCATCAAACATTTTAATAGTGTTGTTTCTGGATTAAAGAATAGGTAAAACTACCGTAATTTATAAGCAGTCAAGATTATGGCAGTAGAAAATGTAAATTATTGTGGTGGCTTAATAAACTATAGCTGCAGTTTATTAATTTACAGTAGAAAGGATACATTTCCCTTAAATTCCAGTTTGCTTATGAATTAGTTCCCTGCTGTCATTAGTATCTTTTTTCTCTTTTTTATAAACACTTCAATGTTAAAAAAAATCTATGTCTAACTCCCTTCTGCAATGCAGTTGTGTGCACATGGAAGAGAGAAATGCTGTTATGTGCCTATAACTTGTAGCTGGCTGCTAAATCATTGATTCAAATTTATGGGCCTCTGCTGTAGGCGTGGCATCACAGCTTCTGTCCAGCTCATAACTTCCTTAGCAAAAATGGAAACTGATCCAATGGAGGACAGACAAATATGCTAAACATCAAAGTCAAATGTTTCATATATTATTTATTATTACATAGTGGCTTATTAATGAGTTCTAAAGTCCTTATTTGATTAATTACCCCAGCAAAAGGTCTAGTACAGGCTAGCTTTTTCCAACAAAAGCCATCTTTGTGGCTGGCTAGCTTGGAATTTTCTCTGTTAGCTGTGTGGGAAGAGAAGCAATGTGGGATCCTTACCTTCTCCCAGCAGTCTACCCTTTAATAAATATTCCAGCGATGCTCCCTATCCTTTATTCAGCCTCTTCCATACTAAAAATGCTTTGGCATGACAGCATGGTGGTGGCCTAAGCAAAAAGACACACTGTGCTAAAGGTTCACCCCTCCTGTGCTACTCCTAAGCTTCTGGTCTTGTATCTTGGTCCCCCATTTGCAAGGATCCTGCTAGCTGCTCTGCCCCTGAGGCCCTCAGCCTCTGGAAACAAGATTTATCCTAGCAAAGCAGAAAGTAGTTCTGGATTTGACTCTTAACACAATCCTTAAAACTGTATGCAGTCTTGAGGTGGGGGAGTGGGTTTTTAAAAATTTTTACTGTGACCTTCTAAGAGTAAAATTAGTTTTCTTGCAGTTTTCTAATTCACTATATGTTTTTTTTTTCTTTTAAATAGCTTTATTTCGCCTACCCGAGTCTAAACAAATTGTATTTAATGCAAAAATTAAGCCTTGTGTATCTCTTTCATATGACTTCTCTAATTATAGAGCAGTAAATGGTAGAATAGCATATGTTAGCAACATGAGCAGCAGTCTATGAAATGAGCTACAAGTTAATAAAATGATCTTGTGGTGGTGTTGGCCAAATGTTAGCACACATGTTTCGGAAAGTGATATTTCAACAGACTTGAAGAATAGGACTTTGGCACACGGGTGCCGAACATGATCTGATGTGTGGAAATTAGTTAAACCAAAGTAAATGTCATTGTTTCTCAGGCTCATGTTGGTGCAGAAAATGATAGTAGCTGCCCTCCCACTTTCCCTCTCCCACGTCTGTTTTAAAATTGGAAATGAAGGCACAGGCATCCATACTCCCCAGTTCAAGTACTGTTGCTGCGTTCGCTCTGGGCATGCTGCATTGCAATCTCACCGGTGGCTTTAGGACTTGTTCTCACCCATGCCTCTGTCAAAGCCAGGGGCTAAAATCTCATTGATTCTATTGAGCCCAAACACTTGTTCTACAGCCTTTGCTTACAGAAAGGCCTCAGATTTGAGCCCTGTTAATTAAGGGGCAGATTATAACCAGCTCCTGAGTAGCAGCAGAGGATCAAGCAAATGTTTGCTACCCACCTGTACTGCTGCCCAGGGGTCACTCTCAGCTGGTGGTCTGCCCGTTCTAACCAAGCGTGGAGCGACATGCTGTGGCAGCCTAGGTGCTCGCTGATCAGACACCCTGGTCTAGCTCCCAAAGAGCTTAACAGAAATTACTCCCCTCGGAACCTCCCCGGTGCTATTTCTCTGGTAGTACAGGTCTGCATCACCCCCTCTGTCAGCCTGCATAATGTAATATTTGCAATATTGCAATATTTGGAATAATGCAATAATAATGCAGTATATGCTCCAGGACAGAAAACCAGTTTCCTTCCTAAGTGGCATGTGCACAAACTAAAACGGATAACTGGGAGCAGAAATTGAGCCAACTGGCAGCCTACCAACAGGGCTGATCCTGTGAAGTCTTATTTGCTTGAGTAATACTTGCATAGCCAGTATTTGATGACTTGTATATCTACGTGTTACTCACATAAGTAGGCTTTGCGGAACTGAGCACCTCATATGAGGAAGGACTTACAATATTAGTATTGTGGCTGGAATATCAAAGATATAAATAAGGCAGGGGTTTTAGGGGATGTAATTTCTTTTATTAGACAAATAGATGTTGGTGGAAAAAACAGGCAACCTTTTGGGCACACCAGCTCTTTTTCAGGTCTTACATCAGTGTTACATTGAAATGTATCCCAGGACTGACAGAAACTGCTTAAGATATTGACCTTTCATTTCTAATTAGTTACTTTTTCAGTGATGATTTTTGTGATTGACAACCATGTGATGGTCAAGAAGGGAAACAATCAGGGTTTGCATTACTTTTTAAAAATGAACAAACAAAAAACGCACTATTTGACACACTCATCAGGAGATAGTGAATAAAGAAAATAGTTAATGAGTGTTAGTACTGAAATGACTTGATTTATGGAGATATTCAGATATACAGGCAAGACTGGAATGTGATGATATCAGAGGTCAAAATTTCTGTCTGCAGAAGCAGGTATTTGGAGGAAAATGATGAAGTACAGCCCTACATAAAAAGGCAAAAAGCATTTAGCAAATAAATCATAGACTCATAGAATCGTTAAGGTTTGGAAAGACCCTTAAGATCATCGAGTCCAACCATTAACCTAGCACTGCCAAGTCCACCACCAAACCATGTCCTCGAGCACCACGTCTACCCGTCTTTTAAATACCTCCAGGGATGGAGACTCAACCACTTCCCTGGGCAGCCTGTTCCAATGCCTGACTGCCCTTTCGGTGAAGAAGGTTTTCCTAATATCCAACCTAAACCTCCCCTGGCGCAGCTTGAGGCCATTTCCTCTTGTCCTGTCGCTTGTTACTAGGGAGAAGAGAGCAACCTCCACCTTGCTACAACCTCCTTTCAGGTAGTTGTAGAGAGCAATAAGATCTCCCCTCAGCCTACTCTTTTCCAGACTAAACAACCCTCAGCTCCCTCAGCCGCTCCTTATAAGACTTGTGCTCTAGACCCTTCACCAACTTCATTGCCCTTCTTTGGAAATTGTAAAGTACTTTTTGAAATCTCAAAGTAAAATTACCAGATGGACTAAATCCTGATCTAAAGAATCAAAATATGTTTTAGTTGTAATTGTGGGAATGCTCCAGAATGCAAGTGTATTACTTAATCGATCTGAGCATAAAAACTTATTTTAAATATATTTAATGTCATGACAGCAAGGAAGAAATAAATGCATTGATTTCTGAATGCATTCAGGAATTATGAATTCACATAAAGAAAGTAGTAGTATGTGCACACCAGTAAATGAGCAAACCAGATGCTCTTTAACATTTGGTATACATTTGATGGCATATATGTAAAAGTAAAGTGAATGAATATTTCTAATATTCGTTGTCTTATGCAACCAGCTAATCCAGATACTTGCAAAAATGTCAAAGCATAGATCTTAAGGAAAGGTGAATGGCCTTGCCTGGAATTTACCTATCTAATTTTAAAGTTGTTGTTAAAGTAAGGAAAAGCTGGTTTATGACTGCAGTTTACACCCTATCTCCTTTTGTCCGTTACATTAGAACCTTCTCTCTCCCCAAAATTAGATAATGTAGTGGCTTGTGTTGTATGCAAGAGTTTTGCTTGTTTGAAAGAACTAGTCTTTTATATAAATCTTGTATATATCTTCTTCAGCAAGTTGGGCATTTGCACAGCTTGGGTAAATTATGTCTATATTGAGAATCTAAGAAGTTACACAGTGTGCATTCCATGCTTGAGGGATGGGAAATAAAAATTGATATACTGTGCGGCACATGATATAACACAGTGAAATATCTTTTAAATTCCAGAGGGATGCACTGACATCACCACACTTAATTCACATGCAGTAACTCCCACAAAATGTTATTAATTTTAAATTGAAATTTGTAATCATTCAATAAAAAGAAAATAAATGATGTAAACAGCATACAATGGTGCATTATGAAATACTGAATTCATCTTATTCACCCACCCAAAATGACAGTATGTTAAGAAAACATTAAGGTTGTAACACCAAATAATAAAAGCAAAGAAATTCACAGTTGATGGTGAAGTGTGAAATCCATCTTGAGACACATCACAGCCCCACAGTACGGAAGGGCACTTCTGAGTTAGGGAACTTTATTTTAAAGTAACGTATTAGTCATTTTTATTCTGTAAATGAGAGACTAACCAGTTGGAGGAACATATAGTTAGTTTAAACTCTAGATCAGGTAGATAAATGAGTAGTGTGGGTACTTGCTACAGGTAACAAAATAAAGTTGATAGTGCAATGTATACCTAATAGCCTAAGCACAGACTGAGATTCCTTATTTGACAAAGAAATTTATAAAATATAAATATAGAAACAAACTTTTCTCAGAGGAGGAGGCATGGCACTTGTTTTTTGCTCTGACAATGAGTGATCTGTATGAAGAACTCTACTATCACATTTCTAGTTTTGCCTTTTCCATCTCATTGAATTTTATTGGTGATATATTTTCAGGATACTCATCTCCTCTGTAACTGCATATCTGAGTGTCTCATAACCTGAAGTGTATTATCCTCACAACAGTCTTTTGAGGCAGAATAAAAAGCATATAGATATTTGGGGGCATCTAATTTTAGATATCTAATTTGGGTGACTGAATTAGGACTTTTGACTCCATATATAAAGCAGTCCAGGTGCTGTGAATTACCTTCTGTTGATTAGACAACGAGGTTCCTAATTTAAGCACCTAAGTTAAATTTCCTAAGTGACTTGATCCAGTTCTTATATGAAATTTGACAGATGTGAAATCTGTGGTTTCAGAATCCATAGGGTGGTTCTCTAACATCTTGATCATCTTTTCTATCATGACTTTTTGTCAGCTTATCACTTGCCTTAATGTACTCTGATGGAGCTTTTAGTCAGAGTTGAATCCACTTCAGAAATATTTGTTCGTTCCTCTCACCCACTATGCTGCCTCAATAAAAACCATTTCAGCTAGCTTGAGTCTCCCATGTGGTTGAGCTGCTGACCAGAAGTATAGCCACTGTCATACAGAAAGAGGCAAGTGGAGAGACTACTCTCACTGAAGAAGTCTGTAGTTTCCCAAATCCATGTATTTTCCCTGCAGATATGGAACAACTTCCATGGCTGTGAAACATCCTTTGAACAGTGGCTTATTGTGGCAAGAAAATAATTTTTTGTTCGAAAAATGCCTAGATTTCTTATGGTGCCTTGCGCGTTTTGTGGGACATTCAAAAGACTTACTTGAAACAGCCATTAAATAATGTTTTTTATTTAATCAAAATGGCTGCTTCTAAATGGAAGTCTTGCATGCCACATTTTAGGCCAGAATATATTTTTACGGCCAAGTTATAAACCTCTGAAAAAGGGGGCTTATAATGGAAAGGTTGACACAACATTAATTTTAGTGTTGTAAACGCAATGGTATAATTTTGGAAAAAAGCCTTTATAGCTCTGCTAAGATATTAATTGCAGGAAATTACAGCATATCCTATTAAAGTATTATGTCAGTGGCATACATAGCATATAACACCTTTGCATATTCTCCCTTGTTTTCACGGCAACGTTTTGCATTTTGATCTGTAAAGAGTAGGTGGATAAAGTGGCTCAGAGTTTCTGATCATTTTTGCTCAAAGGGAAAAAACCAGCCTGGGTAATGCTTGCTTATGGTCTACTCTAGAAACAGATCTTCTGTTAACCAGGTAAATCCAACACGGGTATTGAGGAATGAACCAAATCATGCTGAAATTAAAGTTTTTCCTTTGTTTTGTGACTTTTGCACCAGGGATTTGAATTTGGACCCAATCCTTACTCACACAAGTTAGGTTTAGTCAGATTCTTTCCAGAATGACAACTACTTTTATGACAAACTTATTTTTGCTGATAAGGGCTTACTTTTCATTTACTTATACTTACAGAATCATTCCTAACTGTTACAACTGCATAGCAGACCCAGTCTTTTAACCTTTTTGATTTCTGTTTAGTTAATTATTCAGAAATGCAGTTTATGTATATATGGTGGAGGAGAAGCTGTAGATCCCTATTCAGTTGAACAATGCAGGTATGTGCATTGCATTGTACAGTTTTTTATTCCTAAGAAACACGTTATTTATTGCATTTCTTCCACGTTTAGGATTGCAGGGGCATGGTATAATGGCATCATGGTTTCTTTACAGGAATTTGTTATTATAACGTAATTATTTGTTAATATCTTAGTTTTAATATACACTGAATTGTCGCCTTTGGGTATAGTCTAAGGTTGGACTTTTTTCATCTGTGATTGCTATTTTTAACTAAGATGAACTACCATTACAATAGTTTCTTCTGACTATTGGATCTATCAGGACAAGGGGCCACGTCTGTGTGTTTGCAAAGCACCTCATATTGAGGTCATGATCCTGCCAGGCACTTTTCATTACTACATTGAAACAAATTTGCAGTGAAAAATATCAATAATAACAACATGCAGGTTTTTTTTTTAATATATAAGTGTGACCTGGAGTCTTGATATCTTATCTCTTTTCCCCTCTGACGACAGTGGAGCATGCTCTACACAAAAAAAGTCATGACTTTACAGTAGATGAGTTTTTAACAAGATGGGAGAAAAGGCCTTCTCAAAGACCCCACTGATATGCAAGTTCATTGGACTGTTGATGTCTCCCATTAATTGCAAGGCTTTAGCATATAACCATTAACTATATCTGGTTTTACTTATCAAATCCAGAACTGCTTTCTCTCTGCCTGCTGAGCAGGGAAAACTCCATGCTATACCAGTTTCTTTTTACTTGGGGCTCCCAGTATCATCAGGATTAAAGCTGTCAGAACAGTCAGCCCTCTTTATTTTGTGGTTTTAAATACAAAGCGTAATATTGTTGCTTGAGAAATGGCAAGCTTTCAATGTGTTAAAAATTGCCGAGTGGACAAAACAAAAAAAGATCCCTGTTAATAGCAGGCATTGAAATATTGCTTTCACCATTTCAGGGAAAGAAGATACAACTCTGCACTTTAATTTGTTTTTATTCTACACCACTAACATGTCTTCATTGGCTTACTCATACACTCAAGTATAAGGAAAAACTCATGCTCAACTTAGTGAGAGTTTTGCTTCATTAAATGCAGTGCAGGGTGCCATTTCCTCAGCTGGTGTTGTTTGTGTTCTCTCCACTTATGTCAGTCTAATACTAGAAGTGCAGAATTAGGCCCTCTTTTTAAAAACAAAAAGAGCTCACGTGGAAATGACAGGATTTCATTTTGCCTTTTTTTATTCACTGTAAAATACTCCTCTGCTCTGTGTGTGCACTTGTACTTGGGGATAATTGTGCCCACGCACCATTGAGTGCTCAGAGGTAGCTGGTATATTGTGTATGAATACTTTTGTCTTGCATAAGTTTACTTCAGTTATCACTTTGTGTGATTAATATTTTTATTTTAATCATCAGAGTCCTTTTTCTTTTGTTTTATCCAGGATACTATAGATGCATCTTTGTGATAACACTTTGTAAAGAACAAAACTAAAATTATTTCCTCATTATATTACTTTCCTGGTTGGTTTGTTTTAATTGAGAAAAGATTCTCTTCCTAGGCAAGGCTACACATCTGTCATTTTATTTACCCTGTTGTTTTACTATCAGTTGAAATATGCATATATTTCAGATGTAACTTCAGGAGGAACAGAATATACTAGCAATTTATACAATAGACACTGATGATTATTGGCCATTAAAAAGTAATAAAACATTTCCTGTGTGAAATAGATGTAGCATCAAATGTCTTTATTTCTGACAGTAAATGTTTCAGGTTTACTTCACAGACATTAATGTTATTACATAAAAGTAAAAACCTGGCTACACTCTAGCAAACATAGGTCACCTCTTAATAAATGAATGGAGTTGCAGGCAAAAGAAAAAAATACTTTGAAGAAAGTCCCAGGCTCATGTGTATATTAACCAGAGCAGATGAAATGATTTATTGGGTTTTATACACAATCTGTAAAGGGTAAGCATTGCTAACAGAATGAGTGGCAGCCTCAGGGAGCTGAGTAGCCCCCAGGGACCAGCCTTTGTTCCTCTGGACTTGACAGGCATGTGTCCCTGTTAAATGAGGGCTTAATTTCTCTCATATGTGCACAATTTCCAAGCTCAACAAAGGCAGCCAGGACTGGAGCTATTTAAAAGAGCCAGATCAGGAGGAAGCATTCCTGGAGAAAGGGGATGCTAAGGGGCTAATTACTCACCATAGTTCAGCAACTGATTTTTTTTTTTCCCTAAGCAATGTTTATTAACACGGAACTGCCACTTTCATTTTACATAAACATACATTAAAATTACAAGGGTGCTATTTCTCTTTGTGAAATAGCCATTTTAAAGGTCCTGCTGACCAAAAATAAAATAAGAAATGTGTTCATTTTATTTCAGGCCTACAGTGAAAGTCATCATCTCTTAAGCTCATGGAAAGATTTTTTCCAAAAGGTGCAGAGAAATTCCCTCCCCAATGTCTTCCTCTTCTTTCTCGATCTTTTCCTGTCTTGCATATAGTAGTAGGAGTCGTCTTCAGTGCTTACTGCATTCATGATAATTAATATTGTCCAGGCAAATGGTTCAGCGTATGTAAAGTATATTAATATTTACTTAATTACATGTGTAGTGTGGTATGCTTTTTATAAGCCTCTCACTACATATTTAAATATGTGTTTAGAACCAGCAGACCTTTATGGTGCCTTTCAAGTAGTCTAGTGACACTACTCCATACAAGAAGTAGGACTTTTCCCGCCTTTTTCTAATGTGGGGCTTGGGTCACTCCTGTGTTACTGGCAGTTGGCATTCTCTGTGGAGAACAGGCCAATCATTTGACAGCGTGATACAATTTTTCTTTTTTAAAGTGTGGAAAACACAGTTATTTTCTTTGGACAATGTTGCCAAACTCTGTTGTTACTTCGAGAGAAAGATGAGCCACTCCAGTGCAACAGGTTTGAAAACATTATGGTCACCATTAGCAAACCACTTTGTCAAGAAATACTACGTGGTTTCAGGCTTATTTCCTATTCTGAAACAAACAGGAAACTTTCTTGTGAAACAGGCAGCCCATTTCATTCTTCTTGATTAGAACATGCTGATCCTCTTAAAATCAGAACCCAAACAGGTGGGAAGAAAGTGTTCTCCCATTGCTCTGTGGGGTCATGGGCTGAATGGGCTTCAACATGGCACAGGAAAAGGCTTTTGGATGTGTGGCATCAAAGCTCGTAGCCTATGCTCAGTACAGGGTGTATGTACATTTGTGAAAACTGAGAAAACAGTAGCAATTATAGAGTGACTTCAGTAGAAGCAGCTTGCTTTTTGGATGAAGACAAGTCTCTGAATGTGAAAGGGATAAAATTTAGAAAAATTGAAACTGAAGCATCTAATGGGGTGCTGCTTCCAACATTATATAGAGAGTTTGTACAGGTAATATTAGACGTTACCCCTTTGGCATAGGTCCTATGAAATCTTTGTGAGATTAGTCACTGTCTAATGTTACAGATGTAAATATGGTTTTTTGAATTGGATCCTTCATACATGTTTTATGGTGGGGTTTTTTTTGGTGTTGGGTTGTGTTGGGTGTTTTTGTGTGTGGTTTTCTTGGTTTTTTTAAACAGTGTTGTAGGTTGATATTCAGGCAGTTTCAAATCAAAACCAAAGCAACAAAATTTGACTGTTTTCTTCATCAAGTCATACATTTAGCATTGGAAGCAAGACTTAATCTTTCCAAGGCTAGGATGATAAACTAAGGAATGTTTTGTCTTTCCTTGCATGGTTTCTTTGCTGTGTAATTTTTGTATGATAACCCTATTTTAAATTTTTACTTCAAGTGGCCACCTTTAGAACTTGTATTATATTATATTATATTATATTATATTATATTATATTATATTATATTATAATAATTATTATATTTCCAATTATGATTATAATTATCAGAATTGTTTTGGAAATTTCAGGTGAAGCTTTTAGTCTCTCAGATCTACATTTTAAAAAATTGTAATTAAAAAATATTAGAGAAATATTTTTTTTTTCTAATTTCAGTATTTCTGATTCATTACATAATCTAGGCAACAGAAATAGGTGTCCTCATAGAATTAACAGAGCAAATAATCAGGTTTTATTCTTTGTATCCATTGTACATGTAGGAAGATGGTGAATGTACAAACTACAGGTTGCAGAATGCTAAGAATGAAACTAGTTGCAAACTTCTAATTGCTTTAAATTATCCCTGAGTAGACAGTGCTCTAGCAGTATGAGGAATTAAAGATTTTAAGAGGTACTATTTTAAATGAAAAATATCCATTCTTTCTTTCTTTCTTTCTGACAAGAATGGTATGGACGGTGGATCACTGGAATGGGATGTAGGACTCTTGGTTTTTCTACTCTTTCCTTTCCAGGCTTTGCTTTTTCATGCTGAAGAAGGGAATAATAGTAATAGGAAGGAGTGCAAAGCTTCCTTAGGATTTGTTAAGAGTTTTTTTTTTTTTTTTTAAGTCATTGTTAAGTAAATAAACTTATGTTTCTTTTTACTAAATAAAGGAATGCTGATTGGATAGAAGTCACAAACCTGACCCAGATCTTACTTACCTCTGTGCAAATCAGGAATAACACCTCAGAATAGAAACAGTACATCTGCCTTCATCCTGGTAATAGATTTACAGCTGTCAAGGCCTAGAGTCACCCATTTATTTCCTTTCTCCCTAGAGATGACAAAGTGTATAACACTTGATGAACTGCAGCTTCCAGGAATATTCAGATGTTAATGCTACAAAGGCCTATATTGCACGTTGAAATCTTGCCTGGATTAAAATTCTGCTTTGGATGAAGTTAAGGAGCTACATATATGCAGGGGCATTTGGTACTGTTATAAGGCCCAGGGAAAATGGTTTAACCTGGATTCCATGCAGATTCTGACTAAGCCTTTCTCTAAAGATTTGTTTCCATTCTCTGGAGGAGGAGGGTTCCTTACCAAGAGACTTTCTTTCCATCTGATTAAGAGAAAGCACCTCCTAATCAGAAAGGAAGGTCCCACACAGATTATCTTCTTGTCATGCTATGACAGGACCCAGATTTCACTGAGGCTTTTGTGAAGAGCTGTGGAGAGTATTAAAGCCGTGGCTCCACAGTACTTAGCTTTTTTTACAATAGAAAAAAAGAAGATGAACTCGTGCTCACTGTTTCCAGCTAAGAATGAATTTTTATTCCTTTGCTGTATTGTTGTCTGGTTACCAGAATGAAAGGTTAATCATGTAAAAGTAGCGTATCAGTCTACTGAAGAAAGAAGGAATAATCAACACTTCTCTCTCGCATTCTTGCTACCTGAATGCTTTGCCTCAGTGTTACCCTTCTCTTCCCCACTTCTTAAATGTTTTTCTATATTTACAAACAGCTGCCCTTGTCTTGTGGGAGGTTTATTACTATTTTGCAGCTTACTTCCATAAAATGGTAGTAATGAATGCAAATTTCAGATGGTCAACCTGCCTATTTCCCGTGTTTGTCATAGCATTTAGTTTTAAAGGAAAAAAAAAAACCACCCCCAAAACCAAAACATCCCTGATTTCCTAAGGAAAGGACTTTCATATAACTGTGCTGCCAGTCTGTCTATCAGAGTTCCACCTGAATAGTTTTTGGACACATTAGGTAATTAGGTAACCACATCTGAGTTATAGCAAGAAGTCTAAAAGGTATTGCATTCATTTAAGTCTCATGAAAGTTAGTGGCCCTGATAAACCCTTTAGTTTGCCCTGTAAGTAAAGGCTTCAGTCTAAGTTGTCCCCATATTACAACTTGACCGATGTACTTGGGAAAGAGACGTTAAAATACCCTAACTTCAGGAAACATTTTGATCTGAGCTTATACTTCAAAAAACACTAGAGAAGGAAAACTCTGAGTTCGCATCTCATGCAAAACCATGGGAAATAAGCATTCATAAATTACGTTCCTTACCAAACTACTTGTTCTGAATATGCACACACTTCCCATGGAAACAGAGCCTTGGGTACTGACCAAAGTACTGTCTTCTTTCCTTCTTGCAGAGGGTCTGCATGTGTCAGGGAAAGCATTTCATTTCTGGTGATATATTTCATCTTACCCTACATGTTTTCTGCAAATTCACCAGCTAGAATTTTGCCTGAAGTTTCAGTGATTTGCTTTGAATATGCTGCACAATTTGAAGGAAGATCTTACTGGGAGATTTTACTCTAAAGAAACAGCCAATCTGTCACCTGCTGTAGCTCTCAGGTTCTTCCCTTTGTTATGCTTGCACTGTTGAGGCTTAGTTAAAATGTTTTCCATTTCATCCCCAAGAAGTTTTGTGAAACTAATGCTTTCTAAACTTCTGGTGGCAATACTATGAATTTATTGACAATAGTCCTATCTAAATTAAATTTATGGAACCCACTAAAACGATTAAGGTTTAGATGCAGGGAGACTTTAAATTATATTTTTTGAAAATAAGTTTCACCTCATTTATTCCTTTTCATATTGCTCTGTACTCTGGGAGCAAGTGTTCTAACCAACCTACCAGCAACAGAAGTGCTTTTATTTCATTAGGGTATCACTAAAGTAAGAGGGTTTGAGAGAGATATGTAGCCTCCACATTTAATCCATAAATTTTAAATTATTTTTCAGTAATTCACAGCTAGAAACAATTAGCCTTAAAATATACAGAGCTATTTTTGTGTATCGTAGGAAGGAGTTATAACATGGATCTGGACAAAGTCTGGCACTTTGTCAAGTTCTTCACTATTAATTTTTATCTCTGGCCCATAATTTTCTCCTGACAGTTTGTACTTTTTTTTCCATGTGTTCATTGATAGGTTTATGATCAGTCCTGTTTCTAATGTAAAAGGCTTCCAAGCTGTATAACCACATCAGTCCAGTTTCTCATAACGACTCACCTGCATTCAATGATCTTGCTACTAGGGAAGCTGGGCAAACTTCCTAGCCAGCAGTATTAGAGGAGAAAAGTGCAGTGTATTTGATGAATGACTGGGGCATCTATCTGTTTCATTGTTTATAATGTTTAAAAAGGCATGACATCATGAAAGGATCTTAGAAACGATATTGTAACCCTCAGAGGAAGTCACTTATTTGCTCCTTCTCTTGGGCCAATAGTCCTAGATTCTCTCTTGTTGGCTGAGTTTACATGCTTCCCATTCCTGTTTCAGGATTTCTACCCCGTCTCTGTGCCTAAACTGCAAGTGTGCCCCACAGCCTGCTGGTGGTGTTATCCCCCTGAGGGAAATGCGTTGGTTTGCACCATGGCCTCCATCCTGCCTAGCTCTTGGAAGGAAAACCTAGATGTAAGAGGAGTGGAGCAGAGCCCAGTCTCCTCCTGATATGGGATCCACACTTAGTTTGGATGCACTCTCAATCCAGGATTGTATAAGAAACATGTGAGCATAGACTCAATCTTACAGAGGCACTGCAGGACATTTTAACCCTCATATTTAAACAAGGCCTGACTTAAAATAGTATGTTACTGTTTTACCCAGCACTCATTTATCATATCTTACATTTTCCATGGCTCCTGGACTGATAGTTCACAGATCAGAGCCATCTTTCAATATGACAGGAAGCCCTATGGTTCTTGAAATCTCCATTCATCTCAGCAGAAAGTGAAGAGATCAGTAGCTATATGATTCAATTCACTCTCAGTTTAGTGAGTAAAATAGGTTCACAGAAAAGGGAGCACCAGAGCTGGCAAGAGAGCAAGCATGGGAGCGAGTGCCTGGGTGGAGAAAGGAGAGGGATTGAAGAGGGAGCACTGGACCTTCCACTTTGAGGAGTGAGATGTTGCATTGTGCAAGCTGCCCTATAAAGTGCAGTTTAAGACTGTAGGAGCTCTAATCTTTTTTCCTTGTGAAATTTGTTGTTTCAAATGTGATCTGTGGCATTATAGTCAGTACTGTGAAGAGACCTTGTTGTAGAACACAGCAACAACAGCAAAAAAGCTTCACTTTCTAGAGCTGTCAGTTTTTCAATTTGAGTAGAAGAGGAAGACATCAGATTTGTATTGTTAGCCTGATTGCCTCTGGAAATGATCTTTATGCAATTCTGTGTTGTGTTCGTGAGGTTGTGTATGCCACTAACTTTTCAGCCTGTTCATTGATTTCAGCTGAATTTGATAGAAAGATAAATGTTTCAAAGAAAACTAAGCTCCCACAATCTTTGTGAAAGCAGACAGACTGAGGTGAAGGATTTTTTCCAGACTCTTTCAGACAGGTTGGGTTTCTTACCTCTGTCTTTACACAAAAAGTTGTTGTGTGACAGTGTGTTGTTGAATGAGAGAATCTAAAATGGGCAGAGTCCTTATATATAACCCAACCACAGGAAAAGCTTCAGTTGAAGCTTTCACCTCAGTAACAGTGAAGGCAAATGACTGAAGTCACAAATCCATTGGGCTGTATTTGCCCTTGAACTTGTGGAACTTCTTGCGTCACTCGTTATTTTAACAGTCTGTATTCCAGAAGCAAACAGGGAGTGGAGATATTCACTGTCATTGGTTGATCTATGAACTGTGACCTGATAGCAGCTCCAAAAGAAATATACCTACTTGGAATAAATTTTGATGTGGAAAACAATTCAAGACTGGAAGACAAGGGAAATTTCTGTCAAATTATGGTCTCAGAGTGCTTCCTGTAGTGAGAGAAAAGTCATGAACCGAAAATGTCTGATCTTTCGGTTTCCATTCAGTACTTCAAAGAGGGATTACTGGTGTTTTAGAGAAGTATTTAAAATGCGTATGTGAATGCACAGGGGTATAAGTGAAAATATGGAGTAGCAGCAGAAAAAAGTTTTAACACCCTTGAGTTTGGGATAGCTTCTTTAACTGAAAAATCACAAGTGGATTATACACGCATCATACCATCAAAGATATTGAATTTGTTTTGGCAAAAAAACATGCAGAAATATTAAGTAGAGTGGTGGAAAAAACTAGAAAAATGAAGAAAGTTCTTAATAATAAAAAATACAGTATTTATATAGGTCATTCCTTTATGCTGACAGAAATCTTTAGTGGGGAGTAGTTCTAGTCTTACATGGTTACAAGAACATGAGTTTCTTCTGACTAATTATATAATTAATAGGAGGCGAATTTTAGGTAAAATAGTGTGAGAAATTTACATGATACATAGATACAGTGCAAAGGTGGGAAATAGATAAATATGCATGACAAATCTCTGTTTATGCTGGACGTCTTCGAGAAATCCTTTTTCCTCTGTCTATTAGTTCATTCTGCCCTTTTTCCTTTGTTTTCTTCTTTCCACTCCTCTCATTTCTTACTTGCTGTTGAGAAAGGTGACTTCTGCACATGCAAAAGTATCAGGTTAATATTCATAGCCATGCTTATGGAAAAGATGGTCATTGCACAGTTGTTTAATTCATTCATTGTTTAAAAGCACTTTGAAAATCAACAGTGTGATCAAAGATCTAAGTATTATATTGAAGAAACTGAAATCTCTGTGCAGTGGAGATGTTCTGAAAAGATCTGTTGTTAATGATCTTTCATTTTAAAATACATTTATTACATCATTTATTTCTTGAATTTAAAAAATAGCTACAACTAATTTATACAATCACCCCCAAAATCCAGCATTGTAGTTCTACCAGATACCCTGGGTATCCTGGGTGGTATAACTGCACATCTAGTCACATTCTTATTGCTTTCATACATACACACTGCGTAAACTCTGCCCAGCTGTACTATGTCAGGCCATGCTTTTATCTGGGATAACTGGTGGCAATATAAACTACAAGAAAGAGAGAGATTCATATGGTTTCTACACGTGACCAGAAAAACAAGTTTAAAAATACAGTTTAACAGTGTGTATAGTTCTGGTATTGCTGGTTATTTGTAGCAAGTGTGTAGCAGTGAAAGGACATAGACACAAAAAGCAAAGGTTTGACATTTTTGTTCAATATACTTAAAAATCTGAGCAATTGGATAGGAAATATGAGAGATAGAGTTCAGTTCACTGCTAAAATTAGCAATTGAATTCCTTTTAAAACACACAATCCTTTTGTTTAAAGACTTAGCAAAAAGCCATCCATGCTTTCCTGGAATTTTTTTCCCCTCCCTTGAAATATCAGATATTGACCACAATTAATTGCAAGGCACTGATAGAGCTGAACTGAGAGTTTTAGGCTATTGGAAAGGTATTGGAGTAGAGTCAATCCCGTTCAATGTGTTGGAGGTTTTGTCATGGTATGAATGACCTTAGACTCTTCAGTCACGATTGCTTCTGAGAAGCAAGGGATGTCCCTTTCCCTAAAGAACTGAAAAATCTTGCTAGATAAGACTCAAAAGGAGTTACAGAAAGGAAATTTTATTTATCCTATTTTACAGGCAAGAAACTCAGACACTTAAGTGACTTGCTCTGAGTCTCACAGGAAGCCTGGGTGGAGCTGGGAATTGAACGCAGATAACCTGAGTCTGAGTGCTTGGCTCAGAAGACCACTTTAAAATGTTTTAGAATGTGGCTTTATTCACCTATTAAGTGGGGTCTGAATGACGTGGAAGATATGGGCTGGGGAACATGCTAGGTACATAATATATCTTCAGTGTACATATATGGTATTTTATAGGAGAGTATAAACCCGCTGGTTGCTGTTTCAGGCATAGGTTAATATCACTTACAGAGTGTCTCAGTACACTGAGCATACATTGGAAAACACTAAAGAAAGGGAGTTTTTAGATTGCTAATGATTTCCTTTTAAGGAACATGTGACTAAGGGCTGAGAGAATTTGCTGCTGAAACTGCTTACTACAAGCCTTTGAAAATTCCCTGTCTAGTTATTCACATAGGAAATATCTGGTTGCAGGCACACTTGGCTGTGCAAGCTTCCATGAGTACCCCATATTTATAAAGCCCGTTCATTCAGGCCTTTGAATGGGAGCAGTTGACAGAAAGAGAGTCATTTTTGTGAATTCTTTTTAAGTATATAGCGAACTTGTTTCTTGACTTCTGGATTTGATGCTTCATTGTGATTCATGCAAAGTACAAAAGCCATATGCTACAGAGATAGATAAACATAGAGATGAAATATCACCAGTTCATTTAATTTTTAGTATCACTGGTTAATTTATTTTTTTCTTTTTCACTAGCAATAGTATTTTTACTGTGTACCTGCCTTTAAGTTTTCCAGCTCTTAGGCTGTCAGTTTGGTATCCTTCATGAAAAACTATACTCACTTAAGGCTGTATTCTCAGAGGCTTTTGGAAAGTGGCCTGGAAAAATTGTTTGCATGCCTGTTTGCACTAGCAAAATCCCAAATTATGTCTGTTAGTGAGTGTGTCTAAGCCTTCAGTTCTTTTCTATATTTTCTGTAGTACTTAAGAAATATTTTATCACTACTACTCTTTCAGCCAGTAATACTAATCTGTTGCTAGAATTCTTTTAATTTCACCCTTAGCAAGATTAATTTACATACTTCAGACTTAACTGGAATATATCTAAATGTCCGCAAACTGATTTTCATGTGAGGCTGGCATGATTTCTGACTTTGAATCAGCTAGCCGTTGCTTTGCTTTGAGTAATTCAACACAAAAATAAAGAAGTGGTTGTACAAATCCTTGCGAAATGAAATCACCAAGTTTCCTAGAGCTCTGCTTTTTAATTATCCTTCTTTTCGCTCATGAAATGGTTGAAAATAAATTTCATGTAAGATAACTATTACGTATATTTCAGAAAGATATATGTTCAACTTGCCACAGAAATCCAATGCAATTATTGCTTTCTAAATATTATTAAAATATCTTGAGCATCTTACTGACATATTTTAAGGTCCTGATACTTCTCAGATTCGCCTGGTTTTACTCCACCAACTTTCAGGGAGCAACTTATGGCAGGAGCTATTTATTCCAACCATTTCTTTTCAGGTGAAGTTGAAATTATTTAGACATCTAATCCCAAAGTACACCTGCAAATGAGGTACCAAATTGTTTAGGTTAAAAAATTTGCACCTCCATTTTATTGCACCTAAAGCACATGGATCCCATAAATTTGTTCATTTTTAAGTAATCATAATAAAACACTGGTTTTATTAAATTTGGTGAGAATAGATAATAGATGCACACAAATATATAGATATGCAGAATTTAAAATACAGATTCCAAAGCAGTGAAGACATCAAGATATTCTGTCCTTTTGCATTTTGCATCAACAATTTTGAATGTAATAACAGTTTGGAAATTCGCACGTAGGCTAGTTGTGTCCATATATGTAGGCAACTGAGAGCTCACATTTAGAGAAAATCATATGCAAAAAATTGCCAAGATAAATCAGAAAAATTTGCATAAATAGTTCACGTTTCTTATCACATTTTCTCTGCCTGTCTTCATGCAGAATATTAGATGGTTTCAGAAATTGTTGTGCTAACTCTAGAGTACAAAGAATACTATCTTGGTCTTGAGCATTTCAGCTTAATTGTTATCTGCATAGCTCAGAGCAAGAGAACCGCAAGCATCTAGTATAAATGAAGAGGGGAAAAAAGATTTCATGAAAAGGAAGGTCTAGCACCAGAAAACTGACAGAAACATGAGCAGCTAATTGCTGTAGGCTCCATACATCTTGGAATGACCTAAGGGGATATCAACAAATCACTTTCCACTGGGGTATAGTAACAGCAATGGCATAACAGTGAAATCACTGGCAAAAACTAGGGGAAAAATTCTTTTAAAGTATTGGCATTAGCATGTTAGTGAGCAATTCTTTTTCCATTTTAATCGTTATTAATGTATGTGCTTGCATTTAACATCTGCAAACCCTTCCTTCCCACTTTTCTCCCCCAAAAACAACTGGTGGTGCGGTAATTGGATTTTATGTATCTATCTCCAGTTCCCCTATGGACTTGTGATCCTGAATAATTTTTTCTAATACCGACACCCAAAATGTAAGTTATTTGGCACTAGTATTTATAGCTTTTTTTCCCCAAAAAACTGAAGAGATCAGATTAAAAAAAGTGTGATTTTGTATTTAAACAATTAGAGATTAAATTTCTTTCTTGATCACATGTTCCAGGTTGCTCATTTCTAAAAAGAAAAAAAAATGTTCAGAGTTTAAATAAATTAATTAGATAATTTTGCAATCATTGGTGAAAGACAGCATGTAAAAGAATTTGGAAATATCCCTAGTAAGGGCCATTCTTTTGTATTTTTGCAGAACTCTCCAAAGCCATAAGCTAAACCAATTTTGGAATGTGATGACAGATATGTTTCCGAAAAATTCTGTTTGGCCAATACTAAATATTTAGTGGTAGATTTTACATTATTTCCATGTTTTGTTTTCTCATGGGCAGTATTGAACCTCAAATATATCATCACGATCTTTGCTAGGTAGCTTAGTTTAAAAACCAGAGTTCTCCATGATTTAACTATAATACTGGTTGAAAGACATTAGCTGGGTAATGTGCAGTGAACCATATTGCTTTGGGAAATCAATGCTCTCTTCTCCTCCTCCCCTCAGGTACTCACACATTTTGCCGACAGTTGTTGCCGTTGTAATCAATGAGAATTTGAACCTTTTCTAAATTAAACTTCTTTTTTTGTTTCAACTGTATTCAACCGTTTTTAAATGCAGCTGGTGCTAGCAGTTACAGCATGATTTTTGGACTAGTATGGGCAGATTTCATCGCAGTTATCAATCTTAAAGCATTTATTTCTAGTGCATCTCCAGTATCATGTCTGAAATTTGTTTGCAGTGAATGCAGGCAACAACATAATTTTATACCATGATTCTGAAACATTCTTTACACACAAACCCCTCTGTGCCTTGCAAGGAAACTGTGGCTGACCGAGTTGTAGCACCATTGTGTTTTAAGTCTTTCTTCAAAGGCATTACTCTCTCTTTCTCCCAAAGACATGAATACTTGTGTAGAACTTCCCCATTTGTATCAAAATGATTTTTTTTTTCCCCAAGGCGTCTAAATGGGAGAAAAAAAATCTACATATATTCAATGACCAGTCATGGTATTCCATAGTTTAATCTAACTACAAGACAGTGTTGCTATAGCTCCAAATATTTTATGTCTTTGAAAAAAAGGAATACATTAGAGAAGAATAAAGACTACAGAATATATATTAAGACAGTCCATAATTAATCAACATTTGTAGGTGCAAATGTCTCACTATTACAAAGCTCACTTTTGAAATGATCTTTTATTTTTAAATGATCTCATGCCAACCACAGGTATAGCCATATTTGTGGTTTCCCCCAGATGCTGAATGATGTTCTGTAGTGGGGTCAAGCGCTCTCGTGACGTTTAGCCATTGGAAACGAAAGAAAACATTTGTGGTGTGAAACAACAGCACATACTTGACCCTCCAAAGCATATCCATTTATAAATGGATAAAAGTGACTATTTAAAGTTGTTTTATAAGGGAACCACTGTGCCCGCTGAAAACCCCTAATTTACTGTTTGAAAAAGCAAATGATGTGTGGGTACAAGAACATGCATTTTTTAAAAACATCTGTGGTGTTCCTTGTGTTGCATTTGATCTTAGTGGTAAAACAACAAAACCAAGTTTTAGAGGGACATTGCTGCCATCCTATTTTTAATTCACCATTATGTGTTGAAATAACCATTAGTTTAAACTGAACAATCACAGCTTTGCTTGCAATGGTTGCTCAGGTATTTCTTTTAAACCAGTTTATAATTTTACAGTTTGTTTTGCGTAAAGGGTGCAGCACTAGATGTAGATTAGGGAGCTGGTGGTGACTCAGTCACATTCCTTTCCTGCTCCTATTTGCTGTGGGGAAGAGGATGAATGAATGAGAGAAAGTGTTATTTCACCCTCTTTTCTGATCTCCTCATCTGTAAAGCAAGCTGCATCAAAAAATTAGTTGTTTGGGTCAGCCAAGACTCTCAATTCTGCCCTCTGCCTTCTTGCATGCTCGCAGGAGTGGCACGAGGTCATGATTTGAGAGTGCTACTACAAGAAGGTGTGTTCCAACCCATCCTTGTTTCCCTGCTCAAGTAAAGCAAGGCAATGATGACACTCAACCCCTTTTTGTTTAATTGACTTTTTTCTTTTTAATACCCTTTGACTTCAAGCATAATTATAGCTTATAAATATCTTATAAATATTAGTAAGCATCAAAGTGCACTTGCCTGTATGGAACTCTCCAAAGGTTATAAAATATGAGAAGTTGATTGGATCTCAAGTAAAACAAATCAGCGGTAAAATGTGTTTTTTGAGGCATGAGAGATTTTCAGAATGTATTTTTAAACAATCTGGATGTAAACAGATTAGTTGAAGACAACTTCAGTAAAGATAGCTTCCTTGAACCATCTAAAAGCATTTTGTCAAAGAAAGCTGAACTATGACTAATTCTGTGAGTGGTATGAATTATTAGGTGATGAATTTTAAAAGTAGTGTCCAGATGTAAATAGTGAAAGCATCCAAAATATTACTCAGCAGCTGCAAGAGCTATAGGAAAAGCTGACATGACAAATTTAGTCATTTCTTAATCACTTTCGTTAGGCGGTATTGTCAGTTCCAAGAGGCAAATTTTCATCTTGATTTACGCCTATAATAGAAATGGCTGAAAATGAAAAGTTCTCAAAACTGTTTACTTACAAAACACCTTTTAGGTCATTTTGGAAGCTTCCTATGACCTAGCAGTAATGTTCTTTACGCATGGGAGTTCAAAAAATACACTTTTAGACAGCTTATATCAACAAAGCAATATTTTCCACCTGAAAAAGTGACCTTAACATGTGTGCAAGTGGTAAAAACTGGCTTAAATGTATTATTTACAGCTAAGTCAAAATTTATTAATTCGTTACCTTTGGTTTAAATAAAATTGATTGTTAAAGCAGAAAGTAGAGGTTGATATGAATTCTATTCTGCAGTAGCTTTCAGATAAAAGAAGCAGTGACCCAACTCATTAGCCCTTTGATTTAATATATTGACACTTGGGTACGAATAATTCCGTTTAGTGGCTTTTGCTTCCCAGGGATCAATTTAATTAGTTATAAAATGTGACTTCAAGTCAGGAGCCAGAAGAAATGCTGACGTTAAATAAAGTCATACGCAATTTAAACAATAAAGCTATCGATGCCTGGTTAAAAGTTAATGATGCACAAAAAATGGTTTAATAGAGACAACCTCAGCAATGAAAGTGATGGTAGGAAAATTAAGCTAAGTGGATGAATGAGAAATGGTGATGTTGTTGGATTGTTAAAACAAATTCATGGATGGCCTGATGGTTCATTTCATAGTACTGTATGTTTGTGATTTAAATACGTGTTTGAAGGTAACCCTGCACTTTCATAGTAGGAGTGACAAGAAGTGGTCTGAAACCTTTCTCCTTTAGATTCTAGAAAAGGACAGACAATTTACCTGCATCGCCCTGGGATATCTTGGGATGACCCAGTATTAACCATAATGACCTCCTATTATAGTACAGTACTAATATTTGCACAGTTGGTTGAGACCCCAGTCAGGATCAGTGTCTTATTATGCTAGGTGCTGTTTACATACTGTAGAAATAAGAAGGGACAGTTTGTGCCCTGAAGAAGGGTAGAAGCTAGCATTAAAGCACCATGTCCTTTCAAAACCCATTTAATGCTGTAGATGTAATCTACTTATGTTATCTAAGCAGAGCAAGAAGGCTTAGGGAAGAAAACAGCAACCCATAAAATTGTTGGTGGTACAATTCGTCCTTCATTTTTCCTTCTGTTGCTCCATATGAACACACAGATGCACCAGAGCCCTTCAAGAATTATGGTTCCATTGTTTTCACATTTCCTAGCCTGCTTTGAGCACAGCAAGGTAAAATCCATGGTAGACATCTTAAGTAATAACCCACAAATCCATATTCAGACATTGGGCCAAATTCATAAAAAATAATTCTCGTCTTTTTATGAGTAGCATACAAGGATTTTTCAAGTCATGGTGGGTTGCTTCTATTTCAGTAAAACAGTGTTCAGATTTAATAGTGAATTGACACCGTCACCTCATTTAAAGATGTATAGACACTTAGCTGAATATGCTGAAGAGATGCTAGGTCAAAAGAAATTATAGAGAAATGTGCTCCCTTAGCTTAAAAATGTATGTTAGTCAAATGGTCTCTGACATAGAAATTATGATTAAAAATAATATGACAAGCTTTTTATTTGCTTGTAATTTATCACTGTTCAGATGAGACTGGAGTTAGTCCACCTGTGAGGAAAAAAACTGATATCAAAATGACTTGATGTTGAGCTAAACCATGTTATGGTTTCATTTATATTAATCCTTTTGGGGGCAGATGGATTCTGATTAGGAAGACCAATTGTGAAAAGGAACAGTAGTAAATTAGGCAGTTAGATAATAATTTTTAACAATTGTAAACAATCGGGCTTGTCTATAGACTCCTAGAAAGCTTGAAGCCAAGCAGCAGGCAGCGGTTATTACCTGCTAAAAGCATTAACAGTAGCTACGGTAACTTGCCGAAGGATAGAGGGGATATGCCTTAGAATAAAACCTCTGTGTGTCAGAGGGATTTTCAGACTGTACAAGAGTTATGTTTTTTTTACTAATGTTAGGCAAACTGTTTTGTCTTTGCATTGACTTTACATTGGCCGCAGCCTACACAGAGGGAACTGCTGGAAAAAAGGGGGGCATTAATACTTTTTACTGTGTGCGGGCCAGCCAGTAGTTAGAGAGGGGGCCCATGTTTTCGTAGGGCTCAGATGGCAAAGCTAAGTATTCAGCCTACGGCAGGAAAAAAGTGCCTTTTTTGTTTTCTGGCTGGAGAGTCCAAGCATTCCCAAAGGAACACAATGAATGGCCCATTTTGTCTGACACTGTTTCGTAGACATAGAATTCTTGTTTTTTCATAATTATTCTTGCCTGTCACTGGGTATGCACATGACATTTGAGCGTGTTTTAAAGTCTTAACACACTCATGTGCCTGCAATAAAGTTACTCATAACAATCCAGGCTTTCTGCAGACAACAGAGCAGGGTCTGTTGTTTTCACAAGTCACAGCAGCTGGGAGGCAATTGTGAAGACAACAGCTTAATCTAGCTGGAAAATACAGGAAGAAGAGAATATACACTCAATTTCCTTCCATATTATTGCAGACAATGCAGAGGGCTTTTTTTGTTGTGGCTTTTTCTTTTCTTTGCTCTGGGTGGTCTGACTGAAAATGTGAGTGGCATAAAATACACTAGTAAATGTACTTTGAAATTTCAACTTGTTGCATTTCTGCGTTCATGCTGATGTGCCTAGATCCGTTAAAGGGTGAAAATATTAATCTACATGAGCACTTTAAAAATCATACAATAACAGCCTTATTTTGACCTCATCTCCACAGTGTTTACACTGGTGTTGGTTTACAACATATGTTGCAGTTGCTTCTGAGTTACAGCCATATAAATGAAACTGGAATCAGGAACTTAGAGAAAATTTGGTTGCTGAAAACTTCCATTCGAAACAGCATTAAATAAAAAATAAAGCTAGGCAGTCTTAGATGTTTGAAAGTTGTATTTTAGCTTCTGTGTAAAAGGACAAGGGCACTCAAGTAATTTGTTTCTTTATTGCATGCTTCTGAATCTGTAGATTAATCATATTTGTAAATGCTTCATTTATTTCAGAAGCACATTTACAAACAAAGCATGCAATAAATTAACATGCAAACTCAGTTAAAAAGCATCATAAGTAGGCAGTGATCAGATAGTTTTTACCCTAGCTATATTTTCTGGTGAAGTTTTGTGAAATATTAGGGAGCTGGTTTTTTTTTTCCTTGATGAAAAGTGAAGAGGAACATATACTTCAGTTGTTATGTCAACACCAGAAAAAGTAAAATGCAAATTAACATAAATTTGATTGGAGAGGTGGGGATAGCTTAGCAGTCACCATTAGTTGTGGTTTCAGTGAGGGCAGAGGTTCCTTTTAAAGAAAAGGGGATATTTATCCAATTGCAGTAAAGGTACCTTCCTTTCCTGCTCTTGGGAATGCTACATACAGCAGATTTCCAGTAACCATGGCAGACAACTCAGATGGGAAAGATTTTTATTATGCATAGCACAGAGGTTATAGCAGCGTCTGGTAACAGCAAAAGCCAGTCAGTGAGTATGGAAAACGAATGAGTGATTTGAACACGGTCCAGACTTCCAGGAGAGAAAATCAAGATCAGGTTGACGTATACTGAAAAAATACAATATGAATGCTGAGATGACTTAGATGTGCACTCTGCTGCTTGTAACAGAGCTGCAAATAGTACAGTACCACCTGCACCAGCCAACTCTGGGGCAGTGGTATTGGGGATGAACGCACTGTTGGAAATGCAGTGGGTATTACTCTGTTCAGCCACAAAATACAGCAGATAGTAATAATATCACATAAACATCTAATCAATTTAAAAAAGCATGGATGTGGACTTCAGGGTCTAAGCACTAAATCATTAGGCATACTACTGACCTAACGGTAAGCAAAATCTCTTCCTCTGTTTTCCTTAAAATATAATACCACACCTCTCCCCTCCATTTCCCTTAAATTTATAATACCAATGTTGTCCAAAATAAACATACAGATTAGTTGGTCTGTGCATCTCACATTAATCCTGTTCAACCCATTTGCCCTCACATCTCAGAAACCCTATATTGGTATTTTATTTTCTTGTATTTTCTTTTGTTGCAATTTTGGAGTTAGACCAACTTTCACAATGAAAAAAAAAACCAAACCAAACAACCTAAAAATTCTTTTGAAAAATGCATCTAAACTGAAATGGAAAATTACATCCTGAAAACTCTTATTTACCTGAAAAGACAGTGGAGACAAGCGCATGCTAACAAAATAGGGAGTTTGGGGAGGACGTTGTTTACTCTGAAGACCCTTGAGTGCGCTAGCAGGGCTTTAGAAAAGCATGATTTAAATTTGTTTCACCTGGATGTGTCTATCTTAAAAAAATAGATGTTTGTGGGTGTCCTCATTTCCTTGATATGATGCTACTTTTATGTCTAAGCTTTGCTTGTATTTGCGACAATGACCTTCCTGAAGCCAAGAAAGTCAAATGTACTTCACCATGGTCTCCTTCTTCATGATGGAAGTTTATTGACAACTTTTGGGCATGACTTTATTGGTATCAGTGGCCTAGAAAGGAGAATTTACTGCCAGATAGCTGCCTTGTATACACAAAAAATACTCTTCAAAAGAGATGAAGTGAGAGTGAATGCTAGGAGTTTTGCAACGAGACTGAAGGTGAGGAGTGAAAAGATTAAGTTAAGGAGAAAAAAAAGATTTGATAAATAGAAGAGACAGAAAGAAATCCAGCAATAAAAGATGTGAGCGATAGTGTGATTTCCAAATTACTTTTTTTTGTTACTCAAGTTGTCTACCACTATGATTAGCCCAGCTGTCTTGCTGACTTCTTCACCCAGCAGTGAACCTGTTAAATGTATCATGCTCAAAGGATGTCTTTACAGAGATAGAGGTGGTCTTCCCAGAGTAAGCATTTAAGAAACACAGGTTTTGCGTGTTCAAGAAAGTCATTCAAATGGTGACTATCCAGGAGTGCAGCAAGCAAGCTGTATGGCCAGATGGGTCTAAGAACACAGAAATCCCAAGTGAGGGATTTGGAAAACAAGAGGAAAGCATATTCTACATATATATACCTATGTGTGTGTGTATATACGTATATTCAAACATATTTATACAAAATATATGTATATGTGTATATAAATATATATGCTACATATATACACACACAGGTCTGTATATTATATATGTACATGTCTATATATGTAGAATATGCTTTTCTCTTTATAATATAAAATATATAAGCATATGCATACACTTATGTATTTATAGAGAGAGAGAGAGAGACATTCACTTTCACTTTAAGAAAATGTCTAATAGGAAAGTTACTGCTTGTTAAGATGTGTGACTTTACAATGGCATGTACTACACACCAACGTCCACAGTGCATACTTTTTAAGAGTAATCTTCTCCTAGTGAATAAACAAATTTCCACAAAGGCATTTTCAGTGTACTTAACCATTGTTCACATGGGAACGTAGTGCGGAAGAACTAAGGTGCTACAAATATATACTGAAATACTGTGTGGTTGTTTCCTATATAGCTGAACCCTAAAACAGAGCTTCAGAACGGAGCACAGTGGCTTACAGGTAAACACAGATGTAAGACTTTGAACAGAGCTCTTGAAAGAAGCTTTTTGTCTTTTCCTCTGATTTTGGAAGTCTATTTAGATAGGCATTTTTGCGGAGTTCCTTGTCTTGTTTTCTTATTACCTGACCAAATACCAAAATTATGAGAAGGGTAACTTACTTTCTGGATTTGGCTGTCACTAGGGCATGCCATTGTGGCTCACAGTTTTGCAAGACGTTATTATGTTAGACTGATATGTTGGACTCTGTTTGTACCACCAAGTCAGCCCTCATCCTTACACTTAATTTTTATTTTTTTCCTATCTCCATGTCTCTTTCATTCCTATTCCAATGTATGTAAAAAGTGTCAGCACTAACTAGTTCCTACTTTGGAAAAAAAGTGGCACTTCAGCTGCTCCTGCAAATTCTTTCACCCTCTGAGCAGTGATTAATATACAGGTTTAAGAAGAATTCTTAAACAAAACCTGGAAAAAAGGAAAAGAGCAAATATGCAGGCTAATGGTGTACCCTGAGGTGAGCAAAATGCATTTTTTTAACAAGCCAAGCATAGCAAAAAAGCTATTCTACAGTGAAATTAATAATACCAAAAAGATTTGCGAGCATTATTGTTGTATCCTTTACGAGAATATGGGTAACATGTTTAAAAAACATGGGAAGTGTGAATCAAAGCCCAAAGATTCAAACTGGTCTCTAATTTTTAATGTGAATTCTATTCATATACCCCTGGTGCATAGAGTGAAATACAGTCTGTGGATAACAACTGTCTTTAGAGTTGTGCCACTTAACCTGAAAATTGTATCCATTCCTCTGATAGTATGGATTTCTAATTTTCTTTACCATCCTGCTTTAACAAACCTTTAAGGTAGGAGGGCATCTTAGTGCCACATGTAGTAGATGCCTGGCTATAATACATTATTTCAGCCCCAAATATTTTCCAAAGGCAAGGTTTGTTTATTAACTGAACCCCATGCTGAGATTCAATCAATCTAATACAGCCTGAGTTTGAAGTTGAACATTCAAACGTATGCCCATACATCTTGGGCATATATCTTACATAATGATGTTGGCCCCAGACATCTTTCTGGGTTTGTTTATGTCTGTTATGGATTCCCCTCATTATCCATGCTGTTTGAGGGATTCCCTATGGATTCAGCCAGTTTATTGCATACTTTTTTAATTTTATGCCAAACTGAATGTTCTGAGTGGCAGCTCATATGGTAGCTCCATACAGCTTCCTCTCAAATCCAGAGATGAATGCTGTGATTAAGGTTAAATAATATGAAAACCAACATGCTGCAAAAGGGTATGTAAGAGAACGCCCCAGGAGAGGCAAGAGGGTTATAGAAGTAACGTGAATGATAAAACATTAAGATGTTGACTACTCTTCCTATTTCTTTTCCTTTTAATTATAGTTAACCATTAGAGCAACAATTCTGTGATTTACAAGATCTTCCTTACTGAGCATCTATAGTAATAACACTGGGAAAACTCATTTATTAAATTTCATCAGAGTGAAGGGATGCTTTAATATGCCAGTCGCTAAGCACATCTGTGTGTGCACACAACTCCCAGTAACATTAATTGGAGTTGCATATGCAGATCAGCCAGAGAACAGAGTCTTAAATATAGAAAGCAGGGATTGGTATGGGCCACACTCTGTTCTCGGGAGTGTGTCCTGCTCCATTGAAGTAAGTGGAGTTTCTGAGGCTCTCCTCCTGAGAGGCGAATGTTGCCCTTCTCATATTCAGCGTATAGTACCCATTTAGTTCTTGCAGGAGAGTTTACTAGGGGTAATATATGGCCAGAAGAAACTAGGGCTAAAAGACAGGTTTTTCTTATAAAGCCTTTGCATTATGAAAAAGGTTGTTTTCAATCTGAAAACTCAGATTTATAAACACTTAATTCATCAGTTCCCCATGCCTTTCATTTGAAATAAACAGCCAGCAATATTATTTTAAAATAAGGCAGAAGGTGTAACAAAAATGAAGTAATGTTTTGAGAAATATGTGATTGATGATTAAAAAACAGAGAGAGAAGGGGTGGGGGGGTGTCAGTCCAGCATTCATTAGTCAGGCAAAACTTCTATTTGAGCATGCATTAAGTCAGGAAGACCAGACAGTGTGTCTGGAAAATTATTCTTTCTTTGAGAAGTAGTCTCTCAAAAATATTCCCTTGTTTCTTAAATCTGAAGGCATCCTTTGACAGACTTAGTTATTTTATGTCTATTGATGCTAGAGAAAACAAAAGAAACTTTAAAACCTGGAAACATAAACATCATTGAACCACCCACTTTAAAAAAAAAGGGGGGGGGGGGGAGAGAGAAAAAGAAAAGAAAGAAATCACAGTGGATGGTTTCCAGGAGGGAACATGCTACGCTGTGTAAAGGGGGCTAGTGTAACAAGAAGTCATCTATTCTTGATTTCTTTAGACAGCTAGAGCTTTGTGCCTTGTCTAGTTTCTACGTTTTAAGAGCTTGTTCTGTGTAGCAGAAATAATACAATAAATGGGTTTAACCACATTTGTCTCAGCTAGACAGTCTGCTTTGTCAAAGATTGCTGGTACAACATAAACAAATTATGTGTTTGTAGTGCTTTTCAATGAAAGCCTATCTAACAGAGCGGAGATTGTGTTTCGGCAGCTGTAGATTTAATCTCCTACCTGTCAGTTAAAGCAGGCATTTCCTGAGCAGATAAGGCCTGGCTGCAGAGGGGGGAGCAGCCACAGCTGGACAAAGGGCCATTGTTATCGCCCCCTAATTCTATGTAGATTTGCCCGTGCATTTCATCACACCAACTCCAGCAGGTTAGGGCTGCAGAGGAGCCAGCCCTTTGCTGCTGGTTCGGCAGGCAGAGGGAAAGGGAATTGCAGCACAGCTTTGTGCTATCGACTCCCACTGATTATCATGAGCAACTGAAGAAAATATCCCAACTTTGAAAGCAGCGTCACTCTAACATGAGTGTGATCATAGGATTCATGGCAAGGATCTATTTGCAAGGCGAAAGCATGCTTTAAATAACACTGGAGTTCTGACAGATCGGGGAAAGCCAGAAAATGGGAAGATTGGCATTCCTTCTTGAATATCAGGATCCTCTGCAGAAAAGGCAGCACAGCAGTGTGGATTTATGTCTGAACTATAGCTGTTGCTGGAATTTTAACACCCACACTTGGATAGGAAATACCTAATGCTCATTTTAAGTATGAGTTTCCTGGTTTTCTGCCTTATTTTACCTTTTTAATGTTTTTGTTCTTTCAAAACGTTTTTGTAGATGAATCATAAATGCTGTAGAAAGTTGAGGAGCCAATATAACTGATTTGAGCCAGACACAGTTGGCGTAGGAAGGAAGCAGGCTGTGTGTACGTTGCTGGTAGTTTAGAAACTCTCTGTGCTTACTCCCAAATCTGCAATAATTACTGTATACCTAGTGGTGGCAATCACCTCTGTCATACTGTGCAAACACACTGTTTCTTGGAGCCTTTTCTGAGTAAAGATGGTCAGGTTGTGTCAAAATGTGAGGAATCCTAGGAAGAGATGGAACAAATTAATTTTTGCATGCAATCAGTATTCTGATTTGACTTTGATCTCTAGACACAGGAGTTTTCTGCATTAAACTAGTTCTCCACATAATTGCCTTTGATAACCCTTTGTGTTTTGATCTAGACACTCCATAAATATCATGTGATTTCTGGAAGTTATCTAGGTTACTATTCTGCATTAAATCTCTTTCAAACATATACAGAAGCTAGAATATTCTCACTAGATGTGAATACCTCTTTTGACCCAGTCTCTTGAATATTATCCATTTAGGCTTGAGGAAAAATATCAGTGCTTGTCTCTGTTAATAAAGGAGAGTAAAATCACAGAGGAATAAATAGAGGAAGAAATCAGCCACAGGACTGGGTGGGATGGGAAAGGCGTCTCCTTTTTGCACCTGTGACTCACCTCCACCCTTGCATCCTGCCAGTATACAAGTGTTCAAGGGCTAGACTGTGTAGCGCCGCCATGTACCTTCTCAAAAGCTGCCTCATTCTGATTTTTCAACAGAGCATGTCCCTCGTTAGCTGTAGCTCTGCACTTTGGGTAGCTCTTTGTAAAGCTGTAAAGGTTACAAGCAGCAGATTATAATGGAATTGGTTTATACCCACTATGCATTGTCGCTTCTGTGACTGGAAAAGAAATGAAGGCCTGTTTGAGTGTCCTCCTGTGTAAACTGTAGATGTAATACTGTCCTCTGAATGTGTCTTTGAGATTGAATTAATTAATAATCGTAAAGTATTCAAAATCTATAAGTGCTTATATAGTTACTATATAGTTACAAATCTTGGAATATTAGTGAAAATATAGAAAGCTTTGAAAACAGTATGCTGATCAGGAAGAAATTCTTCCTGTAGCGAAGTAAATGGCAGAACTCCTGTTAGCATCAGTGATCCCTGGGTTTCAGATATATTCTGTATTTTTTCAACATAATAGAAAAACCGCAACCTGTTCTTTTGTTGTACTTTTTTTACCTCTATAGGGCAGGAGTTTTGATCAGAGGCATTGAAAGATGTTTCTGTTTTCCTTCCCACTTCTGCTGGAGCTGTTCTTTAAAGTGAAAGACAATCCTTCGTTTAGCAATCATTGATGTTGTGGCATTAGATGATTTCTTATACTGTACATTGCAAGCCCTTCTATTGAGGGAATTAGTTTTATGTTAATAACTACTGATGGCTACTATTCAAAAAAAAGAACTCTGTCTTGAAAGGATGTGGGGGGAAAACTCTGCTTGAAAGCACCAATATGAAATGCAAATTTTAAAGCATCTCTTGCTCTAAATTTTTCCATCAACAGGAAATTTCAATGTATTCAAAAAATCTTGCACATTTTTATATCACCATAAAAACATAAGCTAATAAGGAATTTCTGACATAATTTATATTTAGATTTGAGCTCAAGTAATGGAGCTTCTGTATCTAAAATATCAACAAGTATCATTAGGCTGCAATATTTTTCTTATTTTGGCATGAGTAAGACAAGGTGCAAATGAGAAACATACATCTTCACTAGTCTTTGGAAAGATGTGAAATAATTGACTTGCTCAGTCTTCTGTGATGGCTTGGTGACCACTAACTGTGACAATTTGCATAATAGTCAACTCTTCACTTCTGTAGAGATAACTGTTTGTATCTGATTAAAATTAGGGCTGTTTTAGTTCTCTTGACTTTTCCAGAAGTTGCAGAAATAGAGATTTGCTGTTATGCTTTAACCAAACAAATGCACACATGGGGATAACAATATGCTGAGTTTATGCAGATTTTACAACACAAATCTGAATAAAATACCCACTAATAGACCCTTAAGGAGTAATAAACACACATGAATTTTCCTTAGTTGCACTTTAAAGTGATTTTAACATACTACTAGGCCTTAACAATAATATTTAATTGACAAGATTATGCATTTGTATGGATTGAAAAGGTGGTAGATCTCTAATTCCAAATGAACTATAAATTCACTTTTGCATAACATGTTTTATTTATTTCTCTATAGCAGAGATGTTCTCCATCCCTCCTAGTGAGAGTTTCTTAAAATACAGACAATTTAAATAGATTTAATTACCATTTATCATACTCTTAACTTCATGAGATCATCTTTACTTGAATTCTGTATTTCCAGGTAGTCAAGGAGCTAGATAAAAACAGGCCAATACAATGAGAAGCTAATAGAAATGAAATGAGAGCTAGTGTGTAAAACTATTCTGTTTTCAGTGTGGTTAGTAGTAATTTTCTGTTGCTTCCTTCTTTATTTTCCAAGTAGACAGAATTTAAGTTTATTTCATTTAAAGTTTCAAAGTAGTGAGGAAGAAATAATAAAAAATAAGCGTGCTCTGTTTCGCTCTATGATCATGGCTGCAATTTTCACATTAATGTTGTAGCAACTGCAGTAGACTTAAATCTCCAAATCATGCTGAACCATTGGACAAATGGAAAAACGATAGGGGAAGAGAAAGAAAATAGCAGTTACAATCCATTTACAAATTCAGTAGTGGGCTACATATTTTTCATAGTATTTCCCATATGAAATGTTCTCACTTTGCAAGTCTATGGTATCTTTTTTACAGTTTATTTGCCAACACTTCCCCTGGGATCTCATTGGCAGACATTTTCTTTGTGGCTCATGTACTTTCACTGAGAGGAAATATTTTTCAATTAGACTGTAGATAATTAGATGGCAGATAAATTAGAACATAATATACCTCCCTATATAGATATAGCTCTAGTGATTCTATATTGCTAAGAGGAGCAGAAAGTAGTCTCTGAATAATTTTCAATGTGGGAGCTATGTCAACGCCATTTTCAGTGTCTTAGCTACGATGCAGCGCCTGCATGATCACTTTTGGTCTGTTGGAGCCCACCTTTCTTCAACTGCCGTTCCTCCTCACGCAGAGTCACAGTTGTTTCCCTGGGATTATTTATGCTAGAGGGGATTTCTCATTTAAGCATTTGGGTGCACTCTCACATATTATCTTTACATTAGAGAATGCAAAGCCTTGAGAGTTCATCAGTTTTCTGAGCTCAAAACAAAAGGCCCAGCCACCGCTCACACACAAAGCAGCCAGATCCTTTATAACTGAACTGGTCAGTTAACCCAGCCTTACAGTCATTTTGCTTCATCAGAACAGCACAAATAAAACAGCCAGACCATTCAATTATAACCAAAGAGAGCTTTTTATTTTTTCAGTACAATTCTTCTGCAGTTTTTCAAAACAGATAATTTTGGGGACCAGAAAAGGGCTCAGTCATGTCACAAGTTCATTACAATATTGACAGACTTGGGGAAGGGATTTGGGACCAAACCTGCAAAAATCTTAGCACATGACTGCTTTTAAACATTTAAGTGATCCCACTGACTTTCATATACATGAGTTTTCATTAAAGAAGTCCCTACTTCTTTATACAACATGGTGTTTACTTTCTTGCAGAGTCACCAAAATGACCTAATCAAAATAAAATTCAAATTAACAAAACTTCTTATATTTCCTCTCTTACAAAGAACAACAAAGCCCAACCCTAATTATTGAAATAAATAAAATTCCAATGGTGGTATAAAAATAATAGTGCCATGATACAGACTATTTAAAATGCAGATGAGGTAAATATGTATAATATGCAGGGTATTTAAAAACTTGCACTAGTAGTACCTGGGGCACAAACACTGCTTTCAGTGCCATTAAGATTTTTAAAACGAATCAACATAAAATGTAACCTGTTGAGCTATCAGTTATAGCCATTATGTTCTATCATATAAACACCTATTTTGAGCGTTCTGAAAATGCATATTCTTACTTGATATACTGCCATTACCTGGGAAACTCTTCGATTACGCTGCAGTTTTTAAATGAGAGAGTAGAGAACTTCAAACACATTTTTGCTATGGAAATTAAAAGCTTAATGACTGCATACAGAGGTTCAAGTTGTAGTCTGTCTATACCAATTATTCAAGAAGTTAAAAAAAAACTTAGGTAGAAATCCAAGTTTGAACTATGAAAAGTTTAAACCTGCCTGTGAATGAATTAGGCTCTCACAGAGGCTACAACATCACAAGAACGAAACCTACTGTACATCTTATACTAAAGAAAAAAAAAGTCAATTCAGTAAATTCAAAGCTCGGTTTCTCAGCTAACATGCATCGGAGTAGTCTGTTAGATTCAATACAAATCTCAAGATTTCTACAAGTTGAGAACAGGGTCCAGAGATTTTATTGGTGGAAGAAGTGGAGCGCAATGGTTTTAAATAGCGATGTTGGATTATTCTAGGCAATTAGAGCACATTTAGCCTATTATGCTGTTTTCTACTAGTGCTGGTTGTAATTAAAAAGCAAGCTCTAAGGAAGGGATAAAATATTATAAAGATTGTGCTTACTGTCTCTCAAAGAGATGGCACTTAATTCTCCCCTTTACTGAAGTAAACTGTGCATCAGAGAGTCAATTTGTCAAGTTTGATCTTGAAAAGTTTGCAAGGAATTCAGCCGCCATTATAGGGTGGGATTTACTTCTGGTCTTGAAACATGTGATCATCGCAGCTAAGCAGAAGCTTGTGAGCTGCCTTTTTGCTTGCACTGATGCCATCCTTTTCTCTGAATGCCTTTACTTCTCTAGCTGCAATGTTAGTTGTCGTAGAGGCAGCTTTGTTTTTTAAAGACAGAACCCTTCCTATTCCTCAGTCTCACTAAATGTGCTACGTTCCTTATCCCAAAGAGGCAGATCATTTTCATTCAAGGCATTATTTTTGTATGACATATCACTTTAGCTTCCATTTTCCAGGGACAACACTAACCATCAATGACTTTTAAACAAGGAGGATTGTCCAGCCAAGTTCTGAGATTAACATTCACATGGCTGCGGGACAAAGCACTGCAGATTTGCCCAGTTTATCAAACAGGCCACCCGCTTTTATTATTTCAGGGAGAATCAAATTGGAAGTTGCTTCTTGAACTAATCAGGGCTGATTTGCTCTAAAGTTGCTTCCTGACTTAGATCTCAGGCAAGGAAGTGCTGTAATCAGTTCCCAAGGGCCGTCAGAGTTGTGATGGGCTATTAAAGGAATGGTACACTACCTTTTAAGAGTTCCCTAATCTTGGTGGTTTCTCATGTTTAACACAGTTAAACCTGAGCTTGTTGTATAGAAACAGAGATTAATTTTATGAGGTAGTTTTATATAAGAGATGATTTTACTAGAGGTTGCAGAACTGAGTTTTGGAAAGAATATGCTCAGGTTTCCTCGAGGGTTTGTACAGCTCAGTTAAAGATATAGCCTCGCAGAATTGTTCAAAACCAAACATTTACTACCCGTCACAAAAAAAAATAAATAATCTTCATGAAAGAGAAAACGAGTCCCCCTGAGTGTCACTGTTTGCATATTAGCCCATAGTAGGGGCTCTGCCAAGTTACTCTCTGACTGACTGCTGCAGATGCTCTTTCTCAAGTATTCTGAGTGAGATCTTTAGTGCAAGTCTTTGGGGACAAACAATAGCACCTGTTCCTCACAAGATAGCAGCCCAGTTAGTCCATTCATGTATCTTTAATGAAGCTCTGGGGCAGATGGCAAAAAATGGCATCATCAACAACTTAGCACAGAGGAGACAAAAGGGGAAAGCGCCAATCCGACAATACGCTATTTTTACGAATGGGAAGAGACAGAGTCAGAGTGTTTCTCAGGCATCTGCTACAGTCTTGGTTTTCAGAAAGACCTGAGGAACATCTCAGCAATTAAAATTTCTGGGCATGTAGCCAATTTTATGAAGTACACCAATCAACCCCTCCTCCCAATTTCTCCCCCCTCAGTAAAATCAAAATAATAATAATAATAAAATCTTCACGAAAAAAATGTCAAAAATTAAGGTGTCCACTGTTTTTTTGGCATTCATTTTACATCTTTAATAATTCAGTGATCAGTAATACTTGTACATTCTCTTCCTTTTTAATGCTTATTTGTGTTGTCAGTTGACCTGTGCTGAAAATCGACACCTATGTATATAATAATTCTGGGTGAAACCAATATTTACCTGGGAATAGTATTTAATATGTGCCAGAGGGAAGAGCCATGGGAGGGAATGGTTACTGTTCAGTATGGGCTTTTTCAGTCTGTATAACTCTTAAGCGCAAACTCAAACTTACACTCTAAATGTAAGCCACCTTTAGCCAAAGTTACATTGATTTATATAGGCTGAGGACCTGATTCAGCACTCAGAGTAGTATTCAAGGAAGAATCGCAGATAGCCAGAACATGCAATACTAATTCTCCACACATACAGAATTGCTTTTATTTGAGACTTTTAAACAAAATCTTTTTGGATATGGTGGAGTGGATCGAACTCTATGGGATTGCATTGGGAAGAGGCTAATGAAATAACCATTGCAGGATTTGACCCTAATTATGTGTTTCAAATGATTTTTATGACACTACGGTGTGAAATACTGCTATGGGTATGTATGCACCATCACTCTAACCACAGTACTCACTCTAATCTCTTCTGTCTTGTGAGATTGTGTTGCCATCTTGTACCTTTGCAACCCCATGGAAATACTTTCTGTGCGTGGTGATTGAAAGGGATATTTCTTAAGCCTTGGGGCCGTTTGATTAGACTGTAGTTGGGAACTACTGAAAATGATTGTAGACTGTATTGTGTTGAATTCCTTCCAATATATCCTACAGTTGTTTCTATCGGACAAAGCCTGTGGTTTTCATTTGCTGTACTCCTGTAGAGCCAGTGTAAAGGAACACCACACAGCAAAACTAGCACCATTTTATCAGAGGTAAATGCCTGTGCTGGGCACATGGGGATCAACTCCAATCTAACCAAGTTTAACTCATATCCTAAAACGCACAGCCAGGCTTACCTCAGCTAAAATGAGAGAAATAGCTGCTCAAAGCTAGTTTCTTTCACGCCCCAGTGCCATAGCAGTAATTGCACAAAGACCTTTTTATTATAAGTTGATTTTCCTGAGAAATGGATTCAAAAAAATACTGTAAAGTGTTTATTTTTTGCTTGACCTTTATTAACCTACATCTTAGGGCTTTCCCAAGAGAAGAGTTGTTGGTAAATTAACCCTCATAGACACACACAGTAGCATTTCTGCACTGCATCAATGGTTGTGAAAGTAATGGGGATATGACAAGAAAATTTGGCACCATTTAAACAATGTCATAGGTCAACATATGGGATTTGACCAAAAAAGTTTTTTAGGAATTAAATGAAAAAAAATTGCTTGAAGTGTACTTTAACTTTTTAATAGTATTTAATGCCACCGATTTATGCTAGGATGAGGGCAAATTTTTTTTTCTGCCTAAAAAACCAATTTCTTCCTACATTTACTAGCTTTCATATATAAACCATTATATGTTTGCTTAACAACTAATCAGAAGAATCATAGTCAAACCCTTGGGTACTTCTGGGGTTAAGGAATGATGGACAAAACCTCTTTGTGATCCTAGCCACTGTCTCTGAAACACATGCAGCATAAATTAAGGAACTAGGAAATTAACATGTGGATTTAACAGACACGATTCTATCCCATCTCCTGTTTTCTATATGTTGAATACAAATGCTGGTATAAGGTGAAGAATTTTTTGCTTTTGCATGTTTGTGCTTTTTGATACATTTATTAAGGTCAAATTAAATTTGATATAGTAAGTTTTATTCTGAAATGGTGTCTGAATACAGCTCCGTAATTACCAAGCTACATGATAGCGCATAAAGCTATAAAACTGCTTAGACAGACAAGCAATTTATATGTTATAGTGAGGTGTGTATGGCAAAGGATGTTAGTTTAATTGAGAGCTAAGATGTTGGAGCCTTAAATCTTAAGAGCCAGGGTGTTGACAGAATACTGTGGTGAGATTTTGAAATAACATACCTGAGTTGTTGGTATATATATGAACAATACAATGTTGTAAGACCTCAGAATTAAAATTACCCTAAGGATACTAAAATTTGAACATCAAAGTAGCTACTGTAGTGTTAGATTACTTCTGAAATGCCTGTCACACTGCTATCTGTGACCAGAGATGAGAAAACTTGTGAAAAAATAATAGAAATACGTACCATTGTTCATTTTAAAGAACCTGTGGTATATTAGAAAGGTTTTGTACCTTTTTACCTTGTGCCAGGACAGGGAATATTAATAAAAAAAAAAAAATAGAGAACCAGGAAGAAGTAGGAAAACGTGCAGTTCACTGAGACTGTTACACCTTTGACACTGAGGGAAAACAATGTTAGTGAGGGCTTTGATGTGATAATGTGAAATTGGCAGGGATTACATTAAGGCGCAGGTTCTGTGGGACTGTGTGAACACAAGAACACTATCAGTACTGGAGAAATACCTGTCAAGAGAAATTTGTGCTATTTCTGATCAGAGGCTCTCTTCTGTTTAGCAGGTTCAGGGTCACATGCCTCCGCTCATGATCCCAATTTTTCCACACGACCAGCGGACGCTGGCAGCGGCTGCTGCAGCCCAGCAGGGATTCCTCTTCCCCCCAGGAATAACTTACAAGCCAGGTAAGCTGACAGGGATGTGAAGCTGTTTAACATTTTAAGATATTAACTGTAGCTTCTTGTGTGATCTCTCTCATATAGATGATGTTACACAACAGGCGTAGCTGGTTGGAAATAACGTGGAGTTTTGCAACTCCACTTGAAAAAAAACTTCTGGTTTGAAGGAGGTGGATGGAATATTGGTTATTGAACATCATGATTTTTTTTACCTTTATTTCCCACTAAATCATTTGCTCTAAATATATTGGTCCACTTGCCTAGTAATTTGTATCTGGTCTGCCCTGTGTCATTATACAAAAGCTACATATCATTAAATAATTCTGTTATCTTCAGTATACTTGTATTTTGTGCCAAAATTCTTACTCTTAATTAGTAATAAAAGTCAGAGGAAGTATAATTTAATTAGCAGGCTTCAAATGGGCAACTTTTTGTTTGATTTCAATCTGAATAATAAAAGGTTTCAGTAGTTCAATCCCAGTCATCATTCAGACTTGTAACAGGTCACATATAACCTTGCAGTGAAATATGTTTTGAGATGATTTAGCAAATGTTATGATTTCTTTCTTTTTTCCTCTGAGTTTACAGGACTCCTGGGGAATTCAATTAGGGATATAATGGTTTGAAGCTACTTTCAGAGCCTCCTTGTAAACAGGGCTTTAAATGTTTAAAGACACGTTGCCAAAGGAATTCAATGTAGGAAGATAGTTAAGTAAATAAAAGTCAACCTTATTTTCATTTGTACATTCTTTGTAAGTGACCTCAGTCCAGAGGCAGCAACCTTATTTTGCTCATTAATAGTATACTCTGTCAAGCTGCCTTTAGCATATTAACCTGATAACTAATAACTACAAAACATAAATACCAGTTTCTTTTTTTGACATTAAATATGAAATGTACAAAGTAAAGCATTGATCCTGCTCCCACTGATGTTAGTGGTGGTTTTGCTGTTGACTGCAGCAGGAGCAGGGTCAAATCCAAAGTAAAGCCTCGTAATTGATGATGTAAACAGCATACTAATTAAAAGCCAGGTTGAACTTAAAATCTTCTCTAGCAAGTTTACTTAATATTAGATGAAGTGAGGCCAAGCAGGATTTCAGCAAGCATTTCCGTTTGTCCCACTCCCTTCTGTCTCTTTAGAGACATTCTTCATTAAACACAGATTCTTTGTCCAGTTATTATCTTATTTTCAGGTTGAGAAATCCCAAAGTTCTTTTCCAATTTGACAAACTGGCACACTGTATGCAGGAACCAGTTAATGGAGCTCTGAAAGGCAGCTGGCTCTAGATGGCACAGGATGATGGTTATTCACACACATCACCACCTCACAACAGTTGGGGACCAAAGTGAAGAATATTTTGTCTCCAAAGACAAAAGAGTTGCCAGTTGTGGAAATTGTCTACGACACCCTGGCAAATACCTTTCTTCTCACAGACAAGAGAAAGCATGTGCTTTAGTTTCCTTGCTTTCCCCATTTTAATCCAAGATGCTTTCTGTGTAATGACTATTAATGATTAAGCTGTTGGTTGTGCTTCCCCCGGAAAGGTGATATGTCAAATCATGTCATGTTGATTTTGGTTCTGTAGGCTACTTGGTACAATAATGACTCGGGAAGCAGAGTACCAGTGTGATTTCCTGCACAAGACCAGATTTCTGCACTTATTCTAAAGTGTTCCTTACAGTAGCTATCCTAACACTTTACCAAGCTTATACTGCTTTACCTGTGATCCTATTGACCTCATAGCAGAAGGTGATAGAGCTTTAGGACTTTTTTTTTACTTGCCAGAATGCAGAAAGAGAGATCTACAAGAAATATTAAAAGAATGAATTGCAGGCAGAAATCAAGGCCTAGATATCTCAGAACACAGCTAAGCTGTTTGCTAGTATATTAGTGGTTTATATCCAGCTGATGCTAGTAAAGACCAGAAGTCAAAATGATCTGATTATACCCAGTGGCTTGCAAGAAATGAGAATATTTATGTTTTTAATATATTTGTTAAATTCTACAGCATGAGTGGCAAAGGTAGCTGGGCAGGTTAGTAGCTTCTGTAGGAGAGGCATCATGATAAAAAAACCTCTGTAACTACACTTGGTATTGATTAATTCCTATTTTTGGCACTCTCGGCACAGTAGTTAAGGAATTAATGAAACTGGAGATTAAGCTACACTCTTTCATAGAGAGGGTTCTTCAAAGTCATTTCTGAGGAATATTTATGAACTTGACTGCTACTACCTGTAGTCTTCTACTTTTGTGAGAAATGAGACTTTCACATCTAGAACTGTCAGTTTAGACTTGCTCATACTTCTGAGGAAAGATAGGAGATGGATTAACCCTTTAGATACCTACCATTTTCTTTTTGGTTGCCTGTTTAGTTTCTATTTCATTTTACTCTAGTTTGATGTAGGCAAGACTGAGTTTTAACACTGCCAGTTTTCCCTGACATTCAGAAAATACAGTGAGAGGGATTTCAATAACAGGAGCTGTGGGAACCGAGTACTTCTGAAACTGTGTCATTTAGGGAATGTCAAATATTGTGTGCGCAGTCACTTAATTTGCTTTGCCTGGAAAATGGGCTAGATATAAGCCAGCTCTGACTTGGAAGCGGCATATCAGTGTTAGTGCAGCCAAGATGAGAAGTCCTGCCTTGGTGTACAAGCTGGGGTATGATTATGTGCACATGTCCATGCATATATCTTCATGGGCTAAGTGGGAACCAATTTCATGGCTGTTTAGTTCAATGTCAAGATAGCAGTTACTGAGTACTGTTGTAAATCTGCACTTAACCTCTACGTCTTGAAGTAAGAAGATGGTATTCCTATAACAAAGTACACTAGGTCATGTCCTCAATGGAAGGACCACTAAAAGAGAGAATTGAGTAGGTTCTGAGGCCCTTCCAGCACGTGCCTTAGTTGCTCCTGAACTCCCGAGCTCAGAAAGTCATTATGAATAGAAAACTCAAGGAATCGCTGATATACAGCTATGAATTGTATTAAAGCCTGACAGGACAGAGTTTCCTGCTGCCTGGCAGGATCTATAACACGAGGTGGCTATAGCCCTCCACCCTGTATTTTGGAGCTCTAGGAGGTGAAACAGGCCAAAGTTAGCAAGTGCTGATGACAAGTAATAATTACATTAGAAAAAAAAATCCCCAAAGTCCCTTGCTTCCTTATGTATCTCAAAGTCATGAAATATAATTTTCCGGCATGGTAAGTACTAATTGAGAAATCAGAGCTGCATAGACCACCTAATTAATTTTTTATACATATTTCAGTATTTATACAGTATACCAGATTAATTAAAACTTTAGGGCGCTGTGCATCTCAAATGACTGTTGTGACTATTGACCTGCAGGCGCTTGACGAGCCTTGTAGAGTACCTGGTTATGGGGGTTGCCACTTATTCCAGTGGGAAGCTCAGAGTGGCAGCTGTTAGGAAGCTAATACTTGCCCAGAGATGCTACACAGTTAATATAATTATTTTGCGTTCCAAGTACAGCAAAGCAACTGTGCTGGCTTTCTGACTGTGACCACTCTCCTTACTACTTGGAACTGGTGGGTAACATAAGTACTGTTATATCTCCTCTCCCAGTGCAAATTTCCCTTCACTTAACCAACCACATGCATCCAGGAAAAGTCAGTGGGCTGGAGTATCCTTGAATGTGATTAGCGTGTCCCCATTAGTGCCCTGGGTCAAAAGGAGAAGACAGTGAGTGGGATAAGGAGGAAGACAGTTCCCCCCTCCATCTTGCAGTGCCTACAGTACTACTGCCTTCAAGTTTTGTGGCTAAGAGGGAATGGGGAAGTAGGATGATGACAGAGTAAAGATAGAGAGTAATGCTGGGCAGGAGCCAGACCGTACTTTGAGCAGAGCTCAAACAGAGCTACAGTTTGCTCTGAGCAGAGAGTGGGAGGGCCGCTGTCCGTGCTGGCTGCATAACAGCAGTCCATGTGACTTGGAAATGAATGATCACTTTTGCTTTATAGTCTTCTGCAAACATTTTGTATTATATCAGTTCTTTACCAGATGTGGAAAGTATCTCTGAAAAAGATTATTGAAAATAGAGACATTGAGGTATGGAGATTGTAAAGCTCTATTTAAAAGGGTTTGCAGTGTGATATGCTGCAGTGTATTTTCAAAGCATTTCTTCATATTTCATACATAAAGTATATAAAGACCATGATTAGAATGGCTAAGAAACAACTCCTGTCTGCCTACCTAGGTCATTCTGCTTTATACACAAAATAATTTACAAGACATCTTGCTATGCTAGCAATACAATGAAATGTGAAAATGGAGACTGGTTTCCTAGGCTGGTGGCAAAAATAGTGAGAAATGGAGCCAGCGTTTTGGCCTGGTTCCATTCCTACTTGCATTGGGGCAAATCAACAGTAACTCCTTTGAAATCATTGAAAGTAAAATTAGGCAAAGCATGACAAACAAAACTGTCAGGCTTATTGTCATCCGGCTGGACCTCAGAACATTCCAGTACTGTGAAATATTTGTCATCAAATGAATTAAACTCCTTGATTACAGTAGCTAATCCACATAACTAACATCATCTTGGTTAGCTGGATTTCACTGCTATCCATCATTGCAGTTTCCATTTGGAACAGGCCTTTCAGAAGTTTTTCCTAAAGCTGTAAGGTGGTTTACATTTTACATAGCACAGTACTCTATTTTCAGTAGGCTGCTGTTCCTCTTGGCAGGTGAGGACAGAAAGTGTACATCAAATCAACTGTGTACTGAGTTGGCCATGTATCTTTGCATGGCAGAGGTGTTGCATGAGTCTTGTTTCTAATGGAAATTCCCCAGGACTGAGTAAAGTCTGTCATGTGTTCCCTGTTGGGTTTTATTAGTTGGAACAAAGGATCCATAACCTCAGGATTTGTTGTAGCAATCCATATGTGCCTCACTCCTAAATGTTGAGGTAAGAGCTGGAAGTGATAGTAGGTAGCTGAATATTTTCTACTGGGATTTTGCACTGAAGCTCTTTACCTGCAGACAGACAATTGTTGGGGCAACTGATTTTGCTGTGACATGAAGATGGCAATAAGGCAGTGTTGTGGCAAACCCTGCTCAGAACAAAGGCAAAACTGAGGTAGTGTCATTGGACAGAGGAGATGCTCCATGGTATTGCCTTAGCCAGTTACCTCCGTTAACATCTTCCTCAATCCTGATGCTGCTGCACAAACAAAATGCATGCCCTGCGTGCTGCAGGAGTGGGCATCTGTATCCTTGCTGCATCCTGACAACACCATGAGGAGAGGTATGCTTTCCTTGGTCTGTTCATTATGCCTGGGAGGGTAGGGGCCTGGAATTCGTGATCTCTCACTTCTCTTCCAACTCCATTTCCTGTTATTCTGTGATTCCACATGGAGAGCGTGCAAGTGGCAGTTTGACATCCATGCGTGAAGAGATGGATTTTAAGTTACAGGCCCCAAAATGGGGAAGCCATCATCAAACCAAAAGCTTTGTAAGTCAGATGAGGAGAGTCAGCTTGTGTCTTACAATTGTGTTTTAGGAAAGATGGATAATACAGCAGCACCTTCCCCCTACCCTGAGTCTCACAAGAGTCAGACATCCTTCTTTCCTCACAGCTCACAAAGCCCTGATCTGGAAAGTAAGTCCATACACCCTATGAATAAAGTCCACTAAGCTTCATCGCTTCATCCAAGACAAAAAGAAACATTTACATTATTTCTATGTAGAATAGCATGGTACAATTGCTCACTGCTTTTATTCATTTGGAAATGTTGCTCAACCTGACAAATGAAACAGAAGTCTGGCATACTTTTCCATGGCTTGTAAACACCGATTTATATATAAACAACAGCAGCCAAATGTAAATAGACAATCAGTGCAGCAAGGAGATTGAAGAGATCAGTTTGCAAAACATGACAGATTTTCCTCTTCCGGCATTCTTCCCACTCCTGGTTATCAAAGGCCAGCACACACCGGTACCTAAAGCAGACCTGTTTGAACATGTTCTGCTGCCTTTTGTACAAATTTAAAAGAATGGATCCTCCTGCAAGCATTCCAAATCAAGAAACAAATTTGAAAAAAATTGCTACAATACATTGACTGATTTCTTTCCATGACAGCTACTGAGAAGCTTCTTGATCCATTCTTGCACTGACAAAATGAGAGGGGCAAATAAGTACCTTCTATAATGTAAAATTAAAACCAGTCCATTCCCTGCATGCTGAGTTTCCGCAAGGGAGAAAAAAGTACCTTTGCTCTGCTTTTACTGATTGGTGCCAGCAAAGTACTCCAGAGCTGAGAGAGTATTAATTGTTGTTCTCAGCACAAAGATACTGCTAACATACCAGGACTCAGCCATAATTTAACATGTTAAAATGAGGGGGAAAAGGGACAGTATTATGTTTTAATGACAAATAAATGGCATAACTATAAAATGATTTTTCCTGTAACAAAAGAATGAATTGTAGCCAGCAGGTGAGCAAGAGAACACTACAGGGTGTGGTAGAGATACTACTAAATTAACTGCAAAGCCAAAAACTATGTGTGTGTCTGCGTGCACGCACGCGCGTGCGTGTGTGTGTATAAAATACCCGGCTCTTTCAAACCATAGGAGCATGACAGCTGTGAAAAAGGAGTGCCGCAGGGAATTCTTTCAGAGTTTGATTTTTTAAAAAATATGTTTGACATGGAAAATGTTTTAGTACAAATAAAGCAACTGGTATTGAACTTAAAAAGTGTATGTGGAGGGGGAGGGAGAAAGAAGAGATTGCTGTGTGGAACAGGAATGAATAATTCATGATATTTAAAGAAAGAATGCCTCCAAAATGTTCTGCAAGGCAGTCCATGCTGATAACTTGGATGGTTATTCCCCCCCCATTTAAAACATCATTAATTCAACATCTTTGTGATTTTTTTTAAAACCTCGTAAGCTATTTCTGAAAGGAACATTATTTAACTTAGATTAGGATCTTATTTATTCAGATAATTTCATATAAATATCAAAGAGATGAGTAGAATTATTTAACCATAAAGAGACAGATTTAGTACTTTAAGAAAAGGATCTAGGGGTTGTTGTTTTTTTTTTTTTTTTTTAAAAAAAAAAAAAGAAAAAACCCAACAACATCATTGCAAACTAAAATCAACCTCATGGAAGGGGGAAAATAAGAGGAGATATTTTGAACATTACTCCATAGGACACCAGTACAATATAGTGTTAGTGAATGCATTGTAGCAAAGCTCCATATGCAATCAGAATCCAATTGTTACTGGACTGTGTATAAGCGCATACTGTGCTCAATGGTCTGATGAGGTATTATGAATATGATGCAAAGAGACCTTGTGGATTAGACATGTACAATTTATTAAGGAAGTGAAACAACCGAACATTTAAACTGAGCTGAATACAATAGTACTTCAGGTGGTAAAAAGGGAGAGTTCTGAGGAATTCAGTGACTGCAAAGACTTCAGCTATCATTATTTATTTGAGGGGGTTGACAAAAAAAAGAAAAAATCTAACTCTTGGAATGTCCTGATTATACTATTTTGGATTTCTGTATTTTTCCTTATTGCTACATGCTGCGTTCGGTGTGGAAAAGTTCATGTAAAACAGCGTGATTATTGTAAATCTCAAAAATGTACAGAGGAGCAGCCTGTTAAAATGTAGCCTACAGATAGTACATAACACTGACTTTAAATAAGAAGCTTGAGCCAAAGTGATATTCCATTAAATCATAGTTATTGTGTAATTTATCCATCAGTGTATTAATTTTTACATTACAGATTACACTGCTAAACAATTTCAGCCTTCCTTCATTCTTTACATTGACTAAGAGTCTCAATGGCACTGCGTGATGCATTGTTGCAGTGGCCCAGAAGTGGGAACACCCATAGATGCTATAAGATATAACGTTGCAATGCTTATTTTGGATCAATTGTATCTCTTATTTTCTGGAGTATTTGTTGTCCCCTCAATGCAGAAGGCACATATTTTCAGTTTCCAGTGAACAGAACACAGACATTTTAGTGCCTGAGTCTTCATGTAACTGAACAACTACATAATCTATCAACTACAGGAGGGTCCCAGATCTACGAGAAAGTTAAAATTATATTTTGAGCTATATTTAAAAGTGATTTAATTTTATTTTTCTCTATGGCTACCTTAAAGGTGGTGTCCCAAGACAGAGAACCTCAAAGCAAAACAAGAAACAGCCTCAACCTATGTTGAGCCAACTAGGTAGCTTTCCCAGGAAAGAGCCACTCAACACTGAAAAGAAATCACCCTGCATTAAACAGGGCTGAAATCTCTTGGGTTGTAACACATTTCTCCTGTTTTAAGAAACATGTGGTGACGACAATTTTTTTCCTCTGGGAACCACTGGGGTTTCCTGGGGTCTCTTATCTGTATGTCTATGGCCTTAAGGTCCATTTTGTGCCCAAGCTTAGACGCTTGATTTGAACATTTGCTTTTGAAAAAGAAAATCACGAGTATCACATTTATGCTTTGCCAGTTTGCCTACCAGCTATCTGCTAACAAAAAACTTCCAAGGGAGCACGGCAAGTCCGTGCCCAGCGAAGCCTTTTGTTTTTGCAGATGTTTAGGCTTAGAGGAGTGCTGTGGAGCACAGGCAATCCTAGGTCCATGTTTGCACTTGTCTGCTGCTATTCTCTGCTCATTGTCTGAACCTGCACGCATTGTTCTCCCGACAGGTGATAACTACCCTGTGCAGTTCATTCCATCAACAATGGCAGCTGCTGCTGCTTCTGGACTCAGCCCTTTACAGCTCCAGGTATGTGCCAGAACAAAAAAATGTGGGATTGAAGCCAACATTTTAGGGGAAAACTGCTAACCAGCTGTATGCTAAATAATAGTCTGAATGTTAAATAATTTTTGAGCACAGCCCAGGAGGATTAACACCTTATGTACTTACGGTACTGCAAATATAGCAACGTGCGGCCAACCTTGATACTGTGAGTGAAAGACATTGTTCTGTGTGTCTTATATCAGCAGAGTTAATGGTATTTTTTTAATTATATGACCAGTTGATGGGAGATATGTTCAAGGATCTTTTTGTACTTTATTTTCATTTAGTCTTTCCCGTGTAGCTGCAATGCACTACCTTTAATTGGAGCAGTGAGTGTATCGAAACAAATGTGTGTTACTGGGTTTTTTTCTTTTTTTCAGACAGTGTGGTGCTGACAATACAATAAATTGCAAACTCTTTCAGCTTCTGTATTTAGGTAATCTCAACCTTTCCGTGCATTAAGCTGGTCAGATGCCAAGCATGGTCAGGAGCCTTGGTTTGGTCATTTATTTATTTTTGGCATATATAGAATGAAATGTTGTAAAAGTAAGATTTATGTGCCATATTATTAGCTAGCTTTTTGTGGCAAGAAGTTTTTAATTTCACAAGAAAAGACACAACAATGTCATAAATAATGAAGAAACAGTCAAAAGCTTTCAGAGTTAAAATGTGTGGAAAGGAAGTGACAGTGAACATGAGAGGAAAAGCCATTAAAGATGCATGTAACTATTTGCAAGTAAACCTTTGAAACCCCTGTTTGAGTTAGGTTAGAGTTAGGTTCAGTTGTGAAGTAGGAATAAATTGTGCATAGAGTAGCAAAGTACTGCCATGTTAACATCCAAATATCTACTTTGCTTACCCTTCTGCAATTATATAATTTTCCAGAGGGATGAAAGCAAATTAAAAATCCTCTCGTCTTTACCCAATACTGATATTCTTCTTGCCAAGTCAACTTAGGATAAGTGAGAATGGGACCAGAACTCACTGTTCACTGATAGTCCAGAACTGGCAAAAAAGACCACTTGAGCTTATGTCTGTCTACAATCAAAACTTGAAAAGAGAATACCCTGACACTGCAGGGCAAGATCTCCCAAAAATACTTTTGGGTTGTGATAGTATTATGTTAAGACTGTACCTTGGACAGGCTTCAAACCACAGGGGAGTTTTTCAAAAGGAAAAATAGCAGGTATCCTTTGAAAATCCGTATTTGAATACTTATTGAAGCAAAAGTCTCATTAGCTTTAGCTGAGAAAATACTTCAGAAATCAGCTTTGTGAATAGAGAGACTATTTTTGCTACCTTTGAAATGCAATACAACAAATAGTGAACCTACACAAGACTGTAAGGCAGGAAAGGGTAGAAACTGTTCAATGGCAAAAGAAACAGGATCTAAATCACAGACATTCCTGATTCTTTTCTTTTACAAGATCCATTTGTTATTTGACCCACAGATCTATTTGAACATCGGCCTTGATCAGAACCTACAGCAATAGTGCAATTTCATTAACTTGCAGAAATGTTAGACTGAGCTGTTAAACACGATGAGCACAATTAGAGAGAAAAGAAGACAACCAGCAAAGAAAGTGGTGTTAATAAATTCAGAAACATTTGAGTGCTTGAGGGGCTAGAATTTCCCTTCAGATATATTTGTTGTAAAAGAGTTTTTTTGTTTGTTCCTGCCCCTTTCTATTTTATTTGAATTTCACCTTTATGGGATTTCAAAACGTTTAAATGTTTCATGGTCATAAGAGCTTAAGAAATAGAGTACTTAATCTTCAGTTGGTACCTGTTCATCTGATTGTCAAACTGGCTGAACTAAATTTTATTTACTCCTACTATTAATATTCTCTTTGTGTAAATTAGTTAAGTGTTCCCTGAATGAACATTTATTTGGGTGTGTTTGTTGGAGGGAATTTGTTGTTATATGTGATGCGTCATGAAGATTGTTAGGGGGCGTAGCATTTCAGCTCATTTTTCCATCTTTGCTTCCCTTCCCCCTTCTTTCTCTGTTTTGCTTCCTTTCTTCCATGCACCCCACCCACTTATTTATTTACATGAATGCTGTGACCATGGTATCTGAATATTTCCCAAGTGCTTAAAAATACTGATCACAAAACTAATCTCTTTTCCTTTCAACCAGTGGGAGAAATAGCTAATTCATTTGCAGGTTTGGTTTTGTTTCTACATGTGAGCGTGTGTGTGATATCTATGTTTGGAGAACCTGGGGAGGGAAAGCTATTTCAATTAAAAAAGATTTGCAGTAGCTCTAACATTTCAACTTTACCAGGGCATTACTACTAGTGCCAAAATTATATTCCATAACCCATAACCAGCCACAGTGGAAATTCTGTCAGTTTCAAGCTTATAATCTCTCCTTTTTTTTCACTTCTGTTTTTTTTGGGATGATCATGCTTCAGGTAGGAGCTAGCAGCAATTTTGTGTTCTCATCTTTCTGTGTGTTAGTACAACTTCTATGGAAGCTCTGAATCTAACAGCGCAGAAAACAGATTACTCCCAGGTACATCATGTAAAAACAGCAGTTATTCCACAGACGATGTTTCTCCAGTGGGCAATTTGTAATTAATGATTTGCCCATTTTATTCAAGCTATTTAGCACATTGGTGTGAAAATGTATTTTCTCTGAATTGTATGTCTGTGTTCACCAGTGGATTATGTATCTCCATGATTTAAAAAACTTTATTGAAATCATATATAGGATTTTCTCAAGTAACTAGTTTCACTCTCATGGGCCTTGAGTTAAAAAAAAAAATAACAAAAATTAAGCTCTTCATCAGCAACAGACCTGTTTGACCCATCTACTCTTAAGATTTTGCATCACATTGATCAGCTAGTGGTAAAATACCATTAATATTCAGTTGTAGCTTTGAGTATCCTGAAAGAAAGCAGTAATTACCACATGCTTATGCCAGCCTGTGTTCCTGAAGTGGTGGCTTGCTCTGCTTTTGGTTGACATCAGATAGCTTCTTTTTATCTGTATACTGATCTTATGAGGGTGGCATTGATGATGTTGTTGACAAAAAGACTTAAAACTCTGTGTTCCACACTTCTGATTGACAGCTCAGCCCCATCTCACCAGTTTTCTCAACAACTTGGCCAAGATTTAAATAATATGTGTGATAGGACCAAGCCTTGTTAGGACTCTTGGTGTGAGGGAGGGTCTTGCTGATGAGGGAACAGTTCTGTAGGTGTGGTCTAAGAAGAAGGACCAAGCTATTTCTGTTCACCCCTCCAGCTTCAAACAACTGTGAGTGAATCCCGTCAAATCAACCTTCTGCTAAATAGTTTACAGATATATTACCAAATACACCTGTAGCAGGTATGCATAGTGGTGTGTGAACCAGTTCTGATGCATGTGTGTAACAAAAGCGTGTTGCTTTAATTAATCAGTGTGAGCAGTAAAACCTGTCCATAATTTTCCCTTAGCTCCTCTTTTTTTATACCCACCTTCTCTGGAGTTTCTCCCCATTCCCATTTCCCTGAATTTTTTCCCTAGTTGTCAAATGATTGCACTGATATTAACTGATTCTAGATATGTGTGCCCGGTAATCTTGCTAAATGAGTGAACTTGATCATGAAATGGGTTTTCCCTGCTCTCATGGTTCTGGTAGCAGTAACCTAGTTACTGGGAAGTCTCGGTGGTGGCAGAGGTGGCACCTGTATGTCCTTATTTTCAAACAAGGAATGTTACTATATGCTCTTTATTGTTTAAAAAAATCTGCCTTCATTCTTAGGTATTTCTACAAAGCAGTTTATGAGATAAATAAGGAAATGTCGCAACTCTCTCAACTACGACTGATAAACTGTTGATAGAAATGGAAGCACTACAATGATGCTAGCTGGAGTTATTCCTAAACAAAGTGAGCTCTAGGAAAAAAAGCAAAACTAAAAAGCTTTCGTTCATAACTCTTTCCCCAAACTGTTTGTGTAATTTGTCCTTCAAAATTTATCGCTTATAACACTAATGAACCTTGGCAAGTCTTAACTATAGTTGCAGCTGTGTTCTTGAAGCCTGAAGTTTTTATAATCCATGAAAAAAAAAATCTAAATTTTAACTAAACACATATTTGTCTATTTCTTTTCTCCTCTCCCATCTCATCCTACTCCTCCATACTCTCTTCTAATTGCAGACAAAGTAAATGACCTTTTGTTATACTACTGGGTGCGGATCCAGTGCACTGCCGAAGCATTGCATAGCCTGCCTCAGGGGCACGATATTAGTTGAGGGAAGGCCGAAGAACGCTATTTTTAGTTGAACAGTTCAGCAGATGGAGGCATGAATACTCATATATCTGAAGGTTGAGGGGTTTGAACCATTAATTTTGATAATGTATTTAACCCTGGGAACAATCAGAAACTGTAACTCTAAGGTTACAATGCTTTTGACCTTTAGAGAACAGAGGGCACTTGGTACAGTAAACAATATATTACATTTCTACTTATTCCAATTCTCTCACACATATAAATTTCAGGACATAGTTGACATTTGCTTTCCTCAGCTATTTTAGTGCTGGTCCTTAAAGTAAGTCAAGAAGAATGTGCAGGAAAGAGGCCAATGTAATGCGACAGTCATGTAAATACGGCCTTTAAATAACTAAGATGTTAAATGTGGCCTTTTATGAAGAAATATTATTCTCGGGAACTAGAATCTTGGTGACTTATTATTTCAATGAAAAAGTTGTTTTAGTGGACTGCTCCTCTTATGGAGTTTCCTCCATATGTTGTAACCTTAAAGCAATTTTTTAGTGGGGCTAATGTGATCTGATAGTGATAGCTTACACTGGAGGTGATTTGGTCCCACTCTGGTACCGCATCATGCAAAGTGATGTACCTGCCTTATGTCTTATTAAATGATGCATGCTCCTCTTCAACAAATACAGCAGTTAAATATCACGCAGCTTAAGTATTTCTAATTAAAATATCTCCATGTGTCAGCATATTGGTAATGTATTATTTTAATCCATTTATTTTGTTTATGAAACAGTGACATATGTTTAGATTGTGAAATATATGAGCCTTAAAAATCACTTTATTGAAGAAAATTAATTTCTACAATGCTGTCTCAGTAATGTGTTCACTCACCCAGTCAGTCACTGGCAGTGCTGCCAGTCTTAATGTTGGTTAGACACAGTTTAACAGTTTTATCTGACATAACACTCTCGGATGTAGGCAATAATAATTTTTTCAAATGCAAAAACCACGGGGTTTTCCTTTTTTTATTTTTTTAACACAATGAAGAATGGGGATTGGGTAAATGTGAAAGAGATTTGGTGAGACCAATCAAAATTAAAAACAGCTAGTTACCTTTTCAAAGTTAGACACTGTAATTTGTTTGTCAGCGGGTAGATGTTTGGGTCAGCACTGTGAGTGAGTGACTGTCAGCAGGAATTCCTACAAGACAAGTAATTTCCCTCAATGTATTACTGACAGATTGCTCACTTCTTCGAATCACTAGAGAAAACAAACTTAATATTGTTACAGGCAGAGTTTCTGTCTTCATTAGCCTTATAGAATGATTTTATCTTGCATTCAAAGACTACTGAGCTCTAGGTGGGCATATTTTAACAGAATGTTCCTTATTATGATACAGTGAATAGTGGCCTAAATTAAGGGAATGGTGTGTGCAAATTTCAGTATATGGAAGTAGCAAATTAAATATTTGGTCCTTTTCTTATGTGGAAATTTAGGTTGTAGCAGAGGAAGGAAAGAGGTTGAAAGAAGATTTTATTAGGGCTCTGAGAGACCAAGGAAGCCCTTTAATGAAAATAAAATTAAAAATATGCCAACCTTGCAATACATAGGAAAATTTAATTAAAATCAATGAAATAGTTATACTTGTGCCTTTCCCTACTTGAATGTTTATGTCTCTGTATGTAATAGCTGTGTTATCAAGTTGAATTATATCAGTGGCAGTATCAATGAAAATGATGTCATTGAGTCAATATTTTACCATATGACCTCCTTTCTTTGCAGAATTTCTTAATACTCGATATTCTCCTCCTCAACTTCAGGCCTGAATTATCTGGCAAAGTGATTTTCGTCAGGAAAAGACAGCCTATCAAAATTGAGACTTTTTGCAGTAAAATATTGATTCTGATGAAATTTTTGCCAGGAGGATTTTCCTAGCTCCCCCAGTAATGGCATCCCTGGTCAAAATGAGAGGGCATCTCCCTGTTCTCTTCAAGTTAGTAAAAATGGACAGACAAACAAACAAACAAAACTGTTAGCCTTGAGTAATCAGCCTGGTACAGCAGCATTGCAGCTGCAAGACCTTTTTCTCACCCATTTAATGCCCTGCATCACCAATGATTACTTTAAACAGCATGTCTTTGTTACTCTCATTCTTGCTTAATGGAACAGTGTCATATTATTTAATAAAAAATTATAGGAATGTTTAAGAAAGAGGCTGTTTCTACAGTCTGTAGCAGTTCTAGTACTTATCTTGGGTGTGGCAAGCCTAAGTCCAGTCCTGGGCTTGTGTTTCCCCCCGTTGCAGGAAAGACACTAGCCACCGGACTGTAACCCAGTCTGGCATAGCTCTGTTTCTGTTCCCTTCAGATGACCAACCCCTCCTCTGCCTTAGGAAGTGCTCCTGTCCCGTGCCTGCTCTCTTCTCCCAAGAGGGAAGACTTTTCAATCTCGCAGCTAGGGAGATCACACTCCTGGCATGATTCCCATCTTTTGCACCTTTAGATCTTACCAAGCAGGACAGCTGCCTCCCAGGCCCGTATGTTCTATTCCAGGGAGAATTTACCATTGAGATCATAAATGGCACAGACATAAACTCACTTATCAGGAAACTTCTGTGTTTAAAAGGATGTCATCCTTACAGCCTGGATTGCAGGAGGCTTCCTGTGTCTCTTCAGTCTGTATCAAGGCAGAAGCTTGAGCCCAAGTGACTGGAGCAGCTGAGCCCCCAGCGTCAACAAGACATTCTTGCTGCCTAACCACTGGCTGCCCCTCACTGAAAGCCCAGGCTCTATTTTAAAATAATTGTGCTTTGCAAACCTTCCTCCCTGGTGTATGTATTCACTCGGAAGCCAGTAAGAAGCAAATAAGTTACTGCTGCATTTACTGACAGAGCACCAGAGGCACCAGTACTACAGAGTGCCATCAGGGGACAGGCACGTTTTTTAAAGCTCTTTTAAAACTGTGGCATCCCTTTGGAGAATAGGCTGACTGTGAGGCATACTCTGCGCTGGCAGTTAGATTCCTTCAAGCTTTCTATAAATGTATATGGTGTATGCCTTACAGGAATTAGCTGCAAGTGAATCTGTTTCTGGAATTTTATTATACTTCTGATAACCATAGAGCAAGCTGCTTAATGTGGCTACAAATTACAAACATGAAGGATTTTTTCCTGTGAAGGTGATAACATATTTGGATGTTTAGGAACTTAGCAGCAATCAGATTGAAGACAAAAATGTCGTTTAAGTCAGGCCCATACACAAAGGAAAATAATACACTTCTGTATGATCATTCCTTCCTGGCTAATTGCTACAGAAAAAGAAAACTTAACAACTCACCTTTCATCTGAAGTAAAAGTTCTAAGAATAAGGATGGTTAGATGAGAACTTCTAGGTGTAGACATACACACACATGCCTGCTAAAAGGAAGCGGAAGAATTCTCTTAACGACGCATGGACTGGAAAGATATCATCACCTGCCCTATTTTGGAGGGTCTTTGATTGTAAGAGAGTATTCCCTCCCACTGACCCAAATCATAAAGAAAGGGAAATTCATAGAAGATGAGATAGAACTCATTAAATCAGTGTGTAGATATTGCTATCGCTGAGTAGAGTCTTTTTATATGATGAAATAGGAATGGTATTGCCTCCAACCGCCTGCTTGTCTAAGATGTGTGTGTATTTGGTCTGTGATGTTTTTAGAATCTGTATGATTGAGAAACTAGAAAAGTGCCCTAAGTCATAGGTAGTATTGGAATTATCTGTCTATTCTTAAGATTCAGCATGAAGGCTGCATATGGCTATGGGGCACAACAGAAGGCTTGGGTATCTGTCCTGAAAAAAAAGAGACTGGAGGGAGGAGCATCTTAAGGAATACAGGAATAAAAACACATCATGCTTAAATGTCAGTATTAAGGGATTATTCAAGACTTAAAGGAATCATTCACAAAATCGTTCACAAAACACAACTGAGGACATATTTTGGTGTTGTGCATGAATTACAGCAAATAGCTAAGCATAAAAACAAATTAAGAAGTATTTCAGGTGCAGGAATAGTGAGTGTGTTGTCATGTCCACCGGCATTTTTGGAAGTGAAGTGAGAAATAAAAGAGGTAAAATCCTTTCCAGAAAGTTGCATCATTTGTCCTACACACTAAAAAGAGAACAAGTCACCAGATTTAACTAGTCTACAGCATTATTAAATAACATATCTGTGAACTATCCGTAATAATTCATCCAGTACAGGCCATCTCTTCCGCTGCAGTTTTCAACATCTAGGGGAGGGCTAAGATGAGGCCTCATAACCATTTTAATCAGGTCCCAGCACTGTTGCTGAAATATCATCACACCCACTGCAGTTCAGAAAGCATGGCAAGCTTCCGCCAAATTCACATTTACTTGTGTAAAATACATTAGCTTACAATGAATCTGTAATAGTAAATTCCCAGTTATCTGGTTTTGAGGTGCAAATGTGAATTTTTTTTAGATGTAATTTTTATGAGCCTATTTGAATATGTTTTGCGTAATTTTGTGTACACTTCCTTTAAGGAAATTATTTAATTTTCCTTGAAGGTGCATGAAAGTTCTAAACATATGGAAAAAATCAGTGTGAGAGATCTGCTAAGCAGCCTGTAAAGCACAATTATTTCTAATGCTTTAAAATACCTGTAAACTGGGCTTGTTTTCTGCTTCACAAAGAAAACATTTCACTGTTTTCTGCATTTAAATATACATTTTAAATATGTTGACTTATCAGGTAACGCAGCAGGCTGAACAGGTACAAACCATTTTTAATGGTATGTTAATTGAATGGGATGCTAGAGATGCACCTGAGTGACTTTTTTCCCAGATGTGCCCCAGCTGACTGATAAAGCTTCTCCTGATCAGTAGAGCCAGTATATATTTATTATGTCCCTGTCTTTCGTCCATTTTCGCTAGTGAAAATAATAGAATGGCTGCAAGCTACCACATGACTGTCTGTGTGTCTTATAAAAGTAGGAAAACATTACAGCTTCAAACCCCAAGCAGCACTTTCAAAAATTCAGCTCTTAAATGTATAGCTGCCTCGGCATCTTCTCGCAAGGTGGGGATTCAGACATGGGAACTGAGAGAGGTAGCCTAAATGGGACTCTTCTTTTTTTCCTGACTTGCACCCATTTATTATGGGGATGGTGTCTCATTATTCTGTGGAGGGAGCCTGTAGAAATTTAATTGTAGTGCTTTTGCCTCCCAGTATGATTAGCAGTGGTAGGTGAGTGTTCAGTTTTCTTGTTCTGTGTCTGTACAGTTCTACACAGGGAAATACTGCAATTGTTATATTTGACAATTTCTCCATCTGGGTGGTCAGATAGTGAATGAATCTACCAACCTATCACAGATCTTAAGAAACATTTCTAGAGAAGATTTATTGCCACTTATTTTTTGCATGTCCTGATTTCGTTTTCTTTTACTTATCCCTGTTTTTCTGTCTGCTGCCAGGTTGACAAACCTAGAAGGTCTACACTAGAAGCAGCAATTGTACAACCATCTACTGTCCTGAATTGATTTCATCCCCTGTAGAATTAGGAGAATAATTATGTTTTTAGACCCCTTCAACTAAGATTGTCTGCATTACTGGCAATCGAACCAGTGACATGGACATGTGCTTACTAGAAAACTCATTCACCAACTCATTTCACACAGCTCAACAAGCAGTTACTCATAATTGCTTGTAATCCTGCTGACATGAGCCTGAATGAAACTCCTGACTTCTTTCACAAAGCCCATCTATGCGTTAACATTTTTTAAAATAAATATATGAAATTCTGAAATGCAAAATTTGATAAGCTTTGATAGCTATCATCTCTTCAGCAAACTTACTGTAATTAATTGCTTTTAAATCATATAATTTTATTTCCCTTATCACAGGGGTTCTCTTTAAGCAGCTCCTTTTTTTTATAGTAGCTTTAGTCCAGAACACATTTCTACACATAAAGCGTGTGAAACTGTCTGAATTCGTGAGTTAACTGTTCTTCATATAGAGCTCTCACATTTATTGTTAAAGATACTTTTTATTAGCATTAAGGAATAAAAACCTGATTTTTGGAAAGCTTCTAAAAGAATATGAGAAAACATTTTAAATTCTTTCTATGAATAATTTGATTTACAGTATCACCAGAGAAGGTAATATTATGATAGTGTAAAGTGAATGAAAAAACTGCGCTCCAATGCAACCATCTGGTTATATTTTCGTATTTCCCTGATAGGTCTGGTTATATTTTTATTTTAAATAAATGCTGCTTATTTGCTTTCCTTGGATACAGGAGGGGAAGTTTCAAATACTAGAGTCTTTGTTTGCAGGTATCTTTGGAGCCATGCTTCGTGGTCCTTGCTTGCTTTCCTAGGTGAGCTTGTTACTCCGTTAACTTTAGTGCTATCCACAATTTTGATGAGGTAGAATTTATGCTATAAAAATGCCAAAAGCAAATTCTAATGGAAGGAAACATAGGAAAATGACATAAAGATTTATCTTCAATATTTCACATTTTTTGTCAAATAGCATTATCCAGTGGAAACTCGAAATTTCTTTAAGCACATGCAGTTGTCCTTTGCTGTGACTGGCTTTCTACCACAGGTATTTAGGCTTAAATGAACTTATATTTTATTTATCTGTTTACTTCTATATCAAATACATAATAGTTTTAAGCAGGGTGTGTCACAGTTATTCTGTAAAACCATTTAAAAAGTTAAAGATTTTTTGCCAATTTCCAAGCTGTTTAGTGCAATATATGTAATCTGGGAGAATTACAAAGATAAGTCAATTGTGTTCTTTCCTGTGCATGGTAAATAACAGGAGAATTGTGATCAAAAAGTAGCATATCAGTAATCTGACAGCATTAAATGAAGGAATGAAAATCTTTGCGCTTAAGAGAAAGATTTTATTGACATTTCTGCTATTCTCCTGCAGAGGAAATGGCTATAGACATTTGATGAAGTTTCTACATATTGTTGCATTCTGTTTTTTCTTGGTATTTACAATATTTTATTAAAATAGCAGACTTCTATTAATGTTGACATCTTATCTTTAATAGGAATACTTTATGATTGTATTCAGACATACCTAATTCAGATACTGTAGTAATGCAGTAACAGTGTATCCATTTCACAAGCAGCACAAAGAAAATGGTGACTTGTTCAGGTTGACAGAGGGTATGTTTAAATGGAAGGTCTGAGGGGTACTTCCTGGTTTCTGGGTACAGGTGCTCACCTCATACGGAGGTGGGACACAGAAGTATTTAGTCCCTCCTGCCTTCTGTGCTCCTGTTTGCTGGCACACAGATGTGAGCCACGTCCTCCGGCTGGCCCGAGAAAAGACTAAGCCAGGAGGCTTCACTGTGAAACTGCTCCGGCTCTGCAATTGCAGAGGAAGACTCCTGGTTAAACTACCCCTCATTAGGTCCTCCTCTTGAGTAAAAAATACAGCGAAAAAAAGATGCACTCCCAGTTTGGGCTTTGATCTTCCTTGCATAAACGACTCAAAGAATTTGCACGGTAGCATGCGACTATTCCATTATTGTTGCTAGCAAAAATACAGGAGAATAGATACACAAAGTGGAAGAGATGAGAACAGTTAGCATTCCTTTATTCCTTGTCAGAACTTAATCTCGATCAACTAAAATGCTTGCTGTTTTTGTCATGCCTCAAGATAAAATGTCAATGTTTACATATTCCTATCTTTTAGACAAAAGATGTTTATTGTTTTAGAACTCATGAGTTACTATCCATAGGAAATTATAAATATGTAACAGATGCCTAGGTTCTCCTCATTTTTAAGTATTTTGTATAAAGAATGGTTGTTATAACCACAACAAGCAATCTGTGTTCAATACTCCTGTGCTTTTTCTTCTTTTATCCTTTTCTTACACCATAAAGGATTAAACCAGGGAAAAATTAGTGAGATGAGAAGCTAAGGTGTTATGGCTTCTTCCTCCATTAGGAGAAAAAATGCTAAGCATATATTGTACAGAAAGGTTTTTTTTTTTTTAATTATCATATTGTCCTTCCTGCTAATTGTCTAGATTTTTAGTCCGGAGAGCTCCATTTGAGACAGCAGAAGATCAAACTCCAGTTTTGGGGTTCCAAGCATTTTGTGTTAATTTTTGTGTCTGCTTAGAGTTTTTTTAGTGATACGTACACTGAACTATGCCACTGCAGTATTTCACTCCCACCCTCATTCAATTCCCTACTTTGTGCAGCCGTCTCAGTGTATTCAGCAGGTTGTACGCCAGCAGATGAAACAGATGTTTAGGCCATACTGGAATGAAGCGGCATGCTGCATCAGGACCTGGATATTCCTCTTGACATCTGGATGCTGCTGGGCTGGGAAGCTTGCCTTAGGCCAGGAGGCTGTAGGAGCCTTGTGGCAGTGAACATAGGGTCCTTGCTGCTCTTTAAGCGATTAGTGCACTGAAGCAGCAATAATGCTGAATTATCGCTTGGTTGCGTTCTTCTAAGGAATCTTGGGACAAAGGGATAGTCAAGGAGGAGTATTTACAGTAAAGTCATGTTCAGAAAGACAAGACTAATTACCATGTATCAAAAAGCTTTCTTTCAACTAATTTAATAGTAAAATTGTTATGAATACTTCAGGAAACTTTTTACAAAGCAGTAAACAAATAGCTTACAGAAAAACCTCCCTTTCTCATTTAAAATCATTTAGATGAAAAAAGACAATTTCAGCTACTTTCCAATTTCATAGTCTGGTCAAATTGTATGGAACAGACAACAAAATGTGACTGAAGACATGAAATTGAAGGTATACTAATATTCGTGCCTACTAGAGACAAAAATGTGAACTTCTAATAGCTGCAGGGAAGAATATTAGGTATGGAAGCTGTCTGACTTATGCATTGATTCTTTATAGTTTCACTTTATCAAGTTGAAAATTGTGCTGTATGTGCTGCTATAGCCTAAATTGTCTGCTGCAGCACTTTGCTTTATAATGTGTGTTATTTAAACACAATAGACATGGTATATTGCATGGAAATAGGTGTTTAATGTTTTGTGATTACTAGCTGTCGGACAAAATAGCATTTAGCATGGATTCCTCTCCCCCCGCCCAATAAATTTTCATTGTTAAGACCGATGTGTTTAAACGAGGGCCCTCCCAAACAGATTACAGCTTTTTGGACAGCATGAGGTAATATTTTGAAGATGACCAGTTTGTTGCTCTCATTTAACCTCCAGTATTCTAAAGGGGTTATATTTCATTAACACTGGCTAAAGGCCTGACCTGAGAGGCAACCAAAAGTGATTGAACTGCATTTTCAGATCCAGGCTGTAATCTGTTGGGAGAGGAATAATAATAATAAAAAAAAATTAGAAAGCACCATTTACTGAAATTCTTTCTAACTAAGCTGTATTTCAATGGGCCATTTAATGCTCAGATGGACAAAGGTATTACTTCAGTCATTGAATTGTATCAAACCCTTTCTCAGAGGCCCAGTTTAAAAACTCTACAGGAAAAGTGGCTTAGCATCATATTCTCAGCAGACCAACACGCAGTCTGTTTGGAAAGGGGGGGGGGGGAAAAAAAGAGTGAAATGAGGTGAGACACAACCGCCAAGTCGGTGAGGATTTTTGCCTCTCCCGCCAGTCAGTCGCTTCACAAGGGAATTGCTCTTCAGAAAGCAAGACCTTCATATTCACTAGAGAAGGCTTTCAATTTTTTTTTAAATTTTTTTTTTTCAGTAGCTGTTACTCTGTTCCCCCTGGTCAGCTTTCAGCCTGCCCTTTGTTCTTTTCTGACATGGCAGAAATATAGTTTTCTCTCTGGGGGACTTAGGACCAGTACCTACACTTTACAGGGTTAGATTTTTGACTCAATCACATTGGAAGAAATAAGAAGTCTCATTTAAATATCACAGACTGACACTTGTGAGCTGAGTAGTTATTTTATTTCAATAGAGCCGTTGAGTATATTCTATGGTGATATAAGATACCTAATGTACTCTCTGAACTTTAATTGTATAAAAATTATAGGATACATTTTTTTAATTCATATTTTTCGCAGAGAGTAAAGCTTTTTTTGTAATTTTGACACTGTCTCATTAAAAATTCCCAGCAGCCTCACAGGGTGCACTTGGAAACTTGTTGAGGTGCTGTAAAACTAATAAACCAACGGCTTTACTTCTTAAGAGGAAACAAATACAGTATTACAGAGGCAACTGCCAGGTGCCAAATTATATACATTGTCTTAGCTACTTGCAGTGACTGATAATTTATTTGAGCTCTAAGCATTCTTTCTTGGCTTTGCCCACAGCTTTACAATAAACAGGTTGTGAACAGGCAGTTGCTGAGAGATTGTATTTAATTGTCATAATTCAATGAAATCAAAGCCACTTGATTTCTAAGGGGTAAGATCCCAGGAACAATGCCTAAATGAAAGTTGTCTGCATTTAGGCAGCAAAGCAGTACGAGCTGTTTTGATGGCCATTTCTACTTTATTACATCAAAGCAGGATGAGGTCAAAATAATGAGAATACAGTTCGCAAACGAAACAGAAATGATCTTAAGAGCACCTTAATGCACATGTGCCTGAAGGCAAGTTAGTTCTTTATTGCACGGGTGCATATACTTTAGCTCTGTAGTGTTTCTCCAGATTTGCATGACTGTAACTGAGACTTTGGGATTGGATGTCTAAGCTGTCAGACCATGCTGATAAACAGGTGGGGACAGGGAAAAGTGAATGAGTGAGTCTCTAAATGTGGATCTTGCTGCAGGTGGCTTCTCATTCCACTCTCCCCCAGCCCCGAACATCAGCATGAGCCTTGAGGACAGAATGTATTCTCTGTAAATCCTGTATTTAAAAATAAGCAATGTTAATAACATTTAAAGACAAATTAGTCAAATGGTAATTTCATCTTCAGCTTACATTTCCTATTACATTAAAAATTTAAGCAGATATTTCATAGCTGGAAATACTTATTCAGGCTCTCCCAATACACGCCCATACTATGATGGGCGTGTATTGGGAGACACAAACAAAACAAAAAACCAAAACCAAACAAAATAATAGTGCAGGAACCACAGCATGCAAGAATAAGTCAAGGACAAAAAGGCCTACCATTTCTTCAGAACACATGCCAATGCGATCATTTAGTCCATTCATATTTTGAGGAGGGCCTATTATATGTGCTGTGGGACTCTTCTCTATCAAGTAATGAAAATTTGCTTCTCCAAAAGATGAGGCAAGAAATGAAAATTGATGAAGAATAGATATGGTTTGGCTAATTATTTTCCCCAGCAGAAGTCTGGGTCTTTGTCACTGCCTTATTTAACAGATCCTCTTTAACATCTGTCCAGCAGACTGTGGACTTTATTAGCAGACAAGAGACCCACCAGATTTAGAGCCTGCTGGGTGCGTCTTCATCTTCACAGCTGTGGATTAACTCAGACTTTCCAGAAGAGGACAACCATATGGGATAATTGGTGTCATTGGGTAGCTAAAAAAAATATGAAGAAACAAATGTCGTCCAAACACAATTCACTGTTTTTACAGCCACAATTACTAGTCTGTTTAAGAAATAAGAAAGGCAGCATTACACTAAAAAAAGAAAATCTATTCATATCTGTGTGGGAACCTAATCAGGCTCTTGTTTCCAATGACGATGGCTCCACAGTCGCACCAGGTCTGCGACAAGAATGCTCCTTTTGTGTGCCGATAATGTGGAAGCGATAAAATTTCCTATAAGAGACATATGTGTTTACATCACGAGATGTGTTATTTGACAAAACGCTTTGTTCTCTGCATATTTTCCACGCAGAGTTTCATGCTGGGTTGTTTTGCTGGAAAGCTTTGATTAGCTAGAATTAGTTGCTGAAGTAAAATAGACACTTTTGTTTTATGAGTCCTCTTGCTGAGCTGTAAATTATAGTAAAACATATAAGGAGTGACAGAAAGAAGTGCTGATTTGAACCTCTGACCCATGATCGGCATAAAAACATAAGATAACTCTTTCAAAGGACTACTGAGAGCCATAAATATTCCATGGTCCACTTAAAGTTAGGCCCTTTTAACAAAATAAAGCTGTTATTTTGCATAAGGGGATCTTAACTCTGCAGTACTACAATACAAGCTGCAGTATCTAAAATGTGTAGAGATTCTTTTATTTTTGGTATGGGTTGGCCATTATCCACAGCAGGACAGTAAAAGTGATCAGAGTGATTTTTCTTTTTCTGAACCAGTACAATGAATTTGTGGTCAGTAAAAGGAGTTGGAATCGGCAGACACTCAGTGCTGAAATTAGGTATGTTGCTTTGCAGCTTGAGAGAGAAGAAAAATAGGCATGTATATCTCCTAAAGGAGACAGATATTGAGTGGAATATTGGAGATATTTGAGGGCCACATAAAAATTTCCCTTGACAATATATATAGTATAGCAACTGACAGACACTGAAGTTACTGGTGTTAATAGTTGAAAAAACCTGAAGTGAATGAATATGAATAACTGGTAAAATCATTCTTTTAGCTGAGAATTTTTTTTTCAGTGAATGCACACCTGAACACATAGGGAAAACTTAAGTCTTCTAACTCCATCTGTGACTACAAAATGTATTATTTGTATTTTCACAAATACAGTTAGTTTGTTTGCACATATTGTGCTGTAATAAATCTGAGAGCACATTAGCCAGCAAGTGCATACATAATCACTGCAACAATCTTTGTTATTATGACATTAGTTATGATAATTCATTAGCTGCCTGTTCATGTTACACCTTAACGCCTTTTGCAAAGATATTTTGTGGATTATAGTAAGAAGTAGAGGCTATTCACACTCTGTAACAATGAACAGACTCTGAGGTAGGGTGATGTATGGGTGTTTAAAATCAGAACATTATGTATGTCCACTATGGATAGGTTAGGCATGTAAAAACACGGGAAAGAAAGGAATGATGCTGTTGAAAGGAAACCATGTACATATATTATGACACTTGGATTCTGTAGAGAAAAAGAAGTCTTTGCAGTGTATTGTTACTTATTATTTATCATATTTCTAAATTAAACACTTTTTCCCTAATTGTTACTCCACCTTCACGTAGCTGTACTTGATTGACACCATTTCAGATATACCCATGTAAAGCCAAATAGTTCTCAGTTACTTAGCATAAACCTGTGTGTTAAGTTGATGTTGCATACTTGTTGGTTCTTAAATAGTAAGCTGCTATTATCTGTATGGTGGCACACATGAAAATGAGAGGAGGGTCTGGCCCACAGTACTAGCAGATCTGTAAAACCCACCTTATTTTGATTTGTTAACATTTTTCTTAGAACAAACTGGGAAAATGCTACCGAGACATCCAAATTTCATCAAAACAAATTTATAAAATACACTGTTTTAACAGGTAGCACCTGCACAAATATATTGTAAAACAAAAGAAAACATACACTCTTAGTATAAAATATCCTATCTATTTATTTGAAGGGATCTTGCTTTTGTCAGCAAAAACTTTGATTTTTCCAAGTTTTAAATTTTTAAATTCAAATAAGGGTTGCTTTCATGTGTATGTACATTTCCTTTAACAATTTTATATGCACCTTTCCTTCTCTTTCTCCTTCTCCTCCTTTTCCTTTTGTGTGGAGAGCACTGCTAGGACACAGATGCTGAGCTGTGGAAGGTGTTTTTCTGGTGATGGCATCTGGCTTCTTGGCAGACTCCACAGGCAGTAGCTGCCTTCAAGTTGCCCCTGGGTTTGTCACATGGTTAAGCTGCTGATGAGTTACTTAGGCTGTCTTGTGTTTCTGGATGTCGTTTTCTGTTAAACTACCTCCCACTCTAAGGATCTGCATAAAAATAATCTTAAAACAAAGAGAAAAACAACCATGTGCTTTTTTAAAAAATATACATACATAAGCCAATAACTCTATTTCTTACCTTGGTGCTACAGTAGAGATTCCAACTGCAGTGTTAGTCATTGAACATATTTGGTGTAAAAGACATGCCAATACAAAAAATGACATTTATATACAAAAATAAGGAGGAATAAGTACAATTAATGTTACTTTAGAAACAGTTCTTGCACTTAGATTAAGATGTGTGTGAAATTTTTAGGTAGGTTATTTATGCATCTGCACTGCTTTTTGAAAAGTTTACCTTGCCTGAACTGCTGAAGGCTATAGCAGTGACATCAAGTCAGCGCTTAACCTTTATTGCCATAGTTATTATCTATGGCACCCAAAACATGGGTTTGAGCATTAATCCATTCTTCCTCCATACAGGAGAAAAACTTTTTCAAACAGAGACTCTGTTTCCTTTAATCTGTTTGACATCAAGCTTATTTTAAGCCCTTCTACACCAATAATAAAAAATAACCAGTCCCACTGAAGGTGGGATTTTTGTTTTGGGTAGCTTCTTTTCAGAAATGTGCCCTGGAAGTAGTAAAGATGTTGCTGGTTTTGGTGAGCTTGTAAAAACCCTTTGTGATCAGACAGTTCTAAGTATTATTATTGCATGTTATATACTCGGAAGGAAAATTCTGGAATTATAGCTTTGCAACACTACGTACTAAATATACTATGGAAAAAAATAACTGCATTACCTCTTGTAGTGCAGGATTTCAACAGCACTTGCAGTGACTCCTTTGAGTTTTTCATCTTTAGAAACCAAATTACTCATTGTCTAAATAGCTGAACTTTCATCTCTATAAATAAGATATTTCAGCTTTGCACAATTCGTTTAAAATGCTGACAAATAAGGATTCTCACTTGATTCTCAGTAGTTTTATTGTTTAGTTTCATTTACTGTAGCAAATGTATTTGTTGAAGATGTAACACAGGACTTGCATTTTTAGTAATGGAAGACTTCAGAATTAATCAGGGTCCATAAAATTTAGCATTTGCTTCTGAGGGGAAAAAAAAAAAAAATCTAACACCTTTGGAGAAATAACTTACAGAAAATGGAGAGTGTGTTTTCATTTTGGTCATAAATCTTTCAGTAAAACAAAATAAAAGGGTACACATTTCTAGAACAGATCCCTTCTTTCTTATTGAATCAAGGCACCTTCTACTGAATTTCTTTGTGGGGCATCTTCCGAATACATCCATTGCAATTCATCGTGCTAGGCCAGCCCTCATCACCTGCACTTTGATTATCTGCTACGCTGACTATTGCAAGCACTCTCCTCCTTATGTCCATATTTCACATATGGCCTTGCTATAGTTTCTTCAGAATTCTGCTGCAAAGAATAACATCTGAATTATATCCCCACTGCTGTGACCAAATTCTCCCTCACCAACACAGTCAGTTGAAACGTCTCTAGCCCTTGCCCTTTTGTTCTTGTATATAGAAGTGCAATTGCTCTCCGTTTCCTCCCTGGGGTCATATATCTAAAGAAACTGCCTCTCTCCTATACAGCAGTTGATCACTTTCTCTTTATTGAAATACCTTCTCTAAACAGACTTCTTCCATAAGGCCTGTCATTGACAAACCACTGGTAAGAAGGTTGTGAGTATCATAATTCTGTGTTAGGTGGTGAAACAGCCTGTCACAAAGTTAACAAGTTGTTGTCAATGCACATCTCCCTTGACTGCGTTGATTTAAGGCCCATTCTATTTTCCTCACCATGTGTTACTTCTTTAACATTCGATTCTCAAAATTCTTCACCTTTATTCATTCGTTTAGACACAGATGCTGCAGCCTAAGAGGTAAGTATCGGTATTCCTGCTGTAAAAAAAAGGAAACATCTGGTGCATAGAAAGCTTTGCTCCGTGCTCATTTCCTGTGCTCAGTGTCATTCGACAGAGCACGTGTCTAGGAATGTCACAGGCCTACGTGCAGGCGAAAAGTCATACGGGAAAGGGACCTGAGCTAATGAAAGAGGTAGTTGAAAAAACTAGTTGAAAAAATGTTGAAAAAATGTTGAAACCTGTGAGAGGGATGTGTAAGCCTAAGGTCTTTGTTTTCTGGTAAGGCATGAATGAACACTGGCAGCAAAGGCAGTTATCCTTCTGTAACGTGAAAATATCTCGCAAAGGCATTGTGAAACTTAGATGGCGTTATGAAAGGTTTTAACATTTGGATCAGTCAAGATGCTCTATTATTAGTTTATAGATTTTTTCAACAAATTTTAGATCATGGATGATACTTTTTATAAAGAGTGAAATGGAAATAATTCATCAAATGCCATAGGCAATTTCTGAAGCAGAAAATACCACCACCAACAGATTATTATTTTTGTTAGTTATTCATTTCTTCTTGGCTGGTAGCTCTAACCTATAGCAAAGGTATGAATTCTGCTCTTTCCAGGTAAAAAAACCAGTATGTACTTGCACTGTGCTCTACACATGCTTTCCCACTCGTCTGTAATTTTTTTTAGGTGGATGAACATCATTCAGACTCATAGGGACCTCCAACTTTCATAAATTCCCCTCAGATTTTAAGCTGATTACAGCTGGAATAGTTTCAGTAACAAGCACTTAAGTCCATAAACCTGTAAGCTCGTAGGTTGCCTAAATGTGAGACTTCACTTGCCACTGCCTTAAGTGAGACTTGTGGCATTTCAAAATCCCACTCTTCAGTGTCAGAACATGACATTAGAAGAAACCTGGTTCTGAAAACTGTAAAACTACATCCTTGCTCGCATACCTTAAGTGAGCTGGTTTTCAAAATTGTTAACTATGCAGGAGCGCTCAGTAACTCAAAATCAGCACTACTTATATTTAGATGCTGGGAACTGGATTGTAAGAATCTGACTTAGTGACCTTTTAAAAAAATAAAACCCAGGCTATACATTTTTAAGGCTTCTTAAAACAATCATGAATACTTGATGGTTTTGAATATCTAATTTGTAATCAAGAGCCTTCTGCGTCAGTGGCTGGCATAAGGGTTATGAAATGCTCTTCTCTTTATGTGCTAGACGTACATCGAAAAGAAGATATGTTTCAGTGTTTGAGGTAGGTTAATTTTTTTTAGTCACTCCTCAATAGTCAGTAGGTTAGAATTTCAACTGAAAAAATTCCACTGAAACTTTTGCTTTTGAGCATTAAAATCTAACAATGAACATTCATTGAATGTTTGGGGTTTTTCCCCTCCTTAACCTTGCAAATAAAAGCTTCACAAACTGACCATCTCAATGTGAGGTCCTAAATTGCCATTTTGAGCCACAACAGTGGTATTTGCAAAAATATCAAATTTATCCCTGCAACAGTGGTGTGCACGTATTTTTCCAGACTGGCGAGCTCCCCATACAAACCGGTATTTAAAAGAAGTTACGCAGCCTCCCAGTCCACACAGCAGTGTTGCTAGCACTAATGCAAATTCTTGCAAGATTTGCACTCATTTGTGGAACAGCTTTGTTTTAAAGTCTAAGCAAAGCAGAAAGCTAATTACTGTTAGTTATTTTTACATTTGCTTTTATGGTATAAAACAAATTTACAGAATGTCAGGCTAAAGCCAGTACTATGACCTTGGAGTAACCCGCTGATGAATTATACATACACACACATATATATAAACATCAAAATTTCTTCTGTCCTCCCTTTAGAAACACTTTTGCCTCATGCTACTTGCAGTCCAGCCAATACAGCCCTCAACACACTGGGAGAGGAGCAGTGTATAATGCTAATTTTATTTTGCTTTTAATGTTTGCATTTCCAAAATCAAACAGTTTCCTAGATAGCCACTACAACAGCCCACTTTTCGTGTTGCTATCTCTGTGACGCTTAAAGTGCTGCGGGCATTTCTGTTGCCAGTCCCGCAGGGATTCAGGTACCAGGTCACCGACGAGCCCTCCTCTGACCAGCGTTACGGGTCTCTCTCTTCGTGTTGATCTTGAGCTGTCCGGTCAAGTACAGCTACACCGTGGGCTGCAGCTTTTAGAGATGATAAACACACCTTTACTTGTCATGGCAAACTGGGCTGCAAGCTCCATTTGCTGAGCCTGCCTGGTGTCTGTGCCCAGGTGCTGGCAGCCGGGGGGGCGCTGCAGGGCGGCCGCTGTGAGGAGAGGTGGCCAGGGGCTGGCCCGCGCTGGCCGCAGCCGGTTCCAGCCGGTTCCATAATGGCCGCACCACAGGGCACCACTGAGCCGCCCGACAGCCAGGCTGGTGGTGCCGCTGGGAAAACATTCTCCAGAAAGGGCAAAACGCTCACGGGCAGGGAGGAGCGAGGGACAACGTGTGAGGAACGGCCCTGCCGGCAGCCAGGCCGAGGGGGAGGAGTCAGCAATGAAGGCGTGAAGCTGAGCCTAGGAAAATGGCGGGGATGAGGGATTTTAGTTTTTGTCCGTTTCTCATCCAACTCTATTGTAATTGGCAATAAATTAAATTAATTTTCCCCAAGCCAAATCTCTTCTGCCCATGATAGTAACTGGTAAGTGATGTCCCTGCCTTTACTTCAACCCATAAGCTTTTCCATCGTATTTTCTCCCTCATCCTGTTGAGGAGGGGGAGGCAGAGAGCGGCTGGGTGGGGGGCTGGCAGCCTTGGTCAACCCACGACACCACGCTGCTGACTATCAACTTTTATCCTCTAAGAAAGACTGAATTTTGTAGAAAGAATAACTCATACCCCACCTTTTTTGCCCTGATGAGAAGGGAGAAGGAAATTCTTTTGAACTTTAGTTGATAAACCTGGATTTGTTTTTACATATAATTCCTTTCCTGCTCTTGAAAGTGCAATACACGCTACATTAAGTAGTAAAGTTTTAGTCTACTTTTAGTAGAATCTAAGTCATCTCCCCCAGATAGTTGAAGTAGATGTTAAATAGGTTCCTAATTAGGAAAAAAAAAAAAAAAAGGAAAAGTATTTCAATAAACAGAAGTACAGAACACTGAGAAAGCCATTATAATCTTTGGGGTCTGTCTTTCAATTGTATTCAAGTTTATTGTATCATGATCATAGTACAGTGCCTGATTATTTCTGAGCTGAGAATGTGCAGGCTTTCAGAAGTTTGTGAAATGTGCTTCTTACTCTCCCATAAGCAGAGCATCCTATTAAGCAAGCATAGATTGATCTGAAGAATATGCTAAAAGGGATAAGATCCCATTAGTAGGGGGAAAAAAACCCCATGTACCATTGTATACAATGCTTCACTTTCATTCTCCAGGCCATCACCAAAAGCTGGGAATTTTTTCTATTTTCAATTTTTCTACTTTTCTAACGCAGGAAAAAATAGTACCTTAGCCAAAATGTTTGAACACTATTGATTTCAAAATATTAATCTGTGGTCCTTTTGTAGCCTCTGTGTGGTATTGAAAAGGGGCGGCACGAAACAAACAAACAAACAAACAAACAAACAAGAATTTTCATTTGTCACCCAGAGTTCTGACACTGCCCCTCCTTCACGCGTTTGTCTAGCCACTGAGTCACTGAGCTTACAGTATTGTGTAACTTTCATTTCTGTGGAGGCTTGTTATATTAGAAAAATTGTTCCAAAGAAAGCAACAATTATGACATAAGCACATCTGGCTCTTGCAAATTATTCTTTATTAAGCTTTCATTTAATTACATGTGCTGAAAGGTCTGCTTTTGATTACTGTAATTTTTTTTATTTGTCCATCTGAATGATAGTAATGTTGGAAATTACATACAAACCACCTGGCTTTTTTCTCACTAATAAGGCAAAGTTTATATAGATTTATGTGTAGAAGAGGGATTAGGATCTTCCCTGTTTATGGTGGAAGAATTATTGCTGATGCTAATTCAAGGTGAGGGTTTAAATTTGGTCACTGGAAGGAAATTAAACCTATTTGTTTTTGTTCAGTAAACACTTTGGATTGGTAGGAATAGTTTATTTTAATGTACAAGTCTTTTATTATGTTTCAGTTAAACTTTTTGAAAAGTTCCATGAGGGCGTTTTTGTATTTTCATCACTATTTACAGGAATTTTTAAGGCCTACATTCCTTACTAGCATTTATAGAAGTTATAACAGTCACTGTACACTGAGATGGAGACATACCCTGTTGCCTATTTTACCTTTCCTTGCTATCTAGAGAAGATGCAGCATTGCCTTTTGGTAGCAAACAATTCCTATGTCAGCTCCCAGTAGAGGTTCTGGAGTTGGTGGGTAATTTCTGGGTAAGAACAGAAAGACTTGAAGCATTGTTGTTTCTGACAGGGGTTCATACCTCCTTTTCATAACCTGCCTTATAATTTTGCCAATTTTGTTTTTAATATTCAGACACATTATAACCTTTTGCTCGTTACCATGACCACCATTAGCAAGAAGGAAAAAAAAAAAAGCAGCTAAGAGTCAAATTAAGAAAAAAGATATTAGTGTGTGGGAGTTTTCCAGTCTTTTTTTTTCTCTTTGAAAATAACAAGAAGGGAAAAGCCACAAACAAGAAAGTGCTGAAAAAAATCTGTAATTCCTTTAAGAGAAGAAACAGCAGAGCAATAAAAATTATGTACATTTACAGCTTCTTTTTTTTAGGAATTTTGCAGGAATACATTGTATATCTTCTTGTCTTCCAGCAACTGTATGCAGCTCAGCTGGCAAGCATGCAAGTTTCTCCTGGAGCCAAAATGCCATCTACTCCACAGCCACCAAATACGACAGGGGCACTCTCACCCACTGGGATGAAAAACGAGAAGAGAGGGACCAGCCCGGTAACTCAAGTTAAGGTATTTTTCAGTAAAGAAAAAAGTTGGTGTCTGAAAAGGGCAGTGAAATTAAATGGTCTATTTAGTTGTTTTACAGTTGGAAGTGGAACCACATGACAGTTCTTCAATATTCAAATAAAATGTTCAAGTTTTAGTGCTGTGTTATCAGTATAGAGAAGGGAAGAGAAAGCATTCACTTCTTGCTTCCAAAAATATCAGGCGTCCCTCTTCCTACCACAGGCAGCACAACAGATTCATCAGTAAAATGTGATATTTTCAAGATTTCAGTTTGTAATCTAGTAATGTGCATAAATGGCATCCATTTCATGAATTGTTTCACATTGAACTTTTGAGTATCTTAAAATACAGTGATAGCTTATATTGTTAGGGCACAAGAGAGACTGTAGATCTTCTAATTATTTTACAAATCTCTAGCTGTACTTATTCTACAATTTTGGAAAAAGCCTCACATAAAAATAAGATGTAAGTCAGGACTCCGGGGAAAACATTGTGTCACTGCAGATTGATTTGACTTTTGCTGATTTCACACAGCTGCTGACAACCGGGCTGCTCCCTGTTGGTTTTGCGCCATTGCTGAATGCTTGTGCCTGCTTATTCTCACTTGCTTGGAACCAGGCAGCTACAACATGGCATTTGCCAGCAGCTTGAAATGAACATCGTGCACCCCTTGAAATCCGTGGTGCAGCTAGTACCTTTGGGTGGAACCGTCTGGCTTTTACTGCTGTGTTCTTCTGTGGTTATTCTGCATTTCATGAGACCAAATATGCTGAGAAACAATTTACTTCAAACTGTAAAAAACCACCAACATTCAGGTGTTTTACCAATTTGAATGATAGTGCTATAAATGCAGAACTATTAAAATAGATCTAAAGAAGGCATATAGTGACTTTGTGGAGAGAGAGAATATGCTTTTTTGCTAGCTGCTAACACCTTACCAGCATACAGTCCTTTGCCTCAAATCAGCCTTGGAAGATTTTGCTCACTTGAGGTGAGGGTTTCTTTTTTTTATTATTTTTTGACATGAGAGTAAAATATCATTCGTTTTTTCATTATCATCAATCATCTTGGTAAAGTGTGGGTGAGTAGATATTTCTGCCTGCGCTGATAAATTTCCATGACACTTTTTTGCTAGGCTGAGAGTACTAATAAATAAAAACTATTCCATTATGGCCAGATCTAACATTTATTTAGCAAAGCGTTCACTTTACTTAACTGTAGATGTGTATTAGTCTAATATTTTACCTCTCGTAGTCCAATGCCAGGCTTGAGAGCAGTCAGTGAAATTTACCACATACGCAGAGCTTGCTATGGTCAATACAGAAGCCACCAAAAGCAAAGCCCAACTGTTTCAGCAAAGTTGCCATAGTATAGTGATACCTAATACCAGTGATTTATGGTATGGAGAATATACTACTGACTACTTTAATGTGAAAAAGTAATTTCATAAGTGAGTGAGCCAAATGGATCTACACCAAACCAAACCTTTAATATATGAGTAAAATTTTCCCTGGTTAAATTCAAGCACATATCTCCTTGAACCAAGGCCAATACCATTCCAGCTTTGTGGCCAGCTGAGTCCTATTACAGACTTGACCACATGCAAATTCTTGGGGGTTTCCCTACGTAATTTAACTTGAATGGACTGAAATATATGTTAATAAAAAAGAAGCCTTTTTATTCTTATTTTTATTAAGCACACTACTGCATTGAAAATATTAAAGATTAACTACAAGTGCTTTGTGTCAACAAATACCAATGGCTAATGAAGAAATTAATTATTAGTATAAATGCACTCTAATAAACTAGTAGCTATATGCTGTCTTTGCGAATTGCTACCTTTATAAGACATGACAGTTTTGATGGTCATGCATTGCTTAACAAATCCTCTATATTTTCTCTGTTTTTAAACAGTTGTTTGTATATACTACATGCATTATTTATAGAACTAATGGAATTCTTTTACAGGAGTCAGATCTTTCAAAAAGTAATGATAGGGTTTTTTTAAGTCAGTGACCAGAATGTTTTCCAGCTTTTCGGTTGTCTCACAGAAATGAGAATGCTGTCTATGAAGTACAAACACACAGGTTCTGGCAGTGTTTAGAGTTTTTTTTCACATGATCATATCAGGACTAGGCAGAAAATTATTTAGAAATTGAACATGGTAGCGCAGATTCATATGTGTACACGCTCACAGTACCTAGTCTGACAAACTTCATAGTCTGAAAGGGGCTCTGAACTCTCACAGAAATTTATTGAAGCCACTCTGTACCTGTGCAAGGAAACAGCTTGCATGTAAACGTGGCCACAAAGCACAAGAATGGACTATGTCCCTTATACCTTTGTGTTTCTGCTTTCACTTGGACTCTGAACAGGTGTGGACATTTGTGCGCACTGCAAGGTCAGAAAGAATAAAAATGTCATGCAGTTTTATGGAAACAGTTTAAAACTGGAGATATGATGGCATTATAAATACCTGTTTGTTACATTTTCCTGTTTAATGCATTGTGTATGCTCAGATGTACTTTGCTAAATCACCGCTTGACAATAAGGAGAACGGAAAAGATGAGATAATGTAGTGTATTATTGTATTCTGACACATATTTCTAATCTTTGAAGTGATCAGTGCAGTGTTTTTAAATATGGACGATATTCTCTTATATCCAGCATAATTCTGCTTTGGGCCTATTTTAAATGAGAGATCTGTCTTACTGGGCTCTTTAATTGCAGAAAATCACTTTCACAATTTTCCAAATGCTCTGTCTTGCTTAACATATTAAGCAAAAGGAACAAGCTCAAAGAATGGGAAGAAGGTTACGTTGTGAATATCTACCCTGATCAAAGAAATTAATTGCTTGAATGAGTCTTCATCCAAGAGTTAAGCTATTTTGTAGATGGACTTATTCTCCTATAGCACTGAAATAAGATATATGCCAGAGAGAATTTCTTGCATAATTGCATATGAAAAGTTTCAAAAGATATAAAAGTGCTGATACTAGATTTACATATCCTTAAAAAATATTCCTTGTCTTTATGCAAATAAACATACAGATACACTAAAGGTTGAATGCAGCAGAAATAACTACAGAATACAGAAATAATTAGAGAAGTAGCAAACAAGAAGCAGAACAGCACTTATGTGAAAAAAATTCTTGATTTTACATAAATCTGTCAAAAATACATGACACATTTGAATAATAAAATATTGTAAAATATACAAACTTAAATAGTAGAAAATAAAATATATTTTGAAATGCATATAGTATGTATTCATTACCCTAATAAGTCAAGGAATTTGAATTCAGTGAAATTCTTATCTTCTATTATGGGGGACCAGCATAGATTATTTTGCTAAACAAAACATGCACTCAAAATAAGATGCATGGAATGTATAAGTTAGCAGCAGCATTAAATGTGGGCCAAAGAACTGTCAGGGTTTCCAAATGATTCCTTCATATAAGTACTTCTGATTCCTTAGTTTCTAATACATTTTAAAATAAGCTACATAACTTATTTTTATAGTGCCAGGAACTTTTCAAATAGAACCAATGCAAAAGCATTACTGAGCTGCTGGAAATTTTAAATAATTCTTTGTAAATGCCCTAGGTTAATTTAGATCTCTGAAAACACATTAGGAAATTAAGCTGTAATGTGAGCTAATTCAAATTTTAATTTGGCAAAAGGAACAATCCAGCCACATAGTTAATGTAAATAGAAGCATAACACAGAGAAATTAATGAGGTTTCCTTTCGCTGAATCTTAAAGGAGGCAGATAATTAGCTTCTTTTGTTATTATTGCTGGAGAATGTGGTATTGTCTTCGAGGTGTAAAGTAACTGCTGCTTGCAAAATGATGTGTTCATTTGTCTTTTCCTAATAATTATTTACATTAAATTCTTGTAGGATGAAGCAGCCCAGCCACTGAATCTTTCAGCCCGACCCAAAACAGCTGAACCTGTCAAATCCCCAACATCTCCAACACAGAACCTCTTCCCAGCTAGTAAAAGCAGTCCAGTGACAGTGACGAACAAGAGTGGCATCCCGAGCCCGCTCGGTGGATCTCTGGGAAGAGGATCCTCTTTAGGTAACTAATCTGTCCTGGGGAAAGGAGAAAACTGGCAAGTTTTCTACACGAATTCTCAGCTGGAGCACACTTCTGAATTAAGTAGATATTTGGCCCTATGTTTCTGTTTCAAATAGGAAAAAAATTGCAGGAAAGATTTTCAAAGAACTCTTGAATGCCAAGGTTTTACAAGAGTAACCAAAATGATGCAGCAGAGATATGCATCTACAAGAAATACAGCAAATAAATATATAACATAAGAAATATACATACATACATACAAATATATACAGATAAGTAAAGAGAGATGCATCTATAAAACATGTAAAAGAGGTTTGTATGAGTATCTTCCCAAAATACATCAATTGGGTGTATACAGGCAAAGTTAACTTTTGAATTTTGACCTCTGGATTAAACAAACGAAAAATGTCTTTGCATACACATAGAGCCTGATTAGATACTAGACATACAGGCGTAATGCCTCATGTGATTAGTGTACATGCAATGCAACAGTGTAACATACTTAAAATAAACAAGTTTTCAAGCACTTTGTTGAACCAGGGTCAAGCAGCATTCAGTATCTGCATGGCTTACAGTAAACCAGAAGCCAGGCAAGAAGGTAACTCCAAATGTGGTTTACAGCTATTTAGCCCAAATATACTGTTAGTTTTACCTAGAACAGCATTCTAAAAGAAACCTAATCCTCTGCATGCTGGGTATTAAGTTCATCTTACAAAGACAGTATGCTGAATATACTGTGTTTTTTTTTTTAACAAAGAGAGGAAGGCTTCAGTCCAGCCAGTTTATTTTATTATTTGTTCATTTTATTATTTGTTCATTTATTATTTGTTCATGTTTTTATTATTTGTTCACCCATCTGTCAAGATTTTGATAATTCATATGGTTGAAAATAGGGAGTTTTTGACCTGTGTTCAAGATTCTTTAATTACGAAATAAAGCTTATTAAGTAACGAAACAAAATTGATCTGAAACCTATGTATGAAGACTACCTTAACCAGTCAAGAAACAGAATCAAGAGCTGCAAAATGTAGATGATCAGCCCTAAAGTTCAAATAGTAAATTTTAACAGTGGCTAAATACTTACTACAGACCACTTATTCACAATCTGTAGCTCAAGTGTACTTGTAAAATATATAGAAACACTTGTGAATAATGAACAGATATGTTAAATACATACATTAAATATATAAAAATTATGACTTGTTCCATTCCCAAAACACTTGGGAACATCATGATCTCTGAAAGATACTTTCTGCAGCTAGCTAGATATTCTACCTGTCAATTTATTTCCAGCTATCACTGCACTATCTAACATTAGAAAGTGGCATATCAGGTTGAAGTCGTAGACCATTCCAGAGAAATAGCTAGAGAAGATATGCCTAAGGTGTGAATATTTTTCATGTAAAGTCATAAAAACTTTTCCTCTCAATCCTTAAGTATAAAAGAAGCCAGGGAAACATTGTCAAAAATCAGCAAGCAACGTAGGAGCTTTTGCTCCATTTTTTTACGATAAATGTAGGTGATTAGGAGTCTAAGTCTCATTAAAAGTCATGAAAATATGGTTCCCAATTTACTTAGGCTCCAGAATGGAACTTAGTTGCTGAATCAGTTCAGAGCATTGGAAATTTTACCCAGCAAGAACAATGGTTGTTCTCTAATATGTTGCTTTTATTTTGGAGGGGGTGCTTCATTCAGACAGAAAACATCACAGTTCCATCTAAAGCATCACAGTTTGCATCTCTTCTCATCCAGACCACAGTATTAAATCAACTGTTTGGTTCCCAGGATAAAGCATGAGAAACCCTTAATCTTAACCTTTTTTATTTTAAAAGAATTCAGGGTCCTTCAAAGTTGAATTCACTGTATTTTACTCAGCTGAACTTCAATGAAGCCAAAAGAATATGAAAATTATCTTTGAAGAAGAATTCCAAGTCTTAGCCTGTTTGGTTTTGGTTTTGGTTTTTTTTTATAGTGGACTGCTAGTAAGTACACAAATCTAACAAATTCAGTGCTTTTATAAACGATATTTTCTTGTCAGGCAGATGCACACGTCATGCACAAACTTTGATTGCTCAAAATTTCCTAGCTAGAATGTATATAGACAAATCTATCCATGTGTGGTATAGAGAATACACCCATGCAGGAACAGGCGGATCAAGTTAAAGCTTCATCACAGCAACACAAAACAACTAGTCAACAAATAATTGCTGTCTTTTGGTCTCAAATCAGAAACTGTATCCGGGGTACTCATCTTTACCTCTAGCATGCATTTTAAGATGCAACAGGAATGTTTTGTGTGAGTTTGATGCATGTTTAAAAGTTTCTCTTTCTGTCCAGAGTGATGGAAAGAAAACCATTTTTTCTCCTCTGATTTAGAGCTTTATAGTCACGTTAAGGTGATAACAAGCTCTGTCCCCCAAAAGTAACTGTGGGTGCTCTCTCTGAAATTGAAAGCTAAATGTCTGGAGTGATGGTTCTCTTGATAAAGAAATTCTAAAAATTTACTTTCATGGCCAGGTAAATAAGATTTCTTTCTCCTTCTTTGTTAATTTTTATTAATTATTATTAATACTTCAAAGGCTTCCCAGTTAAGCTTCAGAATACTGCTGTCTTATGAGTCCATGAGTATGGTCAGATACCTCCATATTAGACTATGCCAAGGCTTCAGTGGTTGTATTTATGACCGCAAAAGAAGTCCACAGGCTTATCAATCACTTCTATAGATTAATTCAGCCTTCAAACAGACAACAATTGCCACTCCTCCTCCTTTTGCAGATGTTAGTTGGGTGCAGCTCTAACAGTATGAGAGCTGAGTGCTTACCCCGGATTCTAATTCGGATAATTACCTAAATAAAGTGTGTTCTCTGTTTATAGATATCCTTTCCAGTCTTAATTCACCTGCCCTATTTGGGGACCAGGACACAGTAATGAAAGCCATTCAAGAGGCTCGAAAAATGAGAGAGCAGATCCAAAGGGAGCAGCAGCAGCAACAGCAGCCACATGGCGTTGATGGAAAATTGCCCTCCATGAATAACATGGGTCTAAACAACTGCAGAAATGAAAAGGTAATGTCTCCCATTGCCACACAGTCTGTCATTCAATAGCTTCTTATTTTTATATACAATTTATTTTTAGAGCTTTTAGCCATCTCTGATCTCTGATTTCACATTGAATACACTTTGTCACTTGACAGTGCTGGGCTACAAACTTCTCTACGTTTACATGACAGCATTCAAAAAAACAGTCCTGTGCGCTCATGTGATTAAGCTGTAAGCATGCATATAACAATGTGGAAAGTGAATTGTTTGAAGCTACCATTGTTTATGGTCACTAGATTTTGAATTGTGCTTTTGAGAATGATTGGATTGATAAATATGGCAAAAAGGCCAGTTGTGTACTAACATAGTCGAGTATTACAATGCTACTGAAAGTATCTGAGCGTGCTTGAATCTGTGACTCAGATGCAACAAAGCAGTTAGGCTCAAAACAGTGCTTTTGGCTCTTAGTTTCAATTGAAAATTAGAGATCAAAGTTCTTTGTTGAATCTCGGCCATAGTTTCCAAACACTAAAAGGAAATGGGGCACTACAATAAAAGGTAAATGAGACAAAGTGGTGAGAGAATGTGACCAGCATTGGACTGAGCAGGCCATCATTCAGTTTACAAAACAGCAAGCTGGGATCATATCCGAAAAGTGAGGAACATTTTCTATCACACACTCTTTAAGGACCGCTCAGAGGACAAAGTTGTCTCTTGGAAAATTCTTTGTATCTATCTGTGTTGTCCTGCTCTGTGGCCTTTCCAAGTTCTACAAGATCTGCTCCAGGAGCAGGTCTCTGTGTGTATTAACAGAGCCAGTGAACACTGAATCAAGTAATTAGCTTAGCTATAAGGCAGCCCTTTTGATGAAGAATCCTTCGCTGTTAGCTTCCCTAGAGGTGGCTTATGCTGCAAAAAATATGGCACACAAGTTTTCACCACCGACACAAAATCAGTTATATACCACAATACTTATTCCAGTTAACTAGAAAGGGAAAAATATTATACAAGTAATCACTATGGCATTGTCAAATAGGAACAGTTATGATGCAATTTAGTAATGAATGAAAAGAAAATTGACACATTCATTAGCCTATAAAACAACTAGTGTTTCAGACTATTTGCTGCAAAAAAAAAAAATATTGAAAACCAGGTAGCTTTCAATGCCTATAATTCATTAATGAAAATTCTGTAATATATCTGTATATTAGAGAGTAGGTTCTTTGTATCTTGGGGTAGGGGGGGAAGATTATATTATACTCTGAAGACTACCAGGAATTTTTAGTCCAGGTTGAGTGTAAGACTCAGCAGAACATTAACTATATCTTAAACCGTGAATTTGATGATACCATGAAGTTTTCTCAGCCCACAAGGGAATACTCAGTGAGTAAGTGGATTGTAGCAAGGCACGGAAAGGCAGAGAAATGTTGTAAACAGACCCATCAAACATTGATACATACCTTTTAATCTACATTTTATATTTTTGCTTGATAGGTTCTTTACAGTACTCAAAGCAAGAGAAAGGCTCAGTGTCTATTAAAAAGATTTGCTAAACTGTTACCACACAGCATTAACAATGCTTTTACAAGTCAAATTCAGAGGCTAATAAATATTTGTTTCTGCTAGTGTTAGTTTAAATGCCAGCATTGAAAAGCTCATTTAATACAGATTGATACTATAGAAAAATATAGAAATTAATAACTGATCAAGCAGCCCATATTCAGACAACAATTGTAAAGTCAGTGTTTGTCTTAACTAACTAAGAGGTAGGGTACTAAAGCCCAAGTTATAAAAATAAAATAAATGTCACATCTATGATCAGCATTAAGAGTTTATAAAATTACACTTATTTTAAAATATATTTTATGAGTTTCAGTGGCTTGACATTTAAAAAATATCTAATACACTATAAGGGCTATTAAAAGAATTCTTAACATTTGATTTGACTTTGAAAAGTAAGTATAAAAATGGCATCCCCTTACTTATCAGGTCTGCTCCCTGAGTATTTTCAGTACCATGTTTACGTCTTGTATTCAATATAACAAGTTTCTATTTCATCTTTCACCTTTTAAAGCAGAGTCAGTAAATATTTCAGTGAATAATCTGAATTTCTTTTTTGTGCTGGTTACTAGCAATACACAGATTGATGTACAGCTTCCAGACTGAGGTTATACATCAGGCAGGCAGAGGAGAAAAAATTTTTTTACTTGCAAATATAGCAGAGTCAATTGGAACTCTTTAACAAATATAAACAACATCATTCTCAAATGCCGTCTTTTATGGGGAGACTTTTCATGGTAGCACTTGCAACTTTTAAAACCTAAGAATAAAACAGCAGCAAGGAAATCTGTTGTTAAATCTCTCAATGCCCTTATATAATCCTGCTGGGTTTATTTATTGTAGCATGTGCTATAGAGCGAACCATTAAGGCAGGAAAAAGTTGTAATACGTACTCTGGTTTTACCTTTGCTATGCTAGTCTGTTACCCTTGCTCTGTAGATGCAAGAAAAGGCAAGGTTTACAAAAGAATAGGATATAAGTCAGTCATTTTGAATGATGAGATATCCCCACTCTCTGTCCTACAGAAAATAAAAGAATTCAGTCAGTCATGATACTAAGGGAATGTATTTATATTTTATAGCAAGTATAAAATACATTAAAACCAGAAGCATCCTTTGCACAAACAGAATTCTACAATATTCTTCTTTCCCCCTTTACTCTCCACCTTTCCATTTTTACATTACGATATATTTCTTTTAGTCTAAAAATGATGGGCAGGATGATCAAAATGGGGAGGGAATGATAGATCACTTCAATTAGAAAAACATAATTTTGAAATAATTGTATGGCAAGAAGATCGTGTGTAGTTTCTGTCATAATCCCAGTGAAGCTATGATAACATAGCTGCAATTTTGGATTGGTTTCTTTTGAAGAATCAGGACCCTATGTTTTCAGGACCAAATTTTCAGAGATTGGCTTCAGGTAATTAGACTTGTATAAATGAGTAGCTAGAAGCCGGCACCAGAAAAAGATGACAAATTAATTGCCTGCAGCTTGTTTAAAAAAGCTATTGAGTTCTGGTCAGTTACTGGTCTTCAAGTTCAGATAGCTGGTAATAGTTTGTTGTGCAAATGACTGCGCTTACAAAATTATGTACATAGCTTCAAAGCCTGAGCTTAGACCTTTCTGAAAATGTGTCATTTAAATCTCAGAAAGCTTTGTATTTGGTTAGAGACACAGAATTGAAGATTGCCTCTGTTCATATTCTGCTGTTCAAAAAAAATCTCCTACAAAGCTTTAGAAGTGCTCACAGAGATTCACTCATCAGAAAGACCAAAACAAAAACATGCAGCACTCTAGCAGTCAAAGTTTGTCATTTGCTAAAGCATTAAGGTTAGGCTATCTTTTGAGATGATACCATTCTATGGACATCTACAATTATGGAGTTATTTCAGTTTGTGTACTGTTATGGGTTAGGGTAGGCAGGTAAGCACCATGCAGCTTCTCGCTCATGCCTCTGCAGTGGGATGGGGAAAAGAATCAGAAGGGTAAAAGTGAGAAAACTCGTGGGTTGAGATAGTTTAATAGGTAAAGCAAAAGCTGTGCGTGCAAGCAAAGCAAAATAAGGAATTCATTCACTACTTCCCATCAGCAGGCAGATGTTTAGCTGTTTCCAGGAAAGCAGAGCTTCAGCATGTGTAACAGTTACTTGGGAAGACAAATGCCAAAACTCTGAATGTTTTGCATTCCTCCTTTGTCCCCTAGCTTTTATTGCTGAGCACGTTGTCATATGGTGTGGAATATCGCTTTGGTCAGTTTGGGTCAGCTGGCCTGGCTGTGCCCCCTCTTGTGCATCCCCAGCCTACTCGCTGGTGGGCCAGCATAAGAAACAGAAGAAGCCTTGATGCTTTAGAAGCACTTTTCAGCAATAGCTAAAACATCCCAGTGTTATCACCACTGTTTTGGTCACAAATCCAAAACACAGCATCATGTGACCTAAAATTAACTCTGAGCCAAAACCAGAACAGTCCATACAAGGCAAAAAGTCATTATAGCAGAGTTGATTTTTTCTGTCCCACCTGGTGCTGATCAGGTGTAGTCTGACTGAGGAAAGGGAAGAAGTAACCGTGTCAGTGGTTTCACAGAGTAAACAGAAACACTGGGGAAAGGGAGAGAATTAGGAAAATCCAGAAAATAGGCTACAGAGCTCTTCGCATGTGATATAAGCAAAACTAAAATCATACAAAAATTGGCTTTGCTTAGAGGATATGACTTTTTTCCAGTCAAGCCATGTTTACCTTCAACAAAAAAGAGTACTTAAACAAAATTTGCATTGCTAGAGCTACTTGTATTTATTTTAGTATTTCAAACTAGCATGATTGCCTAGAAGATTTGCTTTGATTTAAGGCTTTAAATGAACCTGAAAATGCTATATAATTTATAAGATAACTGACATTATTTTTAAAAGGACAAGATCCTATCTTTTTTGTGCTTAAAGCATGAAAACACTAACAAAAAAACTTCAGAAAATCTTTGTAGAAAAAATATAGGCAGAAATGCGTTAATTTCATTGGAGAAAAATATATGAAGTCAAGATAGAATATATACCCAATTAATAATCACAATATATCTGCTACACCTAAGGATATTCCCTTACCTCCCCATTTACTTACCCACAAAGCATATTCATTGAGATCTGAGAGGAAGCAGAATGTAATATAGCATTTTTATGTTTATATTCCATTCCCACTCTTTTGTAGATTTTCAGGCAACTGTGTATTTGCAGTAGGAAACCAGAATTAGACCCCAAAATAAATGACATGAGTCATCGCCTACTTCCTGGGAATTATGGTACTTTAGCACCTCTTATAATGAGCCTTTTATTCCTTTCTTATTTCTAAATCAAAGTTTTACAAGTTGAATCCACATCATTTATCCTAATATAGACCATAGTTTGTATGCAAAATGTGTACATTCTTAAAAACGTATATTATTTACCCTTGGAGATGTTACAGTCTATTGATCAAATCCATATTTAGGCACTTGGATTTGACTTGATAAGCCATAACGACCCCTTTGGAGGTGTTACGGTCTGCTGTATTTAGGGACTGTTAAATATGTGGATTATTGACACAATAGAGTGTAACAACTCCTCTGGAGCTGTTACGCTTCATCATTTATATGAAGCTACTGCACATGCGTGCAAACTTTGCCTGATAAAAACACTTCAGGAAGTCTTTGTAGGAAAAGTTACTAGTCATGCATAATCTCCTTTTGACTGCCTACAGCTCTGCAATGACTCCATCATTGTATTGCTTTTTTCTAAATGCAAGCAGTACTGGATTATGTTGCCGACATTTTTTTTACCGGCTTTTTTCTCCCCATACATTCAGTATTACAGACAGAACAACTGCAGAGGCAGGAGTCACACTGTCTTTTCTGGAAGTGCAGGGTATTTCTCAGACAATCACCAAGAGAAGCACCTAGTTATTAGCATCCTTGTTATTAGTAATTTCTCAACTCAGTCTAAAAAAAACCTCACATAGTTAAGAAAATAGTTTTCCAGTGCGTCCTGCATTCAATTACCTTTTCTTCTTTTACTGAAAGTAGTCATGACCACCCTTAAATTGAGAACATGAATAAATTGGTCATAAGGGCCTTGTGTATTTTTATAAATCTTTATGAATAAGTCGTTTAGATTTGCAGGGACTGATCTATTCTCATTCACTTTTATCTTTTAAGAAAAACTTCCTATATTTTCTTTTTTCCTTTAGTTTCTTATAGAAGAATATTTGTAACTAGTAAATAAGAGGTCAATGCTTCTATTTCAGTCTGCTAGGAGACATAACAGAAACTGTAAGCATTTTCAATTGGATCCTTATTTCTGTTGCTTAAATCTTAGTTCTACTTGTAACTAAAGGGAAATACCTCATAATTAGGCCAAAAAATGGATAGCAATATCAACAGCAAATGACTAGTTTTGCAAAGTTATTACTTTTATTATGGTATTGTCTTGATAGGCATTGTACCAAGTTCTGATCTCACTGCGACTTAAGGAAGGTCCTGCCTCATATAACTTACACTTAGGCATAATTTAATTTAAATTTAAATATATATATTTAGATACTATAATAGAAAATCTGGAACTGTATAGAGAGAAAAAAGAAAGACACTGATTTACTTAAGGAACTGTTAGTGTGGTCTCACTTTCTTGCAAGTATATAGGCAATTTATTCAACTCAGTGGGAGTGTATTCCATCTGTCTAATGAAGAATCTGATTTCCACAAAGAGACACTGCAACTGGGAGACTGATTTTCCTGAATACGTCATTCTGCTCAGTCGACAAACCTTTCCCTGGGGAGTTTCTGAGATGTAGAAGGACACGTTGCATAGAGACAACCTCTTTACAGTTCCATCATTTTATAACAGATAAATGACTTGTCTAAGTTAAATGCCCCAGAATAGGGAAAACTTTCAAATACAAATCCCAGCATTCCTCATAATTCTTACAAAATAAATGTCATTTATACTTTACTGTGAATTTGGCTAATTTAGTAATCTGCTTGTGGCTGTACATAATATATGTAAGTAACAATTTTTTTATATTGGGTGTTCAAATTAACTTCCTAAGCTGTATTTGGGCACCAGTATTTTATTCTAAAAAACCTTTATTTAAAAAAAAAGGAAAAAATATAAAAATACTTTGTTCCAAAATTTTTTGAAACTGCAATAATTTTGCATTTTCCTTTTTAGGCTTAGGGCTTATCCTAGTACATGAAAAATGTGCCTTCATTTTATACCAATTGTAATATTTCCTTAATAATTTTGAAAGAAAAAATAGTGACTCAAGTAAAAATTTTGTAAAGTAGCTGCAATGCAGGAGCCTAAGTCCCACTAAACTAGCTCTGAAAATTTTACCCCAAGGCAGACAAGCAGATTTGTGACTGCGTATACAGTAAGTCTATTTTCAGTGAAATTCAGCAGTTTTGTATCTTTCTCCAGCACTTTTTACAATAATTTGGACAATTCAGAATTTCAGCTGATGTAATACTGCCCCCTTTTATTAGAACTGGAAAACATGCTGGACTTCAAACATTTAGTTTTGTAGCTGGAGAAATTCTGTTTACTTATGCTGTTGCTTCTAATATTCGAAATTGCATGACAGGATAAAATAAAGCACAAAATTAATGTAAGTTTATAACAATGAATGGGGGGAAAAAAGTAATGATTCCAAGCCACATTTTTGCAGAGTGTATTGTGTGTGTTATGCCTGGACTTCCTAGGCAGCTATCATGCCAGGGAATTCCCAGCTATTTTTTCAAGAAGTTCAAGGTGTTGATGATTTTTGCTTTTGTATGAATTTCATTGTCATATGTGCTTGCATTGGTTTTCTAAATCAGTGTATTTATAGAATAACAGTAGGGCACAGCGAGCATTGTATTTTTTTTTTTTTTTTTCATTCTTTTTTTCTATCTATTGTGAGGTCTGATCAGGAATTAGATGCATCTTTGAATAGCTGAATGATTTTAATAACTCTCAGACACGGAGAAGTGTTGCAGTGAATTCATCTTTACAATTAGAACTTTAAAATGTAATTTGAAATTAAATTCAAAGCAGAGTGTCTTGGGAAAAAGAAATTAATCCCTGGGTCTCCAACCATATCTTTTAAAAAGAAATGTTTCCATTATAAACAAACAAGAAAAAAAAATCTGACTTTCAATATAACCCTGAAGCCTGTACTATATCACTAGCTTTTGTGGATATCCCAGGAAATAAAATCAGGCTTAGAAATTTTACCCTTACTTAAAGAAATGTTTTATCTGATCTCTATGTATTTAGTGAGGAAGGTGGTGGAAGTTGTAACTGCACATGCACAAGAGGGGTCAAATACAGCCATAACACTGGTACTCAGGTTATAAGAGTTATGGCAGGAAAATACCATTGCTAGCATTAGCCTCTGTAGAAGAACATAGCTCCATTATCAAGGCCAGGTTTATAATGGGAACCAGGTGCAGAAGGCTGTGGGTATGAAATCTTGTCAAGTCTGTTCCTCAAACTCAAGAGATAGAAATATTAAAGCTGCTCATGAAACATTAAGTTTCTGTCTGTACGTAACATGATTCAGCCTTTAATTGATCACATGCTATTGCTCAAATACTACTATTTAGACCTACATATTCATACTCATGCCTACCAATATACCTACTAAGTTTTTTTTTTCAGATTTACTTTGTATGCTAGGTGTAGAAAGACATAAAAATAATGCATTTGAAATTTACACATTAAAAATACATGTTCACTGAAACTGTGGAACTGACAGTGAAAAGACAAAAAGACGCAGTGCAAAATCGCTGGCATATGTAGGTCATCTAAATTTACACATAAGTTAGCTTTGGCACCAGCTTACTATAGATCGAATTTTGCACCTATGGAAGAATTTGCTGTGCAGACCTTTGTTTTTAAGCATTTTGCTCAATTGCCTTACTTTCCAAAATTGTCTTGACAAATTTGGAAGTTTGTGCATTTCTGTTCCAATATATTAGATGTGCAGTTAAGTGCTTAGTCCCTCAAATTATGTAGAGGCTGATTAAAATAAAATCTAAATTATTTGTCTATTGATTAAATTATCAAAATCAATTAATTAAGTGAAAAATATGCAATCTTTGCAAAGTATAAATTACAGAAATTTTATTGGACCATAAATAAAAAAAAATTGACCAGTCCAATAATGATGTACATATGTAAGAAATTAAAAGAAAATGCACCTAAACATAAAGAACCTATATGAAACATTATTATTTGAATAACTGTATACACATATACATACAGGTGTGTATGTGTATATACACACAGTGTAGTGAAGAAACTGCCCATGTTAGGTGAAGTTTTAAAGTTTTTCATACTTCCAGTTCAATCACCAGAGCACTTGGCAATAAAATATTATTTTCAGGAAAGAAATCTGCACGCTGTTTTGGTATTAATAGCTATTTTTGCATTTGAATATTGGCTACTCCATTTTTTGCAACTAACTATGCTGAATAGTATGCTTCTATACTTGCTGAACACAACTATGGTTTTTTATTTCTGTTGTCAGGGCTACTTGAAGGGGTTGCCTAGCTGCAGGTTTTCGACCTCGTTAATAACGATGATGACAATTTAATAATAATAATAATAATAACAATAATAATAACAATAACAATAATAATAATGGCATTTGGCCCCTTTCTACTGTTGCCTTTCCAGCTCAAGAAAAAATGCCAGATACATTGCTTTTTCACTCACATGGGGTATTTCCTGTGAAAAGCATAAAAGCTTTGCTCTGTTTTGGTCTTCTCCCTCAAATCTTGGAGCAACAAAAAGTCCCAAAGGAATAGAATTAGATTAAAATGGGTCCTGAGGGTGAATGTTGAAAAACTTGCACAAACCAAGAAGGGTAATTTTTCCCAAAGGTTGATGTTCTGCCGTAAAGGATAGTGTCTTTGTGATGACTGTAACAGCATAATGATTGTATCTTCTTATGTACAATACATTTCCTAAGATACTCAGGAGACTTTGCAGATATATACTGAAATGCATTCCATGTTTTTATTATGCTTCTCCACAAAACAATAAAGGTGGGTTGAAAATTATTGTTTGAACATAAATTTGCTAGGACAGGAATATATTCATTGATTTAAATTGTGGGTCAGAATGGCAGCTGCACAATCCTATCATATCACTTCTTCAATTGTCCTGAGAACTACAGAATACATTTGCATATTATTTCACACTTAGATACAAGCAGAGACATCCACAAAAGTTACTGCCATTTATTTCCAAGCTCTGTGTATTCCTCTAAGTAAATTCACAACACCAAATGCATTGCCAATATAACTCTCTTAACTGCAGTAGATTAAGTACAGCAAGGATAAATTGGGATTACTTTCTCTGATACTTCATTACTTTCTAAAATTAAAAGTGTCTCCTGTTTCTCAGGTATCATTAGGCTGCATCAGTAGCTAGGATAAATTCAAATACACTCCCCGTTGTTGAAGCATATTTACTTAGCTGCGTGTTTGTGGGATTATACTTTGTGCTGGCTTAACTGTTTTGCTTCAAACAAAAGAATAAGCATGCTGGCAGGTAAAATTGTCTTCTTTTACCTCATGAAAAGACTTGAGCAAATAATGCAAAACGGTATTTGCAAATGTTTGTTTGAAATCTGATTAATGGAGTTTGACCATGCTTATTCCTTCCTTTGTTTTCTTTCCACAAATATTCATGCAAACGGATTTTTGTTTCTATGGGTGTATTTGCATATGAACATGGACATTTGTGCACAATTAGGCATTTGCTGTTTATGCCCAAATTGCTCACCCCCTGTTCATAAAAAACAGAGGCTTTGATGCAGCACCCACTTCAAACTCCATGCTGACCAAATGAGGAACGCAGTATCAGGGAGCTCTTCCAGCGCCTGATACAGTGTCAATGCTAATTATAGATCTTTACAGCAACTCTGTGAACTCTGCAGCAATTTAATCTAGGGATCCTGCAGGCCTTGCTGCGCTCTGCCTTACCACTGCCATCTTTTTCCTACCAATGGCATGCCAGAGGTAGGTTCATTGTTTTTTCTGTGGTGTTGAAGCTAATGGATGCAGGAGTTGATAGATAGAAGGAAAGGCTTTCCACTACTTGGGAGGTCTTTTAGCTGAGAGAATTCCCAGTTGCTTTTTTCAGGTAGTTTAAGGCAATATTGCAACACTTATCACTGAGTCAGGCACTGAAAACAATATAATTTGTCTTAGGTGACCAACTACAGCATAAATCACAAGCAGCATACTATTGAGCATTTAAGTGCATAGTTCATGCATAACTCAAAAGTTAGATTGTTAGAACACTTACAAGTTACTCATACATGTATAGAAATCGCTGATACTCCAGGGGTAGTTTGAAAACATAAGAAAGACTACATTTGTTGGATAAATTGTTCACTGCACATAGCTTGTCCATCTGTAGTCACATAACACTAACTCCATAAACAGGTCTATCTCAATTGGAAATGTGTAACAGGGTAATAAATGATATTCAACATCAGATTACTCGTACTAAAATCATGTTCAAGTCATAGTAAGCTGTTATAACACTACTTAAAACCTAAAGTATGCCTAACCCACAAGCTGAAATTGCCCAGCTTACATCCTGAAAATCTACAGACAACATTAATTTCCCAGTATTTCACTTTTATGCCTGTGGCCTCTAACATGTTGCAAATGCTTCTATAAGAAAGGCTGGAAAAACATATCAAATTTCTGTTCTCTTCCACTTGCTGACATTCATTAACTGAGGGAGAACACTGAGACAAGGTTTTGGAAAGATCTCTTCACCTCCTCCCGTTCCAAAGCAATTTATTAAACAGCCAGTAAGAGAAGTGGACACTTGTGGTTTAATGTCAGACCCATGCTGCTGGGTGCATGCTTTCACTGTTATCTTGCCAAAGGCTTCTTGAGATAGCAGGCAATGGATGCATTCTTATCTCACTGCCATTTTCTTTGAATCCTTGAGTTAAATTGCTAAGTGACAGTTTCATTATATGGCTCCTATTCAGATGAACTATCTTTTTATATACATAAAAATTCTTGCTTAGTGCATCCTACTTTTACATGCTTGTTCCCTTCCATTTCTAAAGCACAGGAACACTCTTTGCTATATTTTGGATGCCAGTACGAATAGAAGCCATCACTGGGAGGATGTGCATTAGAACTGTACACAAAGTGAGTCACTGACACATCTGTACTGTAAAATTCCTTGGTCTGTCAAGGGTTCAGCAGGTTGCCAAAACATATTCAGTTGCCAGCTCCTTGCCAGAATTCTGTTCCTTGCCTGATGCCACTCAAGCTCTTTGAATACTCATGAATAAGATTAGGTTGTACAGCTGCACTCTTCCTCCCAAGGGATTCCCCTTTATCAAGGGATTACCTGCATGACCTTTGCGTAACTCCTGTGTTTTATTCTTCAGTATCACACTAGAGATCACACTACATCATGACAAATGTCTCATTGATGAAGTGTACATCAACTCTCTGTTTCCTTTCAGAAATAACCCAAAACTTGTAAATACAAGAAAGATATTTGCCTGCAAAGTTTTGCTCCCACCCTCTTTCACCCAAGGTTTATTTTTTCTCTTTCTTTGCAAGGAACGGGCTGAGTTAATACTCACAGTTATAGACTGACAATTTATAAACCAGGATACCTATCACTCCTCTGCACTAAATAGCATGCTCTGCCATGTCGGATTTCCATTCTGTTCAGTGCAAAAGCATCCGTAGTTTATCAGTATATACTCACCAGCATGGACAGGCAAAAGTAATGAACTGCAGTATGGGAAATGTGTAGTGAATGTGTGAGTGATTCCCTACAAGGGAATTAGATGAAGTGTACTACTTGCTTGGTTTATCAAGTGATTTCCCTTTATCTCCATCCATGACATGTTACTGTAGCTACCTGGGAATATGTGTTATGAGAACATAAAGAATCCAGTTAAAAGGGGAAAAAAGCACCCAATTTCCTGTTCGTGACCCCATTTAAGTTCTCCTAATGTAAAGCATTTGCTATGTTGAGGGTGGCTTTCAGCACATACGCCTCTTTGAATCAGGACCCACATTACTTATTCATCTTTCAACTGTTCTGAGATTCTACTCCTGCGGTATCAGGAATGATCCTAATGTGGTGCAGGCTATGGTTTAGGTAGTGGAAGCCTCTATCATTCTCTTATCATGAGAGAGATGAAAATTTTGTTGCAGTGTTTGCAATGATCTGCTAGCTCGGGTCTCCTTTCCTTGTTTCCCTGCTGCTGCTCTTCCCTGCTGCTTACCCTCACTGTGCTTTTGCTGGGACTCTTGTAGTGTCTCATGAAAACAACATCTTCATATGCTGTTGTGTCACATCTTAGTTAATTAATAGAATAGCACACAACTTCCACAGTTGAATTCCCACTAACATCTTACATGGTGAAAAGTGAATATTATTTCACATATTTTTGCTGTGTGGTGGGTATGTTCTCCATACAACGGCGTTCTTGTTGCTAAATCTGCCTTGGATTTGAGTTCACAACTAAGCTAAACACTGAACATTTTCCATAAGCAAAATACACAACTTATCATGTTTTTGATTGCTTGGAGGTAGCAAAGGAATAGAGATAAAATTGAAAACTTCATTATAAGTTAATCAGTCACATTATTTTTTTCTTTACTATTTCTATTTTGTTAGTGATGAAAGAACTCATTTAGGTTCAGATCCTTTTAGGCTGTGGTTTGAACCAAACCAAAGCAGGAATAGTTCCTGAGATGAAGATCTTAGATTTGAAAGGCAAGAGCTATCTATCTAAGTTCCACACACTGCCCCTCGAGTGCAGACGTTCTCAGCAAACTGGCCTGCAGCTCACTGCCCCCTCAAGGACATAACTATTTGAGCAACTCTGCTGTAAAAGTGGCAAAACATGTCTTTGAAAACAAAAAGTCCCCCCTCTCCTTTTCTTAAACTGGAATGTTTCACCATTTGAGTTTTCAGCATGACCCCATAAATAGCTGAATCAGAAGATTTAAAGTATTGTGGACTGTTTGTGTTGGAACCCAGTAAACTGGAGGATGAGGGATAGGACAGAGCTTCACTGCTGAATACAGGGCCTGTGAAACTGCACTTTGAATGTGACGCAGAATAGGAAATAAGAGTAAGGGAGAGCACAGATAGGAATATGAAGACCCTAGAGTTTGAATGGTGGATATACAACCAGATAGCTCCAGAATATATAGTTCTTTCCTTCCTTGTGGCATCATCCCTTTCAGTTCTCCCAATATATAATAATTTGAAATTCCTCTTATGTCTCTGTTTCTATACCCTGAGAAGCAGCAAACCTGAGCCTTGCTGTTTGCATTCTTCTGATATCAAAGACTCCTATCCCACTGGGGCCCTTAGCCATAGGAGAGGTTTGAGGGAGGGGGAAGAGATGTTTTTCCTCCTCCTTAGCTGCTCCACCAGATTGAAGGGTGGGGAGGGGAGAGGGAGCAGACAGTAGATTTTAACATTCAAAATGGAGGCTGGGATGTGACTGATACCAGAGCCTGACATTCTGCTGCTTATCACTGCTTCTCTTAGCTGATGTGGCAGCGGGCTTGGAGCTGGGTGAAGGTTAGTACCTGATGATGCAGAGTACCCATCCTCTCAGGGAGTCAGGGAGAGCCTTGGTCAGCCTGTTTTTGCAGAAGTCCACAGCCTAGAGATATCTTCTCCCATATAGTAAGCAGTAGAAGGATATATTTCTTTATGTTTAAAATGTGTGTTACAGATTTACAGGAAGTATTTATTTATTCTTCAAATTAGCTGAGCAGGAGAATTAGCTAAACAGAGATGGATTTAGAGATCAGCACAATGCAGCAAGATTAAAAAACCCTTTCCATCTGAATTAATGAATTTCAGACTGCTTTTCATAAACTAGTTTTTCAGAAGTCATCTGTGAAGGCTTGTATAAAGAATTTTTAAAGGTAACTTAATGGGATGGAGAAAAGGTTTAAAATTATCTACTGGGGCTGTTGCAGGAGATATTAAATATTGATTTATCTTGGAGTAAGAATCATACTAAAGAGTGAGGCTTGTAGTCAGATCAATTTATCTGGAATACAAACTGTATGGCCGTATTTAGTACAATGTCAACATGAATCTTAAACAAGTAGATGTGAAAGGTTGAGCATTTAATCTAAAGCAATTGGGTCTCCAAATCTTCAATTAAAAAAAAAATCTTAACAGTTCAAACTGAACTGTTCCTAAATGTTTCTGGCAGTTTATATTAAAAAAAATGCTTCATTTAGTCAGTCATACTATATCATAACCCTCTCCTGTGCATCTTGTTGCAACTAGGAACAAAAATCCACAGTCCAAGGCTTTTCCAAATCTTAAGTTTTTAATACTCCAAACTCTCTTGAAAACCCAATGTAAATCGTTCAAGTAATCTGGCAAATAACACTGTAAGCAATTTTCTGCTACTTGCCACTGCTACTGCACTGCCAAGCTTTTGGTCATAATATAAAAGTTGGCTCAGATTGTACTTAACCAACTAAAACTGATTATGTTCCCTTTTCAGACATAGATACCAGCATGCCAGCTAGTGGTACTGGCTAAAATATTTTTCAGTATGTATATGTGTACATAGGTCTCCAGTAGGAAATCTTTTATCCAAGTGTGACATCAAAGCAGTATGTCTCAGATAGTTTGTTACATTTGCTTTTGTTTGTACTGTTTTCTTTAAACATATTCATTAGACAAGAGCAGAGCCTTTAATGTTCCATGACTGAAAAATCCATCAAACAGATTTACAGCAGAGGCAGTGTGGCATAACAGCCAGTGAACTGGCCTAATGTTCAGAAGTCCCTTGTTCAGTTCTCAGCTTAATCATTGACTTTCTAGGTAACCAGAAGATAATAATTTCCCCTCTCTGTGCCTGGAGATACCGCTTACAACCTCCTTTTTAATATGATTTGGGTACTACTAATGCACAGCGGTAGGTATTACGATTGTCTACATGCATAATAGTAAAAAGCTCCAAAATATTGATTGCTTCCCCAGGACATTATTATTCTCTTTCCTTTAAGACACAGCAAGAAAATATGACCACAGTTATAAAGTATACAGGTATACAAAGGAGTTAAGGAAGGTATGAGACAGGAAATTCCCTCTTACTCACAGATTGTGTTTGTCCACAAAGTAGCAAAAATATTCCACTGGAATGAGGTGCTGGAATGTTCCTTCTGTGAATCGCATGAACGTTTCCATATATGTCATCTAGGGTGGATGAATATGGATAGGGAAAAAGGGAGAAAAAGTTCATTTTAAATGCAGAGAAATGTAGTAGGACCCAGTCTGTGTTTATGCTGAAAATGAGGTCAAAAATAGGTCTTAAGTGGGATGTAAGTAAGTGGCTAATATGCTCCGTGGGTGAAACCACTACTTTTGAAACTCCCATCCAAGACTGGTTGTTAAGGTATATAAGTGTTTTCTAAACTGTCATTGTTACATTGAGCTGAAGAGTACTTTAATGGATATCTTATGTGGGAAATTTGAAACAAGCTTTTCATGATAAAAACAAAACAAGGTTTATAAAATCATTCTACTTTAAATGAAAAGCTAGAGAATGGATTTTTGCCAGTAGCATTAGCTATAGATGACTAGCAGTTTTGTCTTTGTATATTGCACCAGTAAAACCACATAACTTTTTCAGCCTGTAGGTATTCATTTTGCATTTAAGATGGTTTCAGGTATAAGGGTTCCTGGATTCTGCATGAAAAAAATGCATAGCCTTCAGTTACTCTTTTAAAGTACTCTCTCTCTCTTGCATTCTTTTGAGTCATACGTCCTGCATGGAACAGTTACTCCTTCTGAGAGATGTAAATCTCTCCCAGTTTCCAGGAAGTACGTATTTGCCTGCATTTGGATGTTGAGTGTAGCAAATGGAACTTTTATCCTACTTTATCAGTTGCTTTTTTTGTTTGTTTTAATGAATTTATAGTGTTCATAAATCCAGTTTGGGCTGCTTTTTCCTTGAGTAAAAATTTTAAAAACATAAATTATGAGCAACTTAGTTCTGATTGTATTAGAAAGATAAGTAAATATAGCAATTTCACTGACAGGGAGTTGTTCCTTTGCCTTCAGCTAGGACATTGTTAACACAAGGTCTTGTTCACTTGCATAAATCCTTACAAGACCGTGTTCTTGGCTTTCTATTGTTTTATTCCTAAACAAGAATAATTCTTCTTCATACCAGAAGGCCTTCAACCTACCTGACTTAAAGGGAAAATGGAGTAATCAATAAGAAGGAGAAAGCATCCTTTTCAGCCTGGAAAGAAGTTGTTTAATTTTTGTTCTCAGATTCATTGTAAACATATGAGAACTACACACTTTGGCCCTGATTCAGTGAAGTGCCATTAGTCCATTCTTAATATAAGCATATAAGTATTCCCCTGGAGTTAAGTAGTGACTATCCATGTCCTTGATGCCTCTGTTGGACTAGAGCGAAAGTACTCACAAGTACCTTACAAGATTAAGGACTATACGAGGCTGCAAGAACTTGCAACTCACTGTTTTGTTTTGTTTTGTTTTGTTTTCCTGCTGAATGAAGATTAAAGACAGGAGCTAGTTGAGGGGTACATCTATATTATCACAGGCATTATGTACATCATACTTGATATTGTAATCATGCAAACAGTAATCTTGCCTTCCTGACATAAACAGTAAGCAGCACATTTTCCTGAGGCTGAAATAATCAGAGAAAAACATGGCAGTGATGGGGGTAGTAGAGGCAAAACACTGCATAACAATGTTGTTATCATTGTTCCATTGTCACCCATCCTTATTCTTTAGTGATATGTTTCTTTTCTCTCTGAACATAACAAAAAAGGCCTGAGTATAAACAGAGTAATATATAAGCAGCAATCATAAAATGCAACCTTGAAAAAGTATACTTAAAATGCTACAAAATAAAAAGAAAAAAATCAGATTGATAAATACAGAAAAAGCCTACTTAATCTATATATGCATGGTATGCAATTATACATTTACATCCAGCACAAGGCAAGGCATATACCTGAAGACAGTAGCATTTGGTGGATTTTGTTAACTGTCTTGATTGCATTTCTAATTCTAAATATGAATATGAACTTTTAAGCCTAAGTGTCTTTTGCATCATCAAATTTAAACTACTTCAGGTGTCTTCCTGAAAATGGGATGGAACAGCCATGTCTAGAGGCCTGCATTGCTTATAGAGATAAACGAAAGGGGTAGGTAACCACAGTGACTCATTCAGAGTATCTGGGTTAGATATCTGTACTTCCAAAGCCCTGGAGGATTTACCCTAATGGAGCTACTGGGATCTATACTTAGTATACAACACTACACATGTTCAAAGATTGCTGTAATAAAATGCACAAAACTCAGATTCAGATTATCCCTGAAGTTTAGTTCTCTAATTGTAAAAATACTTGCAAACAGAGTATTCGAAATATTTGCTTTTAAACCTTTATAACTACAACCCACATGCAGAGTAGGAAAAGTGCATTTATTGCTATTTGATAATTGATTATTGCATCATGTAGTCGATTTTTATCACAGTGATCATATTACAAGATCTGACATGTGCCTATCATAAGGCACAGTTGAAATGATGGAAATGAAAGTATCTATGAGAACATCATCTGTCTTTCTCTTAGCTTTTATAGGTTTAAAATCAAATGTATATATGTGTCTGTTTGCATGTGCTTACATTTCCATATTGTTCATAAAAGAACATCATATTGCTTCTCAAGATGTTTGACCAGTGGCGTGTGTGTATGTCTGTGTGTGTGTTCTGGATTTTTTTAAGACCACTCTTTTCCCAACTTTGTGTGGAGGGCAGCTGAATTTGCTTTGTGCTGTTGAGGTTTGCAGAACACCGCAATGAAATTGAAATTGGTGACTTCTTTTCTGCCTTTTTTTTTCCATTCCAAAAAAATTGTTGTGCTGAACCTAGAATAGTTTTGCTGGTTGTTATACTGCTGTGGCTTCTTGCTAAAGCTGTGTTTTCAGCCTGGAATATATTACTAGATGATTAAGAGAAAAGGAGATTCACAGTTTTGAGGCTAGTAACCAGATCTCTGATCTTCTAAATTCTATTCTGATTCTAATGTAGGGCAATATTTTTCATGAAATTTAGTCAGAGACAGAAAAGTTTGGGGAAGCATGCAGATATACATACAGAATCATGGCATTGTCTAAATCTGGTAAAAGTGTTTCTGTACACTTCTATGGCATTTCAATGTCTCCATTTTTAAATACTTGGTGAAAATGAGGCCATAACTGACAAGGTCCAACCAGCTGCTAAATTAAACTGAAATACAGCAAAATGTATATTATTGTTCCTCTGGGGTATTTAGTCTAGTAGGAAAAACCCCTTTGTTTTACCATGCCCTTATGCATTTATTCTTGTAACTCAAATGTTAGAAATTTGAATGACCATTCTGAAGGTGCAAGAGTAGCTATTGAATTGCTTCCATTAGTCACTTTACAGTACAGACAAAAAAAAAATACAGTCCTATTTCCTAGTAGAAGTGTATATCAATTGTAATTTGTGTTTATTTTTGTCTGTCCCTCAAAAATGCACATGTATGTGTTTAGTTAAAAGAAAATGTGTTTTTTTAAATGGTTGCATTCGGATTCTTTCTAATTATAAGGTAAATAGAGTTGGTCTATACCATTTACCAGTTCTGCCTTAAATCGAGTGAGCAATACCTGATGTTATAACAGAAAATTAACTTCTCTCTCTAGAAGGCTCCCAGTTAATCATCTGTGGATGTTGGTCAGGAGGGAAGGGAGCAGCAGAGAGAACGAGGGAATTTCTCTTTGACCCCGGCAGTTGAACAGCTTACACTCTGGAACGCGAGATTTGATTATCTTAGCATGTGTTACTACAAATGTTATTAACAGTCATAAAATTATCCAGCTCTTCTAAAAACAAGTGACAGCCCAAGCTTTGGACTCTTTCTGACCTCTAGTGAATTCTACAGCCCTATTATGCAGAGTGTAAAGTAGTAACTCCTTTTGTTTGCTTTTCATTTACCAGCTGTTAATTTAATTGATTGTCCCTTTGTTTTTCAAGGACTGATGACTTCTCATCAGTCTAAGGTGGAATTCCACAGTTCGTGTGATTTTTTTTTTTAATCTTTACGTTTTAGATGATGTGTAATTTTACTGTAGGCTGCTGTATGAATTTGCTACTGAAACAAAGAGTTAATCAGAAAGTTCTCAGATACTGCCATGCATCATGCCTTTGTGCATGAATAAAAAGTTGGAAACCGCATGAAAGCAGTAGTTGGGTTACCACACAACTGGATATGCTTAAGTCTGAACGCTTCATAACTCTAACTACTGGGGAGTTGCAAACTTATAAATAACCTTGCAATTGGTTAAAACCATATTAAAACCATATGAACAAAGACATAAAGCATTTGGTTAAGGGGGCTCAGTAAGTGCAGTAATCCTGTTGAAAGTAATCTAACCAGGGCAGATCCATAGCTTAGGAGTTCCTGCAAGTGTGGCAACAGTTACGGGTATGTCAATACTTCATGTGTAGGAAGGCATAATATCCTACTACATTTGCTATCTGTTCTTTTTTTTTGCTTTTGAAAAATATTTTTAAATTCATACACTTATTTTTAAAGGCAAGCTTCAATGCACTTATTAGTATGTCCTGAATGTTCCCAATAATCAGGGAATTCCTCTAAATCCTTCTTATTTGTGTTTGGAGGTCAAGATGGCTACTGCTCACACTAACCAGAGGCTCTGATCCTTAAAATCAGACTTCCAAAATGATTAGCTAAAGAGAGTGTTTACAAGTAGGGCATTTGGGTTTTCATTTATTTATCTGATGATTTTTTTTCCCTTTAGCACTCCAGTTTCAAACTTCATTCTAGGCACTTTAAATTTTGATGAAATTGCAATTCTCAATTTTGACTCCAGAACCTGGGTCGTAAAAGAAGAAAGTCCCATATCATGACAGTCACTATGAAATTCTGTTACTGAACAAATTTGGAGTATTTTCTGCTTGTGATGGTCATGTATGTGTCACATTATCACGTGGAAGACAGCTGAGGCTTGCCAGTCAGGCAAAGAAATTTTAGTGTAAATTCCCTGTTAACTGCTTTTCATCTCTTACTTTTCAGTTATGTTTTAAGATGGGAGAATATATTTAAAAGAGGACCTAATGGCTTCTCTCTCTCCACATCTTTTCAAGAAAGCTGTTTGCTTTGAGGCACTGTAATGTAACACAAATCCATAGTCTGTGGCAGGGATGCTAGTCCATGCTATATGTTCAGCATACAAAGATAGTACTGGAACAGTTTATGAACAATATAGGGGCCTTCAAAAACTGAAAACAGCAGCATGTCAGGGTGAAAATTCACTGAACTGTCCCTCTTTGGTTCCTGAGATCACTGAATTCAGGTATTTCACTCACATAAAAAATAAAGTAAGGTGAGGTTGTGTCAACATCATAGAACTCGGCATATCCTTCACTTGCAAAACCTGTAAATCAGTGGTTGGAAAAGATGTACTTTGTATCTTGTAATATCTTAAAATATCAGCATTCCTACAATAAATTTGCCTAATTTGCTAATTTAATTTCTCCAGTTTCTTGGAGCAACTTCTGCTGCTATGATGCTGAAAACAAGTTCTAGATATTCACCACAGTTCTGCAAAACCAAAGGCCTTGCTTTTGATTGTAACAATAATGCCATTATTGTGTTTATCTACTTTGCCATCCAAAGAATTCAAGCAGTTGCATGCCTGCACACCAGTAGGATGATTGACATTGTTGTAATAAGGTTAATGTTTAAACTTCCCACCCGTAATAACTAAAATATCCAGAGATAAGGCTGAAAGTCAATTTGTAATTATCCCTGCTGTGCCAAGATGTTGCAAAAGATTCTAAGCGGAGGGTAATTTAACTTTTCAGTCTTAGCTGTTAAAAAGTAGTAAGAAGAAGGTGAAAAGCTTGGGACGTTTGTGTCTTGACTCTGCAGGGGAAAAAAAAAAGGTTTTGTGATTCCTCGTTATTCAAACTGGGAATAATTTTCTCTGTGTTCTACTGAAAATGTCCTTTTTATGTTTCAAATATATTAAGTTGTTTGCCTGTTGTTTACTGTCCATGGTACATGAAGGGAATAGATCACAGTTAGCAAATAAGCTACTAGAACATTTAGTATGGAATAATTCAATTTAAATACATTTCATATGTAAAGACAACATGTGATAATTGTTTGTAGTCATTCTAACTGAAGTACTGTCCTCAGAAGAAATAATATCCCTTCAGTCATACGCCCTGTGGCTTCTGTGAATGACCCGTATTAATTCAGTTTCTAGGAACTGGCTCTTTAAATTAATGTTGGTAACTGCTTCCATGCTAGACTATTGAAATAAAGGGTATTACATCATTGTCCAAACATGTCTACTTAAATAAAAAGTATTTGTTTGCAAAAAATATATATATTTTAAATCTTTCACACAACGATCAGCGTGCATGCCATTTTCCATTTCAGACTAAGCATACATTTCAGATGTGGAAAAAGCAAGCATGTTGAAATAATTTGAGGCATGGGTATAGTCGGATCAGTCTTGGTAATCCAGAAGGGAGGGGCGCCCAGTGTATTATTACATTTTGTATATTATTTTTCAAGAGATTGATGCAATCAGTCATCTTCTCGCATATGGTTTGAAAAAAAATTGTCTTCTGGCAAGTAAACTGTTATTTAAGTACACAATCCACGGTACTACAGAAACAGTTTTGCCAAACTTGTCCAAGTATTCTCACATCCTTAAAGATGGTATAAATATCATTTATAGCAAGCCGTTTACTTCAGACTATATGGAATGCCTTCCTGCTCCCCTGATCTAAGTGTCCCAGTTTGCATTATGGCCTTTATTGCTTCTGTTTGATGGAGTGATCAGTAAAAATTTAATGACACTATAAAATAATAAAAATGTCATTAATTTACCACGGATCTTGGATGCAGTGGTTGTAAAGTTACATTAATAAACAGAATATTTTTTACAACAAAAAGCATTGTTACGTGGGAACGTATAAATAACACACATAAATTTAAGAGCAATTTTACTGTTAGCACACACATTATTATGGAATAGCCAATAAGTGTATAAAACATAGTATATAAAATTTTATGAAAATATACTGTGCACATCAAAAATTCAGCTTTTATCTAAGTGCAGAGAAAAGCCATTATTGTGTGCTTACTGTTTCATTGCTGTTCTTTCACAGGATCACAATTTTATATTTGTTTCTAGTCATTTGAAGTTTGCAGCCTTTTCAGAGGTAGGGGCTACTGCTTCCTTTTCCTTTACTCCTTGCTTCACTAAATCATTCTTTTACCTTCCATACGTGAAGAAGAATTGATATTTTCTGTCAGAACGTGACGGAAAAGTTGCTAATTTAATGCAAAGCTAAAAATAATGCCAAAGGGGTTGAAAGGCTTGCTTGGCGACTCTGGAAATAAGGGATAACTATCTAGCAGTCTATCTGTCATCACTGGGGCTGCTCCATCACTGACTGTGATAATATGTGAATATGATGGATGCCACAGCCTTGTGGCTCATAACATTTAACATTCATCAGCTCTCACTAACGGGGGCTTTATAATTTAAATATCTTTATTTAATATGCAACATCTACCTCATACATCATAATTTCAAAGCACTTAGAGAACCAACAGTCCTGCAAGACAGTTGAGCTGACTTTAATTTTTTCAATAACTTTTACGTTTTCTGCATGTTTGTGACTGACAATGCATAAATAAGTGCCTAATCATATCACAGAATGGAAAATTAAGATTTGGCTGCTAAGAAGAATCTTTTTTCTCTTCTTTTTCTCATTTTAAAGATGTGATTATTTTTACTGTGTGTTCAACATATAAAGAAGCACAAAGGATCTGAATTGTGCTGGGAAGAGCTTTCATTTTTCTAGTGCAAAGTCCAATTGACTGTTGATCTAGTCATGAGAAAGGGTTGTCAGTATCATGTCCTAAACCCGTTTTCTGAAATTTAAATGGCAAAACTTAATGTGACAATACAGTATAAGCTCCATAGCCAGTACAAGATATCCGTTCAAAATAGAGGTCCAAAATGCTTTTTCACAGGAAACAAAACACCTGCACTGTCCATAGCAGTGCACTTTATTACAAACTTGCCAACATTTTCAATTATTGCAGGTTAGGGAGGTAGCAATATATCCAGTGGTCAATGTACATGTGTGCAAATATAATGCATGTGCAGGTAACATATTTGTTATTGCAGCTATGTTGTGGTGGGTTGACCTTGGCTGGATGCCAGGTGCCCACCAAGCCGCTCTGTCACTCCCCTCCTCAGCAGGACGGGGGTGGGGGTAGAAAATAAGATGGGAAAACCTCGTGGGTCAAGATAAAGGCAATGTAATAAAAGCGAAAGCAAAGGCTGCACACGGAAGCAAAGGAAAACAAAAGATTTATTCTCTACTTCCCATCAGCAGGCAATGTCCAGCCACTTCCCGGGAAATAGGGCTTCAGTACATGTAGCGGTTGTGCTGGAAGACAAATGTCATAATAACGAATGCCCCTCCTCCTCTTGCTTTCTCTTAGCTTTTATTTCTGAGCAGATGTCATATGATATGGAATATCCCTTTGGTCAGTTTGGGTGAGCTGTCCTGGCTACGTCCCCTTCCAAGATCTTGCCTACCCCCAGCCTACTGGTGAAGGGGGAAATGTTGGAGAGACAGCCTTGATGCTGTGTGAGCACTGCTCAGCAGTAGCCAAAACACTGGTGTGTTATCAACACCCTTCTAGCTACCAGTACAAAGCACAGCACTATGAGGGCTGCTATAGGGACAATTAACTCCATCTCAGCCAGACCCAGTACATATGTATAGCCATTTACTTTTAATGAAGGTATGACATTTTTCGTTCATATAGGAATATTATGTACAGAATCAATCTTCCTCTCACTCCTTGCTCATACTAGGTAAAAGGTAGACTTTCAAAGGATTTTTAGTGCAAGTGACTATTTTCTTTGGGAGCAAAGACAAATCCCATAAAAAAGGATTGGAGCCTAGTGGGACAAGCTTCCTCTCTAATAACAAATTTCATATGAATTTGTTGTATTTCATGGAATTGTAAGGGCATCTACTAGATAAAAAACATTATTAGTATTAAGGAACATTTTTCTACTTGTTACAGTTCTCTGAATATGTTTAAACCTAATGCAAATATTGAGAATTTTTTTATAATCACTATGAAGATTATTTTCAGTAAAAAAGCAAGCAAAGAAATTACTTTAACAGGCATTTAAAAGACTTAAATATAGTTAGCTTTGTTACAGCTTTTTATGAATTAGAAGGAGGGGGCTATGAAATAACTATAAGTACATCTCCTTTGTTTGACAAGAGCAGGTATTTTTATTGTTTAAGTGCTTTCATTTTACTGTTCCTGAACCTTATAATGTAATTTTCCCTTTTCTCCCTCCGTGTCGAAATATTGATATTCTTTCAGAAACTTTCCTTTTTTTAACAGAATATTTTCTGGTAAAATCAAAGAGAATGAATGACTAGAAAGATATTTCAAATGTGCATATTGATATGTAGCAGAGTCTGTTGATTTTTATAGCAGAAAGGTATTTCTCCTCCTTCTGAAACACACTTAAAGGCTGTTCTTCCAAGAATACTGCAGGTGCTGTATTAACATCCTTAAGAAAAAGCTTTTAGTGCAAATATTTTGGAAGAGACAAAATATGTGCCAAAAGCTGTTTTCTTAGTCCTGATCTTTGGTTTTATCTCAACTGCAAATCAGCCCTTTGCAATGGAACGCAGAATCCTTGACAAACTTATTTTTTATTCTGTCTACCAGTAAAACAGATCCCATCCTGATGATTCAGGTGTATTGTTACATTGCACAACATTTTTCAGTAAAATATTGTGCCTCTAGTATTGCAGTGCCTTTCTGCATTTCCATTTCATTTGTAAGTCTTCCTTTTCTCATGAGTTCCTTTGTATGTAAGCTCCTTCATCAACCACAGATTTTACAGAATAAAGTAAGTTAAGAAGTTAAGCAAATACAAAATGCAGTTATTTTGTTTGACAACTGGAAGATTCTGAGGAACTTTTAGAAATGCAGTTAGTCCCTGAAATGCCTCAGCTGCATGTTGTGGCAAATCCAGTGTCAGGTTGTGCTTTCTTGTTTTCCTCTGCAAATTAAACAGAAAATAATTTTAAAAATCCATGGCTGAAGGAATCAAAAGAATGGGGAATCAAAAGAATTCCTCAGTTGTTGGCCTGGTGGGGTTTTATTACTGAAAGATAATGATAATAGAAAAATAATCGCATTGGAAAGCAGAAGTATTTGGAGGTGGAGCAAATGAGGAGTCAAGGCCATTAAGTATGTTTTGTCCTTAAGAACATTTCCAAGTTTCTAACCATCTTGCAGGAGAGAAACTCCTGATGTTTTCTTCTTATGTCTAGTATGCACACCACAGAACTAGGTCATTGAACAATAGACTGAACAGCAATCAGCACTCTACTTCTGCATAATGCATTAAGTATAACATGGAGAAACTGTTCGTAGAGCTGAAAGCTGGTATTTCATGTCTGTAAATTCAAGCTGACATGACATTTAATATTGTTTCATAGTAATGAACAACAAGGTTTCATTCATTCACAAGTACAACATAATGCCAAGTTTAGTCTGAAGAGGTAACAACAAGGCAAGAGGGAAAACATGCTATGTTCTTTCAAATGAGAATGCTAAATTAATGATAACCATTGAACGCTTTGCTACTGATACACAGTACTATAGAGAGTACTATTGTGAGACAATATTACACTGTCATTTATAGCGCCCTTGTCCAGTAGTTGATTAGTTGATTGAAGAACTGGGTTAACACATAAAATACCTTTCAGTTTCCACTTTCTAGTTCCGGGTTTCCTATGGAGGTCTCCAGCTCTCAAAACCTTTCTGTTTTTCTAGGAGTGTGCATTCTTTTTCCTTTTTTTTTTTTTTTTTTTTTTTTTTAATCTCCTTAGGTTCCCTTTCCACTGAGGTACAATTTAAATTCCTAGACAAAATAATAATATCAGTTCTGTCATCTATTATTCCTTCTTTCAAATACTTGTCTTTGAAAACCTCTTGCATAAAATTCAGACTTGTGTTTTCTCAGAGGTATGAATGCAAACTTGAATCTCATAGTGGGGAAAAAGTGATTTTTCCATTAAATTAGCAGTATATTTTAATACAAACTCTTCTTTCAAGTTCTGAATTTTCATGTCTCCCAAATGTTGATTGTCTTTTCCAGTTTAAGTTAGAAAATAAGTGGAAAGGCAAAGTGAGCAGCATCAATCAGCACTGTTTGCTGCCAAGAGTGTTTTGTATTTGCATGTACAATCATTTATACATTATGGCAGTGCAGATCAAAATAATCTCAAAGTTTCTGTGTATGTTTCACATTTAAAACTGATTTTCATAAATGCAGACATTCAGAATATGTAAAAAAATTGTCCTTGAGTTAAAATTCTAATTAAATGCACTCATTATTTGTTCAGATTTAAAAAAATAAGGCATGTATCAATGCATACACATATGCACAAGCATATAATGAGAACTAACCTATATGGAGCATTAAGACTACTTCTATTCTTTTCCAGGAAAGAACAAGGTTTGAAAATTTAGGTCCACAGTTAACAGGGAAACCCAGTGAAGATGGAAAACTGGGCCCTGGTGTCATTGATCTTACAAGGCCAGAAGATGCAGAAGGTGAGTTGCAATTTTGACTATGGGTTATTGAACACTGCATCACAGAATGGTATGACTGAAATGTTTCCAGTGTCATAAGTACTGTCTGGCTTACATCCCAGGGTAACACTTGAATGATTTCTGTGTGTTTTTGTGAGATTGTAATAAGTCCATAGCAAAGGGCAGATACATGAAAAGAACTGTATGGCCCTCTAAGCCCTTCTGCAATGCAATAATTTTTTTCCCCCAGCAGCTGTCAATTAAGTGCTTACATTTTATACTATTAATAAAAGTGTAGGAAACATTGAGAAAATTATCTCAGCAAGGCAATATATACATATATATATTTTCACCAGTTTTTAAGGATTTAGCAGCTTTGAAGAAAGTTAGAGGTCTTTAAGAAGTCTACCCATCAGTGCACTCACAAACTATTCAAGATATAGCAAGCACAATTTTATTGACAGGCAGCTGTCAAATGATAATGGAAAAATATTTCACATTTTCTATATGAAAATCTTTTCTTCATGATATAAACCTTCAGTGCATTTGCACTCATTTCAGTGAGAGTTCTATATATCAGGCATACAATGTCAAGTCATGAGTGGAAATCAGTGTTTATCAAGACTGAGTTTAGTCTCTAGCAGGATTACCATGCATGCTCTGGAAACGGATGCCACTGGTATCCTCTCTACCCTATGATACATTAGAAGAGAACACGTAGACAGATAGGAACCCTACCAGTCATTGTAGTAAGATTAACATACTATTCAGATAGAATATTATGCAACATTTTGCCCCCTCAATTTATTTCTGTATGAGAATCATTTTGCTCTTTTTTAACCTGACATGTTCTAGTCATGCCACTGTTCTTGAGAAAAGGTTAAAAATAATCTCTATTTTTTTCCATTAATATCCACATATCTGAGAGGTTCAAAATTTGCTTTTTTTCTTGGATCAAAAGAATAGGACCAATAAACTTGTGATTGTTGACAAATAGGGTTATTTTCAAATGATTCCTGAAATACTGTGACAGAATTTTTCTGATAAAAAGGCATTAATATTTTCTGTAGAGAGAAATATTCCTATGAGCACGTATTCTCTTTTGTCTCTCTGTGACCCAGAAATAAATAGTCCAGGTATGGTCCCACGAATTGTCCCTTCATTTTGAAGTCTGACAACAACAGCACATGTAAATGTTATCTTTTCTTTACTGTATAGGTAGTACATGATACACCTGTGATAAAACATCTTAAAGCCCTGATTCTCCTTGCTTGCCAACGAACATACGTTATCTTTAATCAGTCTCTAGGCAAACCAAAAAAGCTGAGTTTAAAAGTATTCTGGGCATGGACTTGTATACAATGGAGAAGCTGTAAGTCCAGTTCCAAGATGTTCCTGTATTGGCTCATCCATACAGAGGAATAGTTCACTCTCAAATTTCATTCAGTGAAATATTCCTACTTATTGGCTTAATACCATGATTAGCTTATCGCATTGAACATGCACCAGGAGCACATGCTGACGTGTTTCTTGCTTACAATTTTTTTTAAAGTATTTTGACATAGTCAAGATTTCAGGTCTCCATAACGGTAAGATAAGATGATGACTGAAGCTCATCAGCCATTTATTACAAATAATATTCAGAAGGAGGCTAGCACCTTAATGAGACATTTCAGATTTTCCATATATGTATATATATTTTAATAGTTCCTTATAAAACCAGTAATTTCCAGATTTTCATTTTTAGGGAGCTATTATTTATGAGCTTAATTTATTCATCCTTTATTGAATGTGATTGGCCACTGTTGTATTGTCTTTAAACATAAAGAAAAATAACGAACAGAATGTAGGTAAAAAATAACTTTCAGACAGGTGTTTTGCAATGATTTTTTTTCTAGAAAGAAGGACTTAAGATATACATGGACTTTCAAAAGTACTTGTTGACTCATCAGTTATTTATAAACTGCTTTGTAAAGGAATTTCCATCCTGCAGCAACTTCTCATATTTCAATGTGTTGAAGGATATTTTTTTCCTCAGTTGGGATGAAAATTTGCAACAGAATACTTACAGATACACAGTTACTGGTTCATATGACATCAAGTCCCTGACGACTTTCTTGGTTTAGCTCATTTCCTTCAATTCATCCTTTCTCTTTTTAGTGTCCTTAATTTAGTATCTTGCTACACCTCGTGGTACTGACAGCCCCCCCTGTTATGGATAGTGCAGAATGAAGCTTTGACATATGTAACCCAAGCTACAGTGATGTGTGCCAGTTTAAGGATAGTGTACATGTCTTTCTAGAGCTAGTGGGGCAGTTTGAGGCACGGTGTATCGCCACGTGGGAAATCTGAGTTCATGAATGGATTCAGATTTCCAGACTCTGTTTAGCAGCCAAGAGATGTCTCTAGAAAAGAGGTGCTGGATGAATACCTTTGCTGATCTGAAAAAAAAACCGTTGGCGGGAGTTCAAAACTGAGCTGCTTATTTGTCCTTCTAGCTGTAGACAAGGTGAATTTAGATACTAGCTGGATATAAAAAAAGATTCAAAATATCACCCAAGTTTTTCCCGTTATCTTTGGCAACCTAGCTAAGAGATGACACTTCTAGTATGGCATCGTTTAGAGTGGAAGTCCATTGAAAACAGTGCTGCTGAAATATCAGCAGTTAAACTGTGGCCTCTGATGTACTGTACCATGCTACAGACTCTGTCTTCAAGAATATTAATGCTTCTAATTGTCATGAAACTATTATAAATCTTTCTAGGTTTCCCATGTCACAAAGTTTTTTATGTGTGTTGCTATTATTTTGTGCTTCCATATGTGTCTGTTTCAGCACTGGGTTACTAAGAAACTTGACAACTTATTCTTCAGAATCATAGAATCATTTAGGTTGGAAAGACCCTTAAGATCATCAAGTCCAACTGTTAACCTAACACTATCAAGTCCACCACTAAACCATGTCCCTAAGTGCCACATCTACATGTCTTTTAGATACCTCCAGGGATGGGGACTCAACCACTTCCCTGGGCAGCCTATGCTTGATAACCCTTTCAGTGAAGAAATTTTTCCTCATATCCAATCTAAACCTCCCCTGGTGCAACTTGAGGCCATTTCCTCTTGTCCTATCACTTGTTACTTGGCAGAAGAGACCGACCCCCACCTCGCTACGCCCTCCTTTCAGGTAGTTGTAGAGAGCAATAAGGTCTCCCCTCAGCCTCCTTTTCTCCAGACTAAACAACCCCAGCTCCCTCAGCTGCTCCTCACAGGACTTGTTCTCTAGACCCTTCACCAGCTTCATTGCTCTTCTTTGGCCGCCTCTAAGAAGAGAGCCTTGTTGCATTTTTAGTGTGTTGCCAAGGTCACCATCTCAACTGAATATCAAGGGTTCCTAATAGCCATAGTCATATTCTTTGAAGACTTAGTGTGTTTCACACCTTCCTTTCTGTTTTGTCATTGCTGCTTACTTTTAATCTTTTTTAAAATGTGGTGTAACAGATGTATTCCTGAGCCAAGGACCCCAAATGTAGTCCCACTGCTGGCCATAAACTGGAGAAAAGTGCAGTTTGGGCTGCATCCTGATCCCCCAAGTTATCTAGACCAAGTGGACTATGGAAGTGCAGTTCCACTCCCTGCCTACCTGCACACCTGCATTTCCAAAGGAAACTAAAGCATGCAGAGACATGGTACATGTCTGTCTCATCCCAGCAGGCAGATGAGATAGACCAAATCTGGGAAGTGCTCCTGGTTCCCATAGCTTTGACACAGCCTTTAAGGTTCAAGTAATTTGTTATAAGAAATATCAACAGACTTCTGTGTTTTATGGAATGCCTTTGTAATAGTATCTAGCAATGATTTCTCTCTACTTCTTATATCTTTTCTATAACATATGGCAGTGATCTGAGTTTGACAGGATCAGAGTCATGTTTTCCTTTAATTTTAGGAGTGCTTGTGGTACTGGGTCATTGATCAGAAGCTGAAGCTACATATATATTTTTTTTGAATAATGAATTATAAGACAAGTCTTAAAATCGTTTCAATTTAGCTCTATGCAATTATAAGACAAATATGAAAGGATTCTGCAGAATGACTTTTAAGATTAATGGTAACTAGGTGTTCTTTCAGAGATGACCTAGCACATGAAATTGTATTCAAAGCTTGTGTTACTCATAATGACCTAACTGTCATCTGAATGGAGGCCTGAAAATCATCAACAAGAGTTTTATATTAAATATGACATGAACCAACATCTCTATTACTTCCTCAGCCACCAGCAGGACTGGGCTAACTATATTAAAAATAATGCTCAGACTGTATTCAAAAACATTGCCACTGACTGTGACACCATTGATGAATAATCCGCAGCTATTAGACTTATATCATTACCTGGAAATCCCAGTTGTCATGTTAAAATATATGATACATTTGTAGCTAGCAAAATTCAAAAACATGATTTGAGAGCCTCATAAATGTTTGGTGACTGGTATGCAAAATTATAAACAACAGCCAATTACCGAAGTAAACAAGGATTTTTTTTTTCTCCAAACCCAATCATTTTAAAGGAAACATCATTCTTTCTGTAGGTGGCTTCATAATTTTGAGCATTTGAGATTGTCGGTACTGAAATACAGCTAGCTAGCATGGACACACTAAGACGGCTTTGAATCTAGCTATAGCTAAAACCCCTTTTTGAACATGACTGACATACATTAACTGACCAGACTGTGTAGAATATAGTCAGGAGCCCTAGGTGACCCCTATTTAAATTCCAGGTGGGGGAACCTGTAGTATTTAGTTCTTAGTTATCTGAGGATATTGGACAATCTGAATATGTTTTTTTGGTTCAAGCTCTAAAAAAAGATATTCCTTTCACAGATGCTCACTTTTGGTGATAATGCTACTTCTTTTGAATAGTATAATGTACTCTATGTTTATGGATCTTGTGCTTGTATAATGTGCTCTATGTTTATGGATCCTTCTGGTTTTGTGGTTGTGGTCAAATGCTTTGGAAATTTGTAGGAAGTATGTTAAGATTTTGTTTTGTAGTAGATAGAAATCTGCAGAATAGACCTAACGTTCCTGTTGACAATTACTGATTTTACCTTAGCTCAGGTTGCACTGTGGTTTCCTTCAGCAGTCAAAGTCAGGGATTCAAATTCCATCAAGACCTGATCTTTATTCCTGCCAAAGAATTGGATCTGTTAAAATAGAATTTTCTTGTTTGGATCCTGGGCTCAGGGCAAAAACATCTGAATGTTATTGTTCTGCCACTGCCTCACTGTATGATTTTGTAAAAAAGAAATAACTTCTCTGTATCCTGTTTTCCCAAGTGAAAAATCAGATGCATTGTGAAGCTAAATTCATTTTTAGAAAACAAATGGAAACAGATGAAAATGCCATATTAGTACTTACCATTGAGTTCCATGTTCATTCCTGTTAATATATTAGAATCAGGGGCTTGTGAGTTAAATATTTGGCCTCACAGTTTGCCATTTGGGACAACATACACAAAGACCTTTTCTTCTGAGTCCTGTTTTGATGTTTTCATTTGTTCCATTTCTCATGTAGTAGTTTTCTTGATTCCGTAAACTTTGTGTTTAGTACCTGCTGCTTCTTCCTTTGATACTAATCTATCAGTGTGTGTTAAGCATGGACCACAGTTCTGAGGATAGGTACATACCTGCTAGTTTAGATTATTTAAAATTTATATTATTTTAAAGCAATTTTAAATAATGTGGTGGGATCAGTCTTTCCACTTTATCTGTATCTACGTATTTACTTTATCCTTGTATTAGACTATTACTTTTTAAAGTCTCCCAAAGGATAACCTTTGCCATGAAACCTAGATGTTGAGTCAGTCATTAAGAGGTGTCTTGGAGTCCTCGGCATGGGACTGGTACCAGCCCATCTTCTTAAATTCATTGACTTAGTGCCCGTGTCCTGCTTAGTGCCTGTGTCCTCCTTAGTGCCTGTGTCCTCCCTTTGACTGCCTGCTGTCTCTTACTTTAATTTGTAAGTTCCTTGGTTCGAAGATTGTGTTTTTCTATATACCAAGTCACTGTTTGAGATTATATAGCTTTAAGCCTTATCTGTTTGATCATGGTATCTTTTACCATGATCCAAGTAGGCTGAATGCAAGCCAGTTGGGGACTGTGAGCTGCATAACCATTGGTAATAGGCTGGTTCCAGTAGTAAGCCCTAGCTTGATCTTATTAATCCCAGTTCAGATATACAAGTTTGTGGTCTGAACCTGATTTTGGACCTGAACACAAGCTTGGGGGGGGCACAAGATCACCTTTGCTTTTAAAAGAACATATTTCTATTCAGCAGTAACCTTAAGAACCCAGTTCTGCAGCATTTCAGATGGTGGATTTGCTGACCAACATACAAAGTCAATGAATTTTTCAATATTTGCAGCACTTAACAGGAGTCTGTCTTTTTACGTCCATAAAATTAGCACTTCCCATTCATATTTGACTTGGGCTAGCCACATTGCAAGGCATGTTGTAGTACAATGAGAGATTCTACCTGCCCAAAAGCAAGGCAAATCGAATGGCAGAGAAAGAAAGAAATCGTGTTAGACATCACCACAGATTTAACCAATTGCCAGAACATGGTGAACAATGAGTGGTTGCAATGGCAGCAGCAGCAGTGAATATGGAATCATGTGGAGGAGATAAATGAGCTAACTGGGGAAAGACAGGGAGTCTTTGCAATGCAGAAGGTGGTTTCTTGGCCATGTGGGGAGAAACATGAGAAAAAGGAGCTACAAACGGAGCACAAGTCTGATACCTAAAGATGAGGAGAAACTGCCACCTTGTCCAGCTCCAAATTTCTGTCCATCTGTCAAAGCTTCATTTTCTCCCTCCCTGGTGATAGAGAAGACATTATGACAAGTGCCTGGGTTTTGCAAATCTCTTAAGTAAAAAACAGATCAATGCTTTCTTAAAGGAGCACCTCTACCATATACTCAAAGCCTCAACATTCTCATATATGCCCAATAGTAAATAATTGCTTATACAAAAGGGTGACACAGTTTCTTCTTAACTCCAGAAAAGGTTGACTTTGAGCAGCTGAAGAGGTAGGTGAAAGGGACCCACATATTTGCAGGCAGATCAATCTTGGCAGGCTGCCAACACAATCCAAACCTGTGAGGTAACTTGTTTAACACCCTCCTATGCAGAGGTGTAAACAGCAGGTAGTACATGCATGACAAAGCATCACCTACTTTTGTGACAGTGCTTCATAAATACTGGAGGAAAGAATGCCTCTCCCTGCCAGTATTTGTCGCACATAAATATTTGTAATAGTTGCTATGGCAGTTGAGAGGGGAAAGATGAAAATCAGAAAACAGTGAAAGCTGTCTGAAAACAAAGAAGTGTTTCCAGAGAGAATGCAGTAAGCTCAAGTACGGGAAGTTTTATTCTCTTAAATTCTTGTTATAGGTCTTTGATTAAAAAAAAAATCCGTAAATGGATCTTTATTATTTAAAGATATAATAACTTATTATCTTGGTTAATTAGACCAGATGCTAAAAGATGGCCTTCATTAATTGTGGTTGCCATTTTTAACACCCATGAATCTATTTGATTGTGCCTGATACTTGAGTGATACACTTAAATTTTTCAGAATAACTCATAACAAATCAGGAATCTGGGATAAAGTACTTGGGCACAGTATTTCAGTTGTGTTGGATGAGATTCAGCACCTCAGCCCTGGAGTAACTCAACGCCTGCAAGTGGGATAGGAATAAGATGTTCTGTCTTTAAGAACCATCCCGTCACTTTTCCGATGGCAACCACTTCATGAATCTCATTGTTGCCAGCACCCTCGTAACATTTTACAGGGGGAACTCCCACTTTGAGTACTGAAAAATCTGAGCTGGGGGTGTGTGGACTGATCTTCCCATGGCATTGAAACTTATTCCTCTCAAGACACTAAAATTTAACATATACTATGCTTCTCACTTTTGGAATAATAAATCTGGATGTCCTCCACAAGTGTTACCTTTTGATTTTCAACTGTCTTAGGTATTTTTTTCCTACTGCTAAATATGAGGCTTTCTCATTTGCTGTTTCCATGCTACAGTAATTGATTCTTATAGAATAATACCTTTATTTAAAAAAATTCTAGTTAGAATTTATGATGTTGTATAATCAACCACTGTTACATGCAGTTTTACATAGGGGTGCCTATGAGCACAGTTATGGTTAAGGGATTGTCACAATTTCCATTATATAGTAAAACATTATTTTCAGGAATTTAGAACAAGGCTGTAAAAAGTAACTGTGGGCTGCAGTTCTACACAGAAAATCTTTGCCCATGAGAAAATTATTGTCACAAATGCTGAAAGCATCAGTCAGTTTGCTTAGCTATTTTTAAGTGGAGTGAACAAAGAATTAAATATAGTAGTTCAGTGGTTTATAACATTTTTTCACACTCATGTACAGCCACCACAGGTGTAAAACAACCCATGGTCCTGATTCTTAGCTCTGCACATGTCTTTGTATTGCTCCAATATCGCAAAAGAAGGTCGAAGCTGCCTAGATTAATGTAACGTTTCCAAGCACAATTGAATTTTCAGCTGACTGAGAAAGCCACCATTATATCACACTGCATGGAGGAGGGAGGAATCTTGCCCTTCTTCCTTACCTCCTTGAGCACAGGGAGTGGAGCAGAAATACAAATACATTAAGGAAAGAACATCATACATTCTGGCTAAGCATGAGCAATTGATACAGATACAGACAAGTCCTCTTCGTACAACTGTCTATTTTTCTAAGTTTATACTGCACACCATTTTCTCCTTCCGGAACGTCAGTATCTCAGCAATAAAATAGTGTTTCAGAGCATTTGCCTTTCTTCCACGTAGATATGCCAAGTATCTAAGCAAGCACTTAGTGCAGAACTTAGTAGCAAGCGGACAATATTTTCTTAATTTGTACTTTGACTTAATGTGGTGGTCCAAAATGTGTGTGGGGTGGTCATTACAGTATCTTCACAGTTTCTGCAAATATTAAATGATTATGTTTTCAATTTGGCAGGGGTAGTTTGACAGGAAGTGCAGTATTTCAAAAAAGAGTAATTTGTAAATTTTCACGTAAGTCCCTATTTTGTGGCAAATTTTAATTTTAATCCAAACCAGGTAAATGTGGCAACACATTTGGACATGCCATTGCCCTGTTTGTAAAAACATCTCCCTGGCTTCACTCACAAATCCCAAATGCACAGGTGCAGCATATTTGAAAAATTAGCCTTAAGAGTTTTTCCTAACATTTAGTTTTACTTGTTAACTTACAGCTCCTGTTATCATGCTGCTTTTTCTTCTCTCTCTTCATGACATCTTATTTACTAGTTATATTATTAATTATTATAATATTAGCACCCCATGTGAAAGGCAAGAAGAAATGGCATATGTGTATCCTAGCCCTAGGTCCTTGCTATCTAATTACTGATATGATATGACAAGTGAGAACAACAAACACTGGATGAAGGGAATTAGTTATATTGATACAAAGAATGATGTTGCATATGCTAGAAAGTAGCAAATTCAATTGCAGATTGAATGCAAGAAATGGGCCACTAAAGCAGTGTTTCCAACACACATTAAAACCTTTTGCAAATTATTCTGCATTTCATTAATATCACATATTTTGAGGGAGGTGGTTTTATAAACCTCGCTCCTGTTGTTAAACGTAGTTCCCTTTTATAAACCACATTGTACTTAAGCTTTTGAAATTCATTGTTTTGCTACATAGGAGGAAGCAAAGTTGTTCATTAACAGTGTTCAGCCACACCTTGAACAATACATCCATCAAATATGAAGTCAGGCTGCCTTTTTTCGCTGTAGTGAATTCTTGTCTGTCGTTCCTCCATCTTAAAACAAAACAAAGCATTGACTGAAATATGAATGGATCATGTCCTATGGCCCTTGTTCAGGCAGGATTTAAAAAAAACCCCAACTGTTAGGGATGACTGAAGACTGCAGAATTAATCCCTGTGTTTTAAATCAGTATCATGTTTTCTGGATGTTCTAGGTGACACTGTCATGTCAGGAGAAATTTGAAATTATGTGAGTAACAGCTCCACTGGCAATAAAGCTGTTACTCTTATGGAAACATTTTTATGTTAATTAGATTGGTTCATTCCTCTTTGTATTGTTTTTATTTTGAATATGATTGATTAATATAGTAACAATAAGTGCTTAGCTGTTAGAACAACAGTTTTTCTTAAAAAAAAACCAAAACACAACAATTTGCAGTATTGATAGATCTTGTCAGATACCCAACAATAATTATTAGTAATATTTCTCTTGGGCTGGGGTGTTTTGTCCATGGTTTTCCTTTCTGTGGGCCTCTACTTTCCTCATTTGAGTATGAAATGAAATATCAAAGGGAAACAACAATAGTGTTCATGGGGATGTTGATTGGAGTTAGACCTGATGACTGGTAATCCCTTACTTCTGGTGTCATTACATAGGCTGAATAAATTTCATCTTAAATATGTTTCACATTTTTTTTGTCAATAATATATATGTCAGAATGGGGTGGTTGTTAGCATTTAATTAATTATCTGTGAAGGGTCTTGAAGTCTGCAAGTGGCACATGATTGAAAAATCTTATGACACTTACATACCTCCCCAAATTTATAGTAGAGGCTGCTTCTTCATCCCAAATTCTATCTAGATGTTTCAAGGATCTTCACAGAATAACTTCTCATGCTCTTATGTTACAGCACAAGTGGGACTATGTAGGCCACTGAGGGCTAAAGTCAGGCCTTAAGCACTAATTAATTCAGTTAATATTCCATGTAATTTAAAAGATTATTGTATTGTTTTAGCTGTATTCCATGCCAAATTTCCATGAGGGTTAATTTTGCCATAAAACATGGTCAAGAAATCTAAGCTGTTTGTGTAAGCTATCAAGAAAGCAGTTGCATTTAGCAGTTTTAATTCACTTAAATAATGTAGATTTGGGCATGGCTGGCTGTGGAACATGGATGTACTAATAATTTATTTAGAAATATCATTTCAGTATTTAATATGACCCAACTAACAATTCAGCTTTAAACACTGGTGAGTGAACTGCTACCACTGATAGAGCTGAGAATAGTTGATTTGATTTCACACACAGAAGATATTGCACTATTCATTTTAGCTCTAGACTTAGAAATGGGGAAAGACGTATATGCAGGTTGTGAGGATGGCTGTCAAAACTGGTGCTGTGTTTTAATTGAGATTAAGAATTTTGCTTGCATATGTAAAACAAATGTACTAAAAAAGTAAACTCACTGCCACCAAAACTGAAAACAAGGCACTTCGGAAAATATATGCTGATATATAACTGGGTAGAATTTCCTTCATTTTGCAAAGCCACGAGCCACATGCATCAGCTCACCACAAAGTCATTAGGTCTTTTTAAACTCAGATGAAAAACATTAACAAATACCACAAAAGGCTTTAGTATGGCCCCTTTGTTCATTCACATATGGCAGTTTATAACTCCTGCACCACTTGGGTCGTGTGTTTGTTTAAGCTGCCTCCATCAGGCCGGCCCTGAAAGAACAAAAGACATCTTGAGCGATCCTAAGCAGGAAATGGGCTAATCTAAACATGGCTTGTGACAATATAAGTAGAATAGAAAGGGGAGGGATTGATTAGTCATTAATGTCCAATTGACTCCATATGGATGTTGCAATAATAAGGCCTTTTTCAGTGCAGTAGCGGGGTTATTGAATTAGAGGTTTATGTTTCCTCAGAGCTGACCTTAGGGAATTCCCTTTTGGTTCTTCTTGTTGATGTTTTAAAGAGAATGGAGTCTCTTAACAGGAAAAATAGAAGCCTTATCATAACTGAGTGTTGCATGGATGTAACTAACCTGTGCTACAGTATATTCCCACCTCCTAGTATTTACTTAGCACCTTTCAGAACCCTTGCAGGTGAGATATTTTAGAGCCCATTTAAATATTCCAGTATTTCATGAATCACTCATGTCTTTCTCAGTTTTTTACCCCTTTTCATTCACTGACATGCAGCCTAAAAGAAATGTTCGGCCCTCAAATCCCAGCTGAATAATATTTGTTTAGCCATTAGAATGGAAGCAGCTTGACAAACAGACACTTCCCTGCAGAACATTTGTGCCACTGTGTGACTACAGGCATCCCGCTCCCAGACCTAGTCATGTTTCCAAGTGGGTGTTAGTTTTGCCTAGTGATGACAAGACATGCCAGTAATGACAATAGTTCATGAGGTACCCATTTATTTTGCCTCTCCAGCTGGTAATAAAGAATGAAAAAGCCTTCTGAATGTGGATGGGGATGAAGAAGAGGCAGGCAAGAGGCAAAACAGATAAATGTTACACTAACACTGCTATAAGTCGCTTAGATTACAGTGAAGTAGTAATTTTTGTAGCCTTCTCCAAAATTGAACAAAAAATTATTAACAAAAGTTCAATAACTTAATAACTCAACATAATAGTTAAATGATTATTCTTGTATTCTAAACTTTTTTGTCATTCTATTCTTTCCAGATTTGCATTTTTCTATTTGATTTGAAATATTGCCACATCTTTCATAGAAGCTGCATTAGTCTGTCCACAGGTTAAGAGCAGGAAGGGGGACTGCCAAGCCGGTTTTTCATGCTCCCTGTTTTTATGGCACTTCCATGTTTATGAGTAACCCATCTCTAGTAGTGAAAGAGTGACTCCTGTTTGCATGTTCATTAGGTTCTGGTCTCTGCAATGCAAGCTGCTAGCAGTGCTAGTTCTATGACAACAGACAGGACCAGATATTTTAGAGGTCACAATCAGTCTTTTCCAAAGTAGACAAAAATGTCATCTCAGCTTAATGAATAACTGATGATAAGAGCTTTACTACTAACCAGTCACTTTTACACTAGGAACCTAGAAAGATTTTTGTCTTTATTTCTATATATCCTATTTTGATATATGTCTATGGAAGACGGTATGCAGTATATTCTCTAGAGTAGCCAAAGATTCCTTATCTGGGGGGAGTCAAAGGAAATGTATCACTTGAAACATGAATCAATGGCCAAAGTGTGAAGAGTAATTAAGGAATAACAGTGCGACTGATAAAAATCTCTTTCTTTTTGCTGTCACCTCTTTTCTCTTTCTTTCCTCATCTTTTTCTCAACTTTTTTTTCTCCTTTCTATCATGTTTATTATTGTTTGCATTCTGGTAACATGTAAAGGCCCAGCCTGAGGTTTTGTTGTGGTAGATGATGTATAAAATGGAAGGTAAAACCACATCTCATTAAAGACAATAGGATTAACCCTAATGTGGCCAAGATTTCAGGGAACATGCTAAGAGATGGTGCCTGTCCTGAAATTCTTGTCATTATAAAAGGTCAGAAACTCAGATAAAGACAGGAATAAATAAACAAGCAATGTAACAATTGTTACTGTATGTTTCTTAACATTTAATTCATGTGAAAATGTTTATCTTTCCTGTTGATGATCAGATTCTTTTCTCTTTCTAAAGAACAGGGGTTCTTCTTCCCCTGCACTGTCATTAGAGAGCAATCAGTCTCTTTTGGAACAAGAATATTGTTTGAAATTACTTTAATGAAGCTGTAACATTTTTAGATTAATTCTGTGGTCTTCTTTGACCCAGTATTGTCCCTAGAGTCTAGTCTGGAATCCAGCTGCCACAGAGGAGTTGCCTGCCATATATCCACAAAAACTGATCATTCTCCTCTAATCTGCTTTTAGTTTTAAATCATCAAAGTCATGACAAGTTGAGCAAATGCAAATGCAAAGTTGAGCAAATGCAAAGGCAGTCCACACCCTCAGAAGCTAAAAGTGTCACTCTGAGGACAGCCCCAGCCTTTAGGCCGAAGTGTAGACTTCTTTACCAGCTAAGCCATTAGGGCCGCCAAACTGTACTGCTTTTGCAATAATTTTTAATTCTGACCAAACTCTCAATTCTGAAAATCAAAACCTCCTCCTGCAGCTGCAGTATGCACAGTAACTAGCAGATAGAGCATTAGTTGCCATAGAGAGACAATTACCAACTTCCTCTTCTCTTCTTCCTCTTCATTAGTAGTACATTTTTGTTTTATCTGTTATTTTGGGTTTATTATTTATTAGACTTTCCTGAAAATATTTTCAGAAAGAAGTAAAACACCTACTTCTTTGCAATTGTATATATCTTTTCTTTAAAAATTTCAGGCATTTTATTCAGCCTCTGTCAGTACCATAATTATCACAATAAGAAAAAAATCCATACTTTGTAAAACCTGTTGAAATTGTTTATATAGGGCACAATACTGTCTAAATATCTCATTGACAGGATGAAGTACCTAAGAACAACCAGTTTGAAAGCTTGTTCTTATGTGTTTCAACTTGTAAGAGCTCACTGAGCGTATGTGCTTTTTATATCATTAGCGCTTCATTTCTAAGCTAAAAAGGTGCTGGGACTTTCTGGCTCCCACATAGAATCACATGCTAACAGAAGTATTGTCTTGTAATGCTTTATATGCTGAACATAATTCTGTAGTTCTGAGATAGTTAGAAGAACACGGAGATTATATTACTGTAGTTATTTGCAGAAATTCATTTTGCAGACGCTTTTGTGATGGCCTGTGGGTCAACTTGCAAATATTCCCCCAGAGATCAAGCACAAAGAACATCAACTCTTTGGCTGCTTTTTCAAATCCTTCAAGTATGGACTTGCTTAAAGCAGATACAACCAGAGCTTCTTGGCCTTCTTGGGATGGTTGTAATTTATTACTCTTAAGTAAGAAGTGTTTTCTAACATAATCTTTCTCTGAAAATAGATAATTTATGGTGGTTTTTTTTTTCTTCTTTTTTTTATTCATTCTATCTACATTATATCCACATTAAAAAGCTGGACTATAATCTTGATACTAGTAAAGGTACTCATTGCCTGCATTAGGATTGAAACGTCAGGCCAAAATTGTGTTAGAAAAGGCGAAAGACAAACTCCTCAGCCATAGTGAATAAGAACCTTTGGAAAAGTAAAAGATGGAAAATCATCATATGCATTCTAATATGTCTTCTTTCCTTTGCTGTGAGTAGAGTAGCTGAATAAAAAATGACAATTTTTGCATGAATAATAATTAAAATAGTTTAATTTTTTAAAATTTGTCACCAACTTCCTAATTGCCCACATAGTAGTTACAAATTTTATAATATTATTTTAAAAGATGGAACAACCATTACCTGATATATTTGATTTTTCTCACATTATATAGCCATTTGTCTCAATAAATGTTTCAGTCTTGACTTACTATGTTTGTAACTTATTATAGTTTCATAATAAATATATCCTCTCTCAAAAGATGGTATCTTTGATATGCATGTTCAAAGCCTTCTGACAACAATGGACAGAGCCTCATTAACCATACATGCCCCTAATGTGGTCCTACGTGCAGGTCGCTCAGCAAAGCTACTGTTCCTTTTTGCAATAAAAAGCTGACTGCATCTACAACCTCCTGTAAATGCTGAACACCTGTAGCATGGTACTTAACTTAGAATAGTACTAAAATAGTTTTGCATCTCACATTTGCCACAAAACTGTCTTCTTTTATGTGCATGCATGTTAGTATACAAATTGCCAAATTGGTGTCAGTTGTAAACTAATGCCATTGGAGGCATCATAAATTACCATTCTTCCTCAGAAGACAGTGCTGTATACGAATGAATGTTTTGCTCTCAGGGTAATGTATGTCTTCATCTGGCCCAGTAGTCAGCATATTGCCCTGTGTTGATGGATATAGTCAGTTTGAAACTACACTACATTTCACTGCACAATAAACATGGCTGTCAACACCATATAAAGCAAAATCAATTTATCCTATATGGTCAGTGCGTTTTAAATGAAATTAATGTACTGTGGACCTGGTGGCAAAAAGGTAGTGTATTAGTTATGCATCCTCTATTTTAGGACTTTTTTCATGAAAATGTATTTCCTATATAGAATTATTAAAATGGTATACCTAACATACAGTGTTTTCACACTAAATTAGGAAACTTTGTTTTTGCACAATTAAAAACTTGTGAGTCAGTCACTGAAATCAGTAAATCTGCAGTGTTTTACTTAGTGTAAAGAACTAATATTATTTGGCAAATAAATCCGTGTTGGGAATTGTAATAGTTTACAAAAAGGAGGCCTATTGCTGCATGAATTTGTTGTCAAGTGCCTTGCTTTTTCAAGATATTGAATTATATGAACAGTTTGATGAGGCCTAAGTATGTCACTCCTACTGTAAGGACTTTTTGCCTTTCTTTTATATCTAAGGTATAACCCTAAAAACATATCTTATCACCACAATTGTGGAAGTTTTTCTGGTAAAAGCATGCCTTATCTAGGCTCGGTTATCTCTTTCTCCTGTATTAACTAGTTCTACACCTCATACTCAGCTCTGTGAACTCTAAACCCCCATGAAGCTTTGCTGTTTGTGGTCAAGAAGCAGGGCTGGATGCATTAAAAAACCGGTTAAGGTTAGCATTTACAAGTTGAATTGATGGTGGGTAATGACAGGACACCGGGGTACATTAAAGCACAGCAGGCATGGAGAAGCTGGCATGCTTGTCTCCCATTCCAGAAGCTGCAGGATGCTGTGCGTGTACCTGTTGAAGGCAGACAGTTTTATTACATATATGTGATTGAATGCTCCAAGACATATCTAAAATTCAACTAAAGCAGATGCGACTTTAAAATGTTCAGCGCCAAATATAATTGGATCCATAAAACTAGCAGCATGTACCTGGTGTACTATATAATTTATTTTATGAAATGCTTGGCCTGTGCTTCACTGCTCAAGCAGCAAAGTCATTGTAAATTACTTGCGTGAACAAGTCTACATCAGTTTGGATTCTCAAGTGTAACTTTTAAGTGAGTTTTGTTGAGCATTCAGAACATGTATGCTATGTTAAAGTCCCAAATGGAAACTTTTTCAAATCACCATACCTTAACTGGAGAAATACCAGTGCAATTTGTTTCCTCACTCAGATGTTGATGCCTTCAGCTGGGTGGGCCTGAGCAACTACACTGAAATCACTGGATATCCTTTCTCTCTCTGTCTCTCTCTCTCATAGATCTGGCAGCAAAAAGAGAGAGAGAAAAAGAGAATGAGGCTAAAATAAACACAGCACTGAAAGCACTTGCGTAATCCACGTAATAATGTTTTGCATCCATCTTGTTTCTTCCTGCCTTGACATTACAGGAAGTAAAGCAATGAATGGCTCTGCAGCTAAACTACAGCAGTATTATTGTTGGCCAACAGGAGGTGCCACTGTGGCTGAAGCTCGAGTCTATCGGGATTCGCGGGGCCGAGCCAGTAGCGAACCGCACATCAAACGACCAATGAATGCTTTCATGGTTTGGGCAAAGGATGAGCGTCGAAAAATTCTCCAAGCCTTCCCTGACATGCACAACTCCAACATTAGCAAAATCCTAGGTAAGTGCAAGACAATGAACAAATCATGACTGTGACTGAACCAAAACTGAGGGAAGCTTAGAAGGTTCTGCTATAGTAGTGGCAACTGGCAGAAGTTAGTTATTTTTGGAGCTGTGGAAAGATGAGGTTATTTTTATTGGTGACACAGGCTCGTTACTTCCTTCTTGGATATGCAACTTCTCTAATTTTAGGATGTATTTTGTTTGGGAGATGTTCACTGAAATTGGAATTACTGAAACTTATACAAATAAAGACTCATGGGTTGTTTTCATTTTCATTCCTTTCCTTTTCCCTTTCTGCCCCTTCCCTAATGCTTTTTATTTTCAACAGCAGAGTCACAACGTGCTTTAAAGACTTAGCAGCGGTCAAAGGGAATGTTTTGTGAAATCTGCTGCAAGAGTGTATCCTGATAAAAGCTCTAATTGCAAGATCCCATTAGAAATCACCTGAACTACAAATCACCAAAATGGTGCTTGCTGGAGTAATTACTGGGAAAAAATTAATAAAGTACAAAATCAAAATCAAAGGTTTATGTCAGACAGTGCAGCGTCAAAGAGAGAAACCTAGCATAGTTCAAAAGACATGTACATGCATACCTGCTCACATGCAAAATGATGTTTGATTCAAAATGTTACAATGGTCAAAAAGCTAAGGAGGCGCTAGCATCATACAATTAAAATATTGCATAGTTAAAAGACACTGTAGTTAATATTTAATTTGTATAGATTGGGATGATCAGTGAATATACCATGGATTATATTTTGCCACCATGCAAATAAATTGGCTCATTTTTAAGAAATTTTGATTTGCTTTTTAAGACCCCCTCCAGAGAATTAGAAACGTGAGAATGAGTGGTGAAATGTTAAAACCTATATTTGCTTTCTGAGTCCTTGAAGTGAAAGACAGATTCCACATGTAACTCGTAATAAATAAAAGTAAAAATCAAGTTTCCTCTGTAATCATTTTATTGTAAACTTTGAGTTCAAATACCTTCTTACCAAAGTTTGTTGCATGTTAGTTCAATCAGAGGCAAGAATACATAGAAATAAATGTTACTTTGTCCTAAAACTTTCAAAATCTTACTTAGTAGTTCTCATATTTTTGTCTACCATATAAGTAAGTTATATGAATAGCCTTTCAGTTTTGTATAAAACCTGCACTGTTTCAGTGTTGGCAGCTGTAGGGAATCTGTATTATTTGTGTGCATTCTGTGAAAAAACTATTAGGAGCATAGTAACTGTATTCATTAAAATGTAAACTTCCAGCATAAATATTTCAGAAGTGCCAGCAATTGAGTGTTTGTTAACCATGGAATTAACCTGTCAGTATCTGCTCTGCCACAAATAAGTCTATGTCCATATAATATCTGTGCAACTTTTCCAGGACAATGAGAAAAGAGACTGAAATATTAGAACTGACACAGAGTATTGCTGGCTACGGATAATATTTATACAACTTTTCCATTTGTTGATGTATGAAAAATCTTGGTAAAAGAATAGCTTCCACCCACGTTTACCACAGCTGTAATCGTTTTATTCATCTAAAAGACACTAAAAAAGCTATTTTCTGCATTTCTTATCCCCTGGAAAAAAAAAAAAAAATCCCTTCTCTATTCAAGTGTTTAGATAGCTCCTTATAAACAATACAAGAGATCTGAATAATTTTTCCTCTTCCTGTGTACACTGTGTTAATTTTTTAACTTTTTTATTGGTGCAGCTTTCAATGAGAGTTTACAGTACCTGAAGTGGTGTATATAATTACAATGTGCTTTCTGTTTTTCTTTTTTTTTAAATAAAAGTTTGTTAAATGTAACTTTCTCAGTGCAGTTCTGTGCATTTATTACATCTGGCCAGAAGATAATATGCATAATAGGATTTAAAATATGGTAAGGTGACAATACTTTGCCAAGCTTATACCAGAAGGTTAGTAAATTTAAGACACCCAGACAGCAAGGGATTTTTCATAATTTTGTTGAATCTATAATGTTTTGATAATTTTTTCCTGCTACATAGCAAGGCATTAGTATCTATTAATAGGAGTGTATAAACCAAATCCTCATAAAAGTATCAAAGCAGCACATATCCCTAGGCAACGTGTTAAGCTTTTAACAGTAAAAGTATGGTTGTAGACCTTACTTAACCACAACACTGTGCGTGGTATTACAAAGGTATGGAATTATTCACAGATTCATGCTTATATTGTAAAAAATTAAATAGTCAGTTTTGCAGCATGAGACTGAGATTTTGAGAAGTAACTACTGATTTTAAGTGCACCTATTTAATAGAGATTTACATATGTTTGGTCTGCAGCAATATCTGAAAGTCAAGGTTCTTTTAAGGTGTCTCAAGTTGTGCATCCCAATATATATGCTGGCTGATGTAAATTCAAATCAATTTATTTAATTATATTATTTAAAATCTGTTTATTATGGCAAGAAGACATGTTGAAATGTGCATGTGTAAAGCTAAACCTGTTTTACTTGAGCACTCACTGATGTTTTGTGTTAATAGGATCTCGCTGGAAGTCCATGTCAAATCAAGAGAAACAACCTTATTATGAAGAGCAGGCACGGCTAAGTAAAATCCACCTAGAAAAGTATCCTAATTACAAATACAAACCTCGACCAAAACGTACCTGCATTGTTGATGGAAAGAAATTGCGTATTGGTGAATACAAACAACTGATGAGGTCTCGAAGACAGGAGATGAGGCAGTTCTTTACTGTAGGGTGAGTACTATTGTTGTGATTGTTTTCAAAGACAGAGCATGCTGTTTGAAAACAAATAGACTTATCTGTTTAAGTCACTGACTAATGTAATTTAGAAGGTAAGGATTTGAACCTGTAAAACCTTATTAAAAACATAAGATATATCATGGAATATGGAGCTATCAGCTTGCCACTGAATGCTGATCATGAGACTGATTGTGGAATTCTTTAAAGTCAAAAGAAGTTGTTTCCCATTAGCCTGAACGGTTTGAATCATGTCTTTTGTGAGTTATTAGTAAGCTAATCCATTCTGGGTTAGTAATGGCTCCAGGATCATTTCCTAAATTAAGACAAGAACAAAGGAAAAACACAAAAGATTATTCCAGTGTAGAATAAGGATTCATGAGAGGGGGAAAAGGGAAAAGGGACAGGAGTAATAGCAGTTACATTAGGAACACACATGAATGAATGACATCATAGCATGAGGCTATTAGGAATTTTGTTATATATAGAACTGTGGAAAAAAATTTTTTCAAAAAGTAAATGTTCTAGGAAGAGTCTTTCAAGTAGTGCATAGATAGACTGGGCAGATTTACAACTTGGAGTATATGGCTCAAAAAGATCCTGGCACAGTTTTAAAAACATTGTGTGTTTTTTAACAGTATTTCCTCTAGTCTTCAGCAGAGAAAGCACCACTATGAAAGATCCACAGGCTAAAGATAACAAAAGTCCAGTGAAACAACTGCACCATAACTGATTTCTCTCTCCTGTTTTTTTATGAATTAATCTGTGATGCTCAGTGCTCTAACACAATGTTTCTGGTGGTTTACAAAGAGTCTAAAAGCTATCTCCAGTGCCAGCCTTTCCAAATTCACAATGTTCTGCTTATTTCTCTAATCACAATAGTCTCCTTTTGTTGGGTACTTCACTACCAGATAATTGACCTTGACGTCGATTATGTGCCCTCATTTTTGGCTTGGGATGCAGAACTCCTGTTGCAGTCAATTATTTTGTGGTACAGCCTGCAACAATGTGGGCTCTTTCTTCAATCAGTAAATAGAAGTGTTTCTGGTACCTTGAAATAACCTTCCAGTCTATAGTTTTGAGATTGTTTTTTATTCTTCACTCCAAGGGAAATTGTTTACTAATAGGCTTCCATCAGAATTGTGCATAAAAGTCTAAATAGAAATCTGAATTTATACAGCACATCACAAATTATATTCAGATTGAGGGAATGAAACTCTAGCTTATGTCTTCCAAAGCAGATTGACAGACCAAATCACATCTAGACAAGAAATGCAAAAGAAATGCCAAAACAGCAGTCTGAACAATTTGAGAATTGTTTGCTAATTCAAAACAGTATTAAGCAGTAGCATTTTACACACTGGAAGTGGTGGCTAAATATGGAGGTGAATATGGAGGACGGATTTAAGAAACTTGTAAAAGTGCCTACTTAAAGAGTGATAGTGTGTTGTGTTTTAAAAAAAATATAATGAAAACTATTAAAAATTAAACTGCTGGTGTAACCTAAATGTAACATCTTTCTCATATATCAAACAGTATGATCACAAGGACCATGAGAATGTCATCATTTTCTTGAAAGGTTTGGTTCTAATTCATATTTATGCTAAGTCCACTTCACACTGCTCTACCCATGTTGAAGAAGTTTTAAAGAGTAGATTACCTTTGTGCACTTACATAATGATGCAGTGGACTTTACCAGAAACAATGACTTTTAGTTATGCAAGTGATGAAAAAGAGGGTATGAAGTCTAATGGATGTGTTCAATAAAGTTGAAATGAGATCCATGTTGCAGCTCAATATGAATATAAATTTTGATACTGAGGAAACACAGGCTGTGATTTTAAAAAATTATTTCATGCTTTTCTGTGAATTCCCACTATTGCCTGAAATTCCCTTTTTCCTTGAAGAAAAAATTAAAACAAAATTCTTGGAAGAAACCAAGCAAAAAAGGTGAAAAAAACAGACCAGGACAGCTTTCTTGAACTGAAACATAAAACCTGGCATCATTTATTTCAGCAGAATAGTTTACTGAGTAATAAAAAGCAACATTTCATCCAAATCAGATTATAATTAAGTGAAACACAATAATTGAGCACATCAACTTCTTAAACTTACTTTCTTTGTGTTTAACATAAATATCACATAAAGCATCAGCTAGAACAGTTTTCCTAACTGACCTTGTACACCCATCATTTTTCCACTGTTTTTATGGAACAAACAGCATAAACCATCCTTCAGAACTGTAGATGTGGGAGTTGAGATGCAGTTTCCTCTTCAGAATGAACTAGGACACAAATGTGTTTTTTAGGATTGAATATATGCTATGTTTACAGCAAATATTTCAGTGTAAGACAGAGAACAAAAGTACAAAATAGAGTCCAATGAAATGTGCCAAGTGCTTCATACTGCTTGAAGTCCTGCTGGGTTTTATTTTTTTCAAAGAACATACCAATTAAGTTGGGAATGGGTATGCCAAAATGGCAAAAAATTATTATCACATAATAAAAAGATAAATAGGAGATGTGTGAAAAGAAAGATAGACCTTCAAAACAGGTGGATAGAGGAAAGTATAAATAGCAAGAAAAATTATATTATTTCATATTTGTGTTTGGTATTCTCTTATACCAAATCTACATTTATGGCTTAAGCAATCCAGTAAGGGCTAGTTCCTATCAGATCCCCTTGGGTGAATCATTGGCCAGCACAGAATAATGCTGCCATGTGTACAACTAAAACACGCCTCACCACAAACATAGAAAGAGTTTTACACTGCTTAAACTTTTAAGATGCAGAAAGCTCATACTGCTTACTTCAGTGAGCTGCATTCTTTGATAAACATTGGTAAGATGCACAAAAGTTGTTTAGAGAATCTCAATATACAGACTAGCCAGGCTTTAAAATAAAATAGAGAAATAACCTAATGAATGGCCACATTCTGTTCTGATTTTTGAAGAAAAGCTTCCAAAGAATTGAATGACAGTGAAGTTTTCTTGGAATAAATTGCACAGGAAATTCATGTTTTGAGATAACTGTTATATACGTGACAGACCAGCACAAAAATCTAGGAACTAGCAAGTATTTTAAAGAACCGAGTGGAACTTAAAATGTGTGCGGGCCTTCTATTGCATCCCTACATGAATGAATTTTGCTCCAAATGAGGCAGATAATATACAGAAATAATTCATGTTTAATGTAGAGGATATTAAAATTTTGCTGTTTTTAATCTAGTGGAAGCTGAATCTGAAACCAGCTATATCTTTAAAATAATTGCATTATTTTTAATAATAAAATTATTAATGGGAAGTTGTGAATGATAACTTCAGCATAAGTTAATCCTTGAACAGATTTCAAGTGATTTATAATTTATCTTCAATAGTACTTTTTTTGTAATGCATAAATAAATGTGAAATAACAAATGGATCATATATAAGCCATAAATTCAGACATTTTAAGTTAAGAGTCTGTCTTTTGTTGCCTTGTCTTACAAAAATAATTCAATTCTCAGTCATTTTTACAGTCTAATACACTCTAAATACGAGTATATGATATATATTTTTCTTTGCAAAATGATGTAAGCAGTAACTTCTTTGTGTGTTTTACCAGTGTAAGATGTTTAGAATAAAGCCTTTATAGTGTTTATAACTACTGTACACACATAGTCTGAATGTTGCTAGACTACAGTTTTGAATAAGGCTGTAATAATATACTCCTGTAGCTTGAACTTAAAGTAAGTACACAATGGGTGCTTTTGTGAGATTTACGGTTATTTCATTCCTTATGGGAATGTAAGTTTCAGGGGTGTGTAGCATATAAGCTTTTTCTTTAATACAATTGATTTTGCTTCAGTCATTTAAAGAGCTGTCAGAAAATAGTTGGGAAGGGATCAGAAAACAATGGTAATTTGCCAATTTAAATGTTTAGCTGCTTTTGCAAAAGTCAAAAGTGGAACATTCTCCAGGAAAATCCTAAGAATATTAATGCCACAAACTTCTGAGTAGGTCAACTGGTCTAAGAATTTTCATGTTACCTCCTTTTTTATATTTACCTAACTATTTTGGGCCAAATCTTTGGCCCCAGACTGGACAAATATGTTAGCAATGCTGGCAGAGCGGAGAGGCAAGTGACCTGTAGTAATTGGCCACATAAGGATTTCTTTGGCAAAGAGGAGATGGTGGAGACAGGAGTGGTTTGAAGCCAGGGTACCTAGCCATGCCTCACCGTTCCTCACAGATCCGAAGAGATAGGAAGATTAATGTTGGGTTCTGGAAATCTTAATCAAGCAGAAAACATCCTTGCTTTAACCATGTACAACTGAGCTGAATTGTAATGCAGCTTGCAGTAAAGTATGGTTTTATCTCCTTACTCCAAGGTCCTATGATACACAAAACTGTAGTGAGATACAAGGATTAAACATGTTGAATTTAATGTTATAAAAAATACCATTAACATGAATGCCTTTAAGAATGACAAATAAAAGAAATCATAATGGCCAGAGTCATAGGTTAGAAACTCCAACTCTTCCTTTCAGGGAGAGTGGTTAGAATTTAAATAAATGCTCTGATTTCTTCTGCCCTCCCCATCCTATAAAATTTAATTACTTAGAAAATGATAACACTCATCTCCAGTAACATAAGCCATCCATATAGTTTGTGATATCTTAAAATAAGGCTTTCTGGGATGTAATGCAGCAACTTGAGCAGAATTTACAGTGACAACCTGATCAGCTCTAAATAATAACAGGGCTCAAGTGAGAGGTAGGTGTCCAGTTACTGGGGGGTGTGTGCCCATGTTTAAGTGCTAGCAAATGGGTAGCAGTTTGAGACACTTCCCATTTAGGTGGTACAGTTACCACGTTTACAGTTCCACAGTGAGATACAGGTAATTTAAAGCTCACAGTTATTACTCACCCAGCAGCAGAAATGCACACCATGTCTGATTTTTGTTTAACATGTAAAAGAGAACTGCATTTATGAATGACAAATTTGGTAAGCTTTTAACTTTCCTGTTACTCTGATCAAGTTCTTTACCAGTTAGATTAATTCTATAGTTTGCCATGCATTTGGTGCATTCTCAGGTAAAAAGTATCTCTGTAAATTCTGCTTCATTATCCTCAGATGACCTGCTCCCTTTATACTTTGAAATGGGTGGTACTTGGACAAATATACACTGTCCCATTGAAATGTGGATATGCAAAAGAGTTTTGCTGACTTGATAAACATTCAAAAGAATTTCTGGGTTTCTTAACTTAGTCTGTCCTTTAGGGCTTAACAGTGACAACCATCATTTTATCAAGACACCTCACAGCCCCGTCCTAAACAGATTTTTTTCCTTCTTGCTGCTTATAAAAAGGCAATTTGCAAACTTTTTGGGAGGAGGGGTAGGGGTGGATATTAGGGTTCTGCCTCTTAGTGTCATCTATAACACAAGAGCAGCTTGCACTGAATCATTCTTTAAGTATATTCTATAACTCTTATTCGAAGAGTTGTAAAAACAACTTTTCTGAAAACATTTTTGGCATTAATATTTTAATGTTCTTTGATGAACAATTGAGGATGCTTTGTTTTGTGAATTTATTTATTCTAAGAAATATCAGAAAAAGATTAGTACCAGCAGTTAGATGGGCGGATTAGAGAGAATAAAGTGTGTAGGGCCTGGTGACAACTATGTAGAATTTTGCTGTGACCATGTGTGGGTTTCTTTTTCCTTTGCTTTGTGGAAACAGTCATTAATGTGAACATTTTCTGTGCCTAAAAGTTGTGGAGGAGGTACATGTGGGTTTTTACCGGTAATAGTTTATACTCCTGACAACATGCAATCCTAAAACAGAAATGTTCCCATGTGAGGTAGGTGTTCAATTTTATGGATAAAGTATTGAAAGATGTTTGCAGAAAATAATTTGCAAGCAAATACATTAGCTGAAAATTGTTTTCACAGAACATTTATCAGACCATTTAAAAAGTGAAAATTTAGTGAAAAATCCCTAGCTGTTTGTAAATCATCTGCAAATCATCATTTGCAAACAGGAGTATAATGACTGTGTCAAATGAATTACTGTGATGGTTTTGCTTGCTGCTAGCCAGGTGTACCATACTTATACAACAGATGTTTGAATTTCTCAAGCTGTGCAGAGGCTTTAAGAGTCGGGCTAGCAGCACCAGCAATGACAGTACTACATATTATTTTAATATTACCTGACACAGAGTATTCATGATTTGACTGTATTGGTTCCCAAACGTGAAGTACTTTGGTTTCCCAGTAACTCTGTAGTGTCATATTTATCAAAATCAGAGTTTGATCAATGAACAATAAAGACTCAACATTTAGGGTCTTGTAAATAAGCTTTATATTATTTTGCGTATTGATTTAGCCAATGATTAAGGATTTGTAAGAGACTGGTTTATGGAATGTCCTTTTGAATTTTAGCATAGAATGACACAGTGGTCAAGAAGTTATAGATTCGTTAGACTATTCAAACACATCTGGCACTGTTTCTCCTAAAATTGTATAATAGTTCGATAATACTTGGCCAATATTGCTCTAAAGAAGGTTGGGAATACATTGAAATATACAGTTCTTTGAATAGATTATGTAAATAGGCATGTATGTTCAATAACTAGTCAATATTAAAAAGGCATCCTCCAGGGCACTTAGGTATTTCTGCTACTGGAGCATATTGATTCAGTGTTACATGTGAAGTACAACGGAGATTCTCTTCCTTCAGACAAGTTACATTCCTTAGCTTTACTAAAGGTAATGATCCAGAAATAATAGGAGAATATTTTTATGAGTATTTTAATATAGAAAGTATGTTATTAGTTAATTAACCCAAATGTAAGAAGTAGATTTAATTAATTTGTAGCCAATAAGGGCTTGACCATGGAATGGGTTCAGCAACCTGACCTTTACTCAGCAAAGCATTTGAATATACATACATCACTGAAAGAAGAGACATTATGTCACTTAGTACAACTATGTACATGCTTACAGTAAAGCTTGTGTTCAATCGCTTGCCTGGCAGTGATATAAGCCTATTTTAGTTGAAGTGGGGTATTGCTCCAGTATGCTTAAAATCACACATACGAAAAAGGCAACATTACATAGTGCAAAGCTAGATATCGGAAGGTAAGATGTGTCAAAAGTAGAGGTAACGCACCCTTAATTGAGTCTTCCCATGTATTTGCATTGTCAAAATAAATCAGATCTGATATTGGGTCCTCAGGAGGAAGTCTTAATTTCTGTAGACTGTTACCATAGAAAAAAGAACATTTGTTCTTTTTTTTTTGAAGTACTTTGCTTCAAAAACTCAATCTTACACATTAAATCCTGAAGAACAAATGGCATTCTGATCATGGATTTAAATAAAAATGAAAAGCCAGCAATAAAATATCAAAAGTATTTCTATGTGACGTAGGAGTCTACCTAGCACTTAAGTAGTAAATTACATACTTACAGTTAGGCAATGTTACTTAGTCACCTGTCTGCCATTTTAGGTACTTACAGGTAATCTTGAGGTCCCCTCATTAACAGAAGCTCTTGTCAGGAGTTTGGAGGATTTAGATTTTGGGTACATGATGTCTACAGTAGCAGTTACGCATCACACAGGTGCCCGAAGCCTTTTGATGATCTCTGTCCAAGTGGTAGTTTACAGTATGGTTTAAACAAACACATAAAATACATAAAAGAATCAACGTCTGGTAGTTACTAAACAGTTTACTCTCCAGTTGTCCTTGGGGGGCGCTAAGATGAACCAATACCATACGGGACCAGACTGTGAACCCCAGAGGAATGCATGCAGCCTTTCTAGGAAACCACTCACTTTTCTCTCATTTGGACTTGCAGAAGGTCTTCCCTCCTTTGAACACAGGAAATCATGTTCCCCTCTTGTTTTTCCTTCCAGACAACAGCCTCAAATTCCAATCACCACGGGAACGGGGGTTGTCTATCCTGGTGCTATTACCATGGCGACTACCACGCCATCACCTCAGATGACATCAGATTGCTCGAGCACCTCTGCCAGCCCTGAGCCCAGCATCCCTGTCATTCAGAGCACTTATGGTATGAAGACGGACAGCGGAAGCCTTGCTGGAAATGAAATGATAAATGGAGAGGATGAAATAGAAATGTACGAGGACTATGAGGATGATCCCAAATCAGACTATAGTAGTGAAAACGAAGCCCATGAGGCAGTCAGTGCCAACTGAGGAGTGTTCACAGAATTAAAGTACTCAGACTCATTTGGGTTTTTTTGGGTTTTTTTTGAACAAAAGTTCTTAAAGAGCCTGCATGCATGTGTGGCTCCTACAGTTACATCAGCAGAATGGTCTTAAATGTTTCTTAACGTGTGAGACAGATTGTTTCCCTAATTTTTCATGAACTTTTTTTTTGTTTTTGTTTTGTTTTGTTTTTTTTAATTTAGATGAAGACATATATTAAATATCAGACATCAGGACTTGAAAACTTATATGAATCAATAGCTGTCTTACAAGTCTTACCTTTTGTCTTTTTCCTTTTGGATGCTGATAAAGGTTTAAGTTACTGTTTTAGATGGGGGTTATACATTCTCACTCAGGTATGCTGTGCCAGCCTACAGGTTGTGAATGTGTTTTTATTCTGGATTATTTTAGAAAACAAAAACTGCAGATTTCATATTGTGAAACAGAACAAGTCCGCAAGTGTGCACATCTGTGCATCATAGCTCGTCTTTAAAAAATAGTCTCTGAATTCCATTTTTTTCCATATGTATAGCTGAACTTCTGATGTGCCAAACTTTTCATAACTTTTGAATCTTAACATTTAAAAAAAGTCTTAAAGGAGACACTGTAAAGTCTTAGACAATCCTTTGGCATCTTAAAAAAATTATATATAAAACCTAATTTTTTCCAGAATATGGTAAAGTACTCAGGAATCTGGAGACAGGATATTCTTAAGTAGTGAACATGGTTGCCATAGTGCATGTGCCCAATTGCTTTTGCCTCTTGATGTGCCATTAGTGTGAAATTTTAAGTAAGCACAAAAGAGCGATCACCAGCTATGGACGGGCCTGTCTTAGCAGTGTGAGGCCACCTCTGATTACATTCTCTACCCCTTTGCTTTTAACCCTTGCATTCAGTCTTAACACATTTTCTCTTAAATAATTTATTCATTCCAGAATGTCAAGGGTCCAAATACTTAATATTTATTTTTAAAAGTACTGTTGGTGGCATTACACTTACAATTCCTTATTGATATTTTAAAGAGCCCCTTCTTTCTCCTCCCCTAAATTACACAGGTATATGAAAATAAAAGTGCACCTGCTACTAAAATGAACATGACATTTATGAATGAGAAATTCAGTTGTTCCTGTAACACTGTATGTTCAAGGAGCACTTGGAAACACTCTGCTATATGTAATGCAAAATGAAGTGAGTACTTTTATATGTACATACAGTAGAAATATTCCTAAAAAATTGTGTTTATAGTTATAAACCTCTATACTTAGGCAGCCAAGGCAGATGTAAAATCCAATTGCACATAGAGTCCACCATGATAAATTTTTAGGGCCTGTAGAATCCTGCAGTGAATCATGGCTCCATACATCATGTTCCTGTTGCCACCTGAAGGAACTGTTTGCTACCTTAAGTATTTATGCAGTGATTTATATGTGAGACTCCTAGTGGGAGAGGGAAGGCCACAGAAATATCTGACTTGCAAAGCTGGGAAAATGGTGCATCAAAAATATTTATTGAATATTAGTCATGTGGGAATGTGAGCCAGGCCTTGATAAATGCTTGTCAAGTGCTTCGGGATCTTTGGATATAAGGTGCTATAGAAACTAAGATTTTTATTTATATTACTACTAGTAACAATGCAATTGCTAGAGAAAATTCCAGGAAATATAAAAGAGAGAGAGATTCAAAGATTGCAAATTTATTAAATTTCAGAGACGGAGAAGAAATTGCCTTTATTTTTTTCCCTCACACTCCACTTCTGTTCACAAATACATCACTGTATATATATGCAGATCCAATGGGCCTAATGAATACATGTGCTGAAGCTCCTTGACTCCCTCAGCTTTTATTTTGAATTGGATACATTCAGCATGTTGGTGATAAATTCAGACTCGGGCTGAGAGGTATGAGTGGGCCTAGAGCAGCTCCTCTTGAAGTCTGTGGGAATATTCCCACAGAGCTGAACGGGCTGTGTGCAGGGCCCAGACAGTGGAAGAAGTATAGTGTTAATGCTGGCTATCCTCATGCTATCATCCTATCTTGCAGAAATTCACGTGAGGTGCAATGATAAGATGCTGTATGAGGAGCAATCATTTTCCTCGTAGCCCCACTAATATCTATTTGAGCAGAGATAGCCATTGTTGCCACTGTAGGAATCACATTTAAATGTGCGAGAACAACCCCCAAGACAAAGAACATTGTTCAATTTACAGGACAATTTATAAAGATAATGGCATAGAAACACAACGGTCAAATTTCTCTGACCATTTTGTAATTTGGAACAAAATGCTATATTTTTAATATTTATTTAAATGTGTTCTGAGTCCATGTCTATTAAGCAATAAACTGGTCTAGCCAAGACTTTAAAGGCATATGCTGTGTCGTTAGCTGGTGAGCGCCCTCTTTAAGCTGGCTAAGGTACTGATAGAAAGTGTTTTTTGTTCTTATAATTGCTTGGGAATTTGAACTGGTTTTAATACATTCAGCTCAGATTGGGGGGAGGATACCATTATTTCCTACAAAAATGACTATTTATTAATGTCTTACATAATTCTCCAGTTAGAACTATCTCTCCCTCCCCCCATGTCACTTTCTTTCTCTCTTGCTCTCTTTTTTTCTGGTTTTGTTGCATAGGTAGAATGCTGTATTGCTAGCATTGTATTTTATGTAATTATTTTTTTGCACAAAGGCAAACATTTAGATTAGTTGGTTAATTTTTTTAAATTTTATGACCATGCCAAAATAATATTCTGCAGGCTTGTGGAGAACAAAGGACTGTTCTTTAGGACTGAAACTTGATTTTGCTTGTAGTACAAAAAAACACACACTCACAGATGTTGTTTCGTAAGTGTTATAAGCACTGGATATAAATGGTATTTTTTATCACTTCTGACTAATGTGAAACTGTTGTACGAAAACTACATGAACAAAAGTCATCTGTTTCGACTCGTGTGGGCCTGCCTCACAGTTGCCGGATTTGAGTCATTTTTATGTCTTGTTATTTCATTTATTTATGCAAAATACATGTATGTATGAACACTTTGTTTTAGCTCCAGCCCTGCCTCAATGCTGATGCTCTGTATGTTAAAGCCACATTCTTGAAAATGACTGGCTGTTCAGGAATCGCCAGCTGGTAAAAATTGCATTTATTGGCTGGGGGAGTGGGAGGAACATATTTGAATCTGAATTGTGCATATGAGCATTTTATTCTATTTATTAGCCGACATTGGCTCTAAAATGTCAGTAGAAATCAAGGAAGGACAATCATAGGGATAAAAACCAACAAACATTTCTACTTTATTAATCGGAGCTCAAAACAAAGTTTTTGATGAATTTACCATCTCATTTTAGAATTTTTTTAAATTGTGTAAATATAACATAGGAAATAGAATTTTATTTTTTGTTCATGGATACTTAGTGAAGTATAAGTTATGTATTTACTTTTGTTCTATATCAGTGTATGTTGGTCCATATTAAATGCTGACAAGTCACTGTACCTCATGTAGATGCTGAATTTACACCCGCAGTGTGAGCGCAGTATTGTGGACCTGTAGCTGGGACAGCAAGATGCCTCACTTGTGCTCTCACTGATTTTTAATAGCATATTCCACAAACACAGAATACTTCCTTCTTTTTTAGAAAGTTGATACATTAAACACACCAAATTTCCCATACATTTGATAGGAAACACAGTTAGTCTTCTGAATCCAAGTAAAACTGATGAGATATTTTGCTTCTTAACAAGAATGGCATTTGGAAGTCAAAAGCATATCCCTGGAAAGATTATCGTGACTAAGATGGCCCTTGCAATGCAGTCAAGACTTAATAATATCAAGCCTTTATTTTCTGCATTCATTAAATCACGTTATTGTCATATTAGGGTATAATACCAGAGGAAATTGTTCACACAATACACGAAGAGGACTTGTGGAATTGCTTTCTAAGCATAGTGTTTGAGCCCCCCTTAATAACTCTGACTTAAAAAAATAACAACTCCATTCAGGTAATGCACAAATATAGTACTACTATTTTCTCTGTGAACAGACAGTTTATTTAATTAACAGATACAATATATTTTGTTTTTGGAAAATTATAAAATACTTATTTTCAAGAGAAGAACACTCCTGAAACAATCTGATACCAGCTAGAATAGTTCATATTTCATAAAAATGGAAGATAAAAGTCTTAATGGAAACAGAACTGCTTTCCAGGGTTCAGGTTTACATGGAGAAATGACTCTGACGAAGTGGCCCAATTCTGGTCTGCCTGTATGTTTGGGCATCACCATTTAGCATGCGAAACCGCCTGCTGAGGATACATGGGATCACAATGTGCTCCTAAAATCAGTGTACTCAGGTGCAGCATGAGGCAGGGGGAGGGCAAAAGATGGGATTGCTGTGGGATGGGAATGCAAAACAAACAGCAGCGTTAGTCACAATAAATACAATACCCTGTGCAAAGTGTACAGCTGTGGGCAGTTCCTGCTTTGAGTACAAACACAATCACTTCCCAATGCAATTTAAAACATAGTCCTCTCTCTGGGTTGGCTTTCTGGTTTTGTTTTTTGATCATATCAAAGGCATGGCATTTCAAAATAATTTCCTAGCAAAACATACTACAAGATTAACACCCCCATCCTCCCCCAGCAAAACACTTACCTACCTGCTTAATATTAAGCATGTTAGTACTTCCATGGTGGTCATGAGGACCAGTGAAGCGTCGGTGTTAAGCGGGGCAAACTTTGCTGAGCCAGGGCCACAGTGCGAACAACTGCACTGGAGATGCAGCCAGCAGAATGTATGATAGAGTTCTTCATGTTTTTACGACAAGTTAGTGAATGGGCTTGGACCCTTGGTGTTTTGCATGCTTTTTTAAGATTCAAGTTGGCACTTAAGCATGTTCTTTTAAAAGAATAATACTATATGACCTCATTTGATCTTTCACAAAACACTTACTCTTTTTCCTTTAAAAAAAACTTCCCCCAAACCTTTTTTGTTATATAACCCATTAATATCTGCGATTCTTCTCAGATCAAACTACATTTTTGATATTACTGTAATGTCCTGCTACAAAAGGAAAAAAAAAATGTATATGCAAATATATTTTATTTTAATCCATCGCCCTTTTTTAACTACCAGATTTGTTGGAAATGGTGACAAAGAAGTATTCTGAGATTTCACACGCTGGGTAGAAAGGGGGTGGGGTGGGGTGAACTGGGCTAAAGGAAAACTTATCAAATTGGTATTTATGGCAATATGAAAGCTATAAAGCAACTTAGTGACATGGCTTGCTTTGTAATTTCCGCTTTCTAAAAACCACAAGTGAGGTCCTTGGTGCTCTTGGAGTATGGGGAATGTGCAAATATTTAACTGTTTGTATGCTGCACATTGCAGACCTGCTAGTGTGCATTCTCCGTTTGTCTTCCTTTGTCATTTGTGTTTTGCTTTCTAGAAAGCAACGGTTTTTTTTCTTGTACCCTTCTTCAGCTTGTAGCAAACTAGAATGCTTAGCATTTATGTTCATTCATTATTGTATTTCCCATGTAAAAATTTTTTTATTACATTAAGACAAGCTTATAAGCTGTTACTACATAACTTATCTTACTGTAACTCTTATTTCCTGACATTGTAATTTGTTTGTGATGTATATTGTGAGATTGTACTCTATGTTAATTTAATCAGCACAATTCACTGACATGCTGGACTGACATGCTAGCTGCTGTTTCAAATTGTAAAGTTTGTGTAGAGCTGTTGGGACAACTGAGACTCTTGTCAAGGTACTATGCTTTGATTCCTATAGCAACACTGTGGGTGCAGCTCTTAAAGGTGAGGGCTGCTCGTTGGACACCCACTGTCTAACTTAATGGGCAGGTTTTCTTTGTAGAAATTCTATATACAATGCAGGTACCTACCTGGGCCCATGGCCGGTAATTATTTGGGCGTTTAGAGGAAAAACTAGTGTCTATTGCTGCTTTGAATATGTTTTAAAGTCTGAAAATGTAAATAGTTTATCAAAAAAATCTTGTACAGTCCAGTGTAAAGTTTTTAAATGAACTTAAAGGTTGCCATCACATCTCACACTCTCCTCTTGATACAGTAAAAAAAAAAGAAAGAAAAAAGTTTGCTAAGGATACTGATTTAAAAAAAAATCTGTTCTCAATTTAAGAAAGAGAATAGTTATTCTTAGCTCTGCTTCATTGCATAAACAGACTTCTTGGATTTTGTTGTGCAGTATTGACGTGAGGTAAATTAAATATTAAATAATCTTTCAGTGGTACTTTTGAGAGTCTTCTCCTCCTCTGCCTCAGTTATTAATGGAAAAGACAAAATTGAAAGACACTGTCCATATACAGTATGTTCTGGTGTACATTGGCACCTTACCTACATGTTTCGGGTGGGGGGGATTTTTTTTTTTTTTTTTTTTTTTTTTTTGCACAAGGTGCTTTCCTGATATGTTAAACATGTCATCCTTGGGTGATACAGTATATGCCATGATAGGGGTTTAGACCCCTCAGGGGAGTGTCTATAAGACTGCCTATTTATGCTCATTTACCTCAAGACTGTCCTCTCTACCCTTAATCTATTCACCATCACTCCATCTTTTGTACTGCTGTTGACACTTACAAATTAAAGATAAATTTTGTTTTATGAGATGTGTGTGTGACTTCTTCTATGCATCCCTTATTATTCCTTTGAAGTTAGCAATAAAGATTGACCATGATGAGCTGATGGACAAGAAAATGCAACTAGGCCTGTTCAGCCGGCCTCCTTTAAATTTAGCAACTGCATCTTCCAGCTCTGAAGTTTTCCCCATGCCTTTCCCTTCTACAAAGGCATTTATCAGCCTCTGAAATCCATTAACACCACATGCTGTAAAAGACATGCATGATAACCAACCTAATTTGCTAATATTCACTGGGTACCGTCAATTTTGTAAGCAGGAAGTGCTGTTGGTAGCAACATAATCTCGGAAGGATTTTTATGAGTAGAAATGAAACAAAACAGTTCTCATGTTTCTTCTTTCTTTGCCTTCCCTTTTCCCGCTGCATATAACATTAAACAAACTAACCAAACTTGACAACAAAAAGCCCTATAGTTGCCATATTGCCATGTCTGTAAACTGCTGCCATTTGTGTATTATGATTGGCTTTTGGCTTAGTAATTAGTCATGGTTCTCATAGGAAAAGAATAAATTACATTGAAGTATACTGTACTATAATGTAACAGAACATTTTGATTGTGCATTACATCAGATTTCAGCCTAGTTTCAGTTATTGCACAAACCACCCTGAAACATCTAGGTGGGAAAGAATCCTTACTTCCCTGGAGAGAGCATCATACATGAAATTATTACAAATGACACACTGCATTATGAATCTATGTGATTAAATACTTCAGGGTCAAAAGTGGATGTAATGAAGTTGCTGACCAACATCTTATAATGGATAAATACATAAATATTGACTTGTGCAATTTAAGCTTTGGTTTCTCGTAAGCAATCAACTAGTTACTTAGTCAAATTGTGACACTAAAGTGGTCTTGAGGAGAAGGCAGCAAAAACCCTGTATTTCTGCTACTGAATCTACAACAGTTTGACAAAATGTGGCAATGGCCATACCGTAAGTTTGAAAAACAGATTTAGGCACTAGATGACAGTCAGTCCAGCTTAAGCTACTAAGCTCAAAGGCACCTGGAGATGAAGCATCATGTCATTGGGCCCGAATTTTCCTTTCATATGATACACCTGACCTGCGGTCCAATGGTCTGCTGCTGTATTTTCATATTGCTCCACTTAAGTCAACTTATGCCATCCAAATTTTAGCTTTTTCTCTGTTTTCCCTACACACACCCCTTACCACATGATTTGTCTCCTTTTCTTGCTGGAATCTGCAGCTGTGAATAACGATCAGTAATCTAGGAAACACTGATGGTGTCAGTTGCGTTGTTACATGGGTGCAATGAAAAGCAAGCTGAGGAATGGCATACAAAAAGTCACTGCTTCCTGCAATAGTAAGAGACAAAATGTTTATTTGACACCTCTAGATGTCAATCTAAAAAAATATGCACAAATTACCATGCAGGACAGGGTTCTGTCTCCACACATACAACAATCTTCCAGAGAAAGTAGAGCATTGGAGGCCGCAGAGCAGCATGCACGTTGTTCCTGGTGCCGAGAGGACTAGCGTGCCCAGGACAGATGGGTGGCCATGCACAGGCAGCATCTGGTTTCCTTCCCTGGAGGAAACCAACTCGGTCATGCTGGCTTCCCTGCGCTACCCACGTTGTCACTCTACATGACTATCTATCTTAGCCTCCAGAAATTTTACTAACAATACAACGTATGCACCAGGTCACTGCAAGGGAAAGTTACCACAGTGCTGGATGAGTAATAAATAAGCCTCTTGGCCTCCTAAATTACTGTTGTTATTCCACTCATCACAGGAAAGATCTACTGCACTGGAAGCCAAGCCACTCCTCTGGCACCAAACGAGTGACAGAGCACAACCAAGATGAGAACTGAGGCGCTCCTGCTGCTTGGGTCCATTCTCCTTCCCTCAGACGTGTTTCTCCCTCTGGCTGAGTACTGAAATGCAGCTTCATAACACAAACTCCACTCACCAGCTGCAGCGGCTGGTGAGGACTGACCGCAGTTAGGGGTTTTCAGGATTACAAGGTTCGGTGTGATGGCCTGTCTCCCCACTGGTTACTTGCATTTTCCTGTGGCAGTCAGTTGCTACCACAGTAGCCCAACAGCAGCAGCTCGCAGGGGAGCGGGGTGGGGAGGAAGGGGAGAAAAATAGTAGTTGATTTATTTCTTTAATATATGGTTTACAATAGAAAATATGAGCTCCAGGTTGTGTCTCTGAGCAGTTAATGACCAGCTGGGTTAAGGGCCTTCAAATACTGCCATTGGTCATTAACTGGCAGGAAGTATCCTTCCTGTCATCTATTATTGCTTAATTGTATCAAGACCCACTACAGTGGAGGACTGTTAAACCTGTGGATTAATTGGAATCTGACCCTTAGTAGTTCTAATAATATCAAGGCCATTGCAGGTTAGCATTTGGGTTCTTGACATGACAGGCCATAACAAATTTCTTCAGAGCTGTTCTGCTTTATATTAATGCCTATTGGATGATTGGCACAGTAAAACATAATTGCCCTGTAGAAATCACTGTGGTCAGTTGTATTAAGAACTACTTAGGGACATTTTAATTTACTTTGACACCACAGACTTTAAAAGCTTCTATACTTGTATTAAAACCTACTTAGAGGTCTGGTTGCTGTTGTAGCTCATCAGCAAAGGATCACTCGCTACGAAAAAAGATAATTATTTGAGCTTTAAATAATTCTCCTCAAATAATCAAATTACAAAAGAAGTGCATATTGATTATTTTGGGGTTTTTTTTGCCACTTCTCTGGTTAATTAGCTACTATCAGAACGTGTGAAGAAACCAACTAATCATTTTAAATTAGGTTTCAAAAATGGGATGTAAGCTCAAAACCTGTAAACATGAAGTACAAAACCCCCTGACTCTTGCATTACTTCCGCAACATCCAGCTTTAATTTCATGAATGAGGTACCTCACACTTCAGTCACATGACTAAGCTCCTTTTTAAGTCAGGCCACACGGGGTTATATTTGCAAATCAGGAAATATAAATATTGTGCTATGATCCACAGCCATGCAGCCGGACCCTAGTCTGGAAGACACTACAATGAGTAAGTTGAAAGGTATCTCTGCCACCAAGACCCCATGATGGCTAATAACGTCTTTTTAGCTACTGTATGTTCACAACTAATTAGTCACAAATAACCTACAAAATTGAAAACACAGTAACTGTCCTACCAGGTTAGATTACTAGTCCACCTAGCCCAGTAATTTTATGTTCAACAGTGGCAATAGGAGATAGCATCTAATAAGAGCACCTGAGCCTGGCCAACATCTGCGGCTCGTTCTCATATTCCTCAGCATCTACAGTCACCGTGTTGGGCTGCTAATGGGTATGGCTCTTTCCTGGTCAGGAACACGGTCTGGTATTTTGGTTGATGAAGTGATTGGGGGCAAATTGGCAGTTAAGTTTGCAGCGTGATCTTTCAATGAAGGGCCTTGATAAGGAGTTTTGCAACAGCCCTGTTCTTTTAATGGAAGAAAATCAGAGAATCAAAACAGTCAGTCTAGGTACAACTGAATTGCCAAGTCCATCAGATGATCTAAAGTATTTAGGATGCTAAACTTCTCCCATTTTTTGCAGGATCTGGTTAAAACTTAGCAGACTTAATTCAGAAAATCTGGAGATCATTGATTTTAATGATCAAATGACTCAATCACAATGAAATATCTTTCATTCAAACATCAGGAAATCCACACTTGATGAAAGACTTAGTTAATTCTGCTAGAATAGCTGCAGCTGCTGGCAAACCAAAGGGTAACTGCTGGAGAGAGAAAAAGAAATCCCCAAAACCCACCCACCCAAAAAGAAATGCAAGTCTTTTGCCACATGTTGAGAGATCATGCAGGAAAAGGGGCTTTTGGAAAAAACAATAGGTACAAACTACCTATTTTGAGGAGTGTGACTGTAGAGACTAGCAAGCTCTCTAGTTTTGACAATTACAATGTGGGTTGAAAGAAAAAGTGGGGGACAGTCAGTGTATATGATCTTATCTGTATAGCTTCTCCTGTGGACAGAGCCTGCAAAATCTCCCTAACGCTGCTTTGATTTTTATATGTCTCCAACTATGGGAGGAAAGCACTAGATAACCTAGCAGATTTAGGTTATTTTAAGGAAAAAAAGGGCTTATTTCAAGGAAAATGAGTAATTATGAATATTTACGTTACGCTATTTCACTGAGGTGCAGTAATCTGTACTAAGAATGGCAACACTTCAGTTCTCCCATGCATACATGCATGCACCTGTAATAGTCTATAAAAGAGTAATGGCTCTTTTATCATATGATAACTTGTTTAATGATCATTTTCAGTATTTACAATTTATCAGTTATTTAAGGTGGACCTCTAAAACTACAAGATTATGAGCAGATTAATATTATTAGAAATCACCAGCTCCTCCCCGCCCCTCCTGCCATCAGCGGGGAAGACTGCACAGTGGGCAGCAAGACTGCGAAGTTCAGCCACCTTGTCAAGTCACGTCCGTTGGTCGTTACTACGCATTTCTTAGTCCAACATACGGTAGAACACTTCCTTCTGAGATGCCGTCCAGCGTTTCACAAATTCATAGTCACGGTGCTTCTGGGCTGTCACAGCGAAACGCGCCTCAGCGCCGCGCTGGAGCCTTTCAGAGCGCATCGAAGGGCGACGCGGCGCGCCCGGGCCCCGCTGCGCCGCGGGCGCGCTGACTGCGCGGCCCCTCAGCGCCAGAGCGACGCTCGCAGGTGCCGCTCGCCGCCTCGCCCGCCCCGGCCCCGGCAGAGCTGAGCCGCGCGCGCGGGGGGCTGTTGGTAACGGCCGTCCAACGGCCCGGCACGCGCCCTGGGCAGCGAACCGTTAGTAACGGCCGGCCGACGGTCCCGCCGCGCGCACAGCGGGGCTGAGGGCAGCGGCTGCCGGCGTCCGCCGCCACTGCTCCTGCCGGGTAAGGGCTGCCGCCCCTGCGGCTCCCCTGCGGGCTCCCCGCCCGCGGCTCTGCCCTCTGCGCGTCCCTGCTGTCCTGCCCCACCCCGTCCTCCTGTAGGGCAGCGACTGCAGGGGAAAGGGGGGCAAATACACCCCTCCCCGCTTATACTACTACTACACCACCACCACCACCACCACCACCACCACCACCCCCCCCCCCCCAGCATCTCCAATCCTCCTCGAAAGAGTTGAGCGGTGGGGTTATTTTGATCTGAGGGGACGTAGGTAGCGGTTAAAGCATTTACTCCATCGCATCCGCTGTGGATGCTGGCACTGGGTGGCTGGAGCTGTGGGCAGCCTCCTGGGAGAGGCTGGGGATGATTTGTGTCACAGGGAAGGGGTGGGAAGTGCTGCTGGAAGCGGAAGTGCCTTCAGAAAGACCTCAGAATGGGTAGAGGAAGGCTTAGTTTTTCTTCGTTGTGTAATTCAGTAGTCACAAGGTAAAAACATTCAGAAAAAATTTGATGCTTCAGCTTTAAATTTTGACCCAGCCTCCGTTTTCCCTACTACAGCCTTCGCTGCTGAGGAATTTGCCTTAAATGTATCTGTCCACTTTTGGTGGGACCCAGAGGCTGTTGATGATGCAGTCTGAGCAGGATAGCTGTGGGTCCTGCCCTGAAGGCTCCACCACACAAGTGATTCTTCTTGGACTGTGAGCTGATGCGAAGGGCCAAATGGGCTAAGCGTCCCCTGCTGGCATGAATTTCTGATCTCATGGGACAAACATGGCCTGGGTGAAGAGAGGTCAGAGTTACCTGAGAATGTGAGGGCAGATAATTTTTCTGTCTTTCTCATAGTAGAAGAGGCAAAAGGCAGAGGTTGGAGCACATTCTTATGTTTTCTTCACAGTGTTCTCTGAAGTTTAATGGAAAAAACAAAAGAAAAGGAGAGCTCTACTGTAACTGAGCAAACTTGGTAGGCACCTTACCAAACATGGTGTTTGGAAAGTGCTAAGGCTGTGATGAAGAATGTAGAAGAGCTCACTATCACTGTCTTTCGATAATTTGTGTGATGACAGCAAGAGTGGAGTTACAGAAATGTATTATTTGGTCAACACCTCATGGTATAAAGGGCAGTGAATGATTTTAAATTATCTGGTGGCTCTTTTTTTTTCAGATAACAGGTTGCTTCTTTGAAGTTCTAAGTATGTCCTGCTCCCACTTCTGCCATAGGAACCATAGTTGGTGCAGTGCTTGGCAGTAAGTGCACAGTATTTTTCCAGATACAATCTTGGCATTCATATTAGATGTTATATGCCTCAGACAGTGATTCATAAAGCTACCTTCTTTGATTTAATCCCTCCCTAAAAATCCACTGATCATGCTTAAAGACAGTACACACTTCTTTTACAATGTTTTGATTCTTATACTGCAAGGAGTTTGTGATTGAATTGCAAATGAAATAGATCAGACAGTATGTAGTCCTAAGATACCTGTAAGACTCACAGGTTGTGAAGGACTTCAAATTGGTTCAGTTATTTATTCATTTTTAAGGGGATGAAATATTGGATTTCCACAACAATAAGACCATGCATGGAAACAGTCTGCGTTCCCTTATTCCCCAAACTTCAAAGACAATGAAGTTCTGAAATGAACCTAAAGCACTCTGAAATAATGAGAAGAAAAATCCCGTTCTTTTTGTCTTTTGAAAATGTTATTCCCATGTGAGGGATAAAAGTAAGCATTAAGTAGCTCATGTAGAGAAATATGAAATTTGCTACATTTTCTCAAAGCTTTGTGCAAAACATGCATCTCGGCTTTATTTGGAATGTTATAGTAATCACTAAAGCATCTTAAAATTTTGAGATTTTCTGTCCTGATATTTGCTTATCTTCTTTCACACTCTTGCTTTTAACGTCTAAACACTTAAAATTCAGGCATCATAGATCATGCTTCCCATCTCTCCTCATTTACCTCCAACAGCTTAACCTGCAATTTATTGCAAGGATTGCACCTATAAGTAAAACAGGATCAGACCTTAATTTGTTCTGCTATTTATCCGTTGTGTTAATTGTAGCCACAGGGTTGTATTAAGAAAGTCAAAAAGTACCACTTGTAACTACGGAGTGGCTCTCACCTTTTAAATGGAAAAACACTTATTTTCTAGAAAAAATAGGAAAAACGTGGTTATGAGCTAAATGAAGAAGGCAGAAGGGTTTCTGCTTTTCCATTTTTAATGTAATTAATATAATATTGGCACCCAAAATGTAGCTATCTGGGTGCAAGCCTGTTCCTAGCTTTTACTGCTGTTGGTGGGAACAGATGTGTAATTTCTCACACTTTTGTTTGTTTGTTTGTTTTTTAACTGCAAATGGGGTTCTTGTTAGGCTAATGGATGTTGGGATTTTTACCTCGTGTTAATCAGGAATTTCATCTGCTTGTATTTCTGAATGATGCATTCTTCTTATGCTTGCTTTTTTTCCTCCCAATGCAAGAAAGAAGACAATAATTTACAGTACAAATGACTGAAAGACAAAATTGAAAAATTGCTAAGAGAAATTCTAGTCCTACAACAGCCACCACAGTGGTAAATTTCTGGTACCCTGGAAGGCTTTGACTGAGGGGTCTGCGTTATGTCTCACAGTGCCCACTGAAAATAAGGCACCAAGCTTCAGAATGGTAAATTGAAAAGAAAAATCCCACCTTAAATCTCTTTCAGGGCAGACTTAGAAATAGAGGTATTTAAATTCCACTGAAATGCAATAGGTTTAGAAGTACCTAATTGTCTTAGGCCCCTTTGAAAATCCTAGCCTTAAGATGCTTGATGGTTTTAGAAAACGAACAATAAACACTTTCAGTTCTCAACTTTTGGGAGTGGCTTTCCTTAGCTTGCAATGTTTCTGCTTCCTTTCACAGAGCACAAAACTCTGCTGCATACTGAGGTCTAGGGCTGCTTGATGACTTCAGAGATTTACCTTAAGCCTGATACTTTCTATATTGCAAAGCAAAAAAAATCTGGTAAATAATTAGCCTATCAATAATGAGTTGATGCTGCACACTACAGTGAAATCTGACAGAATACAAGAAATGGGAACTCATTCTCACTTTCTTCTTTTTCATAAAATGTCATTTTTGTCTGTGATTCCTTTTATAGTTTCTTTAAAGATAAACATGCCAGCTAATCAGTGGATAATGTGACTGCTAGAGATGTATTAGAATAAGAACTATTGCTGCTCCTGCCTTCCCAGCCTGTTAAACATTGGTTTAGCAGGACTCCGCCTCACATTACAGCAAAGGTGGGAATTCGTAGTTTGTTTGGGTTTTTTTTTAATTATTCTTGCCTCTCTTCCAGTCCTACGTTTTCAATATGAAAAATCTGACTGGAAAGTTCTGGATGATGAGTGAACAAGCTAGCTGCACCACCAGTGGCTTGGGAGTGTCTCATACCTTGAATTCACCAAAGCCAGCTGGCATAGTAAATGCAAGGTAGGACTGTGTAAAGCAGGGCCCAAGTACCTGCATAGTTCTCAAACAATGAAGAATGGCAAGGCAAACAGCACAGTCCTTGACTTTATCTTGCCGTTACTGGGGTTTGCTTCTTGGTATTGGGATCGCACTGCAAACCTAGTATGTTAACATACAGGTGAGCTCGAGCTGTCCTTGCCCTGTTGCATTGACAGAGAGCTTTTCAGGAAGGAGAAAAACCCCTCAGTCTGTCTGTGTGCTGCTCAGGTGGACGTGAGTGAGGAAGACGACACCTGGGGAACTGAAGTGTTGCCACAGGTGTCTCAAATCTCTGTTTAGCAAAGAACGCCCTATCCTTGGAAGACTCCACTGGTCCACATCAGGATCTCATACACACAAACAAGTTAAGAAGGTATTACACCTGTTTTCTATAAAAGAAGTAGAGGGAGAACTCTGCTTTTTGCTGGTGTGGAAGGAGGGCTTACATCTGTAAAGCTAGAAGGTTTTACTACAAGCACTTGCAAAACCTCGCGCTGCTGTTTCTGAAACGTGCGGCGTCCTAGGTGAGCTATCTGTCCCGAGTTTGTTTAATTTGTTAGATATGTCTCTATAAAGAAAGAGTTAGTGTAAGCTGGTGCTCTTAATATTCTGTCTATCTGGTTATTAGAGTCCTTTTCCTCAGTAAATTGGTTTATTGGGTTGTTTTATTCTGCTTTCTTCACAGCACTAGAGCATGACATCTGTTTCTTTTATTACTCTTTACTTGTTAGAAATATATGTGAAAGTAGGGTTTCTTCAAAGTCTTGCAGCATTTCAAAGTAATTTGGAACTGAGATTATCCAAAGAAATGCTCCTCTGATTTTAAATGTGAAGGCAATAGTACTTCTATTAGTATGTGTTGTGGTGGTGAAGTTCAACACAACTCATAATCAAACGCAGGGGAAATTTGTCTTTGATACTATGGGGAGATTTTCCAGCACAAAGGCCAGTGGCAGATGGAGTTTGGTGACTAATGGCCTTTGAAAATTTCCTTTCTTTTGCTTTATGAGCTTAAAAATTATGCATGTAATACTAGTTGGACAAAGAATTTGTTTTGTTCCTGTGAACTGTGAATACTTTCAAGAAAACCTGTGGTTTGTTCTCTTATTTTTGTCCAGCTTCCAGCAGATACTGATGGATCTCTCTTTTGTGACTAGAAAATAAGGCCTGGGCCACTAATTCCAGCCATGCTAAAATCCCTGTGAGACCTGAAGCAGAATTCAGTAGAATTCCTGAAGAGGAGCTATTGCCCTAAAATGCTGATCCTAACCAACTGGATGTTTTGTGATGTTAGTTTGCTAGTGCACAGCATTCTCCACCCATTCCTTTTCCATCTCTTTTGGTCTGGGTGGGTTATGACAAGATTACATGGGGCAAGATATGTAAAGTCTAGAGAGACGTAAGCGTAGCCGGATTTCCTTGTGCCAGTGTCATGGGAGGGCAGTTTTCCTGGCTCCTTGTATTGAACCATCCATTTAAAAAAAAAAATAGGATAGAGAAAGATTCAAGGATGTGGGTGACAGTCTATAGAAAACAATGCTGGGAACCTTTGAGGTTACCTCAGCTTGCCTGTTTTGGTTTGTGTGCTGTGAATCCATTGGACGCTTGAGATAATTATGCCCTTGTTACCATGTCTTGTGCCAAACTGGTATCTCTCAACGATCTCTGACGACTTCTCAAGGGAATTTTTCTGGGCATGGAGCTTCTTCCTGTCTAGAAGGAAATAGAGAGCTTACCCAGTTATCTGGAAGGATGTATTATTGATGCGGTGGTGCTGTTTTATGCTAGTGGCAACTACAGCAGTATGTGATTAGTCTGTTTCTCAAGTATAATGTGAAGGTTTCTTAGGTTGAGAAATAAGTGGAGAAGGCGGCTGCAATTGCCATTAGCTCTTATACAAGACCAGATAAAGATATACCTAAGGAATACACAGTTCTGGCCCCCTGCTCTCAATGGACAGAGGTTAATAACCATTTTCTACAATACTGAGTTCCACACCCCTTCCTGCTGGCCAAAAAAGGTACTGGCATCAAGGATGTGCTATATCTAGTACTTTTTTTTTTTTTTTTAATCTAAGTGCTGAGAAGCCTGTCTGGCACTGTGTGATATAATATGCTGTTCCAGACTACAGTCCACACAATGTGTATGTTGTACTAAAGATTCTTGAAAGCATATGTGTGGGTTTTCTTTTTAAATATCACCTACAGGTATATGCTATTTCTGGAGCCGTGCTTCTATGTTGGGACATAGAACAGTGCTGCACTGTACAATACCATGTTGTTTTCTGCATGACAGTATAGGGTCACTCTTGCTACCCTGCATATGGCTGAGCTGATTACTTGATTAGAGATCAGAGGGGGATTTTTGGCAAGGGTATAATAGCAGAAATCTGAAGAAAGCTTGCCTTTTTGAGACAGCTTTAAGTGGACTCTAACTGTACTTCATCTGTCTTTTTGGACCTTGTTTGTCTATGCATTTATCTAACAACAACAAAAAACTTTTGTAATGTCCTCTATTCTGAGTCAGTCAATGTGGTACAAGGGAGTCTCCGTCTGCTGTTGCCCATATCTAGAATTTATGGTTGCATGGACATACAATTATAGAGTGCTAATGAATGGAGTGATGATTAAGAGAGATGTGGCTGCAAAGAGGAGGCAGATAAAAATTAATGGTTATTTCTTAACTCTGCCACTCTGCCTACCCTCTTTATTCCCCGCTCTGGTTTGCTGAATGGTTCCATTTGGACTGACGGTCTTAACGCTTACAGCCCAAAGGTGTGTTTTTTTGTTTTGTTTTGTTTTTTTCTCCTTAAGGAAGAAAATTGGTTCCTTATGTTCTGGACATTAAGTTTCCTTAACATTTTTTTCAACATGCATAAAATTACAGATCTCTAGAGAGAATGAAATACCACATTGCACATTGTAATACCGCACCCAATCGCTTGCTTCTCCTCTTCGCCACCAAACCTTCCAAAAATCTTAACATAGCATTAATACACTTACAGGCACTGGTTTTCCATGCTTGATAAAAAGTAAAAATATAACTGAGTAACCAGACATAAAAATAAGTGATGTCAGTTTGTGGTGGATAAATACAATTCTGGGGAATAAAAACGTACCTTTGCCTCGAATCTGCTGCCTACAAAGAGACAGAATGGAGGGGAGATTTGGTGTGTGAGGACTAATTTTAACAGTGCCATCCCGTGTGTGGCTACGGAACTACACTGTAGCTTATAGATAGTGAACTAGCACCCCTGACAGAATCAAGAAGATTACATCAAATTTGATAGTTGGAGCAGATTTTATGAGGATAGTAATTGGTACCTAATATAAACAAAAAGATAGAAAAAGATATTATTCCTAGGTCATCACTCTGCACTGTAAACTTGAAGCATAATACTGTGTTTGGATATATGAATGGTTGCAAACCAATGAGAAAGAACGTGAAGTTTATGGACTGTTGTGTATTTTTCACTTTTTGCTTGATTTGCGTTGTGAAAGCAAAATTCCTTTTCTGAGTGCCAGTTGTGGAGCAGACTATGCTAATCATCATTTTTTTCCTCCATTGCTCTGGCATAGAAGAAGCACGGTGTGTTGTAATCTTTGCTCTCTCCCTGACAAGTGGTTCCCAAGGAAGCAGGGACGTGGTTGTGGAGCTTGTCTCCAGCTACATCTCTGAGATGAGGTGCTCAGCATATTAAAATGGTGGTGTTGTGTTTTGTGGCTTAGTGAGATGGATCCCAGCTCTGCTCTGAATAAGTAATTTACTCTGTTATTGCACCTTCCCACTATATTATTCATACTATTTTTTCCACCCCCATTTAAAAATTTCTCTTTCTAACCTTTTCCTTTCCTCAAGCTCTCTCTCCATCCCTGCTAAGCTCTCATATTCTGCATGTATCTCTTGCAGGCAATCCTGAGCTCGGCAGTTTTGCTCCTCTTCTCTCTTACCCTTCCAGGACTTTGCTTTCTCTTGTTGTGTCTGTTCTGGTTTTCCCCTCTCCTCATCCCTTACTTCTGTTATTTCCTCTCTCCACCTTCGCTTTGTATGGACTATGTCAAGTCAGCTAGCTGGGAGTGTACATGGAACATTTGAGAAAACCAGAATAAGGCAGAGGAAGGTAAGGGAAAGAAGTCTCTAGATGGTTGTTTAAAAAGGGACTTGTGTTTCCAGTACTTGGGGCGGGGGGGAGGAAGGACGGGCAAAGTAAAGTATTGAGAACTCTGGTGAGCTCCTGTTCATTTTGAATCCTGTTAGCAGGGGACCTTGCTACAATAACAAGAAGTCATTAGCTGCCTTGTTTTATATCCACTGAATATGACACAATTTTTACAAGAAAATGTGTTGTGACTTCTCTCTTCTCCCCCCTCTTCACTTGCCACAAAACAATTTGGAGAAGGGATGGGTTAGCAAATATTTAAGAAGCCATTTAAAAAGTCCTTTTTTGTTCTTTTCATCAACTTTCTCCCTGTCCTCTTGCCAGCATGTGCAGTAAGTTCCTGTCCCTGAGAGTTTGCACCAAAACCACAGTTTGAACCAGTCTGTACATAATGGGAGTCTCTGTTAGTTCCCGCCAACTGAAGCTCCCAGCAGTAGACGGAAAATTAGACATACACCACTGCACAATAAATCTTATTGTAATTCACTCAGCTAGCATCACCGCGAACAGGCCTTGAAAAATGTGTTGTGTGTGCTTGAAATCATACTTGTGCTCCTGCCATTAAAGAGTGAAAAAAAAAAACCCCTCGTAAAAAAAAGTTTCATTTACTTTTTTGTTATAAAATACTTTTTACTGGTGCCAGCTGGAAGGAAAATGACCCAGTTAGATCTCAAAATTATGATGTAGCTTTAAGTGCTATGTTTAGATTAACTGCCAAAATGTTAGTATAAAGTGGTAGGTGTTTGTGCTGCAGATAATAACTAATGTACTGTTGGTCAAGATAGGCCACTGTTCTGTTATTATTGTATGGATCTTATGACTAAACATTGGAGCAAGCCTAGTGGAACAACAATATTTTACTGTGCCTGGAATACTAGCTTGTCAGAACTTAACTGGGGTGCCAAAAATCTAATGAATCAGATGGGGAAGATGTCTTTTTTTTTTTTTTTTTTTTTTTTTTTTTTTATGTGTGTGTGCTGATATTTCTGATTTGTATTCCTTTCTGTAAAGTGGACTGTATTTGTCTTGTGTATTTCCTGGCAAGTATTGTCTCAAATACAACAAGACTCCTGTGATTGTCAGATGATTATGGTCTTCCAAAGACAGTGAAAATGTTTTGAGTTAGTTTGTCCCCCCCCACACACCCCCACACCCCCCATGCTTGTGAGTGAGACTGGTTAAATGTGTTGTATATTTTAAAGGACCTGGCTTACAAGGAAAAATCAAGGTTAAAAGCACTTCAGAACTCAAGTTGTGCTGATGTGTGTGACCTTTGGGCCCAGAATTAGCTATTTTTACTCTGTTGATATAAAACATTAACCTCAGTCAAATGCTTCTTGCAAGAAATGAAAACAAAACTGTGATGTTTAAATACACAATCTAGATGTACCTACACCAGTCACCATCAAAAAGTCAACATTTGCTAACAGACACCACATGGTGGATTCTGTGGTACTGCAGCTATTTCTTTGAATAGGAGGGGAAGTACCTGTGGGAGAGGAAACGTGAAATATCTTGACTCTACATGAGCTCCTAACCAATCTTCTGTTGTGATCAGTCCATGCTTCTGATTTTCCCAACTCCCTTCTCTCCCCTGTTCTGCTGTACCCCAGGCAATAACCATGACTAGATATTATCCAGTAAAGTTAGGTACCTGTCTTCTGGCCCCTGGTCATGATTCCTGTGTTACTGCTCTGTAGAAAGATTTGGTAAATTATACCAGGTGCAATAATGGTCATTGTATTGGAATTTTTTTTTGTTGTTTTAAATGAGGGAGAGATTAGGTTGAACCAAACAGGAAATACTTGCACGTGTTTCTTGGTCTAGTTCTGTCTCAGACCTGAGCTGATCTCAGTGTTGTGTTTGGTCTTGCTTTTCATAGCTGATAGGACTTCTAAATACAACTTGGGACTATTTTCAGAAAAGGGGAGTTTAGAATAACCTCTAACTCTTGACTAGTCCTAGGCTAACAGAAGGAAATGCCATCTTCACCTTGCCTAGAGAAACAGCAGATTTCCAGGGAATATGTAAATAGCAATACTGACTAGCACTGACTTGCTGAAAATTGCTATGTTTTCCAAAGCTTCATCTTGGACATCATTTTAAAGGAAAAGGATATTGCCAACAACATAACCAGGATAAATTTTGTATTCAGAATGTACGCTAAACTTGCATTGTTCTTCCAAAATTAACTTTCAAATTATTTTTCTGTTGTCTATGTAAAATCCAGTACAAAAGTTCTGCAACTATGGTAGACAATTGAGAGAGGTGATTGATGGGTTAATATTTATACTTTACTTCAAATGAAGTTAATAAGATACTTGCTGTTATAATGTCTGTGGTTTCAGGAATGGATAGGGAATAACTGGTGATGTTTCAAATAGGGGAAGTAGTGTACTTCAAATAATGCTATGACATTGATCTTTTTACAGTAATGTTTTCCTTAATATTCAGAATGACCAAAAATTTATGCAAAATCCTCTGGCTGCCAAATTAAAAGAACAGCGAAACTCTTCCCAGAGTCGTATTACTATATATTTGGAAGAAGGATATATGAATACAGCATGGTGTAAAATGGATATGAGTAAAAATACAGGTTAAAACTCCTTCACATCTATATTCATATTCAGGACATTTGTTGTGTCGAAGTTTTGAGTCTTCTGAATTGGGAATGCTGTAGACAGTGGTGTTTTGAATTCACTAAGACCTGTAATATTTATCTAATGTGTTTTCCTAATCCACTCAATATAATGTTAAATACACTTCGAGTTTTATTGCAAGTTCTGCTTAAATTTATAGAATGAGAACTTAACATCTTAGCCTTTACCGTACCAGGAAGTGATCAGTGGAATGCTTTAGAAAGCGAACACTGTTTATTTTAATTTGCTACTCCAATTAGAGTGTTCAATAAGAAAATACTTTTAATTAAAATATAGATGCTAAAAATATGTTGTTACTGTTTTTCAAACTAAGATGTTTAAAATAGCACTTTGGAAATATAAAAGTTTTTACTACTTTTTCTGAAAGATGTGGCAGAAATACTTGCATACATGTACAGCAATGAGCAGCAGGGACAGTACCACCCAGCTGGTACAGGGGACTGAATGGTTAGAGTAAAATGGTGTAAGGATATTGAAGCTTTTTCCTACAGAGGTTTATAGCAGAAGAGGACCTGATGAATGGACCAACACAGGACTTCTAAATACACCTTTGAACTACTTCCAGAAACATGATAGCATGGAAATCCCAGTATAGCAAGCTGTGATAGAAAGGATGCAGTCTGAAAACTAACCTTTGGATTTTCAGGTTGGCTGCTGAAGTCCTGGTTCTCAAGCTGTGAAGCTTTGTATCCCCCTTGTTTCTATTGGCATCACCTCTCAGAAGTGGGTCTGAATTGATGCTAGCATACTTCTATCACTAAGCTGGGGTTTTAGGTACATGATTTAAGATGGGTGAACAATGCAGCTTTTGTTCAGTCTTACCTGAGGGTTAACTTCTTAATTGAAAGATTGAGATTTTTTTTTTCCTGTGTGTGTTTACATTTGCTGTGTAGGAGCTATAAGATGAAACCTCAACAATCAGAGTTCAATACTGTTTGGTATTTACTTGTTTTTCTTAGTAATACGAACCTTTCTGAGGAATTAAAAAAAAAAAATAGATTTGTGTTTTTTGTTGGGTGTGTTTGGTTTTTTTTTTTGACACAGGGCATGTAAGTGGTAATCTCTGTACTTTATTTGTCTGACAATTGTTGTAGTTTGATACTGTATTTTTTTCTAAGTGTTGCAGAAGTTGCCAAGCCAAAACCTTGACTATTAATAGCTCTAGGTTTGTTGAGATGGGAATGGCATCCAGTCCTCCCAAGAAACAGCTGAGTATCTGGGAGTTTGAGACACATTTTTCTTTTCCTTAGTGAATGTGTAACATCCAAAAGGAAGGATGTGCGTTAAGAATTATATGAATACAGGTACCTCTGTTGGTAAGATTTATGCTCTGGTAAATGCCACATATTCTGCAAAACTCCCCTGTAGACAACACACAATGTTTCCATTAACTGCAGCAGTCGTAGAATCTGTACCATAAATAACAACACTGTGAATTCATCTCATGTGTTCACAGCATATAGGATGACCATGGAGAGGGATAAAAAAAAAAATCATTAAGGAAATGCTATGTAGAGTGATAGCTACAGAAAGCTACAGCTATAACTGCATTTCTTTATAGTCTAGGGACAGAACATGTAGTTATATTCTACTGAAAGTGAAGTTACTTCCTAATTATGTCAGAGTTTGTCTTTACTTCTGGGCGGCAAAGCAGTCCAAGCCAAAACACTGTGTCTGAACAATCTTCAGTTTTAGGATTATTTAAAATCCAGACTTGGTTCATATCTGAAATGCCTCCAGATCCTAATTCTGTAGAGTTGAAACCCTTTATAACTCTTATGTTAGGTTGCTAGTATGTAAATTGTAACGATAATTTATCTCAATTGCTGACATGCTTGCTATCTTCAAATATTCCCCCTAATTTCCCTGGGATAGTGAAATCATGTTTTGGATGGCCAATGATGCACTCTCAGGTGTTCTTAAAATTAAATACTGAAAGTTGGATTTGGCTATGTACTGCCCATGGATTTTTTTTTTTTTTTTTTTTTTTTTTTTTAAATCACAGTGACCAGCATTACTGATGAGAGCGCTGCTTGGTTTTGCACTTGAAGAAGCTGTCTGTTGCCTGACTACTCCAGCTACTGGACAAGTGCAACTTTACAGCCTGAATCATACAACTTACAAAGCTACAAGGTTGCTGCCTGAACTGAGTATTTTAATTGTTATTTTACAGACCTAAGAGCCTGCTTTGAATCTCCTGCACTACATGTTTTACTCAAAGACATATACTGAGGATTCTGTTGGGTCCTACCATTAGTTTCAGTTTTAGGTGGTGCATGTTGTCATGAGTTGCATGCTGTGCTGATTAAGCTGCATACTTCACTAATCAAGCTGCAAAGTTAAGTAGGTGAAATTTAATACACTCTACTAATCAAGGTGCATTCTTTGTTGAGCAAGCTGAATATTTTAAATGTAGAGTTTTTTTATGTACTCTGGTAATTGGCTTGGAGGCCTCTTATTGCCTACATACATGGCTAGCAAAAAGCCACCAGAAGCTATTCCATTACTGACAATGGAAGGAATGTGAGCTTTCACTTTGATACTTGTTCCAGTAGAGCTTAGGGAAGAAGTAATCAAAATTAGCCCTAGTGAGCAAATGACACTATTTCCCTTTGATAAGTCTCATTGGATTACACTGGAACACATTCCAACCATAGCGGTTCCTACCAATAGCAAGGGTGCATATGACTTTTGCACCTCAATTTGGTCTGCAGGTTTCTCACAGAAGTAACTGATCTTTAAAGCCCTCTCATGATGATTATTGTTCTTGTTCAGATGATCTTAATTCAGCTTTAATTCTGAATTCTTTCTTCAGTGCATCTCAGTCATGTCTCTAAACTAATTGACAAAGCTAGAAGAATGGTAGTTTTGTCTCTTCCTCTCTTGCCAATAATAGACAGAACATATTGGGAAATATGCGAAGCCAAGGAGGAAAAAAACAGTTGCTGCAGAAAGTTTGGTAGCAGCATTGTTCAGCACTAGGACTGAACTAGTTTAGGGAGTAATGCTATAGTCTACAATTAAGGAGACTAAGATTTTTTTTAAAGAGGGCAAAGTGAAGCATACAGGTAGGAAGTAAAGCTAAGGGTGGAAGAGAGGGGAAACAGAACAAATACTGGAAACTCAAGTAATTCCACAAATTTCTACTCTGCATCCACATGTGATAATAAGGGCCAGTAGATATCCTGTCTGTGTTGCAAGCTCACATGTTCTAGCCTTGGTGGTCTTCTGGGTCTAATCTAGGGGTAAATTCTTCCTCTGTTTGCAAAATGCTGATGGACTCGTTTGTATGTATTGCAGGGAAGAATTGATTCCTTCAGTCTGAGTCAAGCCTCCTTCTGCCATTTTGTTTGCTTCACTCTGTGGATTTTAACACAAGGACACCTGTGGTCAACAGTATGCAATGGCATCCTTCACTGAGGAAGGATTTCAGTCTGTGTTTCGCCAGCTTAAAAAATGGCGGAAGAGGAATATTGGCTGTTTGAAAAAAATGCCTGTGATTGCTGTTGTCCATATGGAAACAAGGTGAGTAAAGTAAAATGCTCTGTCAAGAAAGGCTTTCTGAGCTTAAAAAAAAAAAACAAAAAAAACCCCAAAAAAACCTCAAAAAACAACACACACACACACACACACACACACACACACACACCCCAAAGATTGGTGTGAAAACAGACCGTCTCCCAGGTAACTTCAATGTAGAGCGCTATTAGAAAGCAAGCAGTTGTATAGAAAGGCTGGGGGTTTAGTTTCAGTTGTTTGGAAATGTCTTTTGCTTTGTTCGGTCTGCATGGAGTGCAACCCACTCAGCTTCAATTCACCAGCTTGTTTTATATCATTATGTTTATGCCTGTTAGTTTTTGACTTATATCCTTTGCATCTAACCACTAGCATAGTTTGATCTTAAGGCCATTGGTAATTGAGCAAGTTGGTGACTTTTTTTTTTTTTCTGGTTGCTCATTGTGGAGCAATTAGAACTGTCTTAAGGGGCATAGCATTGTTATACTCTTTGTCTCAGAGTGATTAGTGAACATTATCTTCTTGTCATCTTTTATCTAATCTTTATGTTTTTTGGGGGGTATATGCAGGGAGAGATAAGGGATATGTGATTGTAAGGAAGGTATAACTGCATCTTCTAAATATTTAGTTAATGTCTGCTGTCAAACTGCTGTCTTTCCAAGCTATCAACATAACACTTTCCACACACACAAAACATTGCAGTTCGTTTGTTAACTGAATTATTGAGATGTCCTCTATCTTTACAGTGAATCAGCAAAATACTGTATGACACTTAGTAAGAACAACCAAGTGCCATAAATTATTAAAACTAAACTGCACTTCTCAACAGTAATAAACAGAATATAGTGCAATGCAATGAGTGTGGTGTGTTGGGTTGGTTCTTTTTGCATTGATCACCAACTGATTTGCTCAAATTAGGATTCCATGTTAGTGAGAAATAATCAGTTCTACTGTAACTTTAAAATTTTGAGTGGTGACCAATGCCAAATGTGATGTGCTGCCAGCTCTGTAGAGCAGGGACTTCTTGTTGGGTATGCGAAGCATAGCTGTACACAATAGAGATCTGATCCAAAAGTGGATTCTTGAATGTTCAACAAGTATTAGTACAAGTGACCAGTTGCATAAGAAAACTAGGCACAGATTTAACTTGTTCTTTCTCTTTTAGGCTTTCAAAGTAGGAATTTCTGTTGTGTGAATTTTTTTTTAAAGGACCAAATGCCTATGGGAATTTTGTTTGAAAGTTGTTGGAAGTAAAGTTAGATTCCTAGGATGCTTTACAAATTTAAACTGCAACAGATGAAAGTGTCCATTGCGTACCACAGAGTGTCAGTGTAAAGCCTTAAAGAGTAAGTAAATTGCACAAGATGTAAATTCCACTCAGTAGTGTGCAAGTTGATTACGGCTCAACATTTACATAGGCTCTTTAATTAAGAGTAAAGGTCAATAGGTTAAATAAGTAACTTAATCAGAAAATTATGCAGAAGTGCCACAAATCAAACACATTATACAACCCTTGAGATCGATACGGTATGCAAATCGATCAGTAAAGTATATAGTGTATGTCTTTAAGTACTGAAACATGCAGCGTGATATTGCAAACACAATAGTTTATAGAGTTTGTCTCAGTTGACAGCCCAACAATTATTTATTTATTTATTTTCCAATTGCAGCTTTCCTTTGTCATGTGTAGTGTTTGATTCCTAGGTAACTGTTTTAGCTCATCTTGAGTGTTGTACAAAGCTACGAACAAAGTTGGTGTTTGGATGAGTGAGTAAAGGAGAGGTTTCAAAGCATACACGATGTTGTATAATCACCAAGGTTGCGTAAGGGGTAGGGAAAGGCAACAAGACTTCTTTAACTAGTAAATTAGGGTGTAGGCCCTCTAGAATATCAAAAGAGCAGGGTCCAGATTCTCTTCTCTGCTGTGGTTTTCTTGGCACAAGGAAGGAGGAGGGGACTGATTTATGGTTCCCTCATTCTCCTAGTTCATCTGTGCCAACCCTGACCACACCATAGGATACAGAACTGCTTTCTCTTATGAGAACTGGGGCGAGCCAAAGTGCAGTATGTTCCAACCACAAGCCTTCCCTGTTCCCATTTATTTGACAGGACATGAGGAGTTAGGACCAGATGTTCAGCATGTGGAGGTGGATATAATTCCTGGTGCCTCTGTGGACCTATGCCCAGATCCAGCCACCTTCCTTTTCTTTTGGGCTTACTTTACTATTTGTTGGAGTCTTGTTCTGCCCCTGTTCTGAGCAGGTGACTGCTGTATGTAAGAGCTCAGACTGCTGCTATTGATGCCATGTTGCAGGAGGAGGCCATTTCAACAGTTTTGAGGGTTGTCTGGGTTCAGAAAAACTGTTCTGAAGGATTGTTAAGATTGGAAATGCATTCCATAGTTGGATATTTGTAAGTGCTAGCTTTTCAACTGGTGGAAGCAATTTTTATCACCTGATGGGATGCAGTAGGTTTTTAGTGCATATCAATCTGTTACCAAGTCAGAAATGCATTGAGGTCAGAAGTTCTGCACCTGTTCAGACCAGCAGGAAATGCAGGGATACAGCACTTCTGGGAAAAAAAAAAAACAAAACACCAAAACACCAACAAAACAAACAAAAACACCACCAAAGAAAAAAAACCAGGTATGAGAATAATTTGACCGTCTTCACAGCAAATACGCAGATTGATTGCATTTGGTTGGAACCATGTTCACACAATGTAGTCTTTTTGAACTCTTCCACATAATTTCTGAAAGTAGCCAGAGTTGTTATGGAAATAAGGCAGATGGAAATCCCCTCCTCCCATAATCACAGTATGATGGGCTCCTTGGCAAAGGAGCCAGGATTTCCTGCCCGTAAGCACAAATACAAAAGTCATTGGCATTTAGCAGTGGAAGTGATAGACACTCTCATGCCAAGTGGCATTCTATTGTGTGTCTCTTTTCTTTTTCCTTTCCACTTATTTTGTTTGTCTGAAAAAGCTGTGGCTGAATGTATTCCAAGTGGCTGCATTGTTGCTGAGGCCCACTGTGGGAGGAGCCAATTCAGTAATACAATATTACTGAGACAGAGGGTATTGGAGCTACTTTTTTGTTTGTTTGTTTTCACTGATTACGGAAATGACACTTCTGTGTTTGTCTTTCTATCCTTTTCCCTGTTTCTGTTCTTTCAGTGTTTTTTTTTGTTTTCAGGTTATATGGTCTGTTATGTAGTCACTATTTCTTCTTTATTTTGTTTAAGTTATAAGTAGTTTAACCTGGTAGAATAATTTCTGTGACTATTTTGGCAGGTTCTCACATAAGTTTGTTTCTCAAAATCTGAGCATAAACTGCTATTTTAAGTTGTAGGCTACCTCTGTATTTATATTAAGATTTCTACTTAGTAAATAAACTAATCTTGTTATCACATTTTACCCATACTGTTGTTATTTCTGCTGTGGGGAGAGGCTGCATCAGTACTGAACTTTTAGGATGTTTTGATGATATAAGTCCCAGACTCTGTGGTTTGAACCAAACCTTTCTATTTTTTATGCAAAGGGTCAAAATTCTAACCACATCTCTGCTTGCAAGCATCTTCCACAGCAGTGGGTGGCTTCAGTATGTAGGAAACTTTGCAAGTGCTTACTAGATTTCAACAGCTGTCTTGTACAATTGTACTGTGTTTTGTTAGAGGGATGTGCCTGCAACCACCACTTGTGATTTAGCTTTTTTACCTCGGGTATTTTCCATATACCTGATTTAAAAAAAGTAAATTAAATTAACAAAAAATAGGACATTGTCCTGAGAAGTTTCCTGTGATCAGACAGATGAAAGTAAAGATGAGGGGGAAAAAAGGGACTATTCCAAATGAGATAAGTAACTGAAATCATAAGAAACAAATGGAATGTGCTATATTCAATACAGATCACATTTCTTAGCTAAAATAAATTTTAACTAAAACAACTTCAAGTACCCACGGCTGTAAAACTAGTGTAGCACTGAGCTTGGTTTGCTTAACTGTGGCTGGAATGCTTCTGGCCTGGCCTATTGTGTATGTTGTTAGTGCCCACATTCAAACTGTTTCCCATGTGTCTGTGTGAACTGCAATTGCACCCTTACAGGCACTGTAAACATAGTGTTCATGCACTAAATAGTGAACTAAATACTCTAAAGGACTTGGTTGGGGAGAACAGGCTCTTCTGTCAGATGCTACTGCTTCACTTACTACTTCTCTTCAGTTCTCTTAATTCTGGAGGCAAGCTTTCTTTTTCCCCTGTCTGTTTCTCTCCCTGTTTTCCTTTTTTGTTGTTGTCCATGAATATCTCAAAATGAGATCTGAATGCAATGTAAATCTTAGAAATAAAAGAGTCAGTAGGAAGAAATGCATATGGAGTATATTTCAAATATTTCAATATATATTTCAACATTTCTCACTATTTCTAGTTCAATCTCATGATTTGATAATGGTCTGGCTTAAGCTTTCTAAATGTTTGTGTTTGGCAATGCTAGATTCCATTGATAATATATTAAAATTTATAGCAGAATTTCCCAGCATCTGGGGAGATGAACTTCCTCCAACATCTAGCTACCTACATATTAAGACACTGGCAAAATGTGTAAGGTCTTCTATAGTACCGCCCTCTTGTAACTCACTACTCAGTCTTGACATACTTAAAACTGGGGGTGTGTTGCTCATGAGTCTCTTAGCAAATCTTTTCATAAAGACACAATGATTTTCAAGCTTAAAACAAAATTCAAAACTGGGCAATTTTTCAATTTTTCTGTGGCTTTGCTGCATACATTTGGTGGAGCTCAAGCAGTGTTGGGAGTTGAGCAGAATGACTTATGATATATATCTGCTTTCAAAGTGTAATGGACTTCATCCAAACATTCTCATAGCAGTCATCTTCAGAATCCTTCTCCTTGCATCTCTTCCTCATATAAAAACTCCTAGGTAAGCTCTTGTGTAAGGTTTACTATATTTTTGTCACAAATTTGTTGTCTGACTATTGGCTTTGCTAGTTAAGAGGAATGAGGGAAAAGGGGAGCACCACTTTGACATTTTAGCATATGACAATTGGTGCTCTGAGGGCCTCAGAAATGACTAATGAAGGAGCATAGTCCTCTTAGGCTCCTCCTCTTTGCACGTGCACATGCTCGTACAGCTAGTGATTTTGCATTTGTGTGATGCTTTATTTACGTAAAAAAGCTTTCATTCTTCGTATGAGCCCGTTTTTTATTTCAGTTTCTCTAGTTGATTCTTAACATATAAATCTTCAATGTTTATTCCATAGTCACAGTTTAAAGTTATAATGTTCTAGCTTTGCTGTATGTTCCATAGAATGAATTGCTTTGATTTTCATTACCAACAGAAGGTAGAATCAATAAACCTCTCGATGTTATTCAGTCTACATATAATTTTATTAGAAGGGGCTGTGTGGAAGGAACTGCATCTCTGGGCTGAAAATGTTCTATTTAAAAGGTTGCACTGGGACAGTGAGTAAAACTAATATTTTAATGGATGACATCTATATTGTTTAACTAGCATCTCTTATGTTTCTGTTACTAATCTAAATTCTGAAGCCCAGCAGAAGAATGCAAGTGTGTTGCATTATGTAAATGATGTACAGGGTTCATATGGTCAAGAAAAAAAACCCCAACCCAAAATAGATATCAAATTGCTAACCCCAAGGCAAGGATCACCAGCTGTCCTCCAGTTCCATAAAGTAGTTGTTAACAGGAGCAATTCATATGATTCTTGGCGCTACTATCACTTCTTAACTCTTCCAGTGCATGAATCCCTGTGCTAGTTTTGGCTGGGATAGGGTGAATTTTCTTTATAGTAGCTAGTATGAGGCTATGTCTTGGATTTGGGCTGAAAAGGGTGTTGATAATATGGAGATGTTTTCATTATTGCTGAGCAGTGCTTACACAGAGTCAAGGCCTTTTCTGCTTCTCACACCACCCCACCAGCAAGTAGGCTGGGGGTGCACAAGAAGCTGGGAGGGGACACAGCTGGGACAGCTGACCCCAACTGACCAAAGGGACATCCCATACCATATGATGTCATGCTCGGCCTATAAAGCTGAAGGAAGAAGAAGGAAGGGGAGGAACATTTGGAGTGATGGCATTTGTCTTCCCAAGTAACCGTTATGCGTGATGGAGCCCTGCTTTCCTGGAGATGGCTGAACACCCGCCTGCCAATGGGAAGTAGTGAATGAATTCCTTGTTTCACTTTGCTTGTGTGTGTGGCTTTTGCTTTACCTATTGAACTGTCTTTATCTCAACCCATGAGTTTTCTCGCTTTTACTCTTCTGATTCTCTCCCCAATCCCACTAGTGGGGGGAGTGAGCAAGCGGCTGTGTGGTGCTTAGTTGCCGGCTGGGGTTAAACCATGACAGTTCTGTTATTGAACAGAAATAAAAATACTTAAGTTAGCATTTCAAAGCCTGTGTTTCTTTAAAAAGGAGAGAAAAGTAGCACATTTTTGTAAATCTGTGGCGTTTTTATGGTTATTAAGCTAATACACTTTAGGCTATTTGGTCACATTAGTAACTGAAAAATGCAATAAGAACATGAATGTCTTATCACAGCTGATCTGTAATACTTCAGGTGTGCGAGATACAGTATATCGCATTATTATTTAGCCCCCTGAGGTATACCAGGTTCTTCACAGAAGACACAATCCTTGATAAATAGCAAGTGATTATCATCTCAAGCTCTGGTCCTGCAATTTACTATAGGAGCAGTACTTCCATCTGCGCGGAGCCTTATCTGCTTCAAGGTTTCAGTCATATAAAGAGCTCTCTGCAGGAGGATGCCTGGCTTCAATAGTTCCTTGTTCTCGTGTAGATCCCTATCTTGGTAGAGCTTCTTCTGTGCTCAGGGCCTGTGACTAAGCCGTGACACAACTGGCAAACATTGTTCTGTGAAGGGATCTGGGAGCTGCTGCAGGGCGATAGGCACATGTGCATTCTGGTAGTTGTGTTTGTGCATCCTCCCTTGCTGCAAAAAGGAATAGTGGAGTTTTTTGTCACAATCAGCTTGAGTTCCATTTTTTGAGGAATAGTGTACTGTATTTAATGAGGACCCATGTAATCAGGACACCTGCATTCCTGGTATGTTGCCCAGGGAACCAATTTAGCCTAATGACAGTGAATGACATTTACTGCTGCTTAGACTAGTGCTTAATTTAAACAATAGTGCATTAGCAATATTTAACTTAATGGGGCTGTATTGGGTTTATGCCAGTGGGTTAAGTAATGTTTAACTAGGTGTTAAATAGGTAATAATAGAATAATACTTTGACTTATGTAGTGCCAATACATTCTACCTGAGAATCTGTAAGTGTTAAAGAAACGTTAAGGTGCCATACCTCAGAGTATCTGTTTTGAAAGGGGAAGTAGTTTTTCTCATTTTCCAGAGATGCACAGAGAAGCTAAGTCTGTCCAGTGTGTCCTCAGTTTGACATCTAGACAGTAATATATTGATACTAGCTGTGGATGGACTTCTGAGTATTCTGTTCCTCCAGAGTCAGTGCCTGGGATAGATTTTGGCCCCTTGCTTAAATTTTCTAGCTTTCTCTTCACTTAGTTACATGACAATCCTCCCTTTTTCAATTTAAAAAAAAAAAAACCCCAAACTCCTGAATATGGTGTAAATCTACAATGTGACACTGTTCTCTGCAAACAATGAGATCCAGCTGAACGTTTTAAAATGTTTGTATAATGTGCTATTATAGAATGAATTATTTGGCTTTGCTTAACTTCCAACATCATAAAGGTGACTTCAGATTCCAATGGCAGTGGGCCCCAAGTCAATAAGGGAAGCTGGTTTAGAAGTCAGAGACATGATTTATCATTGTGTTACCTCATTGTAATCCCTGGATATAAACACACCAAACATGCCATCATGAAAGCTGCTGTGTATAACAAGAAGCTGATTTCACATCTAGATCCCTGCAAAATTCTAGACTGTTTTATACTGGAGACTTGGATTTGTCAGAGATGTGTACTGCCCTGTCTGCAACTCCTGCTGTAAGCTTCCCTGCATGTTTCGTTTAAGTTGCCTGTGTACCAAGGATTCAAGGCCCAGCTCTGATATAGCACAGCTGCTTAATCTGGACTGTAGCTGCTAAAGAGGACCTGTGATAAAAATCTGTAGAGATAAGAAAGGTAAAAAAATACAGGCAAACACATGATTGTTGAGAGAGGGTCATTAGTAGCTCGAGTGGCCTAGAGGGAAAAAGCCAGCATGGAAAGTTGTGGAATCCTAAAAGGAAAAGGGGAGTCAGGGAACAGGGGGCAGAGCCTGTGCTGATGGAGCTGGTACAAGGTGGCAACTCAGCCGTGCTGAGAATGCCTTCCAGGGAGCTCTGGAGGCAGATCGTTGCCTGTCTGGCCTGGGAACACTGTGCAGCTGCCTTATTGGGATGGTGAGCTGTACTGGTTGGCTTCATAGCGTGTTAAATCCTTGCTATATTTTACATCTGTTTAACCAATAGATAATTGCATTATACTTCTCAGTTAAGTATACCCGGCTTGCAGTGTCTCTTTGTGCTTGGCTAACAGTGCTCAAACAAGTGATATTTGGCTTCAAAACATTGGCATCTTTAAGGCACCTCCAGTTCATCCCTAGTTTATCTACATAGGGCTATCCTAGCTCTGTAAAACCTGTTGCATTGACTTGAACTTTTGTGTGAAAATGAGTTATGTTCAAATCTGATTTCATGCGGATTGGCTCCTTGGTGCCTCTATAAATGTTACAGTTCTTGGATTACTATGTCAGTACTGTATTTTACTGGAATTAGGGATCTCACTATAATGGTCTTCATTCTCTTCTTTCTACCAATATTAATCAATTCCTATTAAAAGCTAGTGTCCTGCCTAAACCATGATCAGATGGGATTTGGATGCTGCATCTTCTTTCTATACAACCATGATAGGAATGATTTTTATACATATATTAAATATTTATGCCATATAAATGTGGCATGTTTACATATAAATAAATACAAATAAATTAATATATAAAATAACTAAATGTACAGAAATACAAATGAAAAAATATAGATACTTAACACTGTGTATTCACCAAGAATATAGGCATGTGTTAAAATATGGCCAACTTGGAATATTTTAGCAAATATTCTATATCTGGATGTTTTGCTTTCTAAATGATAGATTATCAGGTTATGCTCTGCCTTAGTTCTGGAAAACAGGCTGCTTGACTGTTAGACTGGCAGGAGGTTTGCAGCATTTCAAATGCAAATAAACCTTCTTGCAGGTATTTGCAGTGAAACAGGATTTGGACTATTAGTATATCTCATTTAATAATAATTATGAAAAAAGTAATTTTCTAAAGTCATTGCAAAGTGGGTATTTATTATAACGTAGGAGCAGCTAACAAAAAGGTATTGTATTATGAAGAAAGTTTTGGAAAGATGAGCAACAGAATTTTGTACCTGTAGTGGAAGCAAAGTGTACCTGAAAACTTTGTCTTACTATGTTTGTCAGATTTTGATATGGTTTGGTTTTACCTTCTGTCCTGCCCCCCCCCCCCCCCCCCCCCGCTATGATATCATGTGAGGATGGGAGGAGTTGCATCATTTGCTTCCTGCAGATTTTAGATGTATTACTTGTTTTGTCTCAATAAAAAGCTTCAGGGAATGTGCTTACAGATAGTTCATATTTTGCAAACAATGGCTTGTTACTTCAGCTAATGTGTTTTGTTGTGTTTTAGAGCGTAAATTGATAAGACATTTTACCAGGCTTAGTTGCTTTCTTCTACTCAAAAGAAAAAAAAGCCTTGGAGTGGAGGCAGGAAATGTTTAGTCTCAAAGTGAAAGGACTGAACTTCTCCCGAGCAAGAATCCCATTGACTTCAGTGAGAGCAAGTTAAATCACCAGACTTTGAAAATGTATTTACATTACACTGGGTTCCGTCTATGCCCAAGCGAACAAGGCCTGTATAGGGAAACCTGGTGGAAATCAGCAGAAAAGGAATTCTTCCCTCTACAAGCTAAAAGCCTGTCAGAAGATGAGGTAGTTAAACAACTTATGATCTGGAATAGCGTGTTCCTTAAATGAGAGGATAACAGTGAGAACCGTACTTTCTTGCAGTGATGGATTCAAGACTGTTTCTTCAGTGCCTTCTGTCATATATCCATTCCCTTGAATCAACCAGTGGTTACCAGAGTCCTTGTTCTTCCATGAGAAGCAGACTAGAAGCTTGTGCTGTGATGCTTATCCATGACTTAAAAACAGAAATTTGGATGGAAACAGTTACTGCATCTGAATATGACTGGTTCAAATACAAAGGAAACAGATTTTAATCTGTATGGAACGTAAGTGCAGCAATACCCATTTTACATAAATTTACATAAAGTAAAAATCAGTTAAGGCCAATGGGGTTGGGTTTAGGTAATAGAACAGGATACGAAGACATCAGTTACACCTTTTAACTAAAGTGATGCATCTGCCTCTAGAGGAAAGCAGGCTGTTAAGGTCCTGACTGAACTTGATAGGAGTGTCTCGAGTCTGCTTTGGTTCATGACATTATAGCTGTAGGTATACATACCCAATGTTTAATAGATAATATAAATATTATATACACATGCATAATATATGTTTAATATAATATACAATAATTATTCTATAATACATACTATATTAATTTATATAATAATTAAACATTGTGTATATATATAGAAAATATGAGCAATTGACAGGTTAACTTTTTTGTACTTGTTCATGAAAAGAACCTTTTACAGTGAAAATTTTAAAATAAAAATAAAATAGGGCATTTTTGAGGATTAATTTCTGCTTAAATAACTCAAAGTGGCTTTGTTGAAAGCAATGATTGTAGCCATACTGGCAAACAACTTTGCAATCTGAGTGAATATATTAGCAACGAGTGTGTCTATTCCCTTACTCCTTGAAAGGGTTTCTTCATTTGTCCAGAAGTAGCACTTCATAGCCTCCTCCAAAAGTTATATTACTATTCTACTTTAAGGCTTGACGTATGAGGAGTTTAGTGGGAAGATATTTGCTGTATCAAATTGTACATCAGCTCAATGAGATTAAGAGCACATGGAATCAGTCACTAGTCTACTGGCTGACAGGACAGGTATGTTTATGATTTCATGAAGTCTTTCTATTCCTTTGAATGAAAAAGCTGAAAGGAGTGCTATGGCTCACCTTGTTGATTAATAGTATTTTTTTCTGGGTGACAGAAGTCAGTGGTTAGTGCTGTAGAGGGTTACAGGTCTATGGTATTTTCACAGTATTTAATCTGAAAACTGTACTTGCAGATGATGAAAAAAGGAAAACCTATTTGTATTACAGGACATAATTTAATAAGCCGTAGCATATCTTTGATTCATGAAAGTGGGGGTTCTGCTAAAATCAACAAGATTCCCATTGCCAGTACAGGATATCCTGTCGAGGCCTTTGTACTATTTTATAATAGGAAGAGGAGTTGACAAGTGTTAGCCTGTAGTTCTAGTGAATTTGTATGGGTCCCCATAGGGGAACTGTAAAACAGGTTCAGGGTTTGTGACAATAATGGGACCAAGTAGAAAGAGGAGCTGATGGGGGGGGGAAATAAACGTGTAGCTAAGCAGTGGGATCCTGTTCTTTCATATCTTTCTTGCGGCAAAGAATCAAGGAAGAAAAGACAAAAATGTATAAGGGGGTGATATTTGCTCTGTTTATGCCAAGTATATTTCTCAAACATGCATAATAATATCATAACGGGGAGAAAGGCTGTTGTCCTTCTGTTTCAGCTTAGTGAGGTCTTAAGAAATGCCTTCCTCCTGGCATAATTTTCTTTATGGTAGCATATCCTAGCACACATCTTTTCCAACAACTTATAGGCAAGTTAAGACAGAAGGTGTAATACTCTTGTTCACAATCACAGTGAATAGGGGTTTCTTCTGCTATGATGTGCCACAGATAATCTCCACTCTTGGTCTTCTGCTTAGATTTCTGGAGTTCGTTCAGCCCTGAATCTGTAGACATAGTTAGAAGCACTGCTTGTTGCCTCTGCTTTGCAGTAACTTCTTCAGCAGCACAGCTTCATTTGAAATAAAAAATAAAGGAATTCCTTGTAAAGGTTGAGAAAGGAAAAAAACCCTAACGCTTATCACAAATATCAAAACAGAAGCCTACTACTTCAAGGAAAAGCAAGGAAATTAACTTTTAATTTGCAATTAAAAATCCAGGTAGTTATTTCCAATTTGAGGCATATGTAATTGAAGATAATTTTAAGGAACACAACTGAATGAATGTCTAAATCTAAAACCAGCCTGAAACTTAGGGTAGAATCCCCCCCCCCCCCCCCCCCCCCCCCGTTCCCAAATGCTGGGAAAAGAGTAGTCATGTTCTGAGACTTCATGCCAGGATTTTGATGCAGTTTGGTTTCCAGGGTCACTTTGGTCTAGGGTAGGACTGCCCTGTTTGCCCTTCCTGCCCAGCTAGTGTGCACGCATGCTCTCTGATTTTTATATGTATTTTAAATTTTTATATTGATATCCTCTTTACTTTAACTCTGTAACAGTCAGACAATTTCTTTTGGGCCACATGGGGAAGATCCTGATGAAAACTTTAAATAAAAAACAAACAAAAAAATGAAAACAGCAAAACAAAAACCATATTTTTTTTAAATAATACATGTGATTACTCTGCAAAAGAGCCAGAAGAGTCTCAGTTGTCTGTGTACTGACTACTGTAACAGTGACACCTAGGATGTGGTTTCAGGTCCTTACAAGTTTCTTCATTACATGGTGTTTGTGGGTTTGTGAACACCAAAATGTAGCCATTTTTGGTGCTTGTCTCAAGAGAGAAGCCAACATCTTGCTCTTGGCTTCAACAGGTTCCTTTTGCTAAAATTTGAACTAAATTTATCATAGGTGTACCTAAGATGGGTATGATTACAGCCACATGCGAGTGCTGCATGTGGTTACAGGCTGCATGTGGTTACAGGCTGCTTACCTGGGAAGAAATTGAGTTCCTCTTCCTGTTCTAGCATAAGCAGAAGAGACCTTATCGTAGACCAGGGCAGAATTGCTCTGCTTGGCTCCACAGCTGGCGTGAGCAGATCAGTCACAACGTGTACCTTAAACAGTTAATCGTCTGACTCCATTAACACTTTTCACAGCCACTATGTTTTTCAAAGAAGGAATGACAATATTTAGCAAAATAAATAAAACCCCTTATTTGGTGTGAGGACTTGGACGAACTTGACAAAAGTTGTTTAAGTTGTTTTTCCAACAGCCCCCCTCCCCTTGTCTTTGGCTCCAAGTTCCTGAGAGGAATACAGAGCGATGTCTCCAGCTGTACCATGTCCATTGTTTTTTCCTTGGCAGAAATTTTTTTTTTAATATCGGACTGTTCTGCTAAATATTTTTGCAAAAATAACTGTTTTGAGAGTGATAAGGACATACTCTTGCCAGGTTCATTTCTGTCCACCCCTTCTCCACACACTTTCTAAGAAAGAAGTCTTGGAATGGAAGCACTCATGATAATAAAGCTATAAAATTAATTTCAAACATGGGCCTGATCCACATTGTTCTGAAGTAAAAAAAAAATATTCTTTTCATTGACTCTGGTGGGCGTTGAACTGAGCTGAAAAGGAAGAAAGAAAATTCATGAAACTTTACGATAATTTTTTTTTTCCCCAATGCTAAGCACAGCTGTTTTAACACAATTCAGAGACCTTTCTGATAGTGCAGGGGGAGGCAGGAAGCAGTAATCTAACAGACATACAAAGACCACTTATTCTACAAGTAAACCCTGACAGAAGAGATGGGGAAAAGGGATAAAGCTGAATATATGGTATGAGGAAAAATAATTTTCTTCATGAAAAGTTGAACATAAAGGAACTTGCAGCTAGTATTCATGGTAGAGAATTTTTTGGTTAAAAAGATTGACATTTTAATAAACTGATCTTAATTAACAGTACTTTGAAATTCTGACTTGTACGCTCCCTATCTCAAAACAGTAGAACCAATGGCTTTTTAAATAATTTGCTGCTTGTGGGTGATCTCTTTTTGAAACAAACCCAGACCCTCCAGTCACAATTTATTTTTTTATTTCAAAAATGATTTTTACTAGCAAATTTTGCTTTGGTTCAAGAGAATTATAAATCATTATTACACAGCCAGACACTTCAAACATTTTGTAAGAGCTTTGTGCCCAATGAAGCATCAAAGGCAATGCTGAAATTCATGATTACAGCATGGGTGCACGTCCATTCATTAATACATTAAAGTTCAGGACTCTAATGTTATTAATAGGATTTCTAGATTGTCGTGCATTTCTCTCTTACAAAAGGTGGCTCTTCCTGCCAGACAAAGCAAGAGGATTGTTCTTCATTAATGCCAATTTATGGAAACATTTTTTTTGTAGGCAATTTAGGGCTGCAGAACTTAGACTGAGATTTCTTAGGAGATTTTTGCTGCTGTTTATTCACCAGACAGGTTTAGCTTTTGTTTCCTGTTCCATCTCCCAGACAGTGTATTGTTAGTAATCTACGTAGGGAAGGAGGGAAGACAGGGTATTATCAATAGATACTTTTCTTGACCCCTTCGTTTCTGGCACTAAATTATACTCGGTGATCACGAATCTTTATTTAGCTCTCACTGTAATAAGCTCTGAGAGACATACATAACATGGAACAATACTTTTGAATGTACTTCAAACATGAGATAGCTCTTAAAGGCCATGCTGTGTTCAGATCTCTACTGTATTAGACACGGCCCAAATCCATAATAAGAGATGGCCCCTGCCCTTCAGCATTTGCAACCTATGTAAATGAGACAAAGAACAGAATAAATGAACTGCTGCCTGGTTTTTACTGTCAAGGAACTAAGACTCAGAAAGATTAAATGATTTGTTTAAATTGCACATCGAGTCTGTGCCAGAACTGGGAAGTGACTCCCTTTCTCCTGATATCCCCCTAGTTGTTTCTTTCTTCTCAAAATAAATGTCTATAAACGTGAAAAGAAAGGACTGATGTGCACCAAAATGCAAAGCACGCTATCACCCTATTTTGAGTTTTGTGGAATTCCTGGCTAGTTATGGAGTTTTTGGTGTTATGTGGCATTTGAGTAGATGTAATAAGAGATGCACTAGCTTTGTGCCAACAAAAAGCTGTTGTTATCAGTGGCTTTCTTGGGGACCTGGGCAGGTTTTGAAAGTTGCTCTCTCAACAGAATTTAGTGTTCTGTTCTCCCTTTGCAGTACTGCCTAACAGGTACAGGTATTTTTCAAAACTAACTTTTCCTACTAGCAGAAACTCCCCTCCTCCTAAGCAGAGGAAGTTTCTTAATTAAGTCTCAGTTAACTACTTTTTTCCATCTTCTTTTCTTTCTTCCTTCTGACTAACATCCAGAAAGGTATTTCCAAATCAATTTTTTTTCACGTTGCTTTCCTGATTATCCTGTTGTGGTACTACTTCTATCGCTCTGGAAAGAGAACTTCACCCGAAAGATCAAGCCTCAGTAGCCGCTGCAGCTCTGTCCTGCATACAGAGCAAACATTGTACACATAACTTCTTTTTCTCCCAAATTTTTTAACAGGTATGTGAATAGGAAAGATGAAGTATGGTGCAGGAAAAGGTCATATGACTTCTTGAGTTAGGTGGGTTCATTATGGGCCTCAGCCTGCCTTCCTTGCTGTGGAGGTGTTATCAAGTGCTGGCCTGGAAGCTGTTATATTTATGTTGGTGCCACCTTCTGCCTGTGCCAGAATGCCTTACTGCGGAGCTCACCATCAGGAGAATGGCCATGGTAGCTAAGGCATTAACCTGTGTTAACATGACTACTTGGGTTCTGGGCAGCTCAGAGTTTAGGAAGAGAATCTCAGGTCAAATGTATTTGTCTGTGTTGACAGGCCCTTTTTAGATCAGGTGAGTATAGAACATAGAACTTCTTCATTGTGGTTAGTCCCTTAGCAACAGAATGACTCTTCTCCAGGAGAAATGACAGCGATTGGGAAGAGCTGTGACCTGAAACCAATGCATTGGAACAACTGTTCAGTATGATCAATAACTCTGAGGTCAAAAGGGCTCTGGCAGATACCAGGTTGGCTGATGTTCATTTTAGCAAGGAGAGAGCTCAGGAGGTTATGTTTAACCTGGGGTCATTTCTCTCTCTAAGTATACTTTTCATGTGCATAAGGTAGCTAGAGCTGGTTGTTAAGGTAATGGTAGAGGTAGCTTGAATGTTTGTTAAATTCCTGATACCCTTTTCCCCTGTTGTGGAGGCAGGAGAAGGGCCCTGTTTAGACTGCTTTGCTCCATTTCTGAAGCAGTTCCCTGCAAATTAGGGAAAAGCCTGTTGTGAGACCATGTGCTTTATGCTAACTGAAATATAAAATGTGTTCTAATACTTTTCCTTTGAGTCCTACAGTAGGCTTGAAATTTACTTGCAGAGAAAGAGGCTTTGATCCATATATTTTCATAAGTATTCATAAAGACATAGAATTAGAAGCTCCCCTTTGTTCCCCTTTTCATGTATGCTGGTTTTAAAACACATTTGAAGATGTAGAATTGATTGAACTTCCAGTGAAGCTTCTTTCTAGAGATGGGCTAGACTAAAATGCAGGGTATCACAGGAAGCAAAAATATTCCGCAAAATGCTATTCCTCTGCATGCTTGGCTGGAGCAGTAGACTATGGGATGGGGGGATGTTGAGATTTACAGAATCCATAGTTGGTTTCTTAAACTGCCTATGTAGGGCTTTCATATAAGCATTTCAGCGGCCTTGAAATACCCTCTTCCTGCTAATCTGCATGTGAACAAGGGACTGACTCTTCACTGGTTTCTACCTTGTGTGGAATTTATCGTTTTGCAAAGAGGTGAGAGAATAAGACCTCACTCACTGATTGTGTTTTAAGCCTATTTAACATGAATTTTTCAAACATACAAAGAAGATAGCAAACCAGGGCTTTAACAAGCCCTGTAGGTTACAAGTTCTCTATTTAGATTGAATAACAAAACCTGTACCTGTGGAACAGATGTTCTTGATTTTGTGAGATATCTGATTCTTCAATTTTTTTTTTTCCCCTATTCAGTTTACAGAGCTAGTCAAAAGCATTTGAAAACAGATCACCTAAAATACATCATACCTTTTCAGCTAGCTCTATTTCTAATCTCTATAACTTACTTAGAACAGCAGTTGTTATTGGAAATAGTTCAGATCTTGGAAAAGGCAGTTTTAAGTCTAGTACCTAGATTCAAGGAGGTTTTGAATATCAAGCAGACAAATACACAGAAAGAAAGGAGGAAGGAATGTCATAATGACAAAGGAAGTCTAACCACATCAATGTAGAATGTAAATATTATCTGACTGTGCTGACTTGGTTCCTTAAAATAGAATGAATGGGGTATTGTGTCTCTAAATTTCTCCTTCAAATATTCTGTTTACTGTGCTGTACATCTGGTATTTTATCCTCCTTTTGATATTATTTCTAGGATTAATATCAGTTGTATTAAACTGATGCAACAAAATATGCTGTACTTCAAAATGTTGGTATCTTCTATATGAGATTCCTAGAGCTTTGCCAGAAATTTCTGGTGTCACCTTCAGTAGATCATTTAGCCTCTTAATGCATCAGTTCCTTTCTGTTAGATGAGAAGAATATATTCTGAATCTCACAGGGTTGTTGTGAAGATGAATATAATAGAAAGTGAATGCCAAGATTCTGAGGACCATGCAAATACTTTAAATAGGAGTCAGGGCTTTTCTGAGAGTTATCGCCATTTTCCTATATCTCTCTTTCTATGTAGGTAACTAAAGGGAAAATGAGGCACTATTAAATGTCATGTATAGTTAATTTGTAGTACAGTCAATGGCACACCTCTTGACTTTGGCTCAGTTTCTTTATCCTTTCAGGGTCTCTTTCCACTTGCAGAAGCACAGCAGACCCTCTTGTTTACTTGTTTGTTTTCTTATGTTTTGTTTTTGCCTGAACCAATAAAATATTTAAAGACAATAGAAATGTTTGAGAGGCAAACAGCACAGTAACTATGTTTAAAAAAGAAATATACAAAACCACAGTGAACAAATTTTACTCCCAGGTGTTTCCTTGATGACAACCATGAAAGCTGGAAAAGTATTCATTATAAACTATCAGTTCTGTCAAGATCAAGGGTAGATTCCCGGAGTGAGCAGCACAAAAGGCAAAATGAAAGGATCTCCTCCTCTGTTACAGATAGTTCTACATATACATATGTATATGCTGTGCATGTATGTTTGCGCATATGCATGTGTAGGTTTATACATAGTCTATATAAATCAGTAGTGCTATCATCTTCTATTGAAAATATTCACAAAAGTGTGCTCTTTGAAATGTGAATATCAAAAGAATTTTTTTCTCCATTGTGAGGTTCCCAGAATAAAACAACTGTAGGGAGAATTTGACCGACCCACCCAAGTTAGTGCCTATTTGAACATGCAGCCTTTAATCTCCACTGAATATACGAAGCCTTTGGTTACTATTCAGGTTCTATTTCTCAAATACGTGATGGAGGAACATGTGAGGAAAGCGTGTGTGTGTTATGGAGGGGCTGGAAAATATCCCACCCCTCTCCCCCTACCCCACTCAAGAAATTCAGTGTGTCATCACTAAGGTGTGCTTGGAAACGGCTCCTGGAGTTAGTGGTCAGGGCCACTAAATAATAAGTACTTGGTATGAGGGCGTTTGATTTTATACCTTTCAGTTCTGAGCACACAGTCTTTAATCTTCATTCCAAGACCTAGCAAAGCAGGAATTCACCACATGAGACAAGGCAGTAGTACCTAGTTTCATTAACACACAGGCTTTGTCTTTGACATTAGCAGTCAAAGTAACTGCCTGGAGTCCTGGAAAACTAGCCTGGGTAGCCTTCTCATATCAGGCTACCTTGCATTGGCTGTCCTGAAAAAGAATTAACCTATCCTGTATTTATCACTAGATAATGTGATACAATTCATTGTATATATTGTATATATTCAGGAGGGTTGGGAGCTAAAGGAAAAGATGCTGAGTAGATGGAGTAGTCTGCATTAGGAAAGGATGGGATAAAGGGTCCTGCTCTGGAGCCATGACAGGTAAGATAATGGAGCAGGATTGGTAAGAGGCTAAAGGAGGAAATGTGAATTTGGGTATGTAGTGTTAAGGGAATTGGAGTTGTGGTGTGGGGGGACAGTCAAGAGACGTAATGGATAGATCCTCAAGGTACGAGGCTGGTGAATGCGCTTTCTTAAAGAATAATTTAGGGCTTCACCCCTTTACTCACTACGAACCTGGGATTGCCTGCAAGAATGGTTTTGTCATTTGCAGTATTTCTGTTTTCAAGAAACTTCATTCCTCTGTGCACTGTTTCCCTATCTACACTTTGGAGGACTCATTCATTGAGTAGATTAGGGTCCTGGTATTAGTTATACTGTCAAGTTAGTGAATGGACTCCAGTGTAGTGTCCTGGGTATTTTGATGTAGTGTGTAAAGTCTTATAAGTGCTAAGGGAATAGATTTTATGAAAATGCAATGTTCTGTTTTTCTCAGTATCCAAACTGCTCCTACAACCCCTTCGCCTCTCCTTAGGGTATGTGGAAAGTGTAGTTCCTTGATGGGCTTGCTTCAGTGTCAAAACACTTAAGTTCATGCCCTGGCATTGCTCTATCCTGCCCTCTTACTTGTGTCTATGCATCTCTGTGTGACCACACTGTAAGCTGGATTGGTAAACTGTCCTCAGTTAAAGAAACAAACAAAGCAAGTGTCCCACCTACATCTCAACCGAGCTACTTTAAGCCAGATCTTTTCAATGAACTAGTTTACAGTTCATTGCAGTTGTAATGGTACCACTGGTAAGGTGGTGGCTGGTAACTGAGGGTGAGGGATGATGGATTTAAGTGTGTTTTTTGTTTTGTTATTTGTCAGCTCTGAAACAAATGAGATACAGAACTATTTACTTAGTGCCATATAGGCAGTGTGATCTCCCTGTGAGTGTATTTTAGTACCAGACTAGCTCCAGATGCTTTTGTTAATGAGAGTGGTGTTTAAAAGCAGGAAGACTGATTTCTCTGTGCCTTGCTTAGATGTTTTCACATGGGCCACAAAGTGGTTGCACAGCAGTGCCATTCTTATCCAAGCTAAAAAAAGATTTGGCTTCCTATTAAGTGTCACAGAGCATCATGCCCCCAAAACTTTCATAAGATTAAAAAGGCAGAAACAATTCTGATTTTAAAATGAGGAGAATATTTGTGAGAAGCTGACCAATTCTTCACCTTATATTGTTTGGCTTATATTGTTTGCCTTATGATATCTTATATAGTACCTTGATTTGCTTACTTCCCAGGCTCTTTGATGTTACTCATAATACTTCATAATTAATTAATAACTCATAGCCATTTGTTCATCTTCAGAATTCAGTAGTTTCAGTCCAAGTCAAGATGGGACACTCTGACTTGGCCAGAATGAGTTTTCATGCAGGGGAATAGGATCCTCAGTAACTTTGTACTGGTGATCGTGAACACTTAACAGTTTGTGCAGAACCATGAGCTTCTCAGAACTGTCACTTGCATTATAGCTTTCGGTAGAGAAACCAACATTTGAAAACATGGAAGGATAAACAGCAGGTGAGACCAGCATGGAGGAGTTTGTCCTGCCACTGTCCACATGCTATACGTTCTGTGGTTTAAACAGGATTTCAAGCTGCTGTACATTTTTGAAATACTAATTGCTATGAAGAAACATATTCTTCTACAAGTATGTAAGTACGTTAAGAATATGTTTCTAAAAAAGTCACTAAACAATAACATCTGTGTTTCAGAAACGCTTAAAGTATGATCAATTGGTTAAACTCTGATCTGAGCTAATAAAAATGCCATGGGAAGTAAGAGTTTTTAAAGAGTATCCTGAGTGAAGAGTGAACAAAAGGTTAAAAAAAAAAAAAAAGTAGTAAATTTTATGGCTAGCTGATGTTTATTGTCATTGGTTCCCAAGGTAGTCTGTCCTCTCTGGTCTAATCTCACAAGTACAGTTCTTTTTTGATTGTACTTTAGTATTCATGCCTGATATGTTTTATTCTGCAGCTGGGTATGGGGATTAGAGTACCTCCTGCTTGTATCCCTGTGGGTTTCTTCTAATGAAAAGCCTCATATCTGTTCAGTAATCCCTTTGCTTTCTTTACTCACGTGCTGCCTCACATGACACAATATTACCTTGGCTTTGCAGGAACATCCATGTCAGAGAAGGAGAGGTAAAGGGGAGTCCAACTCTGTTCTCATGACTCATTGGAGGGGAGGAGTATGCACTGAATTCCTAATATCAGGCAGAAATCCTTTCTGGTGGAAAAGCTTGAGTGCTGCAGCCAACTTTGGCTTTTTACTTGATCTGCTAAAATGTTAGATGTTATCTGAATGAGACTATCGTTCCTGATTACAACTCTTCCTTAAGCTTGAGGCTGTTGTGTCCAGTTTCTTGTTCTAAAATAATTTTTGGGACTTCTGTGCATACTTATGGGAGGAGATTGGATTCATTTAAACATTGTCAGTTAGTGGAGCTGTAGAAATAAAATACAGTGCTGAACATGGGGGGCCTTAAATCAAAGTTTGGGATCTCGGAGTGAATTAGGTCATGGTAAAATAAAGCAACAGAAATTGCATAATCTACCATCTCCTGTGCCAGCCTCATTTTCTGTAGAGCACTGCTGAATGTGTTAATTTTCAGCCTGAGCTGGCAGTCTCTTGTATCTGTTAATAAACCTCAAAGACTCGAATATATTTGCTTGTTTTTTTTTCAAGATACTGCTGGCTGTGTTTGTGCTCCAGGACACACGCATTCCTAGCTTAACTGGGAGTCAGAATGCAATGTGATGCACAGTCCCCTCGTGCATCTGGCTTCTCTTTGCAAAGGAAATTTGGTGCACAAGGAGGTACACTGTGTTCTGGTAGGTCCCTTGGGACAAATAGGTCTGGATGACTGGGGAGACTAGGCCTGAGCATAGACGCAGGCATATGCCCCTTGGTCTCATCTTAAAAGCAGAAATACTGCTGTTGATCTAGTCCCATTGACTGCTGTGGATGCCAACTTACAGCTGAAAATTTGACGCTATATTTCTTTTTATTTGTGTAAAACACACAGGAAAACTGTGAGTGCTTTTAGGATAATGGAGATTGCGGTCCAGCACTGGTTTGCAACAAATTGGGGTAGAAATTTGGAGAACAGGGAGAGGCAAGTAATTGGGCTTTCGCAGCGTAAGGAGTTGCTGCTAAATTGCTCGTGTGCATGTTTCTAACCTACTGTAATTCCAAGGTAACAGGTATTACGTATTACAATGTCATGATTCAGACTAACAACCGGATTAAAGTAATCTACTTTCCTTTGCAGTTGCAGTGAATCAGAAGTATGCTGTGGTCCGTTAATATAGCTCATCTAGTAAGCGTGAATTTGTTAAGCTGTGCTAACTGTAGTTTGCAGTCATCTGTCCATACCCTAATTTGCCACTTCGTTGGGCACTTGTTCTTTCCATCATGTTTCCTCTGGATATTAGGAAAAACTTCTTCACCAAAAGGTTATTAAGCACTGGAACAGGCTGCCCAGGGAAGTGGTTGAGTCACCATCCCTGGAGGTATCTAAAAGACATCTAGATATGGCACTTAGGGACATGGTTTAGTGGTGGACTTGGCAGTGCTAGGTTAACGGTTGGACTCAATGACCGTAAAGGTTTTTTTCCAACCTAAGTGATTCTATGATTCATCAGGTCTTGGGAATAATCACTCCCTACAAAGCAGTGCTCAATTAAGAAACATTTTAAGAAAGGAGTTTCTAGGCTTGATTTCGGGCGGTTGCACTATTCATCAGCATTGGACATTTCAGTACAGAAGAGCTGGCTGGCAGCATAGTATAGTAACAGCACAATTCAAACAGATGATTATTGCAGTTAAAGTGTGATGATAGCATCTGTGAAAATGTAACTAACCCATCAAGGAACATGCAGAATTGAAGTGAACAGTTGCACTGGCAATAGAGACTAGTGATCATAAATCATCTAGCAGCCTAAGTATAGACAAAGCTGAGGATCTGAAAAGCATCCCAAGCACATGTGGGAGTCTTCGTTTTCCCTTTCTGCTCTCCTGTCACCTTCTCCATTATTGGCTGCTGAAGAAGTAGAATTCTTCCTCTGGGTTTGTTGTGACAACATCTCAGAGAGTTTACAAAATGATTTTTGGTGTGAATCTTGTCACCTTGCTTGACAATTTTCTTGCCTCTTTATAATGTTCCATGGGGTAATGTAAACTATATTTGAGTAGTTCTCACTTTGGAGAACATGTGCCTCAAGGGGTATGTAAAGGCAGGAGATGAAAAAAAATTTAAATGCAAGGCACAGCAGCCTGACCGGGAGCGGTGGGTGGGAAGAGGGAGGCTGCATTACTTTCTTGAACTGTCTTTGGATATAAGTGTGGCCTGGGAGCTGCTGAACACTGGCAAGTGCATCATTAATGACAGTACGTGATAGAAACCTCATTTTTTCTGCAAACCAATTTCTTGTAATCATTCTATCTAATTGTACTATGCTGCCTTGGCTAAAGGATGCAATGGAGGCGAGTTGCAGCACAATGCAAGTTTTCTCAGTTATCATAGTATTTATGGGGAATGGTGGCAATGCCATGTATTTGAGTTGTTCATGTTTAAACCTATAGCTTGACTCTCCCTGTGCTGCAGTTCTCCTTAATTAAGAGAACTTTTCAGCAGTTTCTCGTTATGCCAGAGCCATCAACATTGTTTGAGGCTGCTCTAATGTGGAGGTAAACTACACAGGAGAAGGATGGTGGATACCTAAGCTCATATTCTGACTCCATGCTGTCCAAGGTGCAAATTACTTTGAATGGAGGTTTTCCTCCATAACAATATGTGGGTCTGAGGAGGAATTTGCATCTCCGTGTTTCAGTCAAGAGAGCTGAGGAAGGTATTTGAGAGATGGAGATTTTAGAAAGGAGTTACTTTGTGAAGGTGCACGGATGGTTCTGCAAGAAGGACCCAGTGAATACAGATTATAAATCTCTTTGTTTGAGTAAAAGGGCCTTGTGAACATAGTATAAATAGACAAATTAGGAAAAAATTCTGATTCTACATTGTGGGTTGTTTTTTCCTCAGGAAATTGGTTAACAAAGTTTGAAAATCTGCATCTGTTATGATGGTTTAAAAAAATTTATGAAAATCTAAATTCTGAAACTCACTAGCATAGAATATCTCTTTATTTTCTGACTAGCATGAGAGTGGGTTGACTTTTACAGTAATACAGAACTCAACATGAATAAAGTAAATGGAAGGTAAAATAAGCCCCTTGAATGAAATGAGAATTCATAGCCATAAAATTAAATGGTGAGATTTTCATCTGCTCACTCCGCAGTGTATCTAAAATCAACACCTGCCTGCGAAGTTCTATTTACTAGTGTATCTTTGAAGAAATTTAAACAAATACCTAAAAGTTTATTTGTTTTGGACTGAAGAATGCTGTATTTGGCTACACCCACAATTCTGCAGTAAGTGCTGTGGCCAAAACCTTTTGCCTACAGCTGGTAGACAATGGATACCTTTATTCTAATTGACGTAAGTTACAGACTACCTCCCAAAGGCTGGGATTCTGAACATCCTTCATATATATTTACAAACAAAATAGATGTGAGATCAATTAAATTGCTAGTAATACTTCTGCACTTCCCCCAAATTCTTGTTCACATGTCTAGCATATTAAAAAGGTTGTGTCGGCCATTGTTTTTTGTCTATTTAAACTCTCTTTGCCTTTCCTTGTTCATTTTCTTTGCTTCAGTCTATCTAAAGTCATATAGCTAGGATCTTTGTAGCATTCAGCACAATGCTCTGGGAATGCACTCAAAGATTGGTTAATACCTGTGGATGGAGTAACTGTATGGAAGGTAAGATGCGCACCTTGGATCATGAGAGTTTTTTACTTGGGACATTTTTCATCCTGATCCCTTTTCTCTCCTGTGTAAGTTCCACTTCTAAGTACAGTTTGAGTACGCTTTATTAAGACATCAATAAATGGGCCTTTTTTAAGATAAGAGCTATACTAGTTGTGTTATTTGCTTCATTGTAGTTCAAGCCCCGTATCCTTTAAGAGAAGGAGAGGGACAAATGAGCATCTCTGGAGGAATACAATGCATTCTGAGCTTGTGAAAATCCCAGCAAAACTTAATATTGGGGAAGCTGGTAGGTAGCTCAGTAGTGTTCTTTCCATCCTGCAAATTCATTGATACTGCTGTGCTAGATTTATAGTTGTCTAGTGGAGGAGATGTACCAGAATGGAGAGGAGGGAAGTAAATAAAATATGATGGTGTACTCCTCCGCACCAGAAGAAATTTCCTTGCGGTAGATCATACCATCCAAAAATCTCACTGCAAAACAGTGTTTCTGCCTTGCCTGCATACATGAATTTCTCAGAAGATATTTACAGCAGTGTAGAGACACTATATTTTTGTGTTGCTGTCCTGCTCTCTCCACTTTTTCCCCCATAATCTCATGGAATTTCTTGGTGGATCTCAGGATACACATTAAGTTTTTAAATACTGAGATTTACCTTAAATATTAGGAAGAGTAGGCTACAGGGTTATTCTAAAAGAATAGAAGAATGAAAATTGTAATTTTTCATGTGTATGGAAATATGTGGGAGTGCTCATCTGCTCTGTACCTTTTTTCAGAGGGGAACACATATCTCGATACCTTTCTTTTTGCTTTTAAACAGCTGCTTTCATGAGCAAGGGTACACACCTAGCTATCTTATCTTTCAGATAGGCAAACACAATGCTTTTGTTGTTATTAAGGAAAAGAGAGCCAAGGATACTCAAGTAACTGGGTAAAAATGAAATAGCTCCTGGGAAACAAAATGCATAGTTAAAAATAAATTCATTGTGAAAAGTTCTCCAAAAAGATCTTTTCAAGTTTATGGCAGAGAACGAATCTGTATCCTAAAAAAGAATAAAAGTCAGCAATCGTATGCACTTTTCATGACTCTCATGTAAAACCTGGCAAACAGATTATTTGTTGGCTTAGTAGATTAGACATGAGGGCTTCTGTAAATTAAAAACAAAAGCAGCTTTGGAATGTATTTCACTGTCTCAGTTGGAAAACAAAGATCTCTTTCCCTCCACCCCTTCTTTTCCTTAGGATAATTAAAAATAAAGAAGTGTGCAGAGCCATATAAATAAAACAAGGGCTGGGATGAAAAAAAAGAAGAAAATCTTCCTTCAAAGAGATGTCAGCAATCACAGTTTTCATTTGTCTGTGCCAAGAAATGTGCTTATATGTAGGTCTGAATGTAGTTTATTCTTGACTATTTATGGAAGTTATGCTCTTAGAGACCTTAATATGTAATAAAAAAAAGGAAAATCCTTAATTACAATCTGTTTTAAATGATGCTTAACTTAAAAGCTTTCAAATACCCCTCTAAGCATTACACAATGTTCCACTGTCTTCCTTTTCTAGCATTCCTTACCGGTACAAATACATTAAAGTTTATGCTCTAATTATATAGGATTTTGTTGTAATTTACTTCAAGAAAGTGTGAATGCATTCTTCATGGGCAAAATATGCTACTTTGAATTTCTGAAAAACCCCTTTGGCTGTACGACTTCTCATCAAGTTTGTAACCTAAAAGAGAGCACAGTCTGTAGTAAAGAACATAGAATACATTTAAAATAGAGCTCACTGTTAAAAATCATTCAAGAAAGAGGAAAAACACACAGTCCAGTAGCGTGAGTGCCTGAGGACAGCCCAGAATTGTCCCTTGACATGTTATACAATTATTTACTTTTCTATTAAGTGAAAGATTTTGAAATTGCCATAACTCGCAAAATATATATTCTGACCAGGAGCTACAGCAGAACTCCTTAAGAGATGCTTGCCTAACATACAAGTTTCTGATTGTACTGAATGCTTTTGTCAATGTTTATTCTTTCCCTTCTATTTTGTGGTAGCTTCTTTCTGTGTTTCTCCATCTCCTCATTTCTCTTCTTATATTTAATTTTGGGCTGAGTCTTGTCAGACTTGGCTGGTGGGAGGATGACAAATCAAAGGAAATACAAGGTTCCCAGGGAGCAGTCTTTGCTCAGTCATAGAAGAAGCTCAAAACTACATTCCCGTTCCAGAAATTGCAGAATTTCCTCTGGTGCCCCATTCTGCTGGGCTACATTCAGCTTGAGAAGAGGATGTGGAGGAAAAGAATAACTGAAGAGTGATACTGTCCCCCTGGAAGCCATTATCTGTGGTACAGCTACATCCTCGCCCATGTTCCCATCATGTAAGCATTGATGAGTGAACATGTGTGTTTTCCTAGATAGTCTTTGAAAGGATGCTTCTGCAAGGATATCAGCTGTAGTGCATTGCTATACTGTTTTTGCTACCTGGTGATTTGCAGAATTTACATATAGTTCTCAAGATAATCCAAATGAGTTTGAGACTCATTTACTGCTTGTGGAAAGTGGAATGCCAAGTGGGGAAAATGAAGTCTTCAAATCTAATGGACACAAATGAACAGTTTGCTGGCATCTATACAGGTTTCATGTGTGGCACCATTATTTCCTCCCACTCTTTCAGGACTTTATAGAGAGTGCAACCAAAAATCAAGACTTCAGGATGTTGCATGAGGAATGCAGAATCAGTTTTTGAATCGGCAGTTGGGAAATATCTTAGACAGTTTTGGCTAATAGAATTATCTGGCCAGTTATCAGGCATGTTCCATACAAAAGAGTAACTCTCAAGGATGTTCTTGATTTTGATTGAATGTTTTTTTTTTATCTGTGAACACTACAGTCTTTATGTTGAAACTAATATTCATTTTCAGTTCTGGGCCAACTGGCAGATCCAAATACAAATATTACTAATTGGCTGCTCATAAGCCTTTCTAGCAATTAATTCAGTTATAAATGATTCAGACCTTTCTGTAACCCAAATAAGATTCATGCTTGGTTTATTTTTCACAGAATTATTTCATGCTAGACAAGGATGTGTAATAAACCATTATTGAGGGTGGGGGAAATCAGATGATAAATTTGACAGTCCTTGTTACCTCTGCTGCAGTGTGGCAGACAGATAAAGTGTAACCTTTATTGTAAAGCTGTTTTTTGATTTTTATAAAAACACAAAAAATATAGTTCTTTAATTTCCAACTTTTGCATGGAATATTCTGTCAGTAACTTTGAAACTCAAAGAAAATATAAGGAAAGGTTACCTAGGGAACATGTAATATTCTAACCCAGACCATTGGTACAATGATGAACCAAATCTTCAGTAAAAATCAGCTGTTTTACATAACATTACGCACATATATGTTTGTGCATTGTTATTAGTTTTCCAGGTAAATATTTTGTTGTCTAAATCACCGAAATGAGTGGTTGCAAGTAATTATGTTTGCGTTTCTTTACTGCATTTCTGTATGGTGATGTACACATGAAACTGGGCCTCTAATGGAACTCTGTCCATGTGGATCCTGTGGCATTCTTTCTCAACACTGAGGCATTTCATCCTGGTATTCTAGCCGGATTTACAAGTGATTACATTTGCTTGACTAAACTGCCCTGCAGTCACTGTTGGCACAGTGTTCTTTCTCTTTTCCAGTTTTAAACTGTTCTCTGTTGAATTAGCTACATTCTAACTCTGTGACATCTACATTTTGGGGATGGTTAGGCCCTGATCCATACAGGGACCACCAGTTCCTCTTTGGTGACTGAATGATACTTGGCACCTATTTGGCTTCTATCTCAAAATTCCTCTTTAGTCTCTGTAGCATTGTGTAGTTGGTTGCTATTTGTTCCTACTGCTGATTATAGTTCATGGAGACTGAATGAAATTCAGAGCCCATTAATACTGGGATCACAACAAACACACATTGGTTTGCTTATAAAATTTTTAATGATCATCAGAAATTGCAGGGCTGGCTGGACATGCCATCAGCTGCTCAGAATGACCATAAGACTGGGTGAGACTAAAAAGGACTAGCATCTGTAGGCTGGGAAGAAGATTCAGGCCAGCAAGTCTGTGAACCAGTGGAAGTCACACAGGCATCTGTGCTGTCCTCTCATGTGAAAAGGCACAGAATAATGACATTGATGAAAGCAAAGATTCCTGTTTTCTTTAGTCATGCTTGCTGTAATTTTGATGAAGATGCAGCAGGATCTTTTCTAGCACCTCCTAGAAAGTTCAAGGGCTGCCTACATGAGTCATTACTAAAAGAGGAATTATTCTGCATCCAATTTGCAAAGAAAATGCTTGGAAATGTTCTCTATTTCCTTCTGTGGGAATTTCAGAACCTGCAGGACTTCTGGTTGCTGTTCTAAAGAACATAAATGAAGTTGAGTGGTTTATAGGCATAGCAGTTGGAGATGAAGGGGGAATGTCTTAGAGCATCTGTTCCTCACCTCTTTCCTAAGTATACTTTCACCTTGTGTTTGTGTTTTCTGAAAGCGTAACACATTGGTCTAGGTACATTTTTCTAGTCAACCCAGAGAACCTTTTGTCATCTTACATCCTCTATGGTATTTTGCCTCGCTCTTCTGTGGCTGAAGGAGAAAAGCAGCTTCTGACAAACAGGCTTAATCTTCCAAGGTGCCGAATAGTATGGCCCTATACAGTAAAGTGCATACATAGTTGATCTTAAGAAGGTAAATGGATTTACTGATTTCAAAGGTCTTTCCCCAAACCCCAGGTTCCTATATATTAAGGACAATGACATGACAAGCAGTGTGTCAGGGACTTACGTTCCCTTGCCTAATAATTAATTTTCCTCTCAGCTGTGAATGAAGGAAGCGGATGAAGGGGCATAGTTTAGGGAGAGGCTAGACATGTGAAAGGACAGACAGACTTCATGAGGTCTCTTGCACAAGTGGCCTGCTCCATACCCTAAGTTACTTTCATTATTAAACAGAGGTAACTTAGTAAGTCTTCCAGTAGACACAGGTTTCTGTGCTTTCCATATCTTCCACATGATTTTACCCATTAAGTTCACTGGGTGTTGGATCTCATTCTTGCTGGTTATTTAGTGGGATTCTTCAGCCTTGTGTCCCATTGATAGCTTAACATCAGCTGCATTTACTGCTTATTGTCTCTTGTGTACCTTCTTTTATTTTGATGTGTTTTTATTAAAGACGACATACTTTACATAGAGGTCATCAGATTGAGGACATGGTCTTGTAGGTGATTGAGAGATGCGAGGATTTTGCGTCGTGTTTTATTTCATTGTGTTTTGTTTATCCCATGTGATAACCTGGAGAATAAAAGTGTACTGCAGAAGCAGAGTTGACTTTGCAAGGCGTAGTGGAGATCTGTTGCAGTACCTAGATTTATACCTGGGTCAAACTATTGTGAAAACCAAATCAAGACAACGTGCAGTACCTATACAGTGAAATCATTGCTATTTGCTTCCTTGTATTTAGTTATTTCAAGGACTTTTACAGGATCAGCTTATTCAATTTATATCTGGTTCAGAACTTATACTGTCATGAACACTAGGTCAAACCTTATTTAGTTTAAATTCTGAGACAGAATACCTAGGTTTGGTAGAGTGGAAATAAGTGTACATGCACATCCTGCACAGGCAGTTTAAAAAAAAAAAAAAAATCATTTTTGACAGTAATAAATTACTGTGTCTACCCTGGGTTGTGAAATCCCCCTGGAAGATTTGAGAGGAAAATGTTACTGCAATTGTAGAAATCTCAGTAGCTTAACTAGACTGTTTGCTTCTCTTTGGAAATGCTAACAGATAGTAGAGCAGACTATGGACTAATGTCTTGCCAAGGGCCTTTTTTCATGCCAGAACTATTTTTTTTCCAAGACAAAAATCTTTAAAAGCTTTTCAGTGCAACAAACTTCTTCTTCTCTTCAGACATGCATAACTGAACAGTTTGTGTGCATGTTTGTCCAGAAATGGTGAAAGAGATGAGATCTCAAGATAGATCTTAGTCTCCGGTTAGAGAGAATGTTTATGGCTCTATTGTAAGTCTCTAACTTATGACTGAAAAGTAAATACTGGCATAACCCTAACTACCATATAACAGCAAAGTAATCATTCCCTGTTTAACTCCCAGTTGTGCCTATGTTGTTGGTCCTTTTACAGATAAAGAAAAGGTGTTTCCAGACTTATGATTGATTCTCAATGGCAACGTTTGTCCACTTAAACCAGAACGGTATACATCAGGGCAAATTTTTAATATTTTTCTTTCTACAAAGCACAAGCACTGCCTCCCTAGCTCATATATGAGAGAGCTCTGGCATAATTTTTCACCTCTCATTTAAACATTGTTTTATGGGCTGAACTCTAAATCCTCATTGTCTAAATTGTCAGGATGGTTAAGGTGATTAGCAAGCTGCTTAGATTGAAAAGTGGCCTATTTTAGGTACGCTTGTTCTCTGCCAAAGTTTTGGTTTTCTTGTTTTTTTTTTTTTTTTTTTCTGTCTCTTCATTATTCTCTGAGGGGACTGCTACATTTTCCTCTGATGATGATTAAAACTATGTCAAATTGCACATGGCTGCCCAAATCTTTCAGAATTGATTATTAATGGAGTTTTGGAACAAATAAAACTGAGTTAATTAGTGCATCTGTAATCAACGATAATCAACTCTATTCATCTATAACAAACAACGTTGCCTGATCACACTATAATGTAAAATAGAAGTGGCAATAGTTGTATCTTACGCAACTGACATGAGCTCTGGTTTTGCATACATTCAGTACTTGGTGTGATCTTTTTGACTTGCTTTGTGTGTTTAATCATGTTTTATCATCTGTCTGTCTACAAGGTTTGTTGGGTACGCACTCTATTGTAATTTTTACTGCTGTGGCAGAGCATCTACTATAAATCAGTGGTAGGTTTTATTGATCTAAACTATGGCTCAGATAGATATCTGTCTCATATAAATCAGCATATCTATCAAACTTATTTATGTGGCTGCATCTTCTGGTGTTTCACATTCTTTTCTGTATGTTTCTGTCGTATAAAAATATTTATCTAAATAAATGATATGGTCTGATATCACAGAATACGGTACCAAAATACTAGCTGTGTCTTTGGTTCTTTGTAAGATATCCAGCTGCCATGCATGTGTGTGTGTTACTGGAATCTCTCGTAAAGAACTCAAAGGACCCTGACCATCATATGAAGATAATTCTTTTTAGTGATGACTAAAACTGAAAAGTTGCAGAGCTATGACTGGGTGGCCAACACAGGGTTAGGAACCTTGCAAGGCATTACCATAAGAATGGCAGCACTGATTAATGCCAAGGATCTATCTAGCCTAGTATCTTTTATTCAACAGTGGTAATAAGCCCCAGCATAGAATAAGAAAAAAATATATGATATTTCTAACCCAGTTTTCTCCTAGCCTCTATTTTTCAGCTCAGGATTCCTGAGCCTCATGTTATATGTTTGTTTAGTAACTTGCAGTGTATTTCTTTTTTTAAGTGTAAGGTGCGGCTGTGCCCTTGCTTGAAAAACATTCAGCTGGTCTACCATCCATTGTATGAAGAACCACCTTTGGTTGGTTGGTTGGTTTTTTTTAAACCTTGTTTTTCTAACTTTGTTTGGTAGTCTCTCGTACTTGTATTAGGGAAAAATGAACAAATTAATCCTATCCGTTTTATTTCATGCCCCTTATGATGATGTAGCCTTATCATAGTACCTTCTAAACACTCTGTCTTTCAGGCTGAAGAGTCCTAATGTAATCAGTCACTTTCTACATGAAAGGAGCTATTTCTAGTTCTAAAATGTACTTATTGATACTGGGAGCCAAACAGCACACTGTAATTGAGGAATAAATAAATAATGAATTTATATGGTAGAGTAATGATATTTTTAATGTGGTCACTTGTTTTTTCCTGCTAGTTCATATAATTGCAGAAAAAGCTTGGAAGGGACATCTGGAATTATCCAATTCAACCTCCTGCTCAAGGCTGGACTAACTTCGAAGTTAGGTCAGGTAGTTCAGGGCCTTATCCAGCCGAGTTGTGAAAATTTCCTGGGATAGAGATTCCACAGGCACTCTGGGTGCCTGTTCCAGTGCTTAACTGCAACCACTCCATTAGGTTTTTTAATTCATATCTAACAATAATTTCCATTATTGCAACTTGTAACTATTGCGTCTTGTCCTTTTGCTCTGGGAAGAGTTTGATTCCATCTTCTCTACGACCTGTTTTTAGGTAATGGAAGACTGCAACTGGATCCCACCCTAGCCTTCTCTTCTGACTAAAGAATGTTCCTTCAGCTTCTTCTATAACATTTGCTCCAGCTCCTAACCCTATTAGGGCCCATCTTCCGGACTCTCAGGAGTTTGCTAATCTCTCTCATACTGGAGTGCCAAAAACTGGACACAATACTCCAGGTGTAGCCTTTCAAGTGCTGAACACCTTCCCTTGACCTGCTGGCTACATTCTTGCTGATGCAGACCTGTAGGTGGTTGACTGTCTTTGCCACAGGAACTCATTTAAACTTGACCCCCAGTTGCCTTTCTGCAGAGTTGATTTCTAGTCAAATGGTTCTCAGCCTGTATTTTTGCATGAGGTATTTCGTCCAGAATTTGCATTGTCTTTCAATTTCATAAGGCTCATGTTGGCTCATTCCTTGAGCCTTTTGAGGTGTCCTGGAATGGCAGCCCTGCTTTCCAGCATATCAACTGCTCCCCATAGTGTGGTGCCATCTGTGAAGCTGGCAAGGGTGCGCTCTGTTTTACAGTTAGTCACTGATGAAGATGCTAAACAATGTTGCCCAAGTAGTAGCCCCTGAGGAATGTTCCTCATAACCAGCTGCCATTAGTCTTTGAAGTATTGACCACTACCATTTCAGTTCAAACATTCCTAACCTTTCATTTCCTTTTTTGACCACTACTGAGCTAATGCTTATATAACTCTATTCACTGTAACTTCTCAGATTTCCAGTTGAGCACTTGTAGTCAGCACACAGTCCTGCATTTTACATTTGGCTGCCAGTCTAACCTGGAATGCCTTTTTGAATTTTTAACTTTTTGGAACTTCGAAAACTTCTTACATTCAGTTTGAGAAGTTAAAACTTTTTTCAATAGTTTACAATATAAAAAATTTCTGAGCAGTTGAAAAGGAAAGCTGGTTCAACGTGGGGATTTATTTCAGGTTTCTGTGGCTTAAATGTTAGACTGGATCTGACATTGGATATATTTGTGAATGATGGAAGGAAACTTTTGAATCCACGTTGGATCACCCATCTGTTGGATCACCCAGTTGTTTTTATGTACTCCTAAAATTCTGCTGTTGTAAACAAGTATAGAACCAGCCTTGAATCCTTCTGGATTTTCTAGGAGGACTGCTACTGAGCGATGTCCTCAGTATCACAGTATGCAACATCAGCTATTTCTGGCTTTCAGTCAATTACCAGATGAGTAAGCTTTGAACTGAGGTGCAACTGAAAAACATTTCTAATTAGTTAACTACCTGCCTATTTGCTTGTTTTTGTTGTTATTTTCTTTAAATTGTATTGGGGAGATGCCAAAACATCTGCAAAGCTTTATTTTAAATTTAAAAGCTTTATTACTCTGGAGTCAAGGACCTTCTATGCTCGCTTTTCTCCAACACTCAAGCCACTGAGCACTGGTCATGTGAATCCTGATAGAAAGCAAATGTTAACTTTTCATGCTTGAGTACCTACTGACAGCTAACATTAAACTTGTAAGCACATGTATTTGCACTGGAAGTGGTATCTGCTGTATGTGAGGGAACACTGCTTAAGTTAAGTTAATGTTCCTCAGATCTCCTTGCCAGAATATAAGAATGGAGACTATTAAATAAGATCTGAAATATCCCTTCGTAGCCATGACTACTCACATACATATTGTGATGACCATGGTTGTGACAGAAGATTAAAGGCTAATACATGCAGTGTTCTCTGTGTGTATATATAATGTATATAAAATATGAATGAAAGCAAAGAGACAGTTTCCCTAAAGCCTTTTGCCAGACTCCCAGCACAGAAGCTGTTAACATAATCTGTCAACTGGAACAGCCTTTCACCAGCCCGAGAACTGAGCACTGTTATCCCTGTGTTCTGTTCCAAGCAGAGCCTATTCTGGAACCATGCATTAGACCAGATCTTATTTATTCCACTCCGGTTTATAGGAATTCAGTTCAACACCCCCTGAAATAGCAAAACCGGTATCTTCCCAGAAAGTTTAGAGATTCTGTCATAGTGGAACATTGCAATTCCTTTTCAACGGGACACCATCTCCCAGCAGAATAGCCTGACTGCTTTAAAGTACCATAAAAAAACTGTCAAAATACACACTCTGGTAAGATTTTTCTTTTTCCATGTAAGATATTTTGTAAGATATTTTTATTTCTGTTTTACTAGTAGGGCAATAGAGTTGCCATTACTACCAAGACGAATCCTTTTCTCATCAGTTTATTTACTGCATTTTTAGTTCTGCTTGGGCATTACCATAGATTTTTTTACAAACTGCATTAAGTATCATATCCTATTTTGAACAGGATTTATCAAGTTGGGAGTGATAACAATTGGAAGGAAGCTGTTTAATACAGAGATAAAAGCAAAATGACTAGGAAATAATAGTATGGAAATTAACCAAGGTGGAACTAAAATTGGAAGAGCTGAATATGCTTAGACTGGAGGAACTAGATATTATTCTGTGTAGAACACTGAAAGAAATAAAGCTGCGTGTTTTGTTTCAAGGGCTTTTAATACACCTGTGAATGGCACCAGATGGCTGGAGAATAACAAACACAGTATTTAAGATGTTGGTGAAAGTCTGGCGCAACAGGCTAATCTTGCATCTTTGTTGGTGACTTAACTGATTTCCCAGACTAAAAAAACCCAACACTGGTAGATCTAATCTTATTGGAATTACTATTTGATATGGTGCAAGATGGAGAACTATTACAGAAGATGTGATTATCTATCATAATTGTGAGACAGGTAGACACTGTGAAATAATAGAAAATACCAATTTGTACGAAAGCTAGAACTACCAGTTTGGGCAACAATCTTGCTTAATATATCCTTCAGCCAGAACATTGGCTGAAGAGCGGGCTACTTTTCTACTTTTCAGCTATGTGCAGCAACAACTTATCAATTAATCTGGCCCATATACTTTGTCAAGAGGCAACTCAGCAGCTATCCCAACAGTCTGTCAACTCTTTCCTCTAGTTTGATGCCCCAAAGTACATAAAAAGCTGGTTCCAGTTTGTTTTGGCTGTCACTCTGTAGCTGAAGGGTCTTCACAGGGGAGAAAACTGAGTAGCTGGGAAGACTGATTTTTTTCTCCCATTCTACCAGCCCTGTCCTCTTGAGGGCAGGTGCTGAGTCAGAGGCAAAGGAAGGGGAAAATCTCTGGAGTCTCAAGATTTCTGGGCACATGGGAGTTCCTGTCCCTTGTGCTTTAGTTGCCAGGGAAAGGAAATTTAGGCACACAATCCACAACGAAGCAGACCTGGACCTGTCTCCCAACATATTCCCGCTGGTTACTTCTAGGACAGTCTTTATTCTCAGTGCAGATACAGTTCATGGTGTATCCTGAGAAAATTAGAATTCTTATTAGGCTACATATTAGTAATTTTCTGTTCTTGAATTGCTAACATGGAAAATACGGAGTTTATATAGATAGTAGATCAGCAGATCATTTACCTTTATTACACAGTTATCTGTTGCCTTGTAATAGTACCTTGGTAGTCTCTTTAGATCACCAGAACACTGCAAAGGACAGTAGTGTGAGCCCAATTCTTTCTTTTTTTATTCTTTTTCCTTCCTTCCTTCCCCTGCCTGATGCTGTAAAGGCATTTTACGTACATTTTGCTCTTGTAATAGGTTTCACAGATAATTGCATAGAATTTGCTCTGGTGTCTCTAAAACCTTGGTGACCAAAGGCTTTTCCAGCTGTCACTCAACTGACACTGGGACCATGTATCAATGGCTTCATAAATGCAACTGTTCTGAACACAGCTGCTCTCATCATACCTGTTGAGTCACAGCCTTATTATCTGGCCATTTTCTGAATACTGCCAAATTTAATTTGGTACTTTCACAGTGGCATTAAGTTTGCTGTTGTCATTTCTTGATGGGAGTACAGCCCTGTGTTTGGATTTAAAGCTGTAAAAAAATCTACTGCTGCATGTAAAATATTGCTTCCTAAATCCAAGCGTAGCCAAGTGTACTGTTAAGATATTTAGAAGGTTCTTAAATTATTTCCACTTTAAAAATACTTTTATGTATTCTATTCTGCTAACTTCTTAGGTTAATACAAAATTGCTTTCCTGGCTTGACATTGACATAAATGTTCTCTTTTTCCCTCTCTTTACGGAGGACAGTTAATTTTTTTGCTTGATACTTAGAACAGATACTAACTTTGAATAGGCCATTGTTTCCCAGCCAGATCAGTAGCTGCCTCATGGGTTTTTTTCAGTATTAGTTCAGGGCTGGCAACAATACAGCAGTAAAAGAAGTAAAAGTTTGAGTATGCTCAGAGATTGTTTAGATTTAATCCAATAGCAAACATTGTTAATTTCTTCTTTGTAAGATTTCCCCTCCCTCTCCTATAACTATTTGTAGCTGTCAGCCTCTAACCTTATTTTAATGAGAATAGCAGCTCTAAATCCCTTCTGATCGTTTTTATTTCTTACTGATTCTAAATAAGGATATTCTCAGTGTGTATTAATCTCACTTGGAGATGTTTAATCAACTGATCTCAAAAAGGCCGAGTCCTCTTCTGCTGTCTGCTATCACTTTTGCTCTTCTGCATTGCGAGGGTCAACTGTGATAGTAGAATATCCACTGTTTGCACTAATTCAAACCAAGAAAATTTTAAATTCTGGCTTTTTCCCACAAGACTAGTGAATTTCCTTCATTTCATTTTGTTGAATGTTACCTAAGAGGGGAAGAAAAGGAGCAAATAGGTCATTTATATATTCGTTTACTACAAATGAGACAAATACCTTGATTTCTTTGTTCCTCTCCATTTCTTTTTTTCTCAAAATGTTTTGCCATTTTTAAATTTTCTTTTCCCTCTCCTTTCCCTCTATCTTCTTTTTTCTTGTCTTTTTTTTTTTTTTTTTTTTTTCTTTTTTCCTTTTCCTTTTTTCTTTTTCTTCTTGTTTAAGCTGCCAGGCAAAATGAGGAAACAATTACAGGATGTTGGCTTTAAAAGTGTCTGGCTTTGCCAAATAAGTTTATCTTTTTTTTCATTGTGGCTTAAAACATGCTAAACTCAAAGCCAAGTTACTAACCTAAAACTCATGGTAACTTCAATTTTTTGCATTAGGCTTACAATAAACTTGGATAGTTTTTCCATAGTCCCTTTGCCAGTGATTAGTTTGGAAGATAGTATGTTTTGAATTTGCTGAGAGATCTACTGCTCTTAGCTTAGTTTTAGTACTTTTAAAAAGCAATCAATAATGCCCATTTTGTAATAAGCAAAATTTATGAACTGACAAGCAAAATGTAATTATAGTGGGTATTCTGTACAAGAAAAAAGAGGTGATCTTAAAGCCATCTCAGCATTCTGTTTGCACTCATTTTCATTCGTATAAATGATTAAGTGGTTCTGTGCTGAAACGTTTCTCTGTCAAGGCTTAACATGGGTCTGGAAAAGTTGTTGCCAAAGAGTTCTATAATGAAGTCAATGACCATTTGTATTAACTTTTCATTGTTACCTACAGACTAAATTTTTCACAGTATTATTTTTATGACTAAGGCCCTAACTCAGCAGTAACTTAGACACCTTTTATTTTTGTTCTCTGGGGACTGTACTCTATAAATGTGTAAATTCATGAGAAAAGTGAAGCCTGCATCAAAGACTTAGGTTGATTATGCAGTTAACGAAACAGTTTCTCTTGTCCTTTCCTCTGCTGAGAAATGGCTCTTTGCTGAATGAGCCACTAAAAGATCATACAAAAAATATGATATAGTGAAGTAGAAAAAGAAGAAAATTTCATCTGATAGGGCCTGATCCAAAACTCAGGTTTGTGAAAAATCACCTCCTGAATTCAGTAGGCTTTGGATCAAACTACAAAATGGAGATTTTAATTTCCATTTAGAGCTGGGTCAAAGCTATGCTTTGTCCATGCTGTTCAGCAATAAATGTTGAAATAATATGAAGTTAAATGAACATTCTGTCTTTTAATAATCATAAATTGTAGTGGCTTTTAGTACAACCTAAGCAGTTCAGGCTGTTTATGTAAAGCCTACTGAGTTTTGAAATGAACACATTTTGACACACCTTAGCTGCTCTTGGAAATCAGCTCATGAGTCAACCTTCCTACTTGGCTTTCTGATCATATGTCTTTCTGCGTCACCGGTTTCGGTTGCACAAACTCTTGCCAAAGGATCCCCTATATTAGATATTAAAAAGAAACAAACCAAAAAGCCTTCAAGTCTTTGAGTTTTAATGTCTTTGTGTATTTAGAGAAATATACATCTAACCACAGTAGGTCAGATCATCAGATGGGGCCTCCAGCTGTGCCCAATATGTAATGTTGCTGGTTAAACTTGTATGGCCTATTGCTCCAGCAGCAACAGTTCCATAATGCATCCTGCCAATTCTGCAACAACAGACATAAAGGGCATTTCTTGTGGTGCTGATCATTTTATATATGACATTTAAGAATAAATTATTTTCTATCAGGCCTGAAGTTGTAGTAAATGAAAACTTGCAAGTGTGCTAAACTTACTGGAAAACATGGACTAACTCTGGTAGAGGAGAAAACCCCTCACTATGGCCTTCTTCAGTAATAAACTCACACTGAGAGATATGTGCACATGAAGCTCTATGGACCTCTGTGTGTCTTTATATGAGGGTGAAGAGATCAGTCAGCACAAATCTTTCCTCAGGATTGGGGCCTAAGACTTACAGTTGGAGAGGATGCAAGGAGAAGATGAAAGGAGAACTCTAAGCCTGCTTCAGATATACTTCTCAGTGTGGCAGAGCAGCACAATGATAGCTATTGTTATGCTAGATGCAAATTCTAGCTACAGACATTACATTGGTTTTCTTACAGATTAAAAAAAAAGAAACCTTCCAGATACCTGTATTTCATTTGTGGGAAGTAAAATAATGATGCTGTTAGCTACTGAGCAGAAGATAATTTATATACTGTGTGTGAAACTTACTTTTCGTTAAATCAGGCCTAGAGATGCTTATGCAGATTTAACTTGTGAGATTAGCAAATAGCATATATTGTATAGTCTTATATCAGAGAGCAATATAAATGTTTTAATGATTACTTTGCAACCAAGTAGATTATCTGAAATTGGTACTAGTCACCAGGTCTCATGTTAAGTTTATTTAGCCTTTTTGTGAAGGGCAAAAAAAAAAGGCCAGAACCAAACCCTGACCTTAGTCAAGGTTCAGCAGGCTTATCTTGAGTTTCTTGATGAAACGTTGTGGCAAGCTGACCCGGATGCCAGTCTCAGTTCAGTAAAAATACTTGCTCATTTAAGCCTTGTCTTTGTATGGGAATGTGGCTGTTGAGTTCCATTATCTATATATCCATATATTAGCATGGACTGCAAATGTAATTGCCTGAGCCTGGGAAGATGGTCTAGATATTTGAGCCTTGCTCTTTATGGTACATCTGAAAAGAGATGCTCAAGAGAGTCTTTAAAACAGATTGACTGGCAACTTTGCAAACCTGATTTTCTTGTCACAGAAATGACCAATATTTGGAATCCTGCCTATTTTAAAACACTGGGAATAATCTATGTGCTTGTTAGCTTCTTTCAGTCTCTAGGTTCTCCCAGGGATATGAACCAACCAGGCATGTACATCCTACAGTGAAGTGCTGAGGTTTTTGAAGGTGTCACTGTCTTGCCTGCTGGTATTGGCCTGTGTTAGTATGGAGTTAATGCAGAAAGGCTTTAACTCATGAGACTTATCCTGAGGTAATCCTGCAACTTCAGCCTCTTTTCAAGCTATGTAGTCTCTTTGTGTCAGTGCCAGAAGAGCAATGGTAATAATAGTAATGGGCACTTCAGAAGTGCAAGACAGACCCACAAATAAGCATTCATGCTAGAAAGTGTTTTGTCTGGTGGAAAAGGGAGGGTAATCAGTGTTTCCAATGAGCCCAGTTTTGACTCTGGAAATCTGAATTTCACTCTTTGTGTCTTGCAGGCCATATTTTCTGAGTTAGAAACCTCTGTTTGGTTCTGTGTTATTGAACTTTGTGACATGACAGCAATTAGAAGACACTTAACTAAGAGAAAACAGTTTGCTATCGAAACCTTTTCTTTAAAAAAAAAAAAAGAAAGAAAAAGGACAATTTTCAATATTTAAGTGATTAGAACCTGCCATTTCACTTTGTTGTTTGCAGGCTGACACAAATGACAGGACAAAGGAGCATACATGGAAGTAAGATGAAAATTCAGAACAGATGTCAGGAAGCATTTTTCATGCTGAATGTGCACAGTGGCCAACCAGGTAAGGCAAAAACATTTTCCCATTTAGGAAATAATTAGATGGCCAGTCATGGACAAAATGGCTTTCCCAATTTCCTTTTTTTTTCTAATTTTCTTACATTCTCATTATACTCCAGGTGCTATTTACTTTCTCTGACTGGAAGCTTCATCATCATCCAGACATGAACCTAGTTCTTATAGAAATGAATGAACTATTAACTGCTAAGTGAACAGCTACTTAGATAGGTATTATCCTGTCGATATTATATCATGCTGTTATGTTCAAAGTCTAGCAATGCATCCATTTTGATGTTCAGAGTTTCTGAAAGTTTTTATCACAGTTACAAAATTGAGTCTAGGAGAAAATTAGAGTGACAGAAAACATGCTGGTTTTATTATTTTAAAGAGTTTATTTTAAGTGATAAAAATGTTAGACAAAAAGGAATCTAGACGATAACTTGGGGAAAAAAAAAATTAAATGGACAAATGCCCCCCCCCCCTTCCCAAAGATGAATATGTTTCTGGAATCTTCTCTTTAGTTGAGGCTTTGCTCCTAAATCTGATACAGACTTCCTGTGTAATCTTGCTGCCGGTCTTTTATAACCTCATGCCTCATCTTTTGTGTTCATGGAATAGAATAATTTTATTTTCTCAGGTGAATATGAGCGTGAAACTGTAATTATTTGGGGCACTGACATTTGACCTCTCCAAGTATCAGTCAGCACTACGTTAATTTATTATGCTTGCGATCCTCATTTTAGTAAAGTGTTGGCCCATTACAAGTTCATGTGTTAAAGCTGTTCGAGAGTGATAGATAGATAATGGCCACTGAGGACAATGTTAAGACTCAGACCTAGAAACTGAAAGTCTTTGGTTTGTAATAAATTTTTGCAGGAACTGCTAAGTGAGGCCTTTAAAAGACTTGCTGAACAAATCACCACAACAGCAGGCCATGTTTCCAAGCTAATGATTTCCACCATGTAAAAAGTAGGCCTGTCTGTCCCCCCCCTCCCCCCAAGCTCCCATAGTTTCAGTGCTAAATGGTGTCACCAATATTCTCAATTTAAAGCCATTTATGTGATAATTAACTAAAAGAATTTGATTTTCATGTTTGTGGAAATTGCTCGGTGAGGTTGCTTCTGGCTTAATAAATATGGATTCCAGCATTAGTAATAGAAATTGAAAATGTCTTCATTAACAATGACCAATTTAGACATGTAATTATGGATATTTAAAAAAGCCAATGGTGCTGAAAGATAGTAGCTCTGAGAAGCATTGTTCACTGAAGATGTTGTACTGAAGAGAATGATCATCTCCATTTTTCAAGGAATTCAGTCTTCAATCAAATAAAATGCCCAAGGAAATAAAGCTAATTTTTAATGACATATGAAGGCAATGTCAGTCACAGCACAGAGCAAGTGCAGTTTTCTTGACTTTGGAATTGGTACAGGACTTGCTTAAGTTAAAGATAGCTAGGGAACTAAAATTTAAGGTTGATACTCTGCCCTCGTTTCTGGTTCCACCCCCCCCCCCCCCCGTAATCCCCTCAACACCACGGTGCACACAGTGATGTGAATTAACACTGGAACACCAGTCTTGAATGGAATTTCGTGACTTTCTGCTGATGTATGCAACTCCCATACTTTGGTTTCCAGGATTAATTATTTGGGGTGGTAAGTGAATAAAAGGTGTCCAGCAATTCAAAAGTGGGTGTGTACTGGTGTCAACAAACTTTCCCCATCTAAAAAATTCAGTCACAGCTTTTTATATCCATGGGGGATATATTGACTTAAAACCTGAAGTTTATCTGAAGTAAAAGAATATTTTTGTGTGGGAATTTTCAGGAATTCAAAGAGTGTGTGCGTGCGTATGTATACATATAAAAATAAAAATATGGTCTATAATACTTTATGATATATGTGGGGTGTGTGTGTATATATATATGTATGTAAAATATATGTTTGGTGTAAGTATCTGTAAATGAGCCCTTCTTCTGGACATTAGCTTTTTCATTATGCCTTTTCTATTGGTGGAAAATTTAATGGTGCCCTTGTGCTTGAGGTCATTAACTACATTGACCACCACAGTCTGACCATAGAAGGAAGAGGCTCCTGTTTTATTCTTACGTATTAAATGTCTAGTATTAGATGTCAAGGAATATGAACAAATTTGTGTAAATAAAATAACTGAGTCCCAATGTCCTCTTACATCAAGTTTACACGGAAACCATCACAATTCTGCCTAACATGTTGTAGATAAGGACACATTCTCTATCATGCATTGTTATGTAGCAGAAGAAACTCTTCATGGCAGAGTGGGTGTTCCACCAACAGTCTGGGCTCTGCAGCCAGTTCTGTGGGGGGACGAGCATTGGTTCATAGGAATAGAACTTTTACTCCATTTTTCCTCCCTTCCTGCAGGTATAACAGGGAAAAGAAAGGACGAGAAGGAAGTCTTTATACCACACACACCCATACTAATTTAAAAATTACTTTGCACTATCTTGAAGTTTTTGGAGAATCTCATGCTACTGTAAAGAAAACCTTTTAGTTCTTTCACCTCTGCACTGCTGAAAATATCCATTTCCTGCTGTCCTGCTCAATACTTTTTAACCTGTGCCGTCATACTCAAGGCTATTCTTCACCTGCCTTGCACAGTTTTGACATTCTTAGCAGTAACAGATTTGAAATAATATTTAGCATTCCAGGTATTTGGATTCGAATGCCATAAGTCATAGCATGAGCTTAGAATGATGTGTTTTTATTTAAATTATTTATTTACGTTCCTTTCTATTTGCTTTCTTTACTCTGTGCTGGTTAATTGACTTTGGACATGTTTTCAAGGCTTTTTTTCAATAACCATGAGGCTATGAACTTTATGTTCTTCTAAAAAAAAAAAAAGAAAGAAGGATTCTTGTTAAATGATGTGATCAAGAAACTGCATTTTTTAAGGAAAAGATTGGTGGAGTTCATCTTACTTGATATGATTTATGTTAAGTAACTAGTCTAATTGAACTCTACAGTTGATGGAGGCAGAAACATCACCAGTGAGTGCCATATTGCAATAGCAATACAGGCTGAATGGACCATTAGCAGGATCTAAGCAGTTTCATTTTGGACATCTACAGCTAGGCCACAGTATCTCTCTTCAGAAGCAGTGAAGATCTACCTAAAATTGAGATTTGGCAGTGTTGTTCACTGAAATTACTTGAAAGCTGTATTTGCATGTGTTGCTTTCAATTTACAGCTTGTATTTTCTGGGTTAGATATTATTAGTGTTTTAACTTCTCTGATTCAGTCTGGGAGAAGGCCTTATTCTTAAACTAAAATAGTATGTCCAAATCTCCCCTGTTGTCCTTACTTGTGAATTCATGGCGCTACACTACAATGTAGGTAGGTTCTGTGCAGTGGTCATTTTGGCATGCATATTTCTCAATGTCTCAATCTGACAAGAGTCTGTAAATGTCCTGTAATAACTCTACAATTGAGCCATATTAATATTACAGTTAATGCAATATATCATATGAAGTATTCCATGAGCACCAAGATCCTGCAAAATCAAAGAACATATTAAAAAACGTCATCAAACCAAGTACCAAAAATATAGCTTAGTACTATAATTTAATTTGCAATCAGTAAGCAAGCAAGCCATTTCCAGACATTTTTTTTCTGTAATATTAGGGAAGACAAAATATCCCCTTAATATGCCTGTGTTTAGCTTTAAGATACAAAGTATGTGGACTTACTCGTATAGCTAAGGTTAACCTTCTGGATATCTGTTTGTAGGAACAGGGATCTTAATTTGGTAATAATCCGTACTGCAGGAGAAAATTCATTGTGGGGAAGAAGAGGCTTGGTGAGGGATAAAATGCATTGCATGCTGCAGGCAATTACAAGACCATTGTTGACTTTTTAAGAGCTTTCTTAGAAGAGGTCTTTGACTAGCTAGAAAATGAGAGCTGCATGAAAATCCAGGTTCTGGCATAGATAATTTCTTGGTATCAGAGGGAGTGTAGCATTTCCGTACCTGGCTTTTTTGCCTCCAAGAAAATGGTAAGGTTAAATTTGTAAATATATTTTCAAATTCTGAGAGGAAACATGCTATGTATGTGCAAAGTATTATTAATAGCAAGATCACTATATTGTGTCCTGGAAAATAGTTCTCGTATCATTATTAGCTATGACTATTCCAAGAGGAAACGTTAAGTACAATACTACAAAATGGAGCTCTTTTGAGCATATTTTCTTTATGTTTATGTGCCGCTGAAAGTAATGACTGACCCTCTTAAAATATAAGGCATTATTTCCTTTTCAGTTTCCAGTGCTGAAAACGCTGAATAAAAAAAAAAACAAACGATTGTGTGGATCATTCTTCTTTTCTTCCACATAATTTGTTAATGTATACAGCAATGGAGAACTTTAAGAGATTCTTTTGATGCGATGTAAGAACAAATTATCTTAATTCACTCCAATTTATACATGAGAGTAACTGACTCAAAACAGTCCTGTGATCAATGTGGCTATGACTACCTTAAATATATTCACTGAATATTGTCTCTATAGAAAATAGCCTTGTAGGATTGTTATATGATTTTTTTAAAAAAAAAAATTTATTTTAAAAGGTCAAAATTTTAAAATGATACTGTTATTTAAATGTAGTGTGAAGGTTTAAGTGCAAATCACTCTTAGGTAACTTTTTTTTAAGAGCAGGCTAATGCAGTATTATGTTTTATAGTGCAATAAAATTATGTGCTAAAATTATGCTCATAAATGCAGGCAAATGTAAACCAAGCTATTAGTTATGTTTTCTCAGATAAAAGTGATTAGCATAGCTATCAAACTCTTCTCCCATTTGAATAACAGAATTATGTCTGAAATCTAAGGCTTGTTTGCAAAAACTGAGTCTTAAAAAGAAATGTAAATCCAGCTATCAATGTTGTATTTGAAAGTGAATGCAATGGTCTGCCCATCATTCTAACAACTAAGAGCAGAGGAATGTGACCCAAATTGCAGCAAAACACATCAATATGAAATGTGCCTCAAATACTATTTTAGAAGTCATTCTTAGCACTTTATCATAATCTCCTTACTGCTGATCAGACTTATTTAAAAACTATTGTGGTTTGTCTAAACCACAATAGAGTGGTTGAGAGTGATGAAAGAGTCTTTTAGCAACAGTCACCGTGAGACAAAGTTTCATGTATAATTCATGAAGTACGTGGTCATCTACTAGCAAATTAATTTCCATCTGACAGCTATACTTCTGGTAGTGTCCTCTCAGGAAGGCACATGGTATATAATTAAAATCTGAACAGAACAAATTAAATGCTGATTACTTCATAAACAATTTCAAGGCTTGAATATTGTTACCTGTCTTTATAGGATCAAACCAAGATATTTTGACAATGTGTAGATGAATGGATGTATTTTCTCAATCCTGTGTCCAGTTGTTTTCTAATGCCTTAAGGGTTTAAGGGTTAAAATTGCTACTGGAAAATCCAACTGTGAAAAAACAATTAAAAAGCCAACCCCCACTTGAAACCTGCAAGGAGCAAATAAAAACTGTCTCTACCTGTAGGTGGCTTTCCTGTAATGCTAATGTTGATTGGTCACAGGCAATATTTAATATTTTAGATGCAAACCACTGCTCGGACAGGTGCAGTGTTTCCTTTGCGTCCTCCTTGCCTCTCTCCTTTATCCCCTTAAATTTTGTTAATAAATGTTATTGGAAGCATTTAATGGGTGTTTGCCACACTGATGAGAGAAAGACTACACATGACCAATTCTGGTGATCATAAAGGATTTCTTCTTATTGTTTGCAATAAAAACTATTACAATAAAAGATAAACTATTAAATATTACAAAGGTTTTCAAGCAGTCATGGAATGAAGAACACTGCAGGGAAGGTTCACACATGATCTTACTGAACAGGAATTTTTTTAAGCTTTCTACCATGTTTTGCACTTGCATGCAATGTGAGGTTTAGCTTGTGCTGGCAACTGCAGTGCAAAGTCTTAAGGACGTGTTAGCATATGCTGGAGTCTGTCACCGCCTTCGCTCTCCTTTGCCAATGCTACTTAGATTAAGTTAGCAGAGATGCACTACCATGTCCTAAAATTTACCTTTCTAGGCACAGGTTTTTTGTCTGTTGTTGCAATACTGGATGGACAGCTAGACTTCTGTTTTTGATACAAGGACATTTTCTTTATGATGACACAATATCATTTATCAATCAAATGTATTTCAATTTATACCATCCCTCCATGATCTTTTTCTGGAGACACTGAAGGCGCAACATATACAAAATGTGCAGTAACAGATTTCTGTACAGCATAGAGATAGCAATGGCCTTTCAGTAATGCAGGCCAAGACAGCTTATTGAGAAAGAAAATTTCTTTACTGTAGAGAGAATTTGAAAAGATAAGAGTAAACCTAAAAGAATTCAGATGATAAACGTGTGCGCAGACATGGCTGGTGTCTACAATGTTACAACATTGGTGCATATGAGTATTTCATAAAGATAAGACTAGTAAGTCAAATGGACACTTACAAACATTGAGCCTCAGGTAATGTGATGGAAGATTTGTCTACTGCACTGGTATTTATTAGTAGGTGAAGCAGTTGGTACTATCCACTCAGTCTCTGTAGTTCTCAGTAGTGAATGAACAACTCTTCTCCTACACTCCCTGCTGCTGCTTTTTTAGAAAGGTTTCCATGTCAAAAGATTGCACATAGAAAAGTACTAGTAGTATGATCACTTTCTCCTCTTTCCCTCCCTTTCCTGAGAAGCTCTGCAGAGTAATGGTTGACTTTTCATTTAACGTCAATAATAAGTGTTCTGGCTCATGCATCTGTTCTTATGTCAGCCTCTTCTTACCTGACTTCACTAAATAAATGAGATCTTGCTATGGCTATAATCACAAATTCATGATTAGAGATACAGTTTAGGGTATTAGGCAAGTTGTAGTTAATGAATAGAATCAGAAAAATTTCAGTGGAAGGGACCTCCTGAGGTTGGCTAGACTGCACCCTCTTTCCATTGTACTCAAAGCAGGGCCTACTGAAGTTAGATCATGGTTGTGCAGATCACACCCAGTCAAGTTTTGAAGTCCGAGTTATGAGGAAACTGTTAGTAGAAATTGCCTACGATTGGATTTGTTTGTTTTTATGCTAATGACAAAAGTCTCTAAAATTAGCTGATGGCAGAATACTGGATTAGATAGCTCAAACAATTCCTCCAGTTTGAATACTATGAAGAGGAAAAAGATCTTGTAGTATCAGTGCTGGGATGCATTGAGCGCTGTTTTGTATGGCATTCTTTCCTTTTCACATTTATATCAATGAGAAGTTGTTTTCTGATTTCGAAGGACAGGCTGGTGATGGGACAGGGAAGAAGAACTGAGTTCTGAAAATGTGGGGAAAGGTAGAAGAGAGTAATCAGAGGTGGCCAGAAATCTAAAGCTAAAGCAATAGGGAATTTACAGATACAGGGAAAATATCCAGGTTTAACAAGAGTAAAAAATGAGTGAAGACTGCTTGAGGGTGAGAACATCACCACTGAGATTAATGGTGAGCAGTGGCAGCATCTGCCCTGTCAATACTGTATTAAGTTTGGAAATGTTTTAAGCATAAAAATTCTATAAAGGAAGACATTCCGTGTGGTAAAATTAAGTTCATGCCATCTTCAATTTTTTAAGACCTACTGGACAACAATTATACCTAGTAAATATTATCAGATGGCCAAAACGTGAGACATGATGTTACATGTGCTGAAAAATCTGTCATGCTGCAATGTCTGTTAAACACAAGCTGAAAGAACAGTATAAACTGCCAGTAAATATAAAACGAAATGAAAACAAACACTGCAGTGCATGACTTCCTGTGGGATTTGATATTAATCCCCACTTATGAGGAGTAGTCTGTACAACATATTTTCCCTAGGGGACTTGTGAGTTATCCAGCTAATCCTTTCAAGGCATATGATTTGTATCTGGCAAGAAATCACACAAATTTTTTTCAATCAGCTCCAAATATGCAGTATTGATAATAAAGTCTGTGTAATTGGATTAAAAAAAAAAAATCCTTGGAAAACAAGCTTAATGCGTACATTCCATTATGCAGTGGTCAGCGTGATAACTTTTAGACAAAGGTGCAATTTTAAACATCCAATTATCTTCTTTTAGGGTCTGTTTAGATTCAGTTCATCTCCTTTATGTTTTCAATTATTTCTTATCCTGTTATTACCTGTATTTTTATTGGATACAAATCACAGATTAATCGCTCTCATCAGTTCTCTTTTTTCATCCTAGTGATGGATGCGCTCTCTGTGCTGCTTTTGAAGTCTCTTGTGTTTACCATCTGAACACAGCTTTTCCAGATTCAGATTCTTCTGCCCGATTGGTACCCTCCCCATGCTATGGATGAGAAAAATAAAGAGCTGAGAGGAAAGGAGTTTGCAGGATGTCATATTAAAGACACTCTGGCAGAGCACCTTCATCATCTTTTTCAAGCCCAGGCACTGTTAGGTTAAGACTAGATACTTTAAAATATGTTTGTTCCTTTCCTTTTTGAATAGAATGATATTTAATGGAAACTAAAACTAACTTAATTCTGTTAGTATGAATACTGGAACTGTTGGATGGCCCTTGGAGAAACATTTCTGTCCTCTGTGAGCAAAAAGAAGTGAAGTCCACTGTTCTAATGGCTTTCTGCCACAAAGTAGATCAGACAGGCTTGGCTGATATATTAGCTGGACTTCAGTCCTTTCAAAAAAGTTCTGTTCATGAGATGGGAGAATGGCCTGTGTTAGCAGTTAGATCATTTCCTCAGCTAAGCCTGGATGTACTACTATTAGACATTGTTCATTTTTAGTTTGTGCAAAAATACCTTATTTACTTTTCACATTCTGAGACTGGAACACAAAAATGCCAGATGTTAAATATTTGTTACTTCTTGTAGCAACATGTGTGTGATACGTATGCAGCAAATATTCCAAAGACTAAATCTTGGCATGCAACTATTAGTATGCTAAAAATAGAAATTACATTGTTCAGACTTTTTTTTTAAGAGTTCAAATTTGAATGTTGCTGCTCATTTAAATATACATAAAGAGGTGGAAAGGATATAGGGATATTTTAAGCTTTCTTTAAGCAAGGTTTTCTATGCAGCTGGCAGCTCTTTAGTTCCAGTGATACGAGAAGACTTGCAAGAAAATCTTTCCTTGCTAATGAAACATAGGCTGAATTTGTCCATTTATTTGATTACAGATTACCAATTTATATTTTTTATTTAACAGTTTTAACACAGTAAACATAGATAAGTGCTGAATGACTTCAGAAAGGATGAACACCTTTGCCTTCTTGTGAACACAGAGGTACACAGGACCTTTCATGAATCTCTTGGGACTGTAGAGAATTTAGCAGTGTATTGTAGTTGTTAGGTGCTTAGAATTATAGCTTCAGCTCTGAGAAGAACTTACTGTGTGTTTGAGTGACTTGATCTGCCTATCTGTTAGTTTCTACATATATGTGAAGAATAATACTGGTTTTGTGTCTTTGATTTATTGGGTAGGAGCATAGTTTCTTCTATATGGATTTCCACAGTGCTGCGAAGAGAATATTTTGACTTTGTAGCCTATGATTTTCTCATATTTGTTTAAGATAGGGGTTTGTGTTTTGTTCTTTGCACGTCTCCTGCAAGTGGCAGAATTTCAGGTCCTGAAACCAGTGATTTCCTCAGTTAATTTTGGGAAGATGCCACAGAAGCTATAGATTCCATAAACTTCCCTTTCTAACTGTTCGCAATACTGAACTACTATATAGCTTTGTCTGTTAGCACTGTGTTTGGACTTCAGCTCGATATTTGCTGAGTCAGAAAGAGAAGTACTATCTGCTTGGTCTTTTCTGCTGCTGCATACAACAGTCAGTTCATAGTGATCTCAGTTACTTATTGTCCATATCTTCTAAAAGAAACATGCAAAGACATTGAGATGATCCTGGCTTCCTATTGTTAAATAGGTCAAGTTGTTACTGGGGAGTAAAATTCACTTTTATTATGTATCAGACTTTTATTAACTTGGGTAGAATATCAAGTCAATGTTAAGTCTGTAAAATGTTCCAAGCCTTTAGCAGTTCTGTAAACATAAAAATCTTAGTTGGCTCAGGAAGCCCATTAATGTAGTAAAAATCAGGAAAGTATGTGTGTGCCTACCAGTTGGATTACTAGTAGTTGATGGGTTTGTTCCCTGACTGCTGGAAATAGAGTGTCATGAAATGATCTTTGTCTCTGTCCAGGCACTCAACTTGTATATTACACTTTGCTGTAGAAACATCTCACTTTCTATAAGTCACCTTTACATGTTTGATGAAGGTATAAGGACAAGGTGAGGAAGTAAAAGGAAAGACATTAGCTGTCAGTTCTGAGTAGTAAACTGCTATTTGGGGTCTGGTTGCAGAACTGGAAATTTTGTTGCAGGTAATGAGTTAATCAGTGGCATCAGCAATGTTATTTGCTTTTCCAAGTACATACGGTACTTAGCTAAGAAATGTTTCTTATATGTTATGCACTGCAGTCTTAGTCCCAAATACTTTTAAAACACTTAATTCCTCTGATGATTTAACAACCTATACAACAGTCTGAATGTCTAGAAAGAGAACCCATTTGTTCTCCACACACCATCTCTCTAATGAAATAGAAACTAGTAGATGGAAATTCTGAGAACATGAGATTCTTGCCAATATGAGGTTGGACTCATGCTGATGGTTAACTTGCTGAACACCAGGAACATAAGAAGTGCCAAGCCTATTTCCTCTCTTTTACTGCATAGTAAAACTCCATCAGAAAATTTAAGGAGCACCTTTTGAATACTTAATTTTTTTTGTGATTAACAGATAATTTTATATGATCCAAAGGACTTTTTCATCCTTATAGGTAGAGTTGCCAACATGAGTTGAAAAAGAGAATGACGTCTCTGGTATTGCTGTCCTACATACGAAATTTAAGTTAACTTAGAAACAAGCATAAAAATTGTAGTGTCAATTTTTTTTTGGCACTTACTGATTTGACTACTAATGGGCAAGTTCAGTCTAATGTCTTACTGTAAGTTTCAGGAGCCTGAACTGTACTTAAAAATGAACTCAATATATGGTTCCCTAAGGTATGGCTATTGTCATAATCTCTCCTTACTCTCTCAGTAGAAACTTGAGCTCTGCAAAGTGTTTATTGTGTGTAAGCCACATAATAGACACTTGTATATATGGGAGCTACCTAATGGACCCAAATTTAAGAAGCCATATGGGTAACGGACTGTAAAGCAGATAGGTCTGTACCTCTGCCTGGTCCCAGTGTGTACTGAAATTCTTAAGGCTGCAGAAAGAGTTGTCTGTTGGCACAGCTTTGTCAAAGTAATGCTGACCACTCTAGTGGAATCCTAACAAATTGAAATCATCTGGATGCACTGGCAGAAGCCAAAAAATTGACTTTATACTGCTTTTTCCAACAGAGCAACCAGACCACAACACTGGACCACGTGGGTGGCCTCACCCGCCTACATATATGACACTTCTGGAAGTGAAATGGCTATGAAATCACTAACTGATTTACCCTATGTATAAAACAGCTAGTTTGTCATGGTGACTTAACAGGCTATGATGAGCCATCTTTATGGCTAAGGTTCTCAAATTCAAGACAAGGAAAATCTGACAATTGCACACTTACTTTTCTTCATGTGCAGAGCTAAGTATTGGAGGACTTCACTTACAAAGCACTTGGATACAGGCTGTGTATAGAGATGTTGATGAGTATACTTCTTAATGATTTAACTAGTGTACTTGAACTGTGTTTTCCAGAAAAGCCATTTTTACCTGTGTTCTAGTTACAAGTTATTTGAAGAATTAGGGTGATCAATTAGATGAGTAAATTTTGCTTTGCAGCTTTTTAAGCTGTGTAAGTATCCCTGTCACAAAGAGAGGAATAAAGCTATATAAGCTATATATCTTATTTTTTATTAGCATAAATATAGGCCCTTTGAATTTATGTTAAGACCACTGGAAACAGAGTTTGTCCCATTGTCTTAGTTTAATGCTTAAAATCTAAAGAAGAAATACTTTAAAGAATATCTGAGAGTCAAGTGAGCACAATTCTGTAGTTGACCAAGAGGAATGCAAATTGGTCTCAGAATTCATTAGGGAGTTAACCTTGCCTGTTCCCTGAGCTCCGATGGTTTGGATAAAATGGAAACTAGATCTTGCCAAGCAAAAGCCTGTGGTGTCTGAATACCTCTAATGAGAATGAAATCCTTCACTGAATTCAGTAACAAAACTCTCATCGACTTCAACAGGGAATTGAGGGGAGCGAGCAGCGACAAGGTTTCACTAGGAGTACTTAGTATATGCTTTGAAGAATATATGATGAGTAAGAGCATAAATTCGTACTGAAAGCTTTTAAAAGGCAATTGTTTAAGCAGAAAAAAAAATTTTGTGGGTGTTAAAAGCGGTGGATAAAATTAAAGAGATTCCTTCTTCCTGAGAAATTCTAACTTTCTATTTATATCATAATAATGTGGAATGACTCCAATGAGGTAAGGCAACCTCAAACCTACTGAGCATCATGAAATCCTGTTTCTTGTTCCTTGGCCCACCATAAATTGCCAAATATATATCACCAAATCTATGTGCTGTTATTTCTGATCAAATGTCCACCAGATGACCATGGATTTTACAGATGTTTGCATTAATGTTTTGTGAGAGCTTCTTCCTCATATTTTTTCTGCATTGTTTGGCCTTTAAGAATTGATGGTTTCATGCATTTGTCCTGCAGCTGCAAGACCATGCATATCTATGGGTATTTGCATGCAAAATGTGCGGCAATAAATTGATGGATGCCACATGCACCCAATAGTGGCAAAAAAAGGAGGGGGAAAAAGTAGGATAAAACAAACTTCACCACCCTAATAGGAGATTTAAATCATAACTGCCTCAGGAGAGAATTGTTTCCTCCTTCAGTAGCAGTCTAAACTCTTGATCGTAGTGCAGCCAAGACATATCCCCAGAAACACAGTGATTGAGCGTTGAACAGTGCTACATCTCTTTTATGAAAAACATTCTCTGAAAAGCTTGCATAAATAAGAAGCACACATGTTCAACTAAACTATTTTTTGGCACTCTCACAGTATTTGTTGACTCATTTGGATTTTTACATGTGTGTAACTCTTTAATTTCCATGCTCCTTGCACTGTAGGCAGGTTTTGATTTTTCTTTCTCAGTCATCTATGGTTCATGAATTTCCAGAATGAGCCTATACAAAAGTTATTGTTTCAGTGGTTGCCATTAAAATGTTAATGCATGATAGCTGTTCTTGCAATATTTTGATAACTTTGTTAAAAGCTAAATTTTAACAATAGTTACTCTACATTGATGTGTATGTTAAATCTTATTAGTATTAGCAATGATAAAATTATTTGTTATATTATCAGAGCTGAGATTATGACTAGAGTTAACATTGCAGCCCTTTATACACTTAAAGCAGGAATTAAATTTCCATGTTTTGTATTGAAAAAAATGGGTACAAGGAACAGTTGTGAATGTTTTGAGTGTTTTTAATGAAGACATAATTTCTATATATGATCAAATCAAGCATCTCTCTTGTTAACTATATAAGATTTTTCCTTTTTTTTTTTTTTTTTAATAAAGAACCCAAACACACCCACTCCCAAAACCCCAGTGTTTGCCAGATGTCAACAACAGCAGCAGGCAAGGATTTGGGAAACCTAGAGTCTGTTCCCAGAAGTGCCAGTCATCTGATGTACAGCTTGGTCTAGTTCTTTCTCTCACTTTTGATTTCCTTGCTATCTTTTGCTTTCTTTGCCTTGCCAGTGAAATTTCTTCAGAGTGGAATTTCTTTCCACGATGTGTTCAGACAGTGTATATCGCAGCTGGGTTCTAACCTTCATTTGGGCCTCTAAGCTCTACTGCTTCATGTCTGTGTTTCTCAAATGACTTTGCGCATGTATTTTCAGGAAGAGAAGAATAGTAGAAATGAGACTGTTGCCCCTGCGTCATTGCTGCTTTAGAAGTCCTTCTGTGAGCTGTAAGAAAAGTAGGCATAGACTGTATTTCAAGGAATTCTAAGTAAAGAAAGGAGAAGCTCAATAAAGCCTTCCAGGATTAGATACCTATTAAAAAGGCATTTGGTGGGGGTGATGGTCTTCCAATTGCTGAAGTCTGTTTTTAAGTACTAATTTGGTTTTTGAATTTCCCTATGACAAGTGGTTGTCTAATTTTGGGGTGCTGCTATGTTCACACAGGAGTAGCCTATCACTTTGGTTCTGATCAGTAGTAAATGACTACTTTATTTTTTTTCCACAGATCAACCAGTTTTAAATATTTGATATCTAAGGTATATAGATATATACCATAAAATTTATTATGTAATTTAATATTTAGACTTCCTGCCTTGTATTCCAGGTGTGGCAGTTCAAGGTATTCAGTAGATTTAGTAGAGGAGTTGTGCTGATTTTGGCTGGGGTAGAGTTAATTTTCTTCACAGTAGCTAGTATGGGGCTATGTCTTGGATTTGTGCTGGAAACAGTGTTGATAATACGGAGATGTTTTCATTATTGCTGAGCAGTGCTTACACAGAGTCAAGGCCTTTTCTGCTTCTCACACCACCCCACCAGCAAGTAGGCTGGGGGTGCACAAGAAGCTGGGAGGGGACACAGCCGGGACAGCGATGGCTGAACACCTGCCTGCCAATGGGAAGTAGTGAATGAATTCCTTGTTTGGCTTTGCTTGCGTGCGCGGCTTTTGCTTTACCTATTGAACTGTCTTTATCTCAACCCATGAGTTTTCTCACTTTTACTCTTCTGATTCTTTGCTCCATCCCACTAGTGGGGGGAGTGAGCAAGCAGCTGTGCGGTGCTTAGTTGCCGGCAGGGGTTAAACCACAACAGGAGTGCAAGGATAAAAGGATGTTTTCTTGGTTATGGCACAGGTTTGTTGTCTTTTACCATAGCATTTTTATCGAATCTCAATCAAGCTATGCTTTTAAGGAGTCATTATTTGTCTGTCTTCTTTTTTGGGGGGTCTAACTTGAGACATGGTGCTTTCATCTGCTGAAATATGCATAGTTGCAAATGACTGAGTGATATAGAGTGCTAAATAGTCTAAATCAGGTACTTTGAACCTCATATTTAGAACTGAAGTAGGGTAGATACCTTTAATCTCTGTTCTATAGTTTCCCATCTTTAAGAGCTGATAATATTCCTTCAACTCATGGACATGTCTTAATGTGAAACCCTGGAGTACTGTAATGATAAGTATCACTAAAAGTCCACAGAGGAGTTAATTTTTTTTTTTTTTTACAAAACAGGGCTTGGACAATACACTATATAGTCAGAGGCAGTACATTGAACAAGGAGAAAAGAAAATTCTGCACCAGTAATCCTTTGTATTTTTTGATATAACATCTTGTAGAAAATTGACAAGTGAAGTTTTAAGTAAGGAGGCTGAATTAAGTTTATGCAGGCAACTTCCATTGTTATTTATAGCTTTGAGGTCTTGAATTTGCACCCCTAGTAATACTCTTTTAACACAGTTACTTAGAATACAATACACAAACAATATGAAATTCTCTACTTCTGATTATTATGTTCAGAAAGTAGTTAAATGTATGTGTTCTTGAAGAAAGAGACCAAATATATTTGAGAAAATCTAGGTTATTTGTTTTTAAAGATTGCTATTTCTGTTGCTATTTATATGTTCAATTTGCCAGGAGAATGTATGTAAGTAGAAAAGAATGTCAATACCTGAAGTGGCAATTCCAAGTAACGGTAGCTTTTTCAACTCTACTGTACAGGGCTCATAAATCTGAACGTCTATCCGAATCTCTAAGGATTCAGTGATGCCTTAGGCAATCTTGTATCTCAAATACACCAATCTGCCACACATGCAGACAAAATGTTTGAGTACCTGCTCTAAATCTCTCTCAGGCTGCAAGTTCATGATCTAGTGCCATACACTGTTGTGAGACTCAGCACACTGAGTGCGAGAAGATCTGAGAGCTAAACATCTTGCACCTCATAGGCAGCAAATGCTACAGAAGGAGTGGCCTGACTGAGGTGGCTGGGTAGGGATTACTGTCCCAGTCATGTGGCCCTACAGGTGATGTGATGGACTTCCTATTGGTCCTCCCTGTTTCCAGGGCAAACAGTGTCCTAGATTCATTCCAGCAGTGACCAGGAGAGGAAAGTTCCATTCTGCTGACTTGTCAGTCCTAAATTTGTTCAAACAGGATGTTTACTGACATTAAGGTAAATCAGATGATGAATATGAAAATACTGTACAAGACAAAATTGATATAAATTAGTTATGAATACATTTAGACAAAGTTCTGAAAGAGCTTTCAGTGAGGAGGAAGCAAAGCTGTTAAAATTATGGAAGAGATTTTGTGAGAGAGATCAACTTTTCATCAAAAGTATTTTGCTCTCTTGTTGCATTTAAAAAACATAATTTATAGTCATTCTTTGGCTTGTTTGCATTGTTTTATAGAAGTAGCTCATTGATATTCTTTTTTGTATATAAATGTCTGTGTGGGAAATATGAAGAATGTGAATCATGTAATGGCTGACATTATAGTCCAGAGTGACTAGTCATTTGTGTACATGTACATTTTGGCATCCTGCATAAAGAAATCAGAAACAAGTATTTGACAAATATTCTATACAAGCTAATATCTTGCTAGTTCCTGTTTTTCTGACCAGGTTCAAGCTGTTTTATGGGTAGGAATAAATACCTGAAACTGAATTTAAAATAATTCTTCACTTGTTCAACTTGAAAATAGAGATAGCATGATTTTTTGGTGTTGTTACTTGAAAAAGCTTTTCCTTTGCTCACACACACCAAAGCAAACATTTTCCATAGTGGTTTAAAAGAACACTACAAATAGATGCTCTAGCACTGATCCACATTTCACTGCTGGTGGCTTCATATCAGTTAATTGTAACTAATGTCAGTAGAGCTATTTCCAACTGATTCACACTGACAGAAGAACAGAACCTGCTCTCTACAGCAATGAAGATACACCCAATACCTATGAAAAAGAGTAGTGCTCTGCTCCATCTAATAAACTGATATTAGAGTTAGATTTCAAAATTACAGTCCTCTTCCTGCAAGCTCTTCTCTTTCCTGTCTCTCATCTCCTCACTCCATGCAGCAGCTCTGCAGAATAAGGACTGAGACCTAAGTGTCCGTGTGTGTTCCTGACATGTCCAACACAGCCACTGCTTTCAAGACTAGGTAAATGATTTAGTTTCTTCAACAGACTGCCCTAGGGATGCAACTTTTTATTAGCTACAGGCAATTTTCTTAAGCACTTTGATTAAAATATGACTAAAGAGGTATTCCGGCAATTTTGCTTTTGTTTCTATTTAACCAGAAAAAAAGGAAGGGAAAAAAATGTTTTGCTGAATTGCATGACCTCATGGACTATATTTCATGTTCCTCATTGAAATGTGGTTAAAATAATCTTGTATTTAACGAGTTCCAAACCTTCAAACAGCAATGCGTTGGTGTTTTTTAAATGTCAACTTAAAAGACGGGCTGTTTTTTTTCTTTGGCTGTATTTATCAAATACTTACATATACAAAACATTCATCATTAATTAATATGAGCGCTGTAATTCATGTAAAACAATTATAGCATTTAGAGTTTTTAGAGAAGCTACTATTGCTGCCTTAGCCCTTTTAAAAAATATACTCCCCAAAGGACAAAATGTGATCTATTAATATGCATGTATTATTAGTTTTTTGTAACTCTAAGACTGCTGATGTCTGTGAATATGGAAGCATTTATAGGTTATAGACGGTCCGTTAGTTGACTTGCAGTTCTAAGTGCAGTATTTTCTAAAACCTGAAAAGCAATATTAATTACCTGCTGTCTATAGTAGTGAGTATAATATATTTTCTTCTGGAGTTTTCACATTTCCTGTGATCCTGCAATAGCAACACTTGAACTTGTTAGGTTATTTAGAATAATTGGCAACACAGGGACAAAAATTTCTGGTTGACTGCTAATTGCACAAATTATTAAAAATAATTCATCTTACATCACTTAGCTTTAAGCAGCTTTCTTGCTTTTTTGTAATCCAGCAGTTCCGAGATAATACATTACCAGCAGAAGGAGTTTACCCCCTTGTTGCGTTGCAATTGAAGGGTAGGATCTTTATGCGCAAAGGCTTGTAAAAGGAAAAATTGAGCTAATTCAATAATGTATACATTCCTCCCAAACTGAAATGAGTTTTTTTTAAATTTATTTTCTATTCTATACTTTATTCAGCCTTATTCAAAAGTATCTTGTGTCCTAGCTGTTTACTGGGGTTGATATAAAAGGTTTGTTACACAGGTCTGGAACTGCAGGGAAATGATTGGCTCCTTTTAAATGTATTAAGTGTAGTCAGTTTGCTTTTTATAAATGAAATAAAAGAACTACTTAAAAAATTTTCAATTTTTCTCGATGATCAGTCTATTGTCACATGCATTTGGCATTCATTATATGTTAGCCCCAGGCGCCTCCAGTCTTGTACTCAGGCCAGCAGTAATTTGGTTTATAGAGATCATATGGCAGGGAAACAGACCTTGAAAGACAGAACTCTAAGAAGCATATTTGATGAATTTCCTATGATTTGAGTCTGGGTTTATTCTTTCCTGTTGTGGAGCAGACACCCTACAGCACACGCGCTGAGGCCCGATGCGCCTGAGCAAGGGGCCAATTAAATGACAATATGCGCACTGTTTTTTCGCACATCTCGGGTTGCATTTCCTATCAGAGAAAGGGAAGGGATGATGGGAGGGGGAGGAGAGGAAGAAAAAGGGGGGCCTTGTAAAGGATCCAAATATGGGCAGGAAACCACACAGAGTGAAGGTTGCCTTTGTCATTAACAATTAATGTAACCACGAACGCTGAAAAAAAATATGCTGCGGCTGCTAGTGGCAGTGGCGTAGCCAGCGCAGCATGTCTCCTGCCTGCCCTTCTTCCCAGCAAGGCTGGCATCCTGGTGCAGCCAGCTCCAAGGCCTCTGCTGCTCTAGCAGATGAACCTGCAACTGTTTAACCCTCATACCCATATGGGACCCAATCCTTATTTGAGTGTGCCTAACAGGTTGTAAAAGTGGCAGAAATGGATCTCAGAAATTTCTGTAGTCAAATGTTTTTATGCTATTAGCTCTTACCCTCTAGATCTGCATAATAATGTCCCTTGTGGCTTTATAGGCTATAGTGTGAACTAATGCTCTTAGATGACATGGGAGATGTTTTCATATAAGTCACTGAATGCCAAATTAGGCCTGAGCTAAGTGGGACTAAGCTGGTGAGGCTGGATTTTGATACCCTTTCTTATATTCAGCAACACTTCGGTCACTGGCATGGATGGGATGCCTTACGTAGGAAGCTACTAACCACCACTATAAGTGAACAGGTACAAATGTAGACCTAAACAGGCAGCTACACTTCCTACTCAGGGGTCCCTGGGTGCAGTGCACCTTTATACCCAAGTAACAGCACAGACACACACACACGTGCACACATGTAGGGAAAGTTTCACTCTGGGTTTTATTTCATTTTAAGGTCCCAATTTCTTTGATGATGTCCAGAGACTGTCCAGGTCCCTTTGGGTTTTTTTTTTTTTTTTTGATTGATTTTAATTCCTTTTCCTCTCCTCACTTCTCCTTTCCTCTCTCTTTCCCTTCTCTTTCTGCAACCCCCATCTTTTTGTAGTAGTTTATAAATGCCACTTTTCATTAATGTGACCAAAATGTCATCAAGTAGTTTAATGCTCTTTAATGTCCTTGTATCGTTTACGTTTTTTGAACAGTGTGGAAATGAATCCCATCTGTGGGTTTGCTAACATCAAAAAAGTTTGACAGGCTATTTAGACGTGCTACTTCACATTGCATTAGCGTGTACAATGTCAGAGAGGCAGGAGCCAGAGCGAGGCCATACCGCGCCGCCTCACTCCTGACCCCTCCTATAACTGCTCTGAAAGTGACAGATCACTTACCTTGGAAAATCAAAGTCAATTGTGAAGTATCTTGGCCTGGACAGGAGCCCAGAGGCCCCAGGAAAAGTGTGAAGCCTAAATAAAAAAAGGCGAAATCATTCTGTAAAAAAAGAAAACCAAATCAAACCCATCCTCTCTTCCTTGTTAGTGCCAAGAGATCCTTATAATGTCAGTTGGGCAAGCGGACATGCTCTAATGTTGTTTGATGGTTCATTTTTATTTGTAACGGGATTTTTTGTTTTTCTTATAAGTGGTTAAATCCTTCCAAAGTAATCTGGTTGCAATTTTGAGTTTTTTTTAAAATTTGTTTGGTTTTGCATATTGGCCAACCAAAAAACGTTGTTTCTAAAATAGGTGACACCGTGCCATCTTATTAAGGTCTGTCCCCGCCCTTTAAAGGGCTTATCATGCTCTTTTTTCAACACTCAGACTTTTTGAGGTGATATTTAAAGCTTATATGTACCCCCTCTGCCATACCCAATGCAAGTTTATACATATCAGGAAAGTATAATTTCATATTTTTTCAACCTGTATTTGTGTTAATGTCTCATAAACAAGACTTATGGATTTAAGTTACTCTTTAGAATGTGATGGGTGTATTTTAAATTTCTTTGGCTTTGTGCCATGAGAGTGACGTGCCCCCCTTTTAAGGCATTTACTGTAAAAAGAGATGTGGCTTTTTATTTCAGGAAAACAAAAGCTTGTGTTCTTCCTGAGACACAGGGAACAGCAGAGAGTGCATTTTAACTGTTAATCATTATAGATAAATGGATAATAATTTCCACCTCTGAGTGCACTAGGATTTACTTGCCAGTTTTTTTAAACCCTCCCCCATACTGCATTTGCATACACAAATATAATTTAATTTTAAGTAGGAATGTAAATAAATAACCTTGTATAGTGGCATCAAGTTTTCAAAGCCGAGGTAATCTTCTATAAGCATGAAATAAAAAATCCTTTAAGGCAATTACTATAAGTGCACAAGTCCTTTAGTCTTTAAGAACCTGGTTAGTGTGAGGTAACATACAATTCTGTTGTTAGTTGTGTCACACTGTAAAAACGCAAAGTATGGAAACAGTAAATAATGCACCTTATTTTGCTCTTAAATTGGTAGGATCGTGATAAAGGCAGGATAAAATTGGCACCATGTCATGCCCTGATTTAAGTGCTATTTAAACAGAGTCAGGATCCAAACATAAAGGAGGAGACAATCAAGGTTACATTTAAATTCATTTAGCAAACACATGCATTTGAGATGCAATTCTAATTGTTTGATCTTGGGGTTTTCATGCTAAATGTGGATAAGCAGGATGGACTTTCACATTTTTCAAATGAATTTCAGGCAAAAGCAGCACATGGACTTTCCTTAAACGTTTCTCAGGAGACAAGGAAAGAAACCCTAAAGTTTATTTTATGAACATTTTCCAAGTAGCAAAATCCAGTCTTTTCACTCATGATAGCTTGTGTTCTTTTCTTGCTGTTTTGAAATCTGAAACATAGCTTCAAGTCTGTTCAATCCAGGAAGAATAAACCATGCAGTTACAAAGCTGTAGTTCTGTAAGAAAGCTGTTAGGCCTCACTGAAAATAGAGTAGGCAAATTATGGGTGTGCTATTAGAATGAGAATTTATGTTCTTTACACATACACACGTGCAAAACTCATGTATAGAGAGCAGATAGATTTCTCTAAAAAACTAACCCAACCGTGAAGAAAACTCAAAAAATACCATTGGGCCAAAAACTTAAGCAAAACTTCAGTATAAGAGCTTAATTCCAGAGAAGTTGTTCTCAATCACAGTTAGAATCAATGAAGTGCTCCTGTCTTTCCAAACATGCTTTGGGGATTTTAGAATAATTTAGCTGGGTACTTGCAGCTATGTGGGGCAGTGAATACAAGGCCTCAAACACATGCTGCTCACTACAAGCTATTTCTGATACCATACTGGGCCTCACTCACCATTGCCTTGCTTTCTGTTGTTAATTACACCACAGCTAGTGGATATGAAATGATACCCTCTTGAATACCGGGGGGGGGAGCCATTAATACTCATTAAAAGTAAGATCAGAAGGGACCTTAAATATGTCCATTGCTGTGAGCTAGATGACAGATCCAGCCTCAAGGCTGGATTGATTATACCTAAACTGCTTGCTTTAAAAGCAGCAGGCTTGGGGATTCCACAGTGTTCCTAGTTATTCAGGTACTAGCCTACCATCACTACTGGAAGATTGTATTCCCTCTTGCCCAACCTACATCTCCATTGGTGCAATTGAAGCCTGTCATGTTTGTCCTTTCCAGAGTGGACAAGGAGAACAATTATTCCTCCCTGCTTTGGAGCTGTCTTTTGTGTATTTGAATATTGCCTTCATACTTCCCCTCAGTCATCTTTTGTCTAGACTAAATAACCCTAGTTCTTTCAATCTTTCTTCAGAGAATGTGTTTTCCAGATCATTCTTCTTGTTCTCCAGTGGGCTAAATTGAGGCTGCTTTCTATTCAAATGTGATGCCCCAGCCCAGACGCTGTATTCCAGTTGTGGCCATACCGCAAAGTGAAGTGTAAAAATTCTCTTATTTGTCTTTCTGATGATACTCCTGTTTATGCTTATCCTTATCCTAGTGTACTGGGGGTTTTGTGATTTTTTTTTTCCACCCCAACTGTAGCACTGATGACTAATGTTCTTCTTGTGACCCATGACACCCACTCCTTTGAGCCATTTTTGGCAAAATTACTACCTCTTAGCTTTTTCCAACTGGCGTTTAGAACATTGGGCATTCCCAACTGATATGTTTATTTTTAGGTCATTTGATATCAGGTTCATTCTGAACTCTAGTTCAAATGCCTGCAGCCTCTCCTAGTTAGGTGGCAGCTGGAAATCTAGTGTGTGCTAATTCATCATTAAGGTCATCATCTTTACATTGTGTACAAAACTGCCTAGATTTTACTTCTCTCTGTGATTTCCTAGAAAGCACCCTCAAATAGCTTTTTTTTGGAGCACAGCACTTTCTCAGCTTGTACTATGTTTGCGCCTTAGGTAAGTGGAGGTGACGTGTAAGTTCTTAGACTATATAGACAGTGAAAAAGAGAGCCGAGATGACTCCAGGTAGGTAAATATGAAAATTTTCTGTTTATAAATTTAAAATGAAATGGGAATACTGTGGTCATAGAAGGCTATGTAGATGAAGATAAGCCATTTACAAAGAAGATATTATGTAAAAACCCAGGAGATAAGGTATTTGCATTTCTCTTTGGATATATAGAACTGAATTGTAATTGCCAACAGGTGCTAGCTATCTAGACTATATATCTATGAAGAAAACAAAAGAGAAAAAAGATTCTGCCAAGGTTAGAAAGACTTGCTTTTACCTTTGTGCAAAATTTTGATGGAAATGAAGAAAAATAGTAATGTTTGCAGCCTTCTTGAACAGATAACTTGACTTTCTGTCATGAATGAGCTTGCTGAGAGTTGAATGTTGTAGAGAAAAAAATAAATTTACAAATGAAAACATTATTCTCACTTTGAAGTTCCTATTAAAAGTATTCAATAGGATGGGTATTTATTGAGAAGCATTCATTTTTGAAGAGAATATTTGTTTAATCAAAAGCTTCTCATTAGATGCCATAGAGCGCTTGATTTTAAGCCTAGCTCTATCCTATCAAAAATGAAAATGTGAAGACAGCATGTCTTTTCTTCTTCCCTCTAGGCTACTGACAGTTTGGTCTGTGGCACAAACTAGAGCTGCTTCAGAATAATTCATACAGGCAAATTCATCTGTAGTGGATTAAGGGGCTGTTCTGGGAGAAAGCTCTTGAAGTTCAGCAGCACTTTGCCTGTATCTCTGATATATGGCAAATTTTGAGACTTCTGTGGCAGATGAAGAGGGACAGGAAAATAGTTTTAAAACCAATTTTAATACTATCTCCTAGCAATATTGGAGATAGTACGGGGAAGCGGCAAGACAACGGCCATGGTGTTCTCTCCATGGTCTTTGTTTCTGAGAATACAGAATACTCCTTTTTGTATCAACTGGTGGGTTTTTCAGTGGTTCCTACTACTGCAGGGTACAGTTTTTATACCTATAGTAAATATTTTAAGTTAATATTTTCACTGAACATAAAGCAAAGTACTTTGATCCAAAGAGTTTTTTGATTTGTTTTGGGGAATCTGTAACAGGTATTCTGTTACAGAAAACTGTTGAAGAAAAATAATTCTATTTCATTGTTTTAACTGCATAATAGTGAATGTTTTTTGATAGGTCTACAGCTATCATCTCCATTTTTCACTTGCTTGCCGTTACTGTTTTCTTTTTTCTTTTCTTTTTTTTTTTTTTTTTGTGCCACACCGCCTAAGTTTATGATTTATTTTATTTTCTTACAGTTAGCAAAATATTGTGCTAGGTGTGAATGCCCAGTAAAGTATATAACAATGAGGTTATATAAATGAACTGTAACCCTAGAATAATCAGGATTTATTATGTGAATAAAGAGGTCAGCAACTGCGAGTCTGACCTTAATTCTTTGACCAATATTGCTTGATGAAAAGTCTTGGTTATAAAGCTAGTTAGGAGACTAATGTGGCTGTAGTAATAACAAGGACAAGACAGCGAGGGCTTGGAGGCTATGCAAAGCAAATGCAAGTGTGCAGCTCTGTCAGCTGCTGTTCCTGCCACTTCAGCATGAAAAAAAAATCAAAGAAGAAAACCTGAAACTGCTTTCCAATGTTGTACATAATGTTACAATGCTTCTCCTATTTTGCTAGTTTTTTAAAAAAATCAATTAAACTGTCATGTATCCCTATTAAGATGTTTGCTTGACAGAGATAATATTGGGTCAGGCTTGGATGTTATTTGCAGTACACTTCAAATTTCTGGAAAATAAAATACAGATGAAACAATTGGTGAAGCAGGAGACAGCTGGGGATATAAAAGGAGTGGTAAAGGACAGGGAAAGAGGAACATCTCAAGTATCAAAAAAACTTGTGTGACTGAGTGCAGTGAAGAATGTCTCCTATCCCAATGAACCTGCACTGGACCTCTGTTTTGCATTATATCAAGTACAGCTTTTGCCCTTCAGTGGGCTTAAAATAGTCGACTGTTATCTGTGGAGACATTTAATAGAATAACCTAGTTAAGATACTTGATATTTCGTGCTTAATGAGAGATTACTTTCTTTTCACTCCAATAATATTCTGAGGACTCGCTACATTATAAAAATCTAAAAGAAGCAATCTTGAAGGAAGAATCCCTCTTCCTTACTAGGACACTAAAGCTGGTAGTAAATCCAGATTTTAAAAACTACTTGTATTTTGTATATTTGGAACAGCAGATAATTTTAATTCTGTGATGACATAAGAAATGTATTAACTTGTCACGTTGTAACAGTAAAGCATCTTCTATATTGTTTTATACTTTAAAATATTTATCCTGTTTGATTTAAGCAAATTAATCTGTTATGTGACCCTATCATGACATTTACTTGATAGAGATAAGATGGGACATGGATGAATGGTGCTTGAAGCCCATTTCAAAATGTTTTTTTTGGCAAATAAAACACAAAAGAAACACAGACCTAAGCAAGGTTATGTAGAACATTAAGCCCAGTGCTTCCCCTTTGCCCCTCAGCCGCCATATGGATGTGCAGTAAACATTCAGTCCAGAAGGGTCCATGCAGCGTTGACTTTGCACTCCTTGCATTGCCACAAAAATGCTTCTTAGTGCTCTACCAAATATTTGAGACTTACAGTAAAAGATCAAAAAACTTTTAATACATATATGTATGTGCACATGCACCATGAAAAGAAAGTAGACCATAAATATCTCTATAAATATCTCTGATGTCTGCATTCTTTACAGTTGTAGAAGATTGCTTAGGCAAAATTCCACAGTGTTCGTAGAAAGAACCTAGTACATAAAGAGAAGCAGAGATGTATAACATTTTAGCTGGTTTTTTTTTATATAATGGTCTCACAACACAAAGTTATTATAACTCCATAGATTCTTAGATGATCCTGAACACTGTAGTATCAAGGCTCATAGCAGTCCTGAATGGACAAAAAGCTGTTGAAACATAGCGTATATTGCTGGAATACTTGTTGAAGAGGCAACAATACCAGCTTGCAAAATACCTCATTCTGATGAAAATATAAACACCTACAACATTTTAGCAAGATGCAGTACTATTTAGGAAGTTCAACAGTATCGTAAAGGGAATTAGATTCATATTGAAAGGTACCCTTGAAGTCTTAAAATGCATTGGTTCTTATTTTGAGTTATATGCTCTAATAAAGCTGTCAGCATTTTGGCTTCCCTTTTTAGCAGAACTTTAAGAATCCCTGTGAACTGGTTTGAATTCATTTTGCGTTGGAGATTCTCTCTCAGTCCCAGCAGGGGTAGTAGGCTATGATTCATAACATACGCCTTAGTTGGAGTCTCCTATTCCTATTTTGACTTGTCAGTTTACCTGAATAGTTTTCTTTCTTGTAAAATGCCATAAAAAGTCACTTGATTTACTGAATTCTTGACAGGATTCCATGGTTAGTATTAGATTTCCTCTCTAAAGCACAAATGTAGTTGTAAAATTGGCTATAGAAGAAGTTGGTTATTGTGAACAGAAATGTCTAAGGCATGAAGAGAGCATCAGGAAAGCTCACAGCATTTGATCTGAACTGTACTTTGAGTAAGAGGTAGTATGCCTTTTCCCTCATCTTCTCTGCTTGGGACCCACTGGCTATTCATCTTGAAATCAATGCCAAAAATCCCAATGACTTCAACAAAAAACAGACTGGCCCATATTTTATAAAAGAAGCTAACAGGCATAGCAGAAACTTGGCCAAATTCTCTATGCTTTAGTAAGGTAAAATTTCCACTAATGAAATGGGTCCTTCTTCCTGAAAGACGGTAAATCCAAACAACATTGCAGATCTCTGCACTTTCAATGCCTGAAATGTCTTTTTGTCTTCCCCTTCATTTGTGGCTATTTCCAATGGATAAGACTGTCTCTGAAACGCTGATTTATTATTTTATTTAGATGACAGCATTTCTTTCCCTTAGACCTGTGACTATACAATATGATAGCATTTCAATAGCCTTTCCTTTTCCCGTGGTTTCTTTTTTTAAGAGGGAAAAAAAGGAAGAGACTATGCATCCTTGTATTATAGAAATAATTACAGCTGCATTATTGAAAATGTAATTTTACTAGTCTTGTGCAACCAGAATGTTACACTGCTCTAAAAATGTGTGAAGATATGCATCTGCATTTGAGTTTAACTGCTTGGAAAACTTTGGAATAAATATGAGGGTTTTCCCCCCCCTTCAGGAGCATGATGTGAGTGCTGTTACAGTACTAGTTTTGTTTCAATACAAGACCTGTACTGTAAGACTTTGGTGGCTGAAAGGTAAATTACATTCATGCAAAACAAAACTGATGAACTACTGAAAGCTGTAGCTGCTGAAATAAATTCCTGTGTGCTAAATTTATGGGAACTATGCACTGTGTACACCACAGTACATTCACTTGCAGATTCAACTTTCAAATGACTTTCATTACAAAAATAAGTAGCAATATTGTGAGAACAAGGTCCACCAGTGATGAGCAGAAAGGTATAATTTTGTTGTTGGAAATACTGATGCTCATCAGCATATATTAAACCCTGTGTGGATCAAGGAGCATTGCTTGTGTATTTATTTTCATTTACTTCTCATTACTGACATAGAGGTAGTAACAGGGCCTAAAGGCTCAGTTTAAGAGATAGATACCCTACTGTATTAACAGACTTGATCTTGAGGTTTAGGGCCTCCAGTACCATGGTTTCCTCCTACAGGCTGGCTTTGCTTTGTCCTTCATGAATGCACTTGTTTCCTCAATTGCAGCATCTCCTGTTTATATTCTGTATGTTTCTCCTTATTAGAACCACCAGCTTACTGAGGGAGACTGAAAACAAGGCGGCTAAAGAATGGGCAATGTCTCCCTTTCTTTGCACAACCTTCTGCAGTGTAGAAAATCTTGATGTTTGGATACCAGAACAGGAAGATGGTAATTTTATGTTTTCTCAAGATTTGTGCTGAATTGACTCACTGTCTAGCATAAAAGTGTTCAGTATGATGCTAAAGTGTGTTTGTTGTACTTCTCGCAGCAAATACTAGGAAAGACAGCAAGTGTTGGTCTTCAGATCACATCCATTTAATACAGTTGTCTCGTATGCCATTTATTTCATGTTCTAAAAGCAGTGAGTCCTTAAGAGCTTACACACATACTAATGGTTGAGATGTAATTGTTAAAGAGCAGATACTTCAGACATGATGTTCTGCATAATTGATTGAAAAAATACAGACTCCAGGACAGCCAAGACAAGCTTAAATTTGAATCTAACCCCTGTTACACAGAAGAAAGTTCTCCTTTCCAATGGACACCCATTAAGTGAACAAATCATTCTTAGTAACACTGTCAGCCCACAAAAACAAAAAGGATTTTTATTTTGATTATTTTTAAAGTTTAATGACAAATCCTTTCCCTTCTTCGCATTAAAAAATAAAGGCTGTGCTGGAGTCCCATTAAGGGACTGCTTTAGAGCCTGGTTCTCTGAGGCACTTACATTGTTTAAATTTTAATTTCTAGTTTGAAATTTTTATTTAGAACAGTACTTTAAAAAAAAGTTTCTCATAGTCTTTGGCTTCTATTCTTGCAAAATCTTCTAAGCTTTTACCTGTCCCAGTGCATTCTGTGCCAACTCCCAAAGGCATATTTTCCCTTCTTTTGGCCTCCCCTAGTCAGTGCTACAGTACTGTGGGAAAGCACTCTACTTAATGCCTTCTCATGATATTTTGACTAGGAATAGAATACATGAAAAGACATAGGACTACATTCACCTTCAGTGTTATGCCATGGAAGGCAATTCAAGTGGCAGTCAGTGACGTAACGTCACATAGAAATTCATTTCATGCAACACACTGTTTGGGGAAATTTCTGACATGGATACAAAGCTGGGAGAAGGGACTATAACTGTTCTGTGAGTCTCCACCTCTCTTCTGGCTGCAAAGTATGGTTTTCTTCATAATCAGAAATGATTTGGAAAGTAATATTTTGATCTGTGGTTTATTCATTGCAAATATCTAGCATGTACAAATTGATGTTTAAGCTGTTTTGAGTAAAGAAATGGATCAGACATTACAATTCTGTTTCCTAACTGGATCCAAAAAATCTGAGAATTAAGTTTTTAATGTGAATAAGATGCTGCTAAATTTGAAGTTCTGTGAATGCAGTATTGCATATAAGCCTAAGGGTTCCATGAACATTTCCATTACTTCTAGTGTTACTTGGATCAAACTCCAAATTCAATGAGTAGGTGAACATTCCTGTTCCTTGACTAGCCTGCTAGAATATTCATGAAAATCCCACCAAGTGAACACGAACAAGGCCAAAATAAAAGTAGATATAGTGTGTACATTGGTAAGAAAAACATCACTCCTTTTAGAATTTACATCCTGAATGGCTAGGGCAGCAAAAATATGTTTATTATCCTCATCTTCATTGTGCAAAGCTCCCTGAAATCAAAGTGAGATTTACATAGCACAATTCAACATTTAAACACAAATTTAATTTTAATTTACTGCTCAAGATGAGTTTAGCTGAATGAGACCCCATATGACCTACCAAAGAAATGGATGCATCTCTCTTGATTCTTATTCAGATACCTTAATGAAATCTAGCTCAGATTATAGCACTCTTCATCTACAGATCTCAAGCCACTAGGCCAGCTGTGGCTAATTCCTTTAGTCAGGTGGAGAGCTGTATTACATACGCAGCATTTTCCAGAGGATTCTGTGCTAGATTTCAGCATCTCCTGATTACTACTCTATCACTTATTTTGCAATAGAAATACTGTAAGCAGATGGACGACAGACGTTTCCATTGCTCTCTGCTTGTGCACCTCTTGTTTATTCCTAGTGCCCAACTGGGTGCTGTGACTGAGAAAAATAAGTTAAATACTTTAAAAATATTTCAAATGAAATGTGAATCTGCATTATTTTCCTCTGTTCTTAAATAGGAAATTCTCTAGGCTCAGGGCTTTTGAAACTACTTTATTTAAGAAATAAATACTGTAACTTCTTTGCAAGGTCTTGCTAATTCCTTTTGTTGGTTTAACATCCTCCAGAGTTTTGGTATATTTATATGATTTTCCCTTCTTTCAGGGAGTCTTTAGAGAACCTGCAGTAAGTAGGTAGGTTCTTGTCCAACAGATACCCTTCTGGATGGTGCCTGGATTAGAGAGACCAGGTTAGGTTTGAAGTCTGCAGATGGCTTTCCTGCATATCTGTTATTATATTATGTGACATTGCTGAATACAGATAGGACAAGAATTCTTAGTGCATTGGTATTGCTCTTCAACTTTAACGGAGTCTATGGGGTACAATGTTTTCATTCTCATCAGAAACACCTTATTCTATAATACTTAGAAATTAGATTATTTTTCACAGGCACTGTGCTATTCAGAAACAGGGCTGTAAGGAATGCTGTACTTATACAGTTACATTAATGTTAACAAGAGTGAAAATTACCAAATTAATACAGACATTCTCAGCAAAACCTCTTTGTCATTTCTCTTTTATGTTTTTAGGACTAGCTGCTGGATGGCTCAGCACAAATATGGAACTATCAGTGAATAATTAGCACTTGTAACTGCAGAGAAATAACTCCTTGTATTTGTTTAAGGATCTCTGAGTGGGCCAGCCACAGGTATGCCCTTGAGTTTTGTATGTGAAAGGTGAGTTGGATCAGTGAAAGACTGAGCTGGAATTGGCTGGGAATGGGATGAGCACATAGGCAACGTATTGCTTTCATCCAGTGCATCGCTACATTATAACACTGAGTATCACTTTGTAATATTTCATCGCTTCCTATCTGTAATGGAATACTTCTAAATTAATGGAATTATTTTGAAATTATCCATGTATTCTTTCTGCTCTAAATCAAAATATGCCTATGGTGTAATACCAAAACCATGAAAGCTGCAGGAAAGACCAAAGATGCTCTTAAAAAGGATTGACACAAAACTTCATTTAAAAAAAATTTGGAAGTAAATGACGTGCCTTGCTAGGATTCTTCACACTCTTCTCCTGCCCCAGTATAAATGACAGCATTATCCATAATTCACTAATGACCTCAGTAGTCAGAATCTCTCATCTGCCTCCTGCTGTGAAACAAGTGTGGGGCTTGGGGTTCAAATGGAATACAAGAGAAAGCCAGAATTTGTCCTCCTACCTTCTCCTTTCTTAAAAGAACTTTCTAGAAGAAGGGTCCAGTAGAGGAAGCTGTTGAGAGTTCAGGGCCTTGTGCTCTTCTGAACAATTTGAGCAGTCTAGATTTCCTTGCCTTTCCCATAAGTGATAATATTTGCCCTTTGCCCAGTATTTGTTCTCTCAAGGATGGATATATCATGAAAACTCTATGGATTTTACTCTGTAATAAGCCCCTCAAAAATAATCATGATAGCTTTAGCTGTCTTTAAAAAACAGTATGTTTATCTGATGAGGTACAGTTTAACTATTCATTGACTTCTGACAAACTATAGTGTAAGTCAATATGCCATCCACACAGAGGTGAAAGACATCGATAACTAAAGAACTGTGCTAATCACAGCCACTAATACAGAAGATCTGTTGGAAATTAATAGAAATGCAAACAGAGATAATTTATAATGTTATTACGTCTTGTTGCCATCTTAGGACTATCCTGTTGTCTATTTTCAGCATATAAATTTTCCAAAAAAAATGATTTGTGATGCTCTGCTCTGCACTGACCTGTATCCTCTGCTTCTGTTCACTCTAATTGGCACTTACAGGTTTGGGGCCTTAAAACTGGCATGAAAATGAATTAATGTGATGTGTTTTAAGCTTCTGGTCTTCTCACAGTTTAATTACAAGAATAAATTAATTTTGAATATTTTTTTATCCTTAAAAACCCCTTACTTTAAGAACCAAAAAGGGGTGATCATTCCATTCTCATTACATCCCCAAGATTGCCATGAGAAATGAAATAATTAATATCTGTGCTTATTCTTTATCATTAGTCTTTGTCCTAAGAATGGATTAATGAGAATATTCAATGAGAATCAGAAAATCCTGGCATTCACTTCTGTGAAAACTCATTCTCGTGTCAACGACTGTAATGAGGACTGAAAGAAGCATACAATTAATTCACAGTAACCTTAAGGTTGTAGTGAGAAAATAGTACATTATTCCAGACTGATGACCAAGATCAGAATAAGAGAAGATGAAGAATGAATATGAGAAGATTGAAGTAAAAGCATTTTAAGTCTGCATTATAAAGCCTTTATTTGACAGTGTATAATTTTAAAATCCACATTAGTTTTTATTGACTACAGTTTTCATTCTATTAGTGGTCTTTTTTCACCTTTCCTTCCTAGATGTTTCTTCAGAACTAAGCAATTACCTATCGAATTGATTTTCCCCACCTCTCCCAGGTAAGAGGCTGGCAAGAAACAAAAGAAGATGAAACTACTTTTTGCGTTCCACAACAAAGGCTAAGAAATAAGAACACTATGGAGCAAAATAGTGCAAAATAGTGCAAAATAGAGCAAAATAGTGTTTTGCCTAATCTGGTTTTGCCCCAGTATATATTTCTTAGGTATTCTTTGCTGCAGTGATTAAACCATATAGTACTCACAGGGGTGCTCATTTTGAACTGAATACAAGAACATGAACTATTCACAGTACAAAATAAAAGACAGCAGCTCATGTAAATATGGAGTGCTTGGGTGGGCAAAGCCATGAGGAGGAAGAGACACTAACACAGGCAGACAAGAAGATTGTACAGCTAATTAGTTCAATGTTTTTGTTAGGCCTTGTGTCATGCGTGTTGTGGGTATTATTTCTGATCAGTGTCCTCACAGTTGTGTGTTGCTGGCTTTGAATGACAGTTACTGATACAAAATAGTATATAGTAGCAAGAAATTAAATGAGCACACCTCCTTGAAAAATGTTTAAAATGGGTGCTTTGCTTTTGATAAATAATTAACGTTGCTTAGTTTCTGTAGGCTTAAAAGAATTATTACAGCAACACGCCTGTTCCGTTATACTTTAGGTGGTGTCAGGTTTTCCATTATTAAGCCCTGTATTTTTAGTTTGTTTGGTAACGTGGCCATAAAAATTGATTCCAGCCGTGAACTTGCCAGGAAAAGATCTCAGCTTAGCAGAGACTTAAAAAAATATTTTAATTTTTAAATAGCTCAGCTATTTGATGGTTAGCAGGGGGAATGGAAGCCTGGGATAACTCTTCACAGAGAAAGTGCTAGTGATCAGAGCATGGCCTTCTCACAGAATGCTATGCTTTATGCTGTTTATTTCCTGTCACATAAATGCTGCTAGAAGATAAGCAGAGCAAGTTGTAGTGAGAAGCCTGACAAAGGAGAGACTTCATACCCTTAATGAATACCTGGTTCAATATTAGAATAAGGGAATTCTATAGTTCTTCTATAGTTCTTCTTTATGGCTCCTGATATGGGGGTCAGAGCTGAACTTAAACTGAGGTAGAAGGTATGAGAGAGAAAAAAAATGCTGGGGAAAAAACAAGCATTCTTCGTGCTGTAGTGGCAAAACACGGACCATCACTAAGGAATGTGGCATCCAATGAGAGGATAAGAGGCAGTGAGCACAAACTGAAATGCAAGAAATTCTAATTAAATATAAGAAAAAATGCTCTGACTGTGAGGGTGGTCAGACACTGGCACAGGTTGCCTAGGAGGTTCTGGAGTCTCTTCCCTTGGAGAAATTCAAAGCCCAACCGGACATGGTCCTGGGCAACCTGCTGTAGCTGATGCTGCTGTGAGCAGAGGAGTTGGACTAAAGAATCTGCAGAGGTGCCTTTCAACCTCAGTTATTCTATGCTTCTAGGAATAATACTGCTACTACTAATAAATGCATATGGAACAAGACTAAGACTTTGGTGCTTTCTTTCTCAACTTTACATTGCTTTCTCCCTGGTGGAACAGCCTCAGTGAGGGTAAAGGTGTATATATCTCAGTGGATGGTTATCCCTGTAAATCTGGTTGTAAAGACAACCCTCCTGTTATCTGTGTTAACTGTGCAAGACAGACAGAGTGACTTTTTAGTTTCGTTTGTCAGTCAGTCTTTGAAAAGCTGGAGAAGAGTTAGGCTTTTTTTTAAACTGGCCTTAACCTTGCTTCTTTTTTTTTTCCTCCCAAAGGGATGCAGAGTATCAGAGGTGTAAGAAGGAAGTGGGAGAGGACTGAGCTCAGTTTTGAATCCTACTGCTAGAATTGTTCATGTGTTGAACATTGCCCTGTCAGTGGCTAAAATGCAGAAATAGCCCTAAGAACAGAGACTAGCTATGAGTTGAGTAAGAAAGATTCTAGAGGGTTGTGGTTTAATGCAGTCTTTACTGAAGCATTCTTCATACCATTAACTGCAGAAGTGCCTATTCTTTCATATCATTCCAGGTACCAAGGAGCTGACTTCACACACAGCCACCATTCAACATGATAGCAGCTTGCTGAAGAGTATTTTCTTTTTCCAACATTAAACAACTCAACAAGGCCTACTTAGAGAGGGTTACATCTTCACATTTGACCAGGAACTTGATATTCTAAAGCAGTAACTTTACAAAGATCTCTACCTTGACAGAAGCCTAGCACAGAAATCTTATGAAGAACTCAAGCTGACATAAGACTTGCAAGAAATACTACTATGCTAAAGAAATTTAAGAAACCAAATACTTTGCTTAGGACATCAGCAAAGAAAATGTGTAGTGATGAATTGGTCACCTGATATTGTTTTATTCTTTGACAGCAGACTCCTTGGGTGGGAAGCATAGGGACCATGTGAGGGAGACCAGTCTGCATTCAAAGGCTTGAGACGTTTTTACTACCTCAGCAAATTAAGAGAATGGGGTGAACCGTAGTGTCATTGCAATAAGTGAAGAAGATAGATAGGCTATCAAAAATCCCACCTCTGTAACAGTATTTACTGCCAGAGAAGAGTAGATGGAAACAGTCCCTGAGCAATCCTTTGTCACAGGGCCTCCCCCACTTGCCCAGCTGCGAGTGTTCAGAATCTCCTGTAGCCAGCTAGTAGGTCTCAACAATTATTCAGCTATTTTATATTGCAGGAGCTCATAAAGGCTCCTGGGAGCTAAGGCTCCTGTCAGAACATTCTTGGGGCATTGAGAGTAGGTTAGGACCCCAAATGGTCCCTGAAGATATACAGTGTTATGGTGTCTAAAACCCTCTGTTGCTTCCCCTCTGTGCCTGTCTCTAGTGCAAAAACATGAACCTTTGAAAGCTGGACGCCAGTCCTTGTAGGAATAAGCACAAACCGCAGCCCAAGATGACCTTTGAAAACTGAAAGTTCCTTAGACCACAACAGAACTGGTGAGTACGTTTTGACACAACCTCATTTTGATTTCTTCACTTACATTTTATAAATAAAACTACTGGTAAAACCTAACTCCCCTCTTCCCTTCCCTCCCCCCCTTCCCCTTTTTAAATTCTGGAGTAACACCCACGGAGATACGTGTTGCAAGTAAGGTTTTGCATGTGTGTGTGCATTAAACTGATACATTTAATTAATTAAGACACCTTGGGGCTCGAGCCTCATCTTGAAATCACAGTATAAAAAATTAAATACATGTATAATGTCTGTGAATGGTTGCCACTGAAATCTGTAAAAGGAGCCAGTGAAATATTAGCTGCACTCCTACTTAAGAAATAATTTTTAAAATTACTGTGATGATACAGTGTCTTAGCACTATGGCTTTGGTAAAAAAAGGAGCTATGTGGGATTTTTTTAACCACGAAGTACGCAGAACAAGCTTCTTGTCATTGTTTTCCTTGCATGCATACATGGTTTGCTGAAGCGAGAACTGTTTCATTGTGTGCTTGTGCAGCGTTTAGCACAAAGAACACAAAAAAGTGTTTGGGGCATCTGTGCTCTACTTTAAGACATGTACAATTGTAAATAGTGATTGACATGTCTGAAACAATAAACATTTAATAAGGTAATCACAGAGAGAATAAAAAATTTAACTTAGGATTGTAACTTTTCTTTGTATTGTAACACAGTTCTTTCACGTACTTTGCCAGCTTGGAGAATTCATATCACATTTAGGATCCAAGCTCTCTATGTAATGCAAGGACTGAGTTAAGTACCAAAGTGTAAAATTCATAAAGAATGACACTCAATTGTGGGAATAAGGAGAGGAGGGTGGACAAAATTGGCCAGACCAGTTTATGTAAGATAACAAGGAAGGATTATGCCTTTAGTCCTGCCCCTCAGACAGAAGTTCCTAACAACTGCTGCATTTCAACTGCCATTCGGTACTTCAACTGGAATATCATTATCATATCTTCTCTGAGCTGTAGTTACCTTTTCCTATACAGATCAAAGCTGGGATGGCAAAATTTGGAATCTCACCTACAGTGAGTAGGTTGATGATACAACACCTTTCAGCTGCTATGCTACTTTCAAGCAGGGAAAACCAAGCGCACCTAAGTGAGATTTTGGATTGTTGACGCTATGTATTTCTCAAGGAAAAGATCTCTACCATACTTTCCTCCCTCTACAGTATTATCACAGATTCCTCCATTGTATGTATATACTTGGTTTTCAATTGACACTGGAATGAAATCATTCATTCATATTAACAGAAATTAATCTTCAACTTTACTGATATTGGAATCTAATCTTTGCCTGGAAAAGGAAACATTTATTGAGTGGTACTTTACAGCTAAGGTGCAGAAGCCTACCTGTGTGCCTTTCAGTACAGAACTGAAATGCCATTGACTGTTGTGTACTAAGACAGACTTATCTTAAACCTGTTTCCAAAGAAGGAAATATACGTTTTATGTAATCTGATGAAGCCAGAGACCTGATGTCAGGACTGAGTTATCCATATGGATACTATTCAACACTGTTCTAGTGCTATCACAGGAAGTGAACACAAAGAAGTGCTTGGTTAAAAAAGATTCTCATGCATCACTGCTCTATTAAGAAACACTGATGTCTTTGTGAGAGACAAATTTTTTTGATATAACAATAAATTCTATGAATGGGAGCTGTGAGTCTGAATGCATGTGTTAGTTTCACATTGTTCCTTTAAAATCTTTTCCATAATATTTGCAAATGACATCCCAGGCATTTCTGACAGAAATGTGGATTTCTGAAAAGTGGTCTAAGGAAAGATAGTACTGAATGCAAATATCTGTTCCAGTGCCCTTCTGGGAACAGACTTATTAAAGAAAAAGAATAACTCATTTCATGGAAGGAAAAACATTGTCTACCATCAAGGTTATTAAGAATAAAACTTGAATTGTTGTTTTCAGTTTTTATTTGAGTTTATTTTATTTTCTTCAGTTAGTGGCATTCTGGTGAGCGTGATGAAAATCTTGCCTCCTAAAAGAGCACGTGTGTGAATAGTAACTGAAACCTTTTTTTTTTTCCAAAGTTTTTGGTAGTCTGAATGTTCTTACAGCTGAATAGTTTGGCACAATCTCCAGTGTGAACACACATGAAAATACTAGCTAATACTATCAAAATGTGACATTTTGTTGTTTCTGTTTTTTATTTATAGATCCTCCTGTTCTGCAGCTGTTCCTTATTATACAAGCTGACTAGAAGCTGAAGTATAAACATGAGGAAGAACAGAATAGTAGCACTATCTTAACCTGCTTATTTGATTTTCCAAGTTCCATATATCAACCCTTGTAGCGAGTATATGTCTTTCTAGTACAAATCCAGTCCAAGAGCAGTTCAAGGTAACACTAGTCCTGTTAATAGACCCAGCAGGCTGATGCTGGGTCACAGAAGTCATAAACCATCAGGCTTCTGTTATTCCTGACTGTGGTCTTATTGCATGTTCAAACCAACCCAAAACCTTAAATCTAAATATTTCCAAAACTACAAATACAATATTGCTGGAAGTTGGGGGGGATGGGGGAGAGGTGATTGGTCTGGCACAGAGGTGCTTGGAGAATAAAAATTTCTAATGAGAAATTATTACATGCCAACTTCTCTTGTTTTGAAGGTTTTTGCATGGGCTTTTAAAGGGCAGAACTTCCCACCTATCTTGTGCTAGAAAATAAAACACATAGATGTTTTGTCCACAGCCCTGTCAGCTGGACTGTACAGGTGTTGATCCTAATTAGATGAAAACAAAAATATGAGAATTGTTACCCATAAAGTGGCATTATTTTTTATCACCCTGATAGCGCGTCAGCACCAATTCCTAAGCTAATGCCACCTGGATGAGAACTGTGCGGTTCTTCACATGCACCTGCTCAGCACCCAGACTACCGATAGCAATTATTGGAGCCTTTCAAGAAAACTATTAGAAACTCTTGCCTGGGGGAAGCAGAGGAGGGGATGAGATGTAGGGGATAGCTTGAATATTTCTTCAGCGCAATCTGCAATGTGCAAGTCTGTGGTCTTCAAGACACTACCTGGTTCAGTGTACTAAAATGCTGGGTGGGGAATAATTTCCTTTTTCTTCATTAAATTAGGGTCCTCTTGGACTAGTGGTTTATGAAACATGGAGGAAAATGTCTGTACCTTCACAGCTATCACATAAGCTTGGGGAGTGGAGGTGTCTCCAAATGAACTGTTTCTAAAATGATACCATTCTGGTTCTTACTTAGCAAATCCTCTTCAAAACCACGATCAATGTCAATCAAAGAGCACTCAAATCAAACTGAAAGTGATCTTAGTTTGTGGTTCTGAGATGTCCATTGTAATTGCAAGTACTGGACTGTTTGTTATGTTTTTTCAGACAGGGAGCGTCATGCTGAGTGTTGTTTGGAAAGACAATCTAGGAAGCATTTTACTGTGCTGTTTCAGTCTGCATTAGGCAAAATGGATTTCTTACGTTAGCAAAATGTCTTGCTACAGAGATAGACACTGAAACTTTAACATTCGTTTTCTCCCTTTCTGGAAAGACATCAAGCTGTGGACTCCAAAACTGTTGGGAAAAAAATAATGGACAAAGAGGGGGGAAATTTTTTTCATTCTGGAAAGAAAAGAAAATTAGGCATGGCTAATAACATTTGCAGCAGTACCTAGAGATCCAACTGAGAGTGAGAGTCCATAATTTTCTACAGTGTTTGTACATATAGTAAGAGACAGCTCCTGATCCAATAGACTAGAATAAGCAAAGAATAGCACAAAAGGGAATAATGAAACACTGTGTTATTAACCCAAATTTTAGGACTAGAAATCTCTCAACAGATTAAGTGTGTATCAGGCCTGGGAACTGAACCCAACCCAGTGCCTCAAGCACAAGGTCAACCTTCTAGAGCTTCAAAAAAGTATCAGATTATAATTCCAGCTTTAAATTTCTTATTCAAACAAAACTCCAAATCCAAACCTCTTGAGGGTCTCTCAACACTGTTAATGCACCCGTCAGTACATATTCCAAACAGCATGTTGTATATTCAACAGACAATAGTGATTGTTGTAGTGGGTGGCAAAATATGCAGTGGGTTGCAGTAGCAGGGATTATATCCTGTATCTTTTTAATATAATACATGGCTCATATTTCAAAAACTGTTTATAATTAGGGTATAAAATATGACTTTGATTAATATTTGCATCCAGTCTAATACCTTCACTTGTTCCATAGTTTCATATGAAACAATTGTACGCAAAAGATTCTGATGTTATGTCAGCTGAAGCTTAGCAACTGTTATTATTGATTATAGCCTTGATGGAAACTTCTCAGCAGTTTACAATATTTAGTTAGGATATTTGAAGAGACCTAAAGTATTATTATAAAGAAGCAAAGCTAGGTTTGGCAAAGAGCCGTTCTTTTGTCTCTGAAACTTTCTGCAGTAAATTTAGAACAGAAGAGCATTTCTCTGGAGTAAAAATATATGTATTGCTGGCTACAAGTGTATGTTTGCTGCTTCACAATTTTAGAATTAGATGATGGACTTATTTAGTAGACATTGGATAGTAAAAAGTAAAACCCCTAATTTAAAACATTCCACATTACCACATTCCAAGAAAAACATGGACCGGTGAACAAAACCAGCAGTATTGTAATAAGAAAACAACTAGGTGCATTTTTTTCCAAAACCTAAACCCAGAAATCTAAATGTATGAGTTACTGGCTAAAAATGCCATTTTCATGTCTCAGTTTCTTCATGAACTGAAAAAAACACCCTAGACTTGAGAAAATTAAAAAATAAGATCTAAGACTCCAGGTCAAGGTTTAGAGTACAGTTCTAATTTTATAGTAATCTTTTTTGAATCTTAATGTTGCTTTTTTAATTTAAAAATGGGGGGGGGGTTGTAAGAGATTTATCATTACAGCATTTTTTTAATGTAAAGGTAAGATACTTTTTTGATAATTTTTAAAAAGAATTATAATAATTACTGTGAGCAAAGATTTCTGTCATCATAGTCTGTGCACTGGCTTTGTTATCTGATCTAGGAAAGGGGTCACTTTTGACATAAGGTACAGAAGACAACTGCTGACATGTAATACAAGCCCCATTTCAGCAGGCTACGTAAGCCCCTGATTGCTTGGCATCCATTTCTGATTACTATCAATTTCTGAGCATTGATCGTAAGTCATGACTATTCAGTCAGATGCTCATACCTATGCTCTACTTTAAGCACGTGCTAACATTCCAGCCCAGGTTTCTACAACATCAGCTTAATTTGAGTTTTACTGTATCATAACTGTAATAATGCTTGGAAGTGAGAATGGAAGATTGTGGGAAGATCAAAGGGAAAGAAAACTTGATCCAGATTTTTGAATACCTATTCTTATGAAGAGTGCTAAAGCTGCTTTGCTTTGACTTTCTAAAGGGTTTTGCAGAACCAGAATCTGTACCTGTGCAAGAAGGTACAGATGAGAGGAAGACAGGACAGATGTATCTTCAGAGATATTTGCTCAAATTAAAGGAAGGCCCTGAAAATGGGAAACAAAAATCATTTTGAGGAAGGTAGGGCATGTACAGGCACGATGCTGGAAATCTGAGATGCGATTTCCTCCTCCTGGACATCAGTGTGCTGCCCGGTGTAGTTTACCCTCTGTTGAACATTTAAGAAAAGATTTGTGATCAGAGAGAAGATGGATCAAAGCAGTTGACAACTCTGTCGATGACGGACATGGATGTTGACAGAAGAAAGGATGTAGCAGTCAGGGATGCTGCTGTGTCTACAAGGCTCTATGCTACTGCTGTGCCTTTGGGAGGAGAATGTTCCCTTCTAAACTTGTGCAGCAAAATTGTGCTGAAGTTACTTATAAGGACTTTTGTCCTGTAGACATCCATGCCTCTAAATAAACAAAACATCAGCTGCTGTCTAAAAAGCAATTCCTCTTATGCCTAATCCTTCTTGCTTTATCCATGTGGAAGAAATAGAACAAGAGGATTGGAATGCTACTCACTTGTTGGTACATCTATATGATGCTATTGGTATGTGCTGATCTCTAATATTGCAGTCACTTCCCTGTGATAGCACTGTTCCAGATTTCATATTTAGTTATCTTCCAGTAGGACACAGTATCTCATGAAGGCAGAAGATTATTTTAAAATATAATTAGTTTTGATGGGGTGACGGCAAAGGGGACTCCTGGATCCTGGACTTGCTCAGCTGTTTGAGCTCTTGCTCTTTGTGGAGAGACCAATATTAATCAGAAGGACACTGCATGTAAAATATAATCATCTTTGTGATTACATCTTTTATCTCCCTTTTGAAAGCTAGGCAAAAGGCAGCCTCTTAACTATGCTCAGTGCTTTGTACAACTCCATGACGGACCAGAAAATAGCACCAAAATGTGGTGTGTCAAATGCATCTCCCTTAGGAGGTTCAGTGTGACTATTCCATTATGTGCCCTGACCTTCATTGCCTGAAGGACAACAAGTTTTGTTCTTGAATCTGTTTCTTTCGACCTCTGCCTTGCCCATTTTGCTTTGATATGCGTTATAAATACAAGTGCCATAAACAGCTGTTTAAATAAATAGTGTGGATTATTTTATTGTACTTGCTGTGATGTGCAGAGAGAATATAGAGCTTTAATACATGATTAGAAGTACATTAACTGAATTATAGCCCTTCAAGGTAAGAAGTATGGTTTGATGAATGATATCTTCATATTTAGAAAATATGGAATCCGATTCCAACTTAGCCATAGATTTCTTACATAATAATGGGATGAATTGCTTAACGGTTATTACTTCACCTCATAAAATGGTGGTATGAGTTAAACTGATGCTTCTAAACTGCTTTGGAGTCCACACAGCATGTTGCCAGTAGTCAAAGTAGTCTTAACTGAAAAATCTTCACCTGAATGTCTACAGAGGCATGTTGCTTACTCTGCAGTACTGTGCTGTAATGCCATAGTGGCAGCACTGTGAGTTTTTCCGTGTTGGAGCTTACTTTGGGGAACATGTAGCATTTGTTCAACAAGGCAGTGGACCATGTGAAAAGTAGGTCACATCTACTGTGATGGATAAGAGGGATCCTTCTTGGAGTTTGAGTTTCTAAACTGGGTGCCTAAAGTCTTCAGGGTTTTAAACAACTTCTTTGTATCTAACGGAAGTCCATTTATACCTAGGGTTATTATCACTGTGCAGAACCAAAGACTGGCAGGCAAAAAGGAAGTGTCAATTCATACTTAGATTTACTAAATTATTGTCTTTATTCACAGTTTTCTCTTCCAATGTTTACCCTCTTCTCATTTATTCTGTTCTGTTTTCACCTTAATTTATATGTGCTCTATTTGCCTTTCCTTTCTCATTTTCCTTTCACTGGCTTCTAAGTAGAAGATGGAACAGGGTAGGTTGTTTCAGTTTGAATCAAGGATTTTAATATCTGATACTTAGTTTGAAAATAGGCAAAACTTGTTACAAGCAAAAAGTGGAAGCATCTTTAAGTCAGCAGATGCACAGGTTATTGTTATAAGGACTTTATCTGTAGTTGATATCCTGCTAAGTGATATGATTATTCCATGCTGTTGCTAGGAAAATTGAAGTCTAAAGCACACCTATATCCACCAAAAGGCTTAAGGCGTTGTGCAGTATAAAACCATTTTGAAATATGTTATACAATAAAAGACTAACCTCTAAAGAGAAAAAGAAATTAGATCCATGGAGTCCAAATGGGGGGAAAACCTACATGAGAAAATTGTAAAGAAGTAGTAAGTGTGAAGCCAACAAAATACATTTCTGGTTGTGGCCTAAGAAACTGTCATGCTTATTGTATTACAATTGAATAAAACAAGAAGCTGGGTTATTGTCTGAATGATAAATCCTTTGTGAGGCATTGAAGCTCACTGCACGTTATTCTGTGTTTCCCCTCACATAACTGCACTGTGATTTTATGAGTTAGAAGCCAAATGTGCACCTCAAGTCACGCACTCTTAAAAAAAACCAGCAATATAATCTATTTAGAGAAGGCCTGAAGCATTTTCAGAACAAGTGCATCATTTTTAAAGTTTTTCCACGGGGAATTATTTATAAAAATATGTATCTTTTGGGATTTGTACCAGGATATTTCTTAATTATTGCTGACATGCCCCCTATAACACCATGAGCTCCCTCAAAGGGCAGGAAAAGAGAATCAGTCTCCCTTAATCACCAAGTATAAACCAAATAAATTTAGCAACTACCTCATGCTATTGAGGCAACAAATTGATGCATTCAGAGTTCCCTAATGATTTAGATGTATAAAAACTAACAGGAAAAAAAGTACTGCATGTTGCCAGGATGAAACCTCAATTTTTTTTTAGGGCACTTTGTAGAGCTACCCACTGGCTCGGAAGTCACATGCGACCGAAGATTGTCTAGTCAGTCAGCAGAATCATTTGTATTGTGGAGGTAGCTAAAGTGAATTGGAGGTGTAGTAAATGAAGTCTTCAAGGAATCAAAGATAGGGGTCCAGTCCTGCACACATTTAATACCTAGAATAGCATTTAAAAACACAAGTTATCTTACTATTTTGGGCAGGACTATTAAAAATGAAGAATAAAACCTAAGGATTTCCACAAAGAATTAGTAGAGAACATCCATTCAAGGTGCTATGTATCACCTTCAACTTAGAGTACAACTCCCCTGAACAGGCAGCCTATGCTAAATCAAGTATAACATGCAATTTTGGCCTATATGAGTATTTTTCTACTGTTTATCCGCATCCATTGATTTGTGTTGAGTTTTTTGGGTTTGAATAAACTCAATACTCAAAAGAAGTTTTCTAGCATGACTCTACATTTTTATAAGTTTATACTATGATAGTTTTGTGGAGTCCCAGTGGGCCCTGAGGTTACATTGTGCTATTTGCTTTATAAATTTTTAAAAAGACAAAGCCACTCCAGGTAGTCCCTCACTATTAAAACTGTAGTTGGCTATGAGAGGAAAGAAATACAACCATGTGCTTCACATATTATGTATCAAAGCCATCAATCAACACCAACTCACTTGAATCTTGTCTCAGATTCAAGTCTTGTGTTTTGCAGAAAAGGGCTTGAAACCAGATGAGTTTTATGACAAATGTTTCTCACAATGTTAGATGTAACCCTCATGACTTTATTTATTATTTCACTCTGGAGATTGTTTAGAGTCTTACAGGATTGGGCACTCATTTCCAACTGACTTTAAATAAAGTTATGAGCCTTGCATCTGACTAGGGTCCAATGACCCTTGCACATAGGGTTTTAGTACAGAGGGAGACACTTAAAATCACCATCAAATTACACATGAGCTTTCACAGTTGCACATACTAATAGGAAATTTGTTCCATGCTTTTACTTCTGTGATTATTTTCTAGTGAATGTGATAAAAATTTAAAGGAATAATTTTTTTTAATGTCTTTTATGTATCTACCTATACAGAGACATATGTAAAAAAAATTTATAATCAGCATGGTGATATTAATCCAGGATTATTTAATCTAGTGATTTGCTTTAAAGAATGTATGTATTTTTAAATTTTAATTATCCAGTGCTTCAGCAAAGACATTAAGGAGGCTGAATGAGAGCCTTGTCCTGCTGTAATTGCTAACTTTTGCAGGTCAAATTTATTAGTCTGTTATATTGATATAAGCACAGACTGAGACATCATAAACTTCCTCTGTATGCATTTGACCCTTCTCATTTTGACTTACCAGTCTTTTTGAGTTGTCTAAGTACAGGGAGTTTTTTTCAAGTATATTTTAATGTTCTTTGGAATGGATTTTAAAGTCATTTAGGGCTAGCTCCACCAAAAAAAAAAAAAAAAAAAAATGTATCTAATTTACTGTTTCAGCTTCAAAACTCTTCTAAATCCCTGTTTAGTTGTCTGCTCACCCTCGAGCCAACTAAGGTTCACAGCTACCATATTATTGTCCAATAAAGTTCCTAAACATGTGCTGTTAAAATGTATTTAAGTAAGGCTTGACGGGACTAAGCCCTAAGAAACATCCCTCAGATCTCTGTTTCTTTTGTTAAGAAGATAAGAAAGAGCGAAGTGTTACAATACTGAGCACTGACAGTCTTTTTTTATTTATACCTAACTTGGTCTCTGTAAACACACTAATTTGCACGTGGGAGGAAGGTGCCCTTGTGATTCTGGGTATTCGTCTGATGTGGTAGGCTTCTAAATAGCTTTGCAAACCTGTGCCTTGAGAGTTTGCTTCTGTGGATATTGAAGAATATAAGAGCATCACCATTAGACAACGCAGATGTGACAGTGAAGTTCTGCTCAGATTACACAATAGGTTGATTTCAGGTCTAGGGGTTGAATTTTGGAAGTTTGACTTCTAGCTTTCTTATTCAAGCAACATGTGTAGTGTTTAACGTATGTATGAGGGAACAATACATACTAAAGGCAAACCACAATAATATTTTAAAGTTCTTCTTTACAAAAAGAAAAGACCCTTGTCGACTCTGGAAAACATGCTCTTTCATTCCTTCCTTGCTCTTCATTAAAAAAGCAACAATTTGCAACTGCAAATGTAATTCAAACCCTTTCTAAAACAAGAACAAAGACAAAAGTAGAGGAGAAGAGGTGGTTATCTAAGTTCAAGCTGTTTCTATTGAAGCAAAAAAGATTTCTGTGCCTTACAAAAAGATTACTTACAAATCTTCTTACTCAGAAGATTTTACCAACTTTTAAAACTTTCTCAAAATATTGTCATTGCAGACGTCACTGATGCCAAAAGCTGGCACTGTCACCAGAGTAATTTGAATAAAGACAACTGACATCTACTACTGAATGCACACTTCTATAGCATACTGATAAAGACTCCTGGACTCTGATTGAACAGCGGCTGCTCAACAACCAAACCCCAAATCAGGTGGACCGCATAACAATCATGCCTTGTCTTATTTTAGCGGACAAGTCCAACCATCACACACAGAAACAGTGCGGCAAGATAAATAAACCGGTCTTGCAAGACACCCACATCTAATATAATGCTTAAAAAAAGTTCTTGAGGTAGTGGAAGAAAAAAGCATTAGTGCTATTCAGTATTTATGATCATATTTGTAAGTTAACCCATCCAATCTAACAAACTCAAATGCTTATTTTTCTGAAGTCTCCCTGCATGATTTTCAGTGCTACGTATTTTTGTCTAATCTTATGGTAAATTCATTTTCCTAATAATTTAATCTCCTACGTGATATTTTGATTTGATAAACTCTTTGTTCACTCCAGTTTTATCTCACTTTCCATTCAAGAACCTATGTGTTTGACTGAGCAACCTTGTTACATGTTGTTTTGAAACAGCCCAAACTGTCCCCAAGGGGGACAGCTGTCTCCATTCTGGGAATCCTAAGCAGCAGCCTTAGAAAGGAATTCTCATTTCTTTAAGGGTTTTGGTTCTTTTTTTTTTTTTCTTTTTTCCTTTTTTTTTTTTTTTTTTTTTAAAGAACACCCTATGTAAATGTATTTAAGTAAACAAATAATCTTACAATCCCAAAAAGGTCCCAGGGTTTACGCTACTGTTTCATATCTCACAAGGGCGTTAGGCCCACTGCCAATGTTAATCCATTCCATATTAGAAATGTAAAACCTCTCAGATGTATTAGGCAGCCTACCAACACTCGGCCATTCTGTGCTGGAATTTCGCTTAATTCCTTATAGTTATCCCCTTACACTTCTTCAGTAGGGAAAAGGCTGGGGTTTTTTTAAGAACTTGCCATTGGTGACTGCTGAGATTTTTGGTGACAGTGAAGTTTCACTAAAGTAGTTACTGAAGCTGTGTTGTTGCCATCTCACCTGTAATGGTCACTACTGGAAAACTGAAGGCCTTATGCCACAGAGTCAGAACATCATATATTTGCCAGCATATACCACAGTTGTTTCCTTTTCTAAGTGTGTGGAAATAGACAGACACAACTGATAACTGTTAGCAAATGTCATATGCTGTATTATTTGCAGAGAGGCTCATGATAATTAATGATCAGTCCAGAGGTACTGGTGTTCTTTGCATTGTTGTTAGTTTGAACTATCTCATCAGCTATTTGAGTTTTTTTATCTATCTTTATGAAGCTTTGAAAAAAGATGTTACAACACCACCAACATAGGTGGTAAGCAATGATTTTTGTTTTTTGAAGCTCGTAGACTCAAGAGGAAAAGTAGCACCTACCGATTTATATAGAAGAAGTAAACATTCCATTTTAAAATACAAATGGATGCCAACAAATGTTAGCCAGTCCCTGGTCTCATATCCCTGCTTAGCCTATTCCTGCTTCAAATTGGCTACAACACAAAAAAGGATTTTATTTAAACAGAAATATCATGGTCCTAACGTGTGAAAACCCTAAAGAAAGCCATTCAAAGGGCTAGAAGTAATTTCAGAGCTGTTTTTCCTTAAAATCCCCTTAATGCCAGAGGTACACATAAGCTAACTGAACTATTTCACCCTCTACATCATCAGCCAAACAACTTGAAAAGCAGTTGCCATTTTTAGATAATTAATACTCTAAATGAATTCATGTTTGTTTTTATCCGGGTGTCCATTATGCAATCTGTTGCTGTTATCCAACACAACAGCTGGGTATAATTTGCTTGTGGCTTATCTGGCAGCTTACAGGCATAGAATTTAAACTTACATATTCTTCAAAGGTGTTAGAAAATAGTTAACATGAAAGTAACCCCTTAAGTAGAGAGTGTTTGCTATTTTGTCTGAGTTGTGTCGTACATTTTGCACCTTTTCTACCCAATCTGTGAGCCTCTAACCACTGCTACTAGCCTGTATCATTCGTAGGATAGCAAAATGCCATCAGATGATATTTGCAGTATTTACCCAGTGAACAGCTTAATAGGATAGCGCCGAGATTTTGGGAACACTCTAAGCAGACAGCATGTAATACTGACGAGAGAAACACCTGGTGTTCCAGTCCTGCTCTTTCATGGGAGCCAATAGTGTCCAACTGTGTTGAACTACACTGAGCAGTGTAATTGCTGAGTTGTGCAGTGTCTTTTAGTAAATGCTAAAAATGTCACTTGCATGCTTATACAATGACAGCACTTAATTTTAAAAGATTTGTATATGTTTTGCAGGATGGACAAGTAAAATAAGTTTTGTTTACCCCAAGCAACGGCTGATTGAAAAATGAAGCAATCCAGTACTGCTATTGGTTATGCGGCATTGCATGAGTGTGCTTAAAAAAAGGGATTTGTCTGACATGGGTGTAGAGCCTTAAACTATAAAGTCATAAGCATGACTTCAGTTAGATGAAAATGAGGAAACACTGTTAGGTCCTGTGCTGCTGAAAGGAATTTACTGTGGCCATGTTAAGATTGGGATCAGAAGCTGTAAATGGGGAGCTGACTGGTGAATAGGTATCAAAGTCTGCCTAAGTTCTTCTGTAAATCTGGTCTAAAGATTTTATGCTATGAGTGGAAAGCACAACAAAGCTCTTTGACAGCGTTGAAAGCACTACTTGAAGAGGACTGCGACAAGAGTGATGAAAAGCAAGTGCTTTACATTTGTGGTCAATACACCTTGTCCCACGTGGATGTGCTACAAGTTTCTGTACATCCCATAAGTGACCAATGGCATAGACTCATACAAGCAATGCTGTTAACAAACAACTTTAACACACATAGAATGTAACGTGCTTCTGGTTGGGACATTCATGTCTGACATGAAGCACAGCACTATTGGCCATAAAGCCTGATTACCATTTGATGTTTTGAGGGCCAAGGCTCAAAAGGCAAAGAGGAAGACTGGCCCACAACTTCTAATCAGCAATGACACAAAAAGATCTGTCTCATTCAAGACAAGAGAGTTAAAAGTTAATTCAACAGAAATACCCTGTATTTATGAATATTATTAAATAAATATACCACAATATTAGTAAACCACATTTTGAAAAGAAACCTATGTGTATGAAATGAAAAATGTTTATATTTAAAAGCTGCTGTAAAAGACTTTTGTTTTGTAAAACACATTTCTTAAAAAAAGAGTATGGCATATAAACACAAACATACATATACACACATCTGCACATGCATACTTCCCAAACCCATAAGACGTCTGTTTGAAAGATGTCAGTTCTTTCAGTGACTTAAAGTTTCTTCAAGGCAGAAAACTATGGAAGACACGGTAGAGCTGAACATCTGTCTTGTCATGTAGGCAGATATTAGGATTAAATTAGCTAGAAATGAATAGAATGATATATGACAGGGTGCAGATGTCCCAGCCACAGTGTGATAATTTCATTGCAAAACTATGTAATGAATTCCATACATTACAGAAACACAAATATACCACTTTAGGTAATTGTGATGAAAAGGTATAATATGGAATGGATAAACAGATGGTGTACCCAAAGGCATTTTTCGTTTACTGTTGCTCTTTAGTCATTTTGAAATTACTTTATTTGGTTACTATATGTCTATTATTACATCCCTTTTTTTTTTTTTTTTTCTCTTAGCGCTTGAATCTGGATTGCATGAGGAGCATTAAGGACCATTTTGCATGTCTGCTCCTGATAGATTGGTTAGCTCCTATTTTCTTTTGTAAACTATACATTGCTATGCTACAGCTAAAGCCAACACTTCCGTGACTTCAGAACAAATTGGATTGATTCTAGAAGCCTTTTGGCTTTATGTAGTTTCTAAATTGGCACATGCTGCATCTGTGCTACTTGAATTAGCAGAACTGTTCATTTTTTACCACAGATTATTGGAAAATTTTCCTTTATTATTTGCAAATGGATACTTTGGGTAGTGTGTGAGATTCAGCTGAGGCCTATCCATTTCTAATAGGTATATTAAAACATGATTATATGAGGATATATTGTATGATATGATTATTTGACCATCCCGAAAAATAAAACACCTTTTTACACCTGGCAACAGGTGTTTTTAAGTGCTGTAAATAGTTAAATATACAACACGGCTTTCCATCACTGGTCTCATTTGGAGTGTATAGTCAGCCCTTGACTTCATTACTGTCCAAAGCTGAACTGCAGGGAGACCAGTAAGTGAGGGGCTACATATAGAAACTTAATATCTACTCACTGCACCCCTATATGCCTGTGCTCTTAAACCATGTGTATGTCCTTGGAGGCTGGACTGAGGTCCATTTGAAAATAAAAAATTTTTATTCTGCTGTTAGCTGCAGATTATTTAGCTAATGTCTCATTGACCTAGAAAGTAATAGCAAAACATTTTCAAATGCTGTTGAGATTAGGAAAAAAAAATCCAAAATAAACTATTATTTCTTTTTCACTGTTGTCATCTTGATTCATATTCCAGTATCATAGCAGTAATATCCGCAGCATTGGTGTTCACTTGCAATAAACAGCTTCTGACGTTGTCAACTGCTTCAGCTTCAATTCAGCGCTTAATCACCCACAAAAGATATTTATTGCTTTGTGTTCTCCAATGTTGTGAATGTTACCTCTTAATTATTAACCATGTCTCTAATTTTATATCTATTTTTTAAGAAAAGATCTTTAGTAATTGAAACAGAAGATGGAAGTGTTGTCAGCTGATTTTATTTCTTTCCTAAAGCAAATCAGTGACTAAATATGGCAGTATTTTTATTACCACCAGCACAAACACATGCAAGCACCCCACATATTTCAATCAATCACTGCTGCAGTGGTTGGTTTTATTGCTAGTTTTAGTCACTTTAATTCAATACAGTTTATATAGTGGTTTGATGAAGGTGCTAGTACCAAGTTCAAGTTCCAGTACATTAAAATGTTAGCACACTGGTTACTTAATTTTGACTTGGTATCTCCTTGTTTCAGTTTCAGTTTCAATGTTATTATTTTCTATTTCTTAAGCTTTCAAAGGAAGTTAATCTATTTAGAGACATATGTTTTTAAATATGGAGATAGCACAGTTCATTTTCTCATGATGAAAGCATATTTTGGATAATCATTTTTTTCTAAACAGATGCCCAGTTTATCTCACTTAAATCAACTGTTTCTGACTGGACCAATTCCTGGATGAGTTAATTGAGCATGGCTAAACCCAAAATGCTGGACTAATCAAGGAAATAGGAAGAGGTGATGACTATGAAGATTCTCAGCTTTCAGTAAAGGTGTTTAGTTGTTTACTTATATTCTCACAACAGAAGGAATGTAACAAACTCAGCCCACTGGAAATAATTCTGGATAATCTCACTCCATTACTTTTGGTGAAATTGAGTCTGCTCACTCTACCCTAGTGAACCAACATCTCAGGGAAACAAGAAGGTAATAGCTCATTCACGCAGAACAAAATAAGTGACAGAAGGAAAGGCAGACTGAAAGCTGTATGTCTTTAGTTTTTAATTTATATTAGTAGTCCACCATTAATGTATTAGCTTCTCAATGACTATATTCAGCACAGGAAATCAGCGTATTGGCAATGCTGTTCATTAGTACTAGGCAAATGCCCTGCTGTCTTGCACACATCACAGCTGTTCATTCATGTTCCCTTTTCAGACTTGGAAATACTAGTTTGGAGAATGCTGATGTCTTGTTTGACTTTTTTTCTTTTTTTCCTCGCTCCTCCTATAGAATCCTCTTCTGAGAAACTCATGCTAAAAGAAAATCAGATTCTTGGATATCTTAGCTATAAAAGAGGGTAACTTTCTATTCTCAGTGCTTTGAATAAACTCATCTATTCACTTTCTGTGATATAATTCATAGGCAGACAGCTCATGGGATCATGCATAGAAATCTATCATCATTGCAGTCTTTGTATATATAAAAAAAAAAATAGTAAGCTGGCCTCTAGAGCTGATAGTTGGAAAGGACTTTTTATGGGTCAGGAACTGTATTATGAACATTTTGGCTAATTATTAATTTTGTACATGTGTATAATTATACTACTTTTCAGTTCTGCTTTAATAAGTATAACTAAGATGATAATAACTGATGCAGTTCTTTCAGTTACCAGTTGTTCGGTTGTTTCTGAAGTCTTTCTTTCCTAGGATGCACGTTTAAATTTGGCCTTAATTTGAAGTGTATCTTGTTCCAGATCTTTTGCTAGATCATCAGTCACCACAATTCTAGACAGGTATCCACCTGCAAACTAATAATCTCAGTTGAAATTAACTAGTATCATTACTGGTGTGCCAATAGTGATGCAGCTGTAATTAATCTGCACAGCATCAGGGAAGAATTTGGTTCCTCTCTCTAATTAATTCAATAACCAAGTAAAGACTTTTGCAACTGTCCTGATGCCTGTGAACAAAAGGGGACGATGACAAACCTCTAGCTTAGTTAATAGACACAAACACATTTAGAACCTTTGAATGGATCCTTTTGCTCTCCTGATGGAGGGCACTGCAACTACTAGATGATATACGATGTTCTTCCTAGGGCTCATCTCTATTGGTTTTGGATTTGAAGCACAGTCATAGAGTGATTTGCCTGAAAAGTTCACACCTGTCCTGTGCAGTAGCAGGCCAATGGTCAAAAAATTATCTCAGGCTACGGGAATCAAGAAACGTTGTCAGGCATCTGACAGCTACTAACAGTACAACTTAAAATACAACTGGAATTATAATTCTACCACTCTCTGTCAAACTTCCATCTATCTAAGGGTGAGAACTCCATCCCTTTGACATGCTGATTTTCAGTTAAAAAAAAATTTAAAAAGCTAGTTTTTTTCCTTTCAGAAAATAAAAATTGCTTAAAAGCTACCAGTCTACCATTGTAGGCAAGTTTACAGAAGCAAAGCAGCATGTTTGTGTAACAGAAAAATCTCAAAAACTTTCAGCTATTTCACAGACCTACTACAGAGTGAGTGCTTCCGCTATGGAATGGTTCTGCTGATAGAAAAGTATGTGTACAGCTGCCTGCCTACAGCAAGCAGTCCCTGCAGGATGGCTTTGAATTGCACAAAGATGGTATTCTTCCTGTCCAATAACCTCTGTTTGTAATTTTGAAGTTTCAACAGATTTTTTTACAAATTACTGCAGATAAGTCCTTATTAGAAAAGCAGAAGCAAAAACCCTGAAACAAAAATCCCTAAGCCCCCACGTAAAACAATCCTCTCCCAACACTTTGTTAAGCAGACATGCAAGCAATAGGCTTACAGCTTACGCAGTCTGTTTTTTTGAACAAGGCAGCTCTACTGGAGAAGGAATCAGAAAGGAGCTGGCATACAGGAGGAAGGAAAAAAAAATTGCCAGGCAGTCATTCTGGGAGGTGATGACCCACTGGGTCAGATGAGGTTATCAACTAAACAAGTTAGCGGAATCACATCCTGCATGAATAACAGACAAGAATACGCTTATGAATATTTATTCATGTGCAAAGGCAAAACCTACTTTTTTTCTTGTTTGTTATTGTTTGCAAACACTGAAACACTTGACCAGACTTCTGAGGTTAATAATAAAAATAATAAGAAACCTAGAGATTTTGATTTTTAATTTTGCTTATTTCCTGTGTGGTTATTTACTATCAGTACGTACTTTCCTGATATTAACGAAGATAAGCTGCAAAGTGGATTTGTCACCATGAATGAGACTAGCACAGCTAGGCCTTAAAAGTTAATTTCTTCCTGACTGTTCATAAATTAGACTGGTCAGTATGTTAGCTGTTTTATCTGTTTATTCCTGGTCTGGATGTCTTAAACAATGATCTGCAGCCTAATAATAATTGTGACTCTGTTCATAGATAATTCATGAATGCAAAAAAACTGGGCAGCTACCATCAAAAGCTATTTGTAGTGAATTTTTCATACAGCTGTACAGGGCAGTCACTTGCCTGTGCATAGAAGACTAAGTGGGTCCTAATCCTCTGTAAACACATACGTACTCCCAAAGGTGGGTAGGGGCACACACTGGCAAAAAGGAAGCGTACTTTTCAGTGGTCACAGCGAGTGGTGATACTCAGAAATAAATATTATCTCACTTTTGTTGGTGTGAGATGTGTTCAGTAATGAAGACCTAAGACAGGGGCTACTGAATGCAATTTAAGATATTATAACTGATTACAGAAGAGCACAAAATCTTTTTGCCATTCTGGGGAAATGTAGCAGTACTAGTTACCACATTTCTTCATTTCTTTTCTTTCTCTCTTTCCTCCCCCACGCCCCAGTAGAAAGCCAACCACAGACGTCAGGCACATTTTTCAGTGAAAATGTTGAGGAAATCAATAGGTTTTCCCCCCACTAATTTCAGTATTGATCAAACCCACAAATTTCAGCATTGATCAAATAGCACTGTATGACAAAACTGTTCCAGACAGGCCAAGTGTTAATCCTTAAATCTCCATGCATGTTGTAGGACCACCAAGTTCAGTATGATGATTTCTGTCATTAATGTTATATATAAGCTTAAATCAGAGCAACTGACTTGTAGCATCTTCCCCATATGGCCTGGCCTGGCTTATCTATTACAGTGGGAAAAGGGATTAATATCTCTGTTGGCTATCGGTGAGACAAGAGCCCTGTTTTCACTGTGATAGATATGTCACCTCACTATCCAGTAGGATTTGTGGGTGATCAGTAATGCTAAAACTATAGGCCGGTGAATATTTAATATGCTACTACATCCATGGATACATACTTACACCTTTTTCAGCAATACAGCAGGGCAAATTTTATTCTCAATTACTGTATTACAGCAAATTTTGTAGTCATCCTGTGTGTCATTTTGGCAAAATGACAGCAGTAGTGTATGAATGTTTAAACTTTATTTTTGCAGCCTTTCTTTATTTATGCAAGTGAGATATCTTTCATGAATTTTAATCTAAAAACTGGGTTTACAAAACATCAACGCATCTGCAGTCGCCAGTAAGGCCTCTTAGGTGAAGCAAGGCTATGAAGAGAGCTTAATGTCGAATATTTGTAAGCTCTGTTGAGTTTGTGTCTCATCTGAGGCATAGTTGCATAAAATGCATTTCATGTTTTGAAAAAAAAAATTACTACAGTCTTTAGTTATTTTTAATGCAGACTGGGGGGACCATAGGGAATACTGTGATTTCAAAGTTTTCTGATAAGAATGCTTCCCAGCATATGTGGTGAAATACACTGCTATAACTCTCTATTCATTTATTTATCATGCTGCAATCCTCTAAAAAAAGAAAAGGCTTATTCTGTAGTGAAATCATTGCTCTTATGTAGAACTAATCATAGATGAAATTTAAATAATTTATATGTAAAATTAATTTGCCTAATGGTATAGGAGTTCAGTTAGCTATATGGCAGCTTTGCTGGTATTCTAAAGTACTTACGATTAGCAAAAAAAAAGAGCAAGGCAGAGCAGTGAATATAGTCTGAGCTTTGCAAAAGGGCTTTTCCACATGCAGGATATACTCTCAGTTTAGGAGTTTTAGTCTGGAATGCATAATTGTGTAACAGTAGGTGTGTTTATCTTTTTTTAAGTACCCAGCCTGACAGAGGCATAAAAGACCATGAGTTGATCCATGAGGTAATTAGGCCTGATCCACATTGGTGCTATCAAAAGAACTTTTTCAGAGAGACTTGGATGAGGATCTTAGGATCGGAATCTGAGCTATATGTATGCAACAGCCTCCATGTTGTGTATTTAGTGAAAGGCCTGGCGCACTTCTGGGCACTTCAAAAATAGTAATTGCTGCATATAATCTGTGAGAGTGTATGAGTGTGTGTGTGTGCATGTTTGCGTGGTGAGTGCATGTGTGTGGCTGAATGAAGTAGAAAAAAATGACTGGTACCAAAAAACTGCAGCAATTCCTAGAGGGCAGGGGAGGAACTGGAGGAGACCCATTCCCAAACTTGTGTTATTCATCTCTTTTCAGTGTGACACTTGACAGCACTGCCTGTTGGGATTTCAAGGTGGAAATCTTGGTGTCAGCAATGAACTCTGCAAAATGTGCAGGCTTTGACCTCATTTCTTAACGAAAGAAATAGTAGGCTGCGCTAGTGGGATCATCATAAGGTCAGTGATTAAAATACTATTGTAAACAATATTGATACCCTAATGCTATTCAAAATAACCTCCCACTGAGATTAAATGAAATTGCACAGGTCTTTGTCAAAAATGTCCAACCTGGTGTTAACAGTTTACTGAAACACAGATAATACAATCTTTGACATCCAACATGCCAGGAGATGGCTTTCTTTTAAAATACTGTCTTGTTAACAAAAGCTTTCATTCTATAATGGATTATATGTATCTAATAAACTGCTGCTTTTGTATCTTTTGAGTATAGCTGCCCTTCCTCGGACATGGTTACTTTTATTGAACAGTCCACTTGAATTCCCTGCTTTTTTTGACTTTCATCTTAAAAAGTTGAAACAACCATTCTCCCAAGAATCAAACAATAAGTTAGGGAAATGGGATAATGATGATTATATTGAAAGAAGAATTCTAGACCTTTGGGTGTAGAAAATGAGTATAGTAAAAAAAAAAAAAAAAAAACAACAACAACCAAACCTTGAAAGGGCATAGATTTACATAACATTTTTTTCTCTTTAACGTTGTGGGATTCTCTTACTGTAATGCTTCTGTGAAATGGAGATAGGCAAGAGATGACAAAAAGTCTCTTCTCCCTGTGTTAGACCTCCAGTGTTTAGTCATTCACATTAGTAGGACAGGATAGGAAAAGCTCCCTAACTCAGATGATTTTTTTTTTTTTTTAGCTCAATGGGGCTGAGAAGGTTTTTTCTGGAAATGCAAAACCTGTACATCAGCAGGCTGTTGACTTGCACGGGGCTGAGAAACAATCCTTCTCTATGCAAAGGACAAAAATGGAAGGTGTCATGGGGCAACAGTTTGTCACCAACTGAGATGTCCCTTTCATATTACATTAATATTCTTAAAAGATGGGTTGCTCTGCTTGGCTTGCTCCAAAACCAGGGATTGATAAAGTCTGAACAAGCCTTCAGACAGCTCTATCAACACACACATATGCCCCAGGCAAAGTGAATGAAGGAAACAACCTACCTTGTATACCCTCATATTTCTATGATTTAGTGAGAATCAGCCGTATACCATCTCTTAGCCTCTTGAATGATAAGGAGATATCAGAAACCCAGCCATAATTAGATGATAAATTGAGTGTGGACAATAAGAGGAAAAGGAAACGATCCTAGTCAAAAGGAACACTCTGCTTTTCTACAGGAAGATGGCAATAAAGAACAAAAAGGTAATATAAAAAATAACATCCAGAAGCTAGGCATGTGGTATTCAGTAACAATGTCCCCTTTAGGACAACAAAACAGAGAAGAAAGTGTAAAAAATCATGTAAGAGTGGAGCATGGAACCTGGAGAGACAGGGAGGTTAGGTCTATTTACTCTCCAGTGATCTTGTAAACTCTAAACATGATAACATGGGAATGAGTTACCTGGTTCCTTCCATCCTGATTTTTTTCTGTTTTCTGAGCAGAATTTAGGATAGCAGAAGTTTTACAGAGACATGAATTCAAGACTCACCCTGTTTCCAACTTCCCCTCAGTGTCCAACCCAACCTGTGTTTCCTATTTCCAATCTGCAGGCTCTTTTTGACTCCACAGACCTTTTCCTGTGCAGCATTTCCTGGTAATGCTTGGGTATAGCTTCCGCCTCCCCAGGGCACCAAGAGTTGGAAGCCCTTGCTGCACTTGTAAGATCCAGCCAGCATCCTGCTCAGGGTTCAAAGAAGCCACAGTAGCAGAATCTGAATGAAATGGCTAGCTCTGAAATGGGAGAAGGATTAAAGATGTAGCAATGTTACCTATAATAGCAGTAAAATCAACCAGTAATGGTAGAAAAGACATAACTTTAACAATAAGGACTCACACAAAAGCAGTGGAGTACAAATTATTCTAGCAAACTGTCATCAGTGTGATAAAGTCCTGCTCTAAATGTCATTCTAGTCAAGAGATACAGAACTCTGACTTTTGGATAAAGTCCTATCAGAGACTGAACTACTAGTGTTCAGACAAGCATGAAATAAGGCAAATTATAACAAGGCTATGAATTCTAACACAGCTACAGCCGTGGATGTTCCTGAAGCATATTTTGCCCTGTAATTCTATAATATTTGAGTAACTTCAAACACATTTTCCTATATATCTCTAATGTTCAGTTTATTTGAGCTGACATCAGAGATCAAACCGAGAGATGCTATTCTGTATAGGGGTTCATTTACTCTTCCCATTGCCTGTAAACAACACCTACCAGGTGTGAGTTCCTCCCCCATTTATTCTCTCCAGAGAACGAAAATCATGAAATTTGACTCAGGCTTTTTTATGATACAAAAGATAGAAAAAAAGATTTTTAAAAAAGCGTATGATCTACTCCATGCATATGTTAGAGGATACTAAAAGAGGTCCCCACACTTCTGCGGAATTAAGAGCTCTGACATAACTCACTGTTAGATCCTAACTCCTCACATATGCCCTGAATTCATACCACCATCACTGCTAGCTTTTCTCCTGTGAGCAGAGAAGAAAGGGAGCCAGGAAAGAGGCAGATGCCTGAGCTCCTTTGCTGTGTATCAGCTTAAAGATGTGAAATCTTGTCCACACAACCAGGGACCACATTCCTTTCCCACTCACCCTCATCAAGGTGTAATCCCTTTGCCCTCTTCCTTAGAATCCTCATAAGTCCAACGGCAAGGACTTGTTAGCTGGGGAAGTGAGGCTGTGGTCTGAGGTGATCTATGGGTAGGAAGCTCTGACAGCAGTGAGGCTCCCTCTGTAAGCTAGAGAGTCCTCTCCAAAAAATTACTTTAGTTTGGCCCAGACTATCTCGAGGAGATGGCCACAGGGAACAAAAGAAGGCCATTAGAGTAACCTGTCTCCAAACCCCTCAAAGTCTTCCTATGCCAACCCTGGCAATGAAGAGAGCAGTAAAGGCTACCAAAAAATGTTCTCTCTTCTTTTTTTTTTTTTTTTTTGGTGATGGATTATATTAGGGAAGGTGGGAAAAAGATTGCATTAATTATGGTAAAAACAACAATATACTGTACTTCAGTACAGTACTGAAGTAGATGTATAAATCAGTGAGGAAAAACATTCAGTTTATACCATGCACATTCTCAAATATTTCCTGCATTGACATGAGGTGCTTCTTTTTTCACCAAAAGTTATGTAAAATCAGGTAACCTGTTGCACATGACTTTCTTCTGCCCTTGGGCTAACTCACACGCTTTCTCTTTGAACAGCATTCAAATTTAATTCCCTAGAATGTGCATAATGTGCAAACAAGCTGAGACAGAGGCTGTTCTGGTTTTGGCTCATTATAGGCGTGTGTTTGTGTAAATATATACATTTTATATTACACACATAAACACATAAAATGGTGCAAACACCAATGTTAGAAGGCGCAATAAGAAACTTTTTAATGGGGAAGGGAGAGAATCCAAGAAGCATGTTGTTAATGCAGGCTTCGTTCAACAGGTCATTGCAAACCACCTAGCATTCAAATAAAAGATGGCGATTTGATACATACTCCTGTTTTCCTGGCAAAATGTCAGTTTGTGACACAGGACCATAAAATGAGGAACCACATGAAATATAATGTTGAGATTGTTGTTGTTGTTGTTGTTAAAAGAAGAGTAACAACAGCTTTAAAACAAGGGAGGTTGTTTTTTCCACTGTGAACGACAGAATCCATTTAAGGAATAATTCTGATATCAATAATTTCACTAAGAAAACTCTGAAGTAACATCAGCTTCTGCAGAATAAAAGTAAACTAGGTCTGAAAGGAGAGATTACAAACACATGTAGTGGTAATACCTTCATTTAAATAACATAATGTGTAATAGACACAGGCCCTATATATAGACCCTCATCATAGGAAACTAGAACAATGCAGATATGATAATGATATACCAGATGACAAAAGTATAATTTTCATATAAATATGTATGTGTGCATGTGTATAAAAATAAATATATATACATAGCCTATAGGCAGGCACACACACACACACACACACACACCTCATGTGTATGCAATATGCAAACACACCTGTCAGGTAGCACCCACTCATTAGCCATAATTAAGCATAAATGTTCTGTAGCCATTTCCTATGAGATATTTCACTAACTGCAAGTATATTCATTTTTAAATGTCCATACTGTATTTTACACTAGCCATAAGGACTCTACTAAAAGTTGTAGACAGACCTGTAATTTAGAATTTTCTTCATGTTACCTCCAGTATAAATGTCTTTGCTCCTGGAAGAGCTGCCAAAGTATCAAACCAGCCTAAAGGAAGTTGCTCAGATGTGATCTTTAGATAGGAACATATGGAGTTCCTATAGTATGTTTCTTTAAAAAGAAAGAAACCATTTTAGATTCTACACTTTGAGAAATCCCAACACCTTTAGGACATTGCAGAATAATAAATAGAAGAAAAGATTTTCTGTTTGGATGCTTGTCTTCACAGGGATTTGGTTTACTTTCACTCTATGTTTCCTAGCTGATAAGTAGGAGAAAAACACCAAGCAGCAGCAGCTGCAGCAACAAAAAGGTCATGAAAAGTAAGTGCTATGCAAATAAAGGAAATAAAACAAACAGATCATTTAAAGCATAAAAGAAATAGAAGAAACAACCATAAATCAAGATACTTGGGAAAGAAAATTAAAATAAAAGGCAGTTTGAAACAAATCAAAATGTCATCAAAACAAAAAAATTGCAAAACCATAAAGAACTAATAAAATAAACAGTAATTGGAAGAAACTGCAAATAAAAATGAAATGGAACTAACAGGAGCAACAGGTGGTTGCTTTTGTTACACAAAAGACTGAGTGGAAGCAGAAGCTTTTGGATTTCCCCAAAAGACGGGAATGCTGTTGGACCACTGGCCCTAGCTTGTGAAACTGTAACAAGAAGTGATCGGCCCATTTCAAAGTTTTAATCCAAACATGTTTGAATTTTCTGACAGTCTGGATTCAAAGTTGATGCCTGTTTCCTCCATTTATCTAGTAGGCTACAAAGTTAAAAAGAAACAAATCAATCCCCCTTCCCACTCCCCAAAGACAAAAGTGTTGAGTTAAACACCTCAGAAACTGACAACCAACTAAATCTTTGCATGTGTCTCTTGTGAGCGGAAATTGGATTTCAGGTCTGGATACAAACTGGTGCTCAGGTCTGTTGGAGTTACCCTGCTTGTGTTGTGGACCAAGCTCAAGGCCCACAGAGGACAGGATGGGACACAGGGTTCTATGAGACAGCCCCTAAGATTATAACATAAGCTCCATGAAGTGTGCAGGAAGAGAAAAAAATAGTCAGCTAATAAATGACTGAATAGGTATCATTTCACTTCTAACTAGACACCAGCTCCTAAAGGAGGACCTTACCAAATTAATGATGTGGTATATCTGTTTTATTACCTACGACAAGCGAATGACAAAGAAACAGTTGTGGCCAAAATTTGTGAAATAAGCTTAATTCAATAATAGGCCAAAGAAAGGGCCTTAGTTGGGCGATACACAGATGGAGGAGAGGGGCTGCTGGTATGATGTATTGCTCTGTAATGGCTTAAATCAAATGGTAACTTTCACAAAAATTGTAGAGTTGAGTTTGATGTACTGTCAACACCAATGTGAGTAGCTGCATGCTGCCTACTTGAAGTTCCCCTGATGCCTCCTTCCAACAGGCCAGCTGTCGCGGCCGCCTTCCATGCGTGGTGGGCTGCAGGGCTGCGATGTGTGGCTGGGTGAGGGACAGCAACCTGTGCCTGCAGCTCTGGTGAGCTGCATCCTGCACTACCATTTGTTACCAGCTTCAAATGGCTGTGCAACACCTGCATTCTGGGCTAAGCAGGCAAACAACCCATATCACACTAGTGTGAAAGAATTGAGCAAAAGAGACTCAGCTGCAATAAGTTGCAGATCTGGAGCCATTTCCTGACAACAGACATAGATGAATAAAGTAGCTAAACAGTACATGTTCATCAAGCCTACTAAAAACCTAACACCCTGCTTCAGCAGTTTATTTTACCTTTTTTTTTAATATATTTGCTCTTAAATGGCCCCTAAACCCACGCTGTGCAGTAATTTATACAAATATTCACAGGCAACTCTGCACACAGTATATATAATTTTATTGTTTTGACTTAAAAGTCACAAGACTGAAATAAAAATGCACGGGTGGCACTTTGCCATACTGCCCCTAGAGAACAAGAGGCTGTCAGCCTGAGCTCTGTGCCAACAGGTTGCTGTGTACTAGACTAAACTGAACAGCAATAAGTCTACACAGCAGAGCTTTGCTGAAAGATGTGATCACACCTCCTAATGTGACTCCATGGCTCTGTTACTTACAGCTAAATTACATTATTATGACTTCATTGTTGAATCCCAATTCTCCTAATTATAGCCTAGAGATCTATTATTTGATTTTGTAACACCAAGTGCTTCTTTTCTAAATCATGTAATCTCTTGTAGCTTATTAATGTCAGGTTTGTGCACACGCAGGGACTTGGTTGTTTGCCAGGCAGAATCAAATTTTCAAATTTTCACTGTGTTATGTTGCAGGGGTTTGCTTGTTACAATCTAATTATATTGGCACTGAAAGCAAATTTATATTATAAAGCACTTTAACTCTTTCACGGAAATATATTTGCATATGTAAGTGTCTCGCCATTGGTCTATTAGCTTTTTCATTGGGAAATTTTTATGGGATTGTGTGGAAAAGAGTAATAATTCTGAAACCATTAACTATTTATTTTCCTTTGAAAATGTGAATGTTTTCATTTAAAGTGATGCTCGTTGTAATAAATCCATGAGTTAAATGCAAGTAGGTGCCACACATGAAACTGCCTTTAAGCTTCATAATGACAAAACTGGAAAAATGGAAATTTATTGTTTTATAAAATGACATAAATTTTAAAATGCCATTTTAAATTGAGACTCTATTTCCCCAGTATAAAAACTGTCTGGCAAGTGGTTTGGATTTTATTTACATAATTCCCCGTAATGCTAAGTAAAGCATATTTGGTTACAAGTAGAGTATTTTATAGTATGAGCAAGCTTTAAAGTCCCAATAATATGCATGTCATTAGCTTTGCCTGAATTGAATGGAAGTTGAAGGGACTCATGATCTTTCAGACTCAGAGAGTGAGCAAGAGTGAAATAAGAGACTACAATTCTCGATGACTATGTTCCCCTAGTTGTATGAGGGTTGGGGCCATGAGCAGTTTTAAAGCTCTCTTTAAACTACCTGGTTGTGTAACGTGTTCTCAGACCTGCAAGGGCTGTGCCCTGGTCTGCCGTTCCCATAACATAACTAAAAGGCTGCTATTTCACTTTCTTCCTCACCTGGTGTAGCTGAGTGGCTCCTGAAAGGAATGGGTCTGGACCATCCCTCTCTCCTGGTTGTTCCCAGCCAAGAGGCTTCCACTTCTCTTGCATGAGGTTGAATGACCGTGTGGCTGCAGCGTAAGTCATACAACCGGCAGTTTGGCAATTTATTTTTTTCATTTGCCCCTGCCTTCCCCCCACCAATTTCAATCAGATCACTGATTTGGACTGATTTGCTTTGCAGTCAGGAGACTGTGCAGCTCAGTCCAATGCAAGAGAAAGGGCAAAGCCTGCAGCTGGGGCAGGTGGAGAGAGAGGGGAGAGCAGGGCTGCTGCTCTCAGCAAGAGCTTATAGCTACACTGGATTAAGTATAATATGAAACTGTACCCCAAACTGTACTCTAATTGCCTGCCTCCTCCAGCAACTATGACAGATAAAAAGCAGCTAGCCTATGATGTGCAGCCTCCCTTCCCTGCTTCCGATACTTGGCATTTTGTTGGTTCTGCATTACAGTTAGATTTCCACCATACAGAACAAAATGTTCCATAGGGGATAATTGGGCCTAGTATATCTAGAGATATCTCTCTCTCTCTGCCATCAGAGAAGCAAAAGAAAGGATCAGCATTTAGAGACAAGCCCAGGACTGGGCAATTTGGGGAAGATTTTGTCATTCAGTATGTATTTATAACAGGCTTAGCAGAATGGGCCACAACCTTTGTTGCTGTAGTGAGACAGATGTTTACATACTAATATGAATACGGGACCATGATGGAGAAAACATATGTAGACACAGCTGCCACTAGAAGTTAATGGATTGCAAGATTTACTGCCAACAGAACAGAGTCTGCCTCTGTTGCCCTATCTAAGTAGGCCTGGAACTCTTTCCATTGACTTCAGCGGACTCTATTTCTGTATGCTCCAGGTAGCTAATGAGTGTGGTAACCTACATAGTATTCTTTGATGAATCTCAGTAAATACTGACTATGATATATGAAATAGGGATGATGTGTTTCTCAGAAATAGTTAATGAGTACTATATTACTGCTTTATTTCTCCTTTACAGGGAGAAGCCTATCCTCCATTTTCTTCTTTCCAGATGCACACTGAGAGATACTGACCCGATATACTGGAAACTTTGCTACTAAGCTCATCCTTCTGTCATTTGAAGAAGATCCCTAACTTTAGTTCTGTGCTCCTTGTTAGATTTTCTATTTATTTATCCAGTCCATGGTCACCAGACCAAATAGCAGTTGACGTCTGTTTATGCAGTTAGTGCTCCTTATGGAATCAGATCCAATGTCAGTTCTACTCAGTGAATAATAAAGTGTAGCTTTCAATGCCTATTAAAAACACCCCATTGGTGGGCTTCCCTGCTGAAGAAATGTGTAAACTCTACAGCCAGATTTAATGGGTTGGTTTATACGTGGATCACCTTACACTGCACATGAGTACTTTTAATATTTGCAAGGATTATCATCTCCATTCCAAGTAGGTATCTGGAAAGAGAGGTGCAGGAACAACTACTTTTTCTATATAGTAAGGTGTTTTTTCTATATATTTTGATTCTGCGAAAACATCCAGGATCACTAGCAAAATTGGAAACAGTCAAGTGAATAATAAGAATAAAAAGAGATTTCCATGAGAGAATAAGATACCAAGGGGAAAACCTTTATCAAGATACAGTGGAACAAATGGGCATTATATGTATTAAAAAGCAAATGTTAAATTTACTGCAGTTGCAGGAATTCTAACCTCTTTGAGCTGATCCCTGAAAAATCCAGGCCTCCATCTGAAGCTGCTAAAATGAGAAGAGCACTGTAATTAGAATTGCAAGTATGTCATGGTTTAACCCCGGTCGGCAACAAACACCACACAGCCACTCGCTCACCCTCCCCTCATAGGTGGGGATGGGAGAGAGAATCAGAAGGGCAAAAGTAAGAAAACTCATGGGTTGAGATAAGAACAGTTCAATGATTGAAATAAAATAAAATATTATAATAATAATTAATAATAATAAATGTAATGAAAAGGAAAACAACAAAAAGAGAGAGAGAAACAAAACCCAGGAAAAACAAGTGATACAACCACTCACCACCCGCTGACTGACACCCAGCCAGTCCCCAATCAGCGATCACTGCCCCCTGACTAACTCCCCTCAGTTTATATACTGAGCATGATGTCATATGGTATGGAATATTCCTTTGGCCAGTTTGGGTCAGCTGTCCTGGCTGTGCTCCCTCCCAGATTCTTGTGCACCTCCTCACTGGCAGAGCATGGGAAAAAGTCCTTGACTTAGTATAAGCACTGCTTACCAACCACTAAAACATCAGTGTGTTATCACATTATTCATATGCTAAATCCAAAACACGGCACTATACCAGCTACAAGGAGGAAAATTAACTCTATCCCAGCCGAAACCAGGACAAAGTAGCATAGAGATCTTCTGAGTTTCCCATATGGTAAGTTTATGCACATACACAGATGCATATTACTAAGCACAAGCACTATGAAATTTGAAAGAGCAACTCTCGTGTCTTCTGTGGTGTAAATATAAGAGATTTGACCAAGGAAAGCAATAGTCCATGATAAAGAAACAATGAAAAGCAATTACACAGCAAATTACCCTTCTGTAAGCGTGTTTAGTAAGAAATACTGATCTGTGGCCACTTAATGTTATTTGCAGCAAATCATTGATCAAATGTATGGATATGTCTGAGGGTCCCTCTTATTGTGCTATTGAAGTAGCATATTCAATCATTTTATTTAGCTGTCTAACAAGGAGGTGAGTTTTTGACCCAAAAGAAGATCCAGAGCTTAGATTTTCCTTGTGGTAGATTCATGATCAAATAATGGATTATGGTAGTTCTTGATTACACAGTTATGGAGCAATCACCTGCCATGTTTGCCTATCCAGTTTATCTTCCTAATCAAGTCACACTGTAATTGAAGATTTTAAAACAAATTCAGTGAAACTGCTGGAGAAATTACCATGACAATTTTCGTTCTGAACTTCATATCAATCATACTAGCAGCTCTCACACCAGTTTTCTTCTGCTACAAATATTTATGAACTTTGCTTCTTCTGTTTTTTGTTTCAGCACAATTGATACTGTAGAGGTTTGTACTTTGCCTTGCACTTTTTTTGGTGAGGTCTGTATGTACATCCTGGCCTAAGCACATACACTGATACTCTTCATTTTTTGGAAGCAGCATAGGCAGATGGTGAAGCTGCAGACATTTCATAGAATCATAGAATCATAAAATGGTTTGGGTTGGAAGGGACCTTTAAAGGTCATCTGGTTCCAACCCCCCTGCCATGGGCAAGGACACCTTGCACTAGACCAGGTCACTCAAAGCCCCATCCAACCTGGCCTTGAACATTTCCAGGAATGGGGCATCCACAGCTTCTCTGGGCAACCTGTTCCAGTGCCTCACCACTCTCATAGTAAAGAACTTCTTCCTTATATCTAATCTAAATCTACCCTCTTTCAGTTTAAAACCTCTACCCCTTGTCCTATCACTATTGGCCCTTGTAAAAAGTCTCTCTCCAGCTTTCCTGTAGGCCCCCTTCAGGTACTGGAATGCTGCTATAAGGTCTCCCCGGAGCCCCCTCTTCTCCAGGCTGAACAACCCCAACTCTCTCAGCCTGTACTCATAGGGGAGGTGTTCCATCCCTCTGATCATTTTTGTGGCCCTCCTCTGGACCTGCTCCAACAGGTCCACGTCTTTCCTGTGCTGAGGACTCCAGAGCTGCATGCAGTAATCCAGGTGGGGTCTCATCAGTGTGGAGCAGAGGGGAAGAATCACCTCCTTCAGCCTGCTGGCCACACTTCTTTTATTGCAGCCCAGGATATGGTTAGCTTTCTGGGCTGCAAGGGCACATTGCCGGGTCCTGTTGAGTTTCTCACCAACCAACACCCCATATTTGACAAACTTTGAAATAGAAGTAAGGTCTCCTAAGCCCTAGAGCTGTGGTTTCATTGTTGCCTTTCTTACCATTTATAAATATGTATTGGATTTCTGTCCATTACGGTTTTGTCTCAAAACTGTGCTGTTTCAGCTGGATTTAATGCATGTGCGCTCATGTATTTTTTTCTGGGGAACATATTTAATACATAATCAATTATTAAATAGGGGTGTGTGTTAAGAAATTGAACCAAAAGGAGACACCCATACAAAATCAATTTTTGTTGGCTGCATGAGTCATTAATGAACCTTACTCAGTGCTGCTATTGTGCCGAATGCCGTATAATGAAATATACAGGGTTAATGGCTGCAGTGTAGTGGGTTTAAGTGAAACCACAGCAGGTGTGTGCCTTAACGAGGTGTTAATGGGGAGACAGGTGCATGTAAATATGGAGCAGGAGGGCACAGGAATGGCCAGGAGAGAGGGCAGAGCAGTGTGACCACAAAGTGCTCTAAGAGCTAAGCGCTAATTGTGCTGTGGTCTTTGATACTGGCAAGTTAGACCTGAAAGACTTACTTAATCTATAGTGAAATATTCTGTGTTGTTACCCCATCAGTGGAAGATGCAGGCACTAGGAAAACTCCAAAGATAACTTTTGTTTCTTTATGTATTTGGCTAAATGACTTTTCCTAGGAAATACTGTAGAGAGTTTTCCTAACTTGGTGCATGTGGCTTGGGCACACAGGTAGGCGTAAGGGGGTCATATCTCCACCTGCCTTGTATAGAAAGCATTTATATGAATTCTCTTGCAGGAAAAAAACAGATATTGATAGCCAAGACCCCTAAACTTTTGAGTGAACAAGCAATAAGAAAGGCTAAACTGAAGCAACCTCAACTACCTAGCTTCAGGGAGATGCAGAGATTCTCAGATAAAATCCATGTCTTAAAGTAGGAACCGATTCACATGTTCGACTCAAAGGGTAAGAAACAACATTTTTGGGTGCATAACAGCTGCCAGTATAGGAAGCAATTGTCAGGAGTGGCCATACCACAACAGTTCTAGAACTGGCGGCTGTGCAGGACATACTCTAAAAAAGCACTTTCCTGAACTTAGAAAGTTGAAACCCTCCTTAGGCAAATTAAATTGTTAGTCTTTTCTACTAAAACTGTCTATGACCTCTCTTATTTCTACCCTAGGAGACCAGTCACCTTGAGTTTTGTTTTACTATCTTTTTTATTTGGTTTTGCAAACAATAATAAAAAAGTGTTATTGTTGATGGTATCATCACTCTCACGTTACTATGACTGTAAGAGGAATAATTCACGTCAAAACTTCTCATGGCTAACACTGCCACAAAAATCACTATTTTTCTCCTGGCTAACTTCTTATAATGGAGTCTGCAATTAAAACCTTTTTTCAACCCTGGAGATAGAGGCTTCCTTTTCAGCAATAAAATAAAAAGTAATCCTCTGATTCTGGGAAATAATGGTCCCAAGAAGTATGCTGTGAAATGCCATCTTGTTGCCTATTCTACTCTGTTTGCGGTACACATTAATGATGTTTTGGGCAAATCAGAATAGATTCCTTTGGAAGATTCAAGATGAACAAAATCTTTAGGAAAAAAGTGTTTTTATTAGCAGTTTTCTCTTCTTATTACTCCTTACATTTCTGATAGTTTCATCTCTCTCTTAGTTGTGAAACAGGAGTATATGATAAGTTGGCTCCAAATGTCATCCTCAGGGTATTTCTTTAGGCACCTGACATGAGCACCATTAGCTCAGATTACTCAATTACCTGCTGGCATTCTGAAGGTGCCTAAAGAAATAACATGAATATATTGCTGGAATTTGCATTAAATGTGAATGGGTAGTAAAAAAATTCTGGATTCTTTGACCTCTTTGTGGTTTGTATTAAAAAAATAGCTAACTAGGATCTCTTATGTTAGAACAGCTGCATGCTTTTAAAAAAGCTCCTAAAAGTTATTTATTTTTTAAAATGTCTTTATTTATAACTTTTCATGGTTAAAAATTAAAATAGTCTATTTCCATTAAATTACACTGCAAAAAAATTAAACTGGAGAAACAGAAAGTTTAATGACACTGCTTGAGTCTCACGGAAAAAAGAAAAAAATATGCTAACCTCTGAAGATTGCTTGTTACTCTTTAAGGTAATCTTCTGAGTTGTTCATTTTTTTCAGTTTGTAAGGCAAGCTGACAGGCACTTTGGACAACTTATCATGACACTGTGTGCCATAAATGTGATGCAGTGCTTCATAAATGTGACAAAGTACTTCCAAAACAACTGTTGACTTTTAAAGGCATCCTACTTCTCTAAAAGTAGGAAATTTACTGTAAGTGCAGTTTGTTGAGATTCTCAGCTAATTTGCTACCTGAGCATCTTTAATATGTTTGTGAATTCAGAAGAAGTTCATAATTGTAAGTGTCTATGAGATTACTGTGTTTTAAACCAGGCTTGACAGCACAATAGAATCCAATAAAAGAAAGCATCAGTTGTACAAGGGATGTTTGTACAGAAAGACAACATGAATGCAAATAAGATAAAAAAATAATTGACAAAGAAACTGAAACATAAAAACTGGATATGTATTTCTGTACTACATCCTTTCCACATCACCATCTCAGGAGCCAAACATAAAAATACTATTTTTATAATAAGAGTGGTTCTAATGAAAACTGAAGCATATAGGAGTTAAGATAAAATAAAGCTGTTTCCCATCAGATTGATACATTAAATAATCTCTAAAAGATGACACATATTTAAATCTTCCTATCTACTTAAAACTCTTTCCCACTATAAGCTGTTGGTGTTACATAAAGATATTCTTATTCTATTCTGTCAAAACAAAATACACTTCCAGCTTGACGGTCATCTGTCAATTCAGAGTTTGTTTCTCGGTAGACTGAAAAAATGCCAGCTGCATCCAGCCTTACACTGGAAGACATCAAGTGATCTTTCAAAATTTAAATCCAATCAACATAATGGCCTCAACAGAAACTTCCCACTGTTATTTTCATGATATACCAGATGACCCAGAGGTAACACTATTACATGAAACTTTTAAATGTGAGAACAAGCTATAGCAAAATGAAACTATGCCTGATTATAGAAATGTAATCACCAGTATAGCTGAAAACAAAAGAAAAGAAAGATCCTCCTATTTCAGTGTATTCAAAAGCTACTATCTCTGTGTTTTCCAGGTATGGCCTAATATAAGACATCACCCTTTGGTAAAACCCTTGGCATTTTACACTGCATTACATTTATATATCTTCAGTTATCATCACAGGAAGAATTTAGGAATGGCAATACCTACCTCTTGAAGCACTATTGAATCTTTTTTAATTGAGCGTCCTTAAGAAGTTGCCATTCCCCTCTCCACTCCACACTTCCTTGCCACATTACCATGGTGCTGTGTCTGAGCTGCTATGCACAGTTAAACCTGAGCAAATTAAACTCATCTGTGTTTATAAAATCTTTGGTTCTTCCAGTAATTTCCAGAAGTGACCACCAGAATAAGAAGAGAAAGAGATAAATGCCTTGACGCACAGTTTATATTGATGCCAGGGCTTTACCTTCAAGAACAGCAGTGTTCCACAAACTGTCTGCTATGACAATTCAGGGAATTTGTCTGAAGGTATTGGTCTATTAGTCTAGTTAGGAACTTTTAAAACAAGGCTTGAAATAAGGTGATGGTCAAAGTCCATCTAGCACTAAAAATATCATGACTCTTAGAGAGAAACGTGAATCACAAGAGAGACAAAAAAGGAGTATCAGGACAACCTGACAAATGCTGTTATGCTTATACACAAAAGCCAAAAGTAACGGGGAATAAACTGAAACCTTATAACATAATGAAATGGACACTTAACTGGTGTGTCAGAGATGAACACAGTACAGGGTGACAATACTGATCTAGAATGGTACAGTTTCAGGCAGGAGAAGCAGGGGAAAAATGAAAAGCATGTCAATATATGCTAAGAATTAGTACACTTTTCCTGTAGTTCTGGAATGAGAGAGGAAAAGATAAAACAGGAAAAGGACAGGCACAATTTCATGATGAGCATGGATTACTTAATCTGAAGAAGGAGATTAATATCACTTATTTGAACAGGGAGAACCATGGTAATGAGGAAGGAAAAAAGGGGTGGAGATGAGTTTTAATTACCCAAGTATCTGTGGCAAAATAGCAAGGCAGAAGCAGGTCATTTTGGCATGTACTATAGACATGTTTCAGAAGGTGGAGAAAGGCTCCAGAGAAAAAACAATCTAGACTTGATTCTAACTAGTGAGGAGTGACTGGACAAAAATATGAAGATGGATGTGACAGTAAACCAAAAGAGTTCATGATATGCAAGAAAAAAAGGTGATGAGAATCACAGGAGTACAACAGCAGGTTTACCAAAAAAAAAAACCAAACCAAACCAAACCAAAACAAACCCCAACAAAACCCACAACCAACTCAGGGATCTGGTAGATAGACTCTTTTGCGAAGAAATTTTATGGAAAATAGGACTTTGGTGGTTATGGCATTAAATATTAAAGGCACACTAGCAATCTGGCTCAATGGAGGAGAAAAAGAGGAAATGTGACAACACAGTGTAGAAGTTTCAGGACCTCTATAGTATAAGTCAAAAGAAAATAAAGACTAACAAAATGGAAACAATGATGACTGAAGATGTGTATAAAGAAATACTCTGAAATGTAAGGTTTAGATCAAAACAGCTGAAGTACAAAATGACTTATCAGTATCAAAACAAATAAAGGGTGATCAGGAAAAAAAAAGTTGATCCATGACAAATGAGGGAAGAAAAAAGGAAGCATCCATTACTTAACATGAAAAAAGAAAGAAAAGTAGGTGTCATAGAATAGACTAAAATATTTTCTGCACTTTTTAATTCATTCTTCATCAAAAAGGTTAGCTGCAAAGCCAAGATTTTTCATTTTAATAGAGGGAGACATGTAGAGGCTGCAATGGGAAATGCATGAGTTAAAGTGTGTTCAGATGAGTTAGATGCATTTCAGCCGGCAGGGCCTGATAGAAAATTCACCTTAAAGTTCTTTTAAAGTGAGTCAAGGCAATCTCTGAACCAGAAATGATCATTTTCAAGAATATGGAAAGCCTGGGGGAAGTCCCACAGGACTGGAGAAGGCAAACACAGTAACTGTCTTTAAAAGAGGGGAAAAAGGGCCTTCAAGCAGACTGGCTTCTAGAAAGGCACCTGTCTCAAAAAGTCAGGAAAGCATAATGTGTCCTAAACTAAATACACAGAAATCATTGTTCAGTTCTGAAAGCTGCACCTCGAATTTAGTGGATACATAGCAATTTTCTCTTGGTACATTCACAGATGTAATTGCCTGGATTGGTGCATTACTATTTGCAAGAATGGTGACCATCAGAATTTAAGAAGCTTGAGACCTATTCTCTACCAAATGCGGGACTGAGGCTTCAGTTTGAGGACCTTGGTCCTGAGGGCAGATCTAAGAGTCTGGGATTACAGCAGGAGAAGATGCATGTCCTTTCATCGGGGGATCTGACTCAAGCTGGCACAATGCGATTAACTTTGAGTCTCAGATTGTTTTTATTTTTACATATTTATTTTTCCCTGCCACAAGATACAAACTAGTATGTTTAGTTAGAAAAACATGTTTAATTGTAGTCTGCATAAACTCCCATTTAGAAAGAAAATGTTTTTCAAATAAAGTTCTTTAAATGTTTTGTGCGACATCTGGACTTTTTTTTATATAAAGGATCTGAAAGGAATTTAGAATCCCAGACTCCTTGTGGTTCTCACATCTTCTTAAAAAGGCAGCATACTAGAATGTGCTTGCTGCTGGGAACTGACACTTCCCAATTAATAAGGAAGTAAAACGTCTCCTACTAAGCACAGGTTTCATCCTGTACTGCCTAGGAGTTTTGCCTGAGGGTCTTTCTAAAGAGGACTAAATTGAATGCAAGGTGGGGAAGAGTTTTAAAAGATTGTTTCCTCCTCTTATCCCCTCGTGCAGGGGCTGACCACATTCATTCTGGTATGGCCTGTGTCAGCGTGAACATGCAACATTCATACTGGGCAGTGGTGACAGGAGTGTGTCAGAGCCATCCTCCTGCAGTCACCATCAAGACAGATGCAGCACACAGGAGAAGGTCATACACACAGCATATTCTTCATAATGCAGATTATATTCTCCAGACCATTTAGAGGAATTATAAATACAGTATGATTTAGTCTCCTAATTTTATCACAACTCTTAAAATTTGCTTGTTGCTTCCATGGAAGATCTGATTTCTGAAGTCATGTGATGATATAAAATCTTAATCTTTGTTAAATAAAGTATGTTTTAAACTCTTAGACTTCCAAAGAAAAGATGGAAACCATAAACTGTAAGGGTCCAAAACCAAAGAAGGCAAGAACCAACAGATTTTATTATTTCTTCTAATATTTTGGAGTTAATCTTACAATTTTCAACGTGCTAGGTCAACTAGGATATTATCTTGGGCTTTCACTGTATGCAGTTCTCTTATTCTCTGTGATTTAAAAAATCACCGTTGCTTTGAAGAAAAATTAATTCTCATCCAGGGCTATAGAAGAATATAAAGTTCCAACAGTTTTCAGGAATATCTAAAAGTTTAGGTCCCCACCTCTCATAGAAGGTCAGTGGTGGTGTTTAACTCTTGTAAACTCTTTTGCAAATCTCACCTGAAATCTCTGTTATTTTCAAGTAAGTGTTTTGCTTGTTGAACTAAAGGACCAGAATCGACTCTTGCACAGTATGTTTCTTATAATTACTCACAATGGGAGACTGCACTCACAGCCAACTCTGGGAGGTATTTCTGAGTCTCTGATTTCTAACATTCTTCACTTTCTCACCCTACGGTATGAACAGACTGCCTTATATTGCTGACAATTTATGTTTTCTCTCTAACACCCACCTACGTAACATCTATGTTGAGCATCTACGTTTACACTAATAGCCCCTGAGAATCAATTACCATAAGATCTGTTTCTTTACACTTCAACTGATGAATCAGTCATAGGTTAAAACAAGAGGAGGTAAAAAGCCAGCATGTCTTCACTGATTTTTTTTAAAACCCTTTACTTAAAAATACTCTGGATACAGATTATTTTTTTTCTGTCGTATGCCCGTTCAATATTATTTTACCGGCCTTAAAATATGCTTTCATAAGTGGATTGAGCAAAAAAGCACTCAGGATTAACTGTAATTTTTATACTCTCCAATACTGTGTTGTATCCCTATGCAACAGAATGCAGTCTGTTTAGTTGGCACACCCTGGTGGAAGTAAGTATGATAGCAAGCTGGCGCCTGGCTGAGACTGATTCCAGGCCAGAAATGCTTTTACAAAGATGGCTCTGTGAGGAGGACAGAAATAATCTTCTGAGGTCCCAAACACCTGTGATTACTTACCGGGTAGAGTTCTGCCATGGAGACTTTGTCTTTCCCTCACACACAGGGATTTGTGGGGCCCGGTGATGACTTTCCTCTCTTTCTAAAAAGCTTGCAATGATAAAGCTCTGCAAAGATGAGTCCTTTCTACACCTTTCCAAAGTTTCTGCAGAAGTATGGAACTGTCACCTGTACAGAATCTGACAACCATCCTGATTTGTCTTTCACAGTCCGAGGTGAAATGTCTTGATGGCTTAAAATGAGTAATGGCTTAAAGAACATTACTCAGATTTCTAGAATAGATCTCAGATGGCCAAAGTTGCCCAATAACTGTTTTTTTTTTTAACCTTTTCAAATGTTGTTTAGAAATTTTCTTGTTTAGAAATGCCTTCTCTTTCTCATCGCTGATCAAACTTACAGCAATACTGTTTATTAAAAGACACATTTATTTCCCATCAGGTTCTTTGCATTTCTGTACATTTCCAGAATTCTTCATACTCTGGCCATAATGCTCTGAGAGGTCTAACACTTCACACCATAGCAATAGCCGCCATGCAGTCTGCCCACAGAAATATCAGGGAGAACCTCTTGGGAATGGATACCTCTCCAGTGGCCTTTTCTCTGCTATATAGTTTCCTACAACAAAGGCAAGCCTGAGCCCCAGTTTTTGTCACTTAAGTGGTACCTTTCCACAAGAAAACTTGCAGACGAATGCTTATCACATCCTCTTGAGAGCAAAGAGCCTCCGTTCAGAAAGTAATGAGAAGAACCTGCACATTCATTGACCATATTACCCTTTTGATCAAACACTGCCTTTCTAACCTGTGATTATATATGTACAATGGCAAAAGAGACACTGGATGAGCAAAGATAGATAGATATCAAGAAATATTGGCAAAATGCTTCTTAAGCACAGGCAAAATTAGCAAGAAGTCATATGAAAAAGCAATTTAAATGCCAATCTCAAAGCTCTTGAGATCTTCTTAATTCTGAAGTTCACAGTGAGGAATTTATAAAACTATCAAAGGAATCCCTTTTTTGGAGGAAATCCATTTCAATTTAATTAAACATCCTGAAAAAATATTTTGTAAAAGACAAATATTTTTAAAGTTAATGCAAGGCAACATTGATATGTATAATTTCCATCTGAGAAGTATAAAAACCATATGACTGTAGTTCATAGTTACAGTCTCACAGCAATTTCCAAATTATAGCTCCTTATTTTAGAAGTGAAAAGACTTTATTTTCAAACCACTTGTCTGTTTTCTTATACATTACTATCAGTATTAAAAAAGAAAAAGAGGTTTCATGGTCAACTTTTAGCCTCAGTTTCATGTATTAAGCCTGGTATGCTGATGATGTATAGAAGACATATAAATCAAGTCTCCCTTTGCAATGCAACGACCATTAAAAAGAATTCGAGAAATATCTGAGTCACCCAAGTCAGTAACATCTTTGACTTAAAGCACTTGCGAGGCACATCTGCTAAGAGAGGAGATTGCCTTTTTATATAAGTGCTTTTTAGAGTGGAACCACAATGCAAATAACCCAAATACAGCAGGGAGACAACGTAACATGAATGAATGTCTTGCAGAGCCAAACGTTTATGGCAGCAGGAACCAAACTATGACTATAAACAGGCTTTCAGGCAGCACCAGGCACAACACTGGGGCAGCATAGGTGTGGCTGTTTTGTTACTTAGGAAACTGCAATGCACAGTGTCATCTCAGCTTCCTGCCACCTTTCCTGTATTGGTGGAGTCTCCTGGGCAGCAGTGCTGTGATTCTGCTTAGGGACTCATGGGAAAGGTACATCTCTGCAGTTGCCATGCCCCATTAAGTTAACTCCATTTTACTCCTAAATCAATCAGAAGAGGGGAGATGCTAGGCTCCCATACAGTGATTTAGCAAGATGTTATCCTCCTCTTTGTTGCTAAGTAGAACTGTATTTCAGCTGCAAACATGCAAAGAAACCCTTATTGTACTTTTGCCTGTTAACTCAATTTTCATGAGAAAAAGCTTTCAATATTTGTGTTTCCACAATGAGCAAACCCTTATATACCTGCCTTATATACCTTAATTAATTCCAGACAAATATCAACTATGTCTCCCTTGTAAGGATTTTGGCCTCCCCAAATGGTTGTTTTCTCTTACATTCTATGGGCATGGTCCAAAGTCCAGAGAGTCAATTGGGCTCGGTCAAGTGTGCTTTGGCTTGGGTCCTGTATGCCCCGGTTATTTGGCATTCATTGTTAGTAAAATTACGTCTTTGCTGTGGTTCTCGTACCCCATCTTTCCTCCATAAAATTATTCATTAATCTTTCCAATACTTATTTACAGGTATCTTTCACCTTTTTCATATGGTACATTGAATTAGCTCACATTTACATTTGCTCAGTGATCACACGTGGCCATGGTTCAGTTGATGTCCTCCTGGTAACAAGTTTAACTGAGGTAACTTGACTGTGTATCTGCCCCTTGACTTTTCACACAGTTACTATGTAATTTGATCGTTTCAAAATTTTGCTTTGTTATGATCATATATTTGCAGCGTAGGTCTACTTTCCTTTGACGACAGCACTCAAACATGTCTTAGGTAAAAACAATGAAATTTAGTCCTCAGGGCCACTAATTCCACAGGTTTTCATAAACTGCAGCGAGTTTCACTTTGGTCCACTTACTGCTTCTTCACCATTTTGTTGATACCCATACTTGAGGTAATGTGGAGTATTTTAAAGTAACATAAATAAATGGGAAAATGACACTACATCAGTCTAAGGGCTGCTAACAGGAGCTCAAGAATGGTACAGGACAAATAGGAAAAATACCGTATATGTAAATCATTTGTGAAATCAAGTTAAAATTAATGACAAACAAAATTGAGTTCCCTTTGTGGTTGATTTCCATTTAGCTGCACCCAACAATAAAATAGTTATCAAAGAAAGCTACCAATTAGATTTTAATTCAAAACATTTCCAGAAAACAGTTCCCAAATCTCAATTGATATCTCTCCAACAACCTCCTAATTGCAGCAAGTTGGTGGTAAAGAAAAAAAAAAACTGCTTTAAATGAAAAAGATGTATTCCGTCTGCTGGAGCATGCAGTATCCTTTTCTTAATTATTCCCAGAATTTCCCCTATACATGAGCTTCCGCCTCAGATTATATATAGACAGATAGATATGTGTGTGTGTGTCTGTGTGTGTGCGTGCACACACGCACATGGATGTATGCTGAGAGAGACAGGAAACGTTATTGTATCAAAACCTAAGGAATTTATCTAATGTTCTACCACTTTTTCACAAAGTGTACTATTGGGCAAAGGTAAAAAAGACCACAGAGTTCAGAGCTGGGGAATTTCTTCCCTTTAGTTTCACCAAGTGGGCTGCCTTCTTGAAAGGATCTTTAGCATAATCAGGAATTTAGAATCACCTATAATAAGACTCTCCAGAGCCTGTCTGATCTGAAAGCCTTATACACCTTTCACTACCCAACCACAGAATAAGATATGTCATCTTACCCAGGAACTGCAGCAAAAGTTCATTCTTCCTCCACTTACCTGCATGACGTAGAGACAGACCATCCCATGATTCTGCCTTCATCTAATGTAAGACCATACTCTTCTGAACCCCCACAGTCTAGTCCTTGCTGTTTTCCTCTGTGCACAACTGAAGCCTGTTGACAGCCCTCTGCAGAGGCCTTAAAAAAACGAGAAAGATGACACTGAGACATCTGAAGCCTGTTCTGCATAGCAAGAATATGATCCACATGACAAGAGATGGAAAAACTTAAAAATATTATTTATGTTTCAACCATAAACTCCCAAGCAGATGATCACTGATGTCTTTGAGACCTGCATCACTACGGTGTCTAGGAAGCACTAAAGATATCCGGCCATCTTTCTTCCATACTGAAAGACCAGAGCACTTTTCTTCATTGCAGGTTAATGGCAACAGACAGATTCTTACCTTTCCTGTTTGAAAACCATGTAACCCTCTAAAAAATGTTGAAGCCTTCTGAACTGGATTTTTAAACATTGTCTGGCAGTTGAAAATACGGTTATGCTACACATTCCAGACCGCATAGTATACTTTCATTGAGCTACCAGAGAAGATGGATAAGCAAACTAAAGATGAGGCAAAGGTTATAAGAGGACAGTGCTGAGCATCCTTTGCAAGGAAGGACTAGATGTAGAAATGAGAATGTGAGGAACGTAACATTTATTAGCTGATAGTGTTATAAAAGCAGATTTTTTTGCACAGTTCATGAATGCTTTCAAACATAATTTCAGTACTATCAGGCAATGCACCTCGTGGCATTCCTCTCACATTGAACTTTTTGAATCTGGTAGGAACCTTGGAGCAACTGGCTCCATTTTTGTTCTCGGCAGCTACAGCTTTTGGGAGGTAGAGGTCTCACAGAGACTACTGTAATGGTCCCAGTGAGAATTATCCAGTGTTGCTGTAACTTATGGTAGAAGCTGAACTGACCTTACCACTCAGGATAAATGAAAAGAAACTGGCTTTGCAGATCCCCATAGCTCTTCTGGGCCTAGACTGAACAAACAGGATTATGTATGGGGTATGTGTGGTTTTAAAGGATCCTACTATGATCAGTTCCTACATAACATATCTGAAAGAGCAACTGATGGAAGTCTGAGGTACTATGCATCTGTAGATGAAAGAATTATCTGAAAATTATAGCAGTAAATAAATAAATTTTGGGCATGTTGATCTTTACAACAATATACCTGCTCTACTTTCATCGTAAATTCAAACAATGTGAAAATGCCTTGATTTTCTCCAAAAAGCATTCACAGCATCTTCAGTACACATTATATAAACTCTTGCAACTTTGAAAAACTCAGAGTCAGTATAAAAGTTTGCAGCTATAAGACACCATCTTTGTTTTCTCAGCTTGCTTTGCCGATTTATTTTTATTTTCCATAATTAGGAAATGCCTCTTTAAATGTCAGAAAAATCATTAATTACGTAAAAGGATTTTTTATAGACTGTATTTTCCATTTGTTTGCAGAAAAAAAAAATAAAATAAAAAAAAAAAACAAAAAAACAAACAAAAAAACCACCCAAAACAAGAAAGAAGAGATTTGGGATCTCCGGCAGAGTAATGGAACAGAATCAAAAGATGTCACCACAATCTCTGGCACAACAAATTCAACCATTGTATCCATTCAAAGAAGTTCTAACACTCTTTTATGTTATGCTCTATGTCTCTGACTTCTTGCATCTTTTACTTGATCCAATTCGCCCACAGAAGAGTGCAGATGACTTCCCTTCCATGTAAAGATAAGTTGAGCAAGTAGCAAAGCAGTGAAGTTTGTCTTTGCCTTGTAATATCTGCAAAAGCTGTTTTAACAAGGGATTCTACTTGCCCCCCATTCTACTGCTAAGGTCAGCATGGAAATTTGGTTCTAGATTCAAATCTTCATGAAGATCTCAGTTATTTCAGTTCAAGTGTTTTGATCAGAACTGCCTTTGGTGTTTCAGTGAATGTGATAAATAAGGAGCCAAAGAAACAGTTGAGCCCTGGTCAAGAGAGAACTTGTTTCTACTCCTCAGCAGAAACAAAACTTACCAGCTATTGTCACAGCCACACATAAAACAAATGAGAGGTGGAGCTGCCTCTAGTAAATATTTTTTGTCTTTCATCAGAGAAGTGTGGTCTGAATAATAGCTCTGACAAAGACCAGCATCTCTAAGATCAAGTATACAACACATACCAACAGGCCAGAGGGGAAAATATCTCGGCTAAAGACCAAACAAAAAATCTGTTGTAGCTGTGATTATCAGTCAGGCAGAGAACTGCTCCCTGGAAGGTTGTTGAGGCGCACTGTCCCACCCCCATACTATTACTTTATATCTACAAGAAAGACACGGAAGTCACACACCAGTACCCACAGACATCCACATATGCTGACTTCATTAAAATCATATTGAGCTTTTTTGCTGTCAGTTTTTTTATCTGTAGGAAAGTGTCCTCTCCCGGATGTTTTCTCCCCCCATTTCCCTTTTTAAGATGCTGAGGACTCTGCCTCCTTCTTCCTGTGGGTAACTGAAAAAAAACCCACAAAAAAGGTCATCATTCGATCTCTGCTTTGTCTCTTACTATAATAAAATGATCTTCCTTTATATCACACTTTTATATGCTTGACAGCTATGCTTGACAGTTAGTAATAAAACTCAAGTCATAATCTGCTTTCAGTTAGAAGAGTCATCTTGAAACCCTTCGGTATTCTTGTCAAAAATAATAATTGCTCATTGTCAACATTAACCCCCTTGAGCCTGCAGATTCATCATTCCCATTGCTCAACTTAACAAGTATTACTGCCTACAAAAATCTGCTGTTGAGGTAATGGATGGGACACTGTTGCTGCTATATCTTGCTAGATATTCTTTCAATAGTAGTTCATGGCAACATTAACTGGAAACAGTACAAAACAAGTTCTTGTAAAAGTTTTGTTATAGGAAAAAAATATAGGCTTTGACAGAATTAAAATCATTCACAAAAATCTGCTTTTATTAAAAAACGCCACATATATTTTTAATGAAAAAAAACCCCAAGTTTGGGGTTTTTTTAATGTTTTTAACCAGAAAGTCAAATCTGAACTTGTTGTACCACATACAGTATTTAGGGCAAAAGGGATAACGCTTGAGATGATAATCTTTCACAGTTTTCCATAAAACTTTTCTTGTTCAGCACATTTTAGGTGCTAATCTCTTCACTTGGATATTTTAGGATATCTGAGCTACACGAAGAAAGTTGGAGACATGGTAGAAGAGTCTAGTATGTGATTAATAAGATCACTTTGGGAAAAAAACTTCTAAATTAAAAACAAATTTACTAAGCAGTTAGAAATCTAGCTAGATCTCCATTTGGATAAGTAAGAAAATATAATACACTTCAAGGTGGAAATTATGGCACCATTTTATAAAACAAATGTTCTGAATGCTATCTCCATAAAACAACCAGAAAAGATAGTAATTCTATGAAAAAAAGAAAAAAAAGAAAAAAAAAGGCTAAGCTATAAAAGTTGCTCACCAAATTTCAATCCAAGAATTACAGTATAACTGATTTGCTTCCTCATGACTCCATTTCCTATAAACTGGGTAAACTGAAGGGAAAAGCTGCCACTGCTATCCAGGCACTTTCATTAGGACCCAAGAAGTAGCTGACTATAAGAAATATGCTTTTCCGAGAATCATTTCAGACTCCATGACTTGCCTTGCTACCTATTTCAAACACATCTTTGAGTGCACAGTTACTACATGTAAAAACAGTTATCAGGGCTGTGTAATGCTGGAATGGGTTACTTAGTGACAAGGTAGAATCATTCTTGTCCAAATGTTTTTAAGAAAAGACTAGGCAAACAACAAATGTGATAGTCCAGGTGCATGTGAGCCTGCTTCAGTTCAGTGAGTTGGATTAAGATTTCCTCTGGTCTTTAAGAGCTCTATAATTCTGTGACTATTGTCCAAATCCATATTGCTCCATCAGAGTCCCTGTTTCTCCCTACACTCAGGTTCAAATGGCCATACACCCATTAATAAAGATTGTACATATTTCTTGATATAATGCAGATGCTTTGTCTTTTTATACTTTCAACAAATGAGCTACAGGACTCAGTCTTTGATGAAATATTCAGTACACATCCTCTTCGAAAGGACTAGGAACAACAACAGCTCTGAGAAAAGCTCTCTGAACTTGAACTAACATGCAAAAGGGTTATCCACAGAAACACGTATTAAAACAGAATGTTATGTCAAGCTAACTAATTATTTTACTACAGGCTCCCTCAAGTAGCTTTAGGTAACTCTGTGCTCCAGCCTACCTCCTAGTATAATGTTCTATCAAGGATGTCACTCTTCTGTGAATCAGCAATAATACTGAAATCCTTCAGAGGTGAACAAATAATGTAAGCCAATCTCCCAAAAAAACCAAATGGAAGATTTGAATTAATTAATCCTTGATCTTATTCAACTATATGAATGTCAAACATACGTATATGTGTAAATACTTACAAAACAGTATTAATGTTAGTCACCGACTAGCAAGTTACTCCTCTATGAGTCTTCTTGTCTTTGAGTAAGAAAACCAACGAAAGTTAGTATCTGTTTTGGATCACCAGGAGATGAACTGTAACTTTTGAACAGTATAAATAATTTCCCAACTTTGCCTAATTATGCTAATGCCTCTAAGGAAATGTTACACTCAATCCATGTGTCAGTCAGAATATTCTGAGTCCACACCATTTGCTCCATTTTAACCATTTCATAAATAGGTTCTTCTATACCCTGTTAGCAATGTACACATTTCTGAATTGTTTAGCCTCATCTTTGGATAAATATGACACTTTATGAAAATGTAACATTCTTTGTGCAGGAGATCACAATGTAACTGGTACCACATAATATTAATATTGATCCTAAATGTGTTTATAATTCTAGAATGTAATTAGTCTAAAAATATTTGTGCTTAGCATGAAAGTGTGAGATTCATAATGAAAATGACAATACTCATCGATTGTTACTGACCTATAGTAATTGTTAAAATACAAGAATTTGATTGGGGTTAATATGTGAAGTTAAAGGTTCTATGTGTAATGATGCTAGTAGCATTTACAGTGCTATAAAATATCCCATTAGGCTTGTATTTTCATAACTGGAGAGGTGCCAGAGCAGTGAAAAAACAGTAATTTTTGTTGATGAGAGTGATGCAAATTTCAAGATATCCTTAATGTATCAACACTAGTTAAAGATGTGGTTCGAGATTTTATTCATCCATTGAATGCAACAGCAGAAAAATGATCTGAGAAGGTGCATTTTAAAACCTCACTTTGATCAAAACAACAATGTTGCATCTTATCCAGGTTCATTGCACCTAGATCGTGTATTTTAATCTAGAGAGATAGAGAGAGAATTGTATATGCTGGTCTCATCAGCCTCTTGACCTTACTATGTCCAATGTATCTCCTAAAAATAGTAGAGACCTTCTTTGATGTCCAAACATGATGCATATGTTGTAACTGCTGTGAGCTAAATGACAAGGTGCAGAGATTCATACAGTAGCCACACATGTGCTTTTTGACCTTGTGGGCATGAAACACTGCTGGTCCTGATGCTATTAGACAACTCAATGCACAGTGGTGCCTATATCAAAAAAGTCCTGCTTGTTCAGTGAACACAGCAGTGTGGACAAAGATCCACCTGAAGTAGCCACCTATACTTTTTTTGTGGCTCATCTGACAGATTCCTGGTCAGTTTGAATAAGGGGAGCAGTAATCTATGATTGCTCTCCACATGCCTTGGAAGGTTTTAGGCTTCCAAGTAAGATGTATCATTTCAGTGCTTACTACATTGTGCAAAAGACTGTGAGTGCAAATTGTTATAATTAAATCACTCTTACACAACCAGTACAGAAACACCACAATACCATTCTTGGGCAAAACAGATTTGCCAAAGCACAATGCTCTTCTAATTTGTTGGAAGGACAAAATAATAATTCTGTGAATGCTAACAGCCAATACTACTATTCGCAAACATTTCAGTTCTCATGCATCTGCTATTCTGGGTGGGCAGATTTTAAGCATTGTAACTCATAAGCAGTATTGGCTGTGGACTGGGATAGTGCTACTGGTAAGCTATTTGCATCTTATTGCTTGAAAGGGAAAGGCTGCCATAGCCTTCACCTCACTTTTATATCTGTGTAGTTTTCCCTTTTCTGTAAAAAAAAAACCAAAACAAACAACTCATTGGGATTTCCCTCCCACTTGAAGCTCCTGCTGATGTGATCCTGCTACCTTCTGATGACAGGCCAGTATTTCCAAGTGACACGTAGAGTTTTGGTTACTTAAAGACCTGGTTGGCATAAATAGAGTTTTACAGGGCAGCTGATCTACACATTTTTGGCTTCCAGGAATGATTTGCGCATGAACAAACTACAATCAGGAGACCTGCTGCCCAGTATATGAGTATTGGCTACTTTTTACATCTGTCTATATAGCATTATATATAATGCCAGGATTCCAGCTGGACTTCAGTTATCAGGAAGCTAGAGACCTTTACATACACATATTTGTAAAGCACTTTGCACTTTTTGGAAATATGGAGTAGGTTGAGCTGTCCATGAATACATAACCAAAGGTTCCCTCTTGATTTCTGAGAGGTACTTCTAGCCTGTAAAAGTGTATTGAAAAACCAACACAGTCAGACAGGTACCTATTTAATTACTCTTAATACAGTCCTACCCTAAATAATAACTTTTTAGCAGTATCTGGTGGGCTTACCACACTATTGTGGTTTCACTAATTTTCAGTCTGTTTGAAAATGGAAGATAAATGTCTTAAATGAGGGTATCTCCATTATAACGAGCCATGATGCTGATATTACTAAGGCAACAATCTAAGACCAGTTGTGTTGGTACAACTAATGGCATCACTTGGCCAACAAAATTATATTCAAACTATATGTGAGGGGAATCAGTGCAGTTTGACAGCTAACACCCAAGTGTACATTTTTGGTCTCACTTTATTAGAAATCTTACATGCTTACTAAAGGAGGCTGTTAGATCAAAAAATTCAGGCATAGATTTATGCTCATTGAGAAAGAAAGGGCCACATCTGATGATAAATTCCTCTCCTCCTCCCCATGCCCTGCCTTCTTAGCACTGGTTAGGATGTCAAACTTTCCTATATCACATGTAGCAAAGCTATGCAGATGCACAGTACAACCATTTAGGACCACAACTCCCCAGGATATTTTTCTTCATTCAGTGTTTGACCTTCCTACGTGCCTCTTTTTTGATCTGAAAGACAACCAGAAGTGTTGACAGCCTGGACAGACATACATTAGTCGGAGGTCACCACTACTCAGAGAAATGCTGTTCAGTGTGTACGTTCCTGTTACTCTAGTTCTTGAATGCCGCTTCTGATGCAGCACTAGAGTAATCAGTGTAATGTAGTGAGTATGTAATCACAAAGTACCACTCTCTCTAAGGTCAGTTCCCAGGCTAAAATGGCTTTAGGGACTTTTGTGTAAGGTCAGTTACTATTACCCATTTTTTGAGGAAGTAAAATAGTTATCTTGTTAAACTCACATTCATATTCCAAACATCACAGAAAGGCTATTGCAGCAGCCAACTCCATGTAAACTTTTCTCTGTTTCAGAGGTGGGCTACATTCATGGTTTTCATGTAGTGTGTCCTGTTTTTTTTTTTTATTTTCTGTTTGCTTAGAAGTGGACAGACTAGACACTGTCTTCAGAGGGAACTTCAAAATCAGAAAATACCGTGTCGAACATCAAGACTTGTGCTCAGCCTAGCCAAAGGCAATGTGCCCCAAAAAGAAACTCAAAGAAAGCTGTATTCAGCTACAAAAACACATTCAATCCACTTCACAGAGCATTTAGTGTTGATTTGGTTAGTGCAAATGTGATATTTGCGTCAAATTCTTGTGTCTTTAGAGTAGGTAAGAAAAAGGTCAGCCAGGCATGATTTCCTTACTGTTTTCTAAGCAGGACTGTCTGCATGTACAGTATTCCTTGTGGAAATAACAGAAAAAATGAAGTTAGATGATGAAATGATATAAAGAATATCCAAATATATAATCTCTCATGTTAAATCTTTTATAATTGCATTAGCAATGAGTGACTTCAGCTTCTCCATCAACTTACTGCAGTTCCAAAAAAGTGCCCAGCTTACAACATATGTCTGGACCTAGTTAGAGTTTTCTCTTTCTGAACCAAAACCCCACCAAACACTAAAGTTTCACTCTTTCCAATCACCACTGCTTATGAATAGGATCTTTCTCATGTTTTCCCTGCTGTTGTTGTGTGCTAACTGCCCTGCCCCCTTCCCACTCTCAAAACCCACGTGAAAGACTAATTCATCTGGGGAAGGGCAAGGGAACCCTTTGTATCGAACCTGTGACTGAGCAAGGTTTTTTGATATGTGCTGCTGCACTACAATCTGCTTTTGTTTTATTCCTCTATTATTCTTGCACTTTTTTTAAATACTGAAAGGCTTTTGGTGGGGACAGACTTGAACACAAGCCTAAGGCTTACTATATCTCCTTTCTCTTTTCTGAGTTATTAATAGGTGAGATTGGAGGGGCATTGAATAATACAAAAACACTCATTACTTTCATAATGACAGCTTTGCAGCTAGCCTCTGCAGAAAGACTTAGAAATGCTTAAATTTTTGAATTACAAGTGGCTTAAAATGGGAGCTCACCAGTCCAAATAAAAGATTTACTTATCACCTACTTACTACTTTGTTAGTCTTACAGGTATTTGACAAAACATAATCACAAACAGGCCTGCCAACATTTTGACTATAGGGATTTTTCTTTTTCTCTTTTCTTTTCTTTTCTTTTCTTTTCTTTTCTTTTCTTTTCTTTTCTTTTCTTTTCTTTTCTTTTCTTTTCTTTTCTTTTCTTTTCTTTTTTTTCTCTATTTGAAGGGAGGAAAGCTGGGAGAAAAAGAATTGGCATTGACTATGTTTACCAGTAGGCCAAAATCATATCTTATGCAGATAATACCTGAACTTCCAATGTGCGTGTGAGCATGCGTGCATGCATGTGGGCATATGTGAAGAAGACAAAAAAACAACAATGACCAAGACACCAGTAATAAGAATTTGCCACAAATATTCCGAATACATATTAACTGCATCTTCAGCTATCAGTTTTGACCCAAAATTAATATACACTGTAAAGGTTTTATAAATGCTACAGATATATTTTTACCAAATAAGTTCATGGTGTCAGAACAATTCTTGTTAGCCATACAAAGTGTATGATTCCAATGACATTTAGAAGGATTATAAAAATACCTTGACTTTGCTGATATTTGAGGGTTTCACACTAGCCTGTTGATTTTAAAACTTCATCTACAGCCACTGACTACATTGCAGGTAATTGCAAAAGTCACTTTATTACAAGCAGATCTGTCACCCAACAGGGTGCTGATTTTAGCTGTTTTATTACTTCATCCTTCACCTGACAAAAATCTTGGATGCTTGGGTCTGATGATAGAAAGAATATAATTCTAGTAATGGAAAAAGATCTTCCTTACTAAGAAACTTCTTATCTGAGTAGGCCATCACAGAATTGCAAATCTTCCTATTTCTAAAATGTTACTTTATATTTTTGCAGTGCTGTGTTTTCTTAAGTTCCACTGGTTTAATTGGGGCCAAGCTACCAACATACATAGTTGACTGCATGAGGAAACTAAATATATATGAAGAGTTTTGTCCACTGACTTCTTCCACTGCTTATGCAGGTCACTGAAGAGAATCAGTATAATCACAAAAGCAATTTCACTGGTGGTAGCACTTCCATGTAAAAAGACATAAGGCTCAGAGATGTAGGTTTTTTGCCTTGCTGAGTTACCACACGTTAACTAAGAGTCAAAGAGCTAAAGCATATTACCTGGTTTTTCTTTGCTACAAGCTAAAGTATGCAGTCTACTATGAGATACCTAGTTAAACTGCAGTATCTCGGTTGTCTCTGTCTGTATTTACCTAAGCATCCTGTAGGTTAAGGGTAGTCATAAAAGTTTGTAAGACGACTGGTGAGAAACATTTAATCTAACTTTTTTAAAATAGCAAAAGAATAGCGTTAAATTTTTTTTGTGAAATCATTAATCAATCAATCAAAGACAATTTTCTCAAGACTCTTCAGGGGAGATCTAAGCAATGTTTAGCAAATACAAATTATTTTTTAATCGCAACCACCCAAGATTTTAGGGATCTTTTTTTCAAACAAAATGACAACCAAGATAGTTATCACTTTTTTACACAAAACTTTCCACAGGAAGAGGATGATCCCTATCTATTTTAGTGCTCATCCTAGAAGGTAGTAGCCAACTGCATAACTTTTCCTCTTTGCCTTTCACAGCTCGAAGCCCTATATTTAAGGCAGAGAGTTAGATTTAACTTTTTATCTGCTATCGCGTTATTCTCTGATTGTGGCTGGAAGAGGACCTAGTTTGTGTCTTTGGAGGGCATTAGAGTAGGTGATCATACAGCACAGGGTCAGATCTCTGGCTGGCGTTAACTGATGTCATTGCACCGAAGTCTCTGCTCCTGCATTGATCCAGGATCACTGAGGCTCTGACCTAGTAACCAGAAAGATGTGTTCCAGTCTCTATCAATACTGGGCAACTCTTTCCTGAAAGTTAGGATTGGAAGTAACTATGGTAATTCGGATTCCACATTGTGATAACTGTTGGCACGTGTCAACTTTCTAATGGCAGAGCAAGAAAGAAGCACCATAAGCACAGTCTGCTCATGCTGCTGCTGTTTCTGATGCTGACACTTTTGATGTCCTAAAAGCTGTTGCCATTGCATCCTTCCCTGTTGATGCCACTGCACATCCTTGGGATATAAGCCAAACAGCACTTTCTTTGTACTCTCCCACCAAGATAATTTTAACTCCCTATAGTCCCTCAAAATACAGAACCACTGATTCAGGCTGAAATGAAATTTCTGTAGTAACTTACAACAACTTAAAACAATCACTCTAAAGGCATGGAAAGGACTCGTACAATATCATAGGATGGGTAGTCAGATTAATTCATGGTATACTAGCTGAAAAGCTATTGTTCTGTAGTGACAGAAACATTGCTTTTCAATTAAGAAGTTGTTGAATGTGTTATCTCATCTTTTCAAACTACTTCCATTTCTGTGTTGCATGCCTGGTTTCCTGACTTACTAGTTACGATTGTATATTCACCTGCTTACATTCGACCTAACAGTAGTTTCCACATTACATTTTTTTCATGGAAAATAAGCTGAGGAAGTCAGGGGTTTGGCTCTGTGAAACCTCATAAGTTGGATTTTGTTTTTTTCTAAAACCAAGATGAAACATGGAATTCATGTTCAGGTACTCATTCTGACGAACTCATTGAAATTGGGACGAGTGGGTGTCAGTGGAATGTTCCACTTCTGACTCATCTCTAATTTTTCTCAGTACAGTCTGAAGTCATGCATCTTTCAGCCTCTCTGCATATTCTAACCCTGTTCATTTATTGCCAGATTCTTTTACCCTGTCAACAGTATAGTACTTATACTGATTGCCAAAGATCTATTTATTCAACATGGTACTATTTAATGGAAGTGTGGCTGTTTGACTCTCGGCCCGGGACATGTAAATAATCAAAAACATTTTAAAATTATATGTGGTTGAAAAGGTTTATAATGCACAAAAGCCAGAAACATGGTGATTTTCAAAAGTCTAGAAGAAGTAGCAAAGGTTGGAAAAAATTTATAAAGATATAGCATGGAAAAATACGAGCAAATAAAGGTCAAGTCCATTGCCAGCAGCAATAGCAACAGTAATTTTAGAAAATCCTTTGTTTCAGACTCTGGTGGCTATTCTACCAGCACCACTACTCTTAAGTGGGAGTGCCACCTCTGTTTCTTTGTTTTTCCTGCGACTATTTTTTTTCCCTGTGTTCTTTTTATCTTCCTGAAGGATTTAAATGAAGCTTGATAATCTTTTCTAAGTTTAAAAAATATCTGTCTTGCTATAACAACAGGAGACATAATTTTTTCAAGATCTTATTTTTCCAATGGGGACTTTGGAGGCAAACTGGCTAGGCTTTGAGTTTGCTTGGAGAGCTTGAAGTGGAAACAGAGTATCTCCAGACTCACACAGCTCTTCCATCTGCTTTGAAATTTCTTTTTAAAATAAGCTATCTTATCATGTTAAGGGAACTCTGCGAATGGATCACAAAAATCCCATTAAAAGGTTTAGTGGACAAATGCTGTTTTTAAATCTGGACCTATATGTGGCCATTCAGTTAAAATGATTTTGATGTTTTGGGTTTTTTCCGTCTCTTAAAACATATGAAGAAATTGTTGCTTTTCCATAAAGCACAACACCTTTGAAACACTGAAAGACTTATAGCTTGCTTCTCATTACACTGGTCAGTAAACATCAGGGTAAACTTAATATATTTTTCATGGAGTAAGAATTTCTAAATTGCAGTTCTTTATCAGTGTATAATTTTATTCAGCACAAGACAAAAAACAGTAAACATTCTTTCGGCTGATGTGTTTTCAGGCAACTTCTTGAAGTACTGCTTTTGAAACATGCTACACTGGCTTGAGAACACCAATACGGAGATTTGAAATCAGTGAAATTGATAGAAAGAACAGGATTTGGTCTGAGTCACATCTCTACTAAGATTGAAACACCGAGGAAAGAGTTCCTTAAAAAAGCACAATTATTTTAAATATTGAAAAATTCTAGCAAAAGTACGGAACAGATACTTTGAATATGTAATTGAACTTAATGCCCCAAATAAAAAAGAAAGGCACTGGGGCTGTTAACATCAAAGCTTACATTCACAATCTAGGCCTTGCAACTGATAAGCTCCTTCTGGAAAAAAAAAAAATTGAAAAATCTCCATATTTCAGTGTCACTTGAGTAAAACTGACATGATAAAAGCAAATATGTGAAGAAAGAAAGACAAAGTGGGGTCAGGTTCCAGCTCCTAGCAATACTGTATCATATAAAGTCTTAAGTAATGAACTTCATTAAAAAGTAAATTAAGTATTTCTTAGGCAGCTAAAATGAGACTTTTTTTTCTATAGACTCTACTAAAATGCTGCTACCACAGTATCAAAGCAAATAAGCAACAGATACATTGAAAGCAACACAGTACAGATAGATACTGCTATGGTGTCGCAAACCACAAATGGTTAACATGAAAGCCATTTTCTTCTGGCAGATGATTTACATTAGTTTTGGGAGTTTATAAAAGAATTAATTTTCATGATGATCTAGAGAGGGATTCTACTAGTCAAGTGACATATTAAGACTGACTAAAAAGCATTGCCTTAAAAATCACTAATGTTACGAGAAAATTTTCAGAGAAATTTTTGTGTTAGACATATGACAGAAATCTTCTAGGCCCAAACTCTTTCCAGAGATGCTGAGGGCTTTCCCATTCTCATTATTTCTGTGGAAGCTGATAGTGCTTATCTTCTAACACAGAACTTTTCATATAGGTACATACATGTATTATAAAATACATACATACACATACGTACTTCCTCATATATATTCAATACACATATAGATAGATTGATCAATCAATCTCAGATGTGACCTGGATTAAAAATAAACCTGAAAAATAGGTTAGTTTTAGCCTGGGTCATTCAGTGGTCCATGTTTTTGCCACTGTCCTTCAAACAGCTATAGTAGCCCACTGTAAAGGCCACAAGCTGTACTGTAGTATAGAGGCAGGCACTTCTTAAACTGGCTTGCATATCAAAGACAGTATCATGTTGACCTGCAGTCTCAAGGATAGAGATATAATACGTATTTCTTGATTCTGTTAAAAGACAGTTTTATATTTGGGCACAATAAAGGAGCACCACCATTATAGATATTTGTAAAATCATACATGTTGCATGAATTCACCTAGAAATCCAGGATCTCCCACCCTACTCAATTTTGTGCACAAATTACTACAAACATTGACACAGACTTCAAATTTTAATTGTGATATTCTATCCTTATTGCTAGTAGCTCAGGTAAAGTTAACTGAAGGACACACACACACCCTGGGTTGATAGAAAATGCACATCTTACTTCAATAGTACAGTGATAAATATTCTCAAGCTAGACATCTAAATAATAATACTTCCCTCTCAAAAATATACAGTGCATTATACGGTTTGCCACTGCTTTATAAAATCCAAGAACAAGAAATGAGCAGGAATAATCTTACTTTTAAAAATGAAAAAGAATAAGTGAATAAAAATATACTAGAATGCATAAATTTCAGAAAACCTTTGCTCTCCTGAGTCGACCTTGAAAGCATAAGCCAGAGTACTTTTGTGTTTTGTTTTGTTTTGTTTTGTTTTTTTTTAATAAAAAAGAATAAAGGCTGATTATTTACATTTTCAAACATTCTCTTTTTAACTTTCTCAAGCAGAATTTTTTTCCTCTTTAAGCCATTTTAGTGCTGTTTCTAGGACTAAAAGTCAATAATACATAAACCATGCAACCTTCTGAAATAGGGTTCCACATATACACAGAACAGCACAGAGTAAACCAGCTTTCAATCTTTCAATTACACACACCACCCATTACCCACAAAATGAACAAATCCCAAGGTATGCAAATATCTCTAAAGGCACATTTAGTGTGGTCAAAGAACCACGTGGTCTTCCAGGGGGCAGGATCCGAAGAATCCTTACAATAAATCATGAATACACAACTTCCTTGATCCTTAGTTCTGAAAAATGAAAAGTCAAGCTGAATACACGGCCACAGACTCCTGATGACAATGCTCAAGTTCATTTTGTCTCTGCACATGCAGCAACTATTATTATATATTTCTTCCTGTAAGGCACACGGTTCATAATGTGTTTTTTCACAGTTCTAGTTATGATAAAAAGATTCCAGCTATCATTTTTAATTTCTGATATTCTATGCTAATACATCTGAAGCTAGATAAAAGAATGATATAATGGATGTTGTATTTTTTATATATACATTACATACATAAATAGAAAAAACACTGTATACTTTGCCTCGACCAATAGCATTGTCTACAGTGAACAGGAACAACCAATCCATATGTAATGTGTTTGAAAAAACATGAGTATCTATAGATTACTTTTTTCTAAAACAAAAGACCACACCTCTATCTTTTCTCACAAAAAAAAAAAAAAAGATGTGACCTAATTTCTTTTTAAAAAGACAGTCTCTAAGTTTGCAGATAGTTGAAGTGCAATTCAGCTCTTGCCAAGAGACAACTTGCTATTCATCCAGAGCAGTAATTCTTTACATGGACCTTGACTCAGCAAAATACTAGAGCATCTGCTTAACTTTGGCACGTGTTTAATTGATTTGCTGGCAGGAATGTAATTCTGTTTACATGCTGTGTTTAACTGAAATTTCATTGCTTAGAAAGTGTATTTCATCTTCCATTACTTTGTGGAGGCCTATGGTTTTATGAGTGGAAATGCATATCCTTGACATTAGATACACTTTTATTTCTTACAAGTTATTAATTGATCTTAAAATCAAAATTACTTTTCCCATGAGCTGATCTTTCTGAGGACAAATACATACTCTCTGTATATATATACACACACATACATATATAATACATACTATATATATTGGTTGAAAATACAGCACGCTCTATTACAGTGCAAAAGACTACAGTAGTGTCATGAAAGTGATGAAGCAAGTTCCCTATATTTAAAATTAACTGCTGGATGTATATAACTCTTTTTTTTAAAAAAGGCACATTCGACTGATAATCCAGTCAATTCCCACTACTAATTCAAAAGCAGTTGCAAGTATTATCATAGAATCATAGAACGGTTTGGGATGGAAGGGACCTTTAAAGGTCATCTAGTCCAAACCCCCTGCAATTGGCAGGGACATCTACAAATAGATCAGGCTTCTCAGAGCCCCATCCAGCCTGGCCTTGACTGTTTCCAGGAATGGGGCATCTACAACCTCTTTGGGCAACCTGGTCCAGTTTCACCACCCTCATCGTAAAACATTTCTCCCTTATATCCAGTCTAAATCTACCCTCTTTCAGTTTAAAACCACTACCCCTGGTCCTATCACTATTGGCCCTGCTAAAAAGTCCCTCTCCATCTTTCTTAGAAGCCCCCTTTAAGTATTGAAAGGCTGCAATAAGGTCTCCCCGGAGCCCCCTCTTCTCCAGGCTGAACAACCCCAACTCTCTCAGCGTTTCTTCACAGGAGAGGTGCTCCATCCCTCTGATCATTTTTGTGGCCCTCCTCTGGACCTGCTCCAACAGGTCCACATCTTTCCTGTGCTTGAGGACTCCAGAGCTGGATGCAGTACTCCAGGTGGGGTCTCACCAGAGCAGAGTGGAGGGGCAGAATCACCTCCCTCAACCTGCTGGCTATGCTTCTTTTGATGCAGCCCAGGATATGGTTAGCTTTCTGGGCTGCAAGAAAGCATTGCGGGTCATGTCCAGCTTTTCATCTATCAGTACCCCCAAGTCCTTCTTGGCAGGGCTGCTCTCCATCCCTTCATCCCCGAGCCTGTACTGATTCCAGGGGTTGCCCCGACCCGGGTGCAGAACCTTGCACTTGTCCTTGTTGATCCTCATGAGGTTCACACAGGTTCATTTCTCCAGCTTGTCCAGGTCCCGCTGAATGGCATCCCATCCCTCAGGCATGTCAGCTGCACCACTCAGCTTGGAGTCATCTGCAAACTTGCTGAGGCTGCACTCGATCCCACTGTCTATGTCCTTGATGAAGATATTGAACAGCACTGGCCCCAGTATGGATCCCTGAGGGACACCACTCGTCACTGATCTCCATCTGGATATCGAGCCATTGACCACTACCCTCTGGATGCAACCATCCAGCCAATTCCTTATCCACCGAACAGTCCGCCCATCAAATCCATATCCTTCCAGTTTAGAGAGGAGGATATTGTGGGGGACCGTGTCAAAGGCCTTACAGAAGTGCAGACAGATGACATCTGTAGCTCTTCCCTCATCCACTGATGTAGTCACTCCATCACAGAAGGCCACTAGGTTGGTCAGGCAGCCCTTGCCCTTGGTGAAGCTGTGCTGGCTGTCCCGAATCACTTCCCTGTCCCCCATGTGCCTTAGCATAGATTTTAGGAGGCTCTGTTCCATGATCTTCCCAACCACAGAGGTGAGGCTGACAGGTCGGTGGTTCCCAGGGTCCTCCTTTTTACCCTTTTTAAAAATGGCTGCAATATTTCCCTTTTTCCAGTCCCCAGGGACTTCACCTGACTGCCATGACTTTTCAAATATCATGGAGAGTGGCTTAGCAACTACATCAGCCAATTCCCTCAGGACTCTGGGATGCATCACATCGGGACCCATAGACTTATGTACGTTCAGGTTCCTCAGGTGGTCACAAACCTGATCTTCTCTTACAGTGGGAGGACCTCTGCCCCCCCCCCGATCCCTGTCAAATGGCCCATTGACTCGGGAGGCGTGAGGAGAGACATTGCCAGTGAAGACTGAGGCAAAGTAGTTGTTGAGTACCGCAGCCTTCTCCTTGTCTGTTGCTACCAGCTCGCCACCTCTGCTCATCAGAGCATCATTATATCTATGTCTGAATGCTTGTGCGAATTTCTGTGGGCTTGCAATCCTGTTTCACATATACTACAACCACTTTTCAAAGTCTTTGTATTCTCTCATGCTGTGTGAAAGACCTTGTGAAACTGAGAGAAAAGAATGATTTCTCACAATATACAGATTATAGAAAGCAGACTGGGAAAGAGAAAATTTTAAAAATAATGATTTTGAGTACACAATTTTTTTCAGATAGATTTTTTCATTTGGAAATAGATGAAATTAAACACGAAATTTCTACTCTTTCTAAATTTATTTTCTTAGTATACCATAAGTCTTTTCCAATTCACTAATACATATATGTGGTTGAAATCTGATTGTCTTTAATATTTCTGCAACTGGCACATGAAAAAAATGTTGATAATCACGACCTGATCCAGTCTCCATTAACTTCACAATATTCTAAATATATAGTGCAAAAAAGAGAATATAATTTTAGTATAAATACTTACCTACTAGAAAACATTTGCAGCTTGTAATAATTCAAATAACTAAATATGCAATATAATAGATGTGTGCACTACATGCAACAAACCAGACATACACCACAGAGACAAGTGGAAATGGCATGGTGTGGTGACAGTGATGAGCAGGGAAGACAATCATCCCAAAGTGTTCTGCAACAATAGCGCATACCAGATATTCAAAAGATCCTGCACATTTATAGAGGCATTAGTGGCAATAAAGCATCAATTTCTACAATGCTGTAAAAGAGAAAATTTGCAGGACTCAGTCCTATAGATGGGTCTGACATGCACTACCTTGGTAAGCACTGTGGCATGCAAAGGGGCAGGAACCCTTCTGTAAGGTTAGTCATTTTATGCTCTTGTTTCTAGTTCTGAGATACCTTCCTCCACAGTGGCACTGCTCTGGATTATGTTAGTTGAGCACAGAACCCCTGGTGAAACCCTGAGCAAAGCAACTAGTAACTTGACTGAGACCAGGCATTTCACCTCTCCTGCAGAGCCAGTCTACCCACAGTTCCCCTCTAAGTAGTCTTACAATTAAGACACAATAAAAGATGCTGACATGCTGTGTAAGCATTGTTCGTGACTCTAGTTATCCCAATTACTTTTTTATGTTTTACCCTTAAATGAGAAAGCCATCAGGTGGTAACTCAAACACTGAGATACCTATTTACATTTTAGAACAAACAGTTTAAAGAGTATTATATACAGATGTCTAAATATTTTGAAAGTATCTGTTTATGGAAGTAAAATGAAACTACCTGTTTAAATTTGGAGAATTTTATTTAAAATCTGCATGTAGAACTGAAATTGCTTGTTAGCTGATACACTGTGGCAAATGAGGCTTATTTGCAGAGTATATGAAGTGCTTGGATTTCTGTTTGAATCAGGAAAAGCAATACATTTGAATTTTCATTAGACTGCTCCATTTTTACAAAAATGATTCATTGTATAAAAACAGTAGTAAGTGGCTTACTCTCTGTCTTTGTCAACAGACAACTGGCAAATTGCTGGCTGCATAATATTTCTGTTAGACTACTTGTGTATGGAAATCTGACTGCTTTGCAAGCAATTTAATCAACAGTGTAAATAACCTGTATAAAATAACCAACAGCACAAATGCCTTTAAATAATCACAGCTCTTTAATGTACATAAAATAGGCTTTTGTACCTACAATAGATTTGATCTTTATAACCATGGTTTGTTCTCACCTATTATACCACGTTGTGCTCTATAGTAATCAATGCATATAGAAGCTTGATTCTCAAACCTACTCTTTAGTAGGTGCAATTTTTCACCAGCAGAGAATTGTGTCCACAATTTCACACCACTAATAAATTGCCAGGAAAAATAAGATAGGATTACAGATGTAAAAGCTGGAAGCTTGGACTGAAAGGTGGACTGTGATGCATAAATAAAAACCAATCCACCACAACAAAAAGATCACGTAATTTGCTAATGTTCTTGACAGACATCTCCCATTTTTCTTAGGCAATGCAAGTTCCCTGCGTTTTACAATGTGATAGATGTTTGATAACATCAAAATTCAGATTTTTTATGCAGCATAATATATTTCCAAGTTTTCCCATTTTAATATGTCAATCAATACACAAGTGCTGAATACGTGCATGATTTGCTTAATTACACAAACACGTGAGTATTTCCCTATGTTCCCTACCAGATGACATCAAACAGTGAGAGGAAAAAGAACTGGAAGACTAGCAGGCAGGTAGAAGACACACCTTAGGATATGATGCTAACATTAAAACTATGGCAAGGTAGCAAATTAAAATGGGCGCAAATATAATTGATACCCACTCAGAGGTTTCTTTAGACTCTCAGAATAATATAAAATTTTAGAATCAAGCTGTTGCGCTCATTTTGCTTTAAAGTGTCCTTAGCTGCATATTTTTATCATGTGCATTTTAAAAAATGTTTTAAAATTTAAGAAAAAGTATTTTTAGCTTTTCATTAATTTTTGAACATGACAAAAGCTGTATGCAAGGATAATCTTACTCAGTCTTGTGCTTTACAGATAGCCAGAAACAGCTTTTATTAAAAAGGAAATTATCGAAGTTGGATGGGTTTAAATTTTTTTCATGAAAAAGTGTATACAAAGCAGCTTGGCTTCCTTATATATAATATAGTCAAGTACGTACTTTGTTGAAAATGTTGAAACACACCATTTAATCTTTAACCAACCTACTTTTTATACCTTTTCATTCTATCTTCACCGCACTTTCTCTTCCCAAGCAGGGAAGTTCTGTGCCCAAGTCAGGGGCCAGACATAAGTTAGATTTAAAATTTGTGGTGAAGCTGCAGTTCTTTCAAAAGCAGTATTTTGGAAATGGATGCTCATTAAAGAAACTGACTGATAAGATCAACCCGTTGACTTTCTGTCTTTCCTTTTCCAGTGGTTTTGGTGTATTTCATCTCTTCTAAACACACATGCACACAAAGAGGCCCAATGAGTTTAATTCTTTCATTCTCTAGGTAAAGATGTTTATACATCCAGATCAATGAATCTGGTACCAATTCACAATTCATTGCAGTGTACCCTCAATGCAGTACTACTGCAGTGCCTGAATTATGGTGTCAGTAAATCATAGGAGTTACTGAGAACCCAGAATTGCCATTAGAGGTTACTAAAAGATTATTTTACAATGTTTCAGCTATTCAGACACTCTTACTCATATTCAGTAGGTGAAACAGACTTCATTCCAGATGGTCCTTCTGTTTACCATACTTTAACTAAAACTACTACAGTAGAGAATAAAGACCCATAACAGATACTTCTATCTGCCCACAAATACTGCATGTCTAATAGGAGCAAATGAAACTATTTCACCCTTCCATCATGGGTTGTACCATGACTAGGACCTTAAACACCTCTGTGTATAGGTAACATTCAGTTCAATCAGTACAGATAATTTTGGTTATTGTTACAATAGTCACTACAGTAAGTTATTTCAGAGACATTGTCATAAATTAGATTATCATCACCTGCATTTATCTTCATAATCTTTACTATTAGTCCTCCAGAGCTCATATCATAGAGATATCAGAGACATATCTACTCATATCAAAGAGAGCTTGCTTTCATGTAATTCAGTCTTGTAGCAATCATAGCACTTGCCTGTTGTATACTTTTTCTCCCAAATTCATTCACCACATAGCACCAGAAACTGGAGCTCTTGTTTGAGAAAAATAATGGAAGGTCAGGCCAAGTAGTGACAAAACAGTGAGACACTCAGTTGAATTGGGATTCGTCTCATCTAAGCTTAGATGTCCACATTGCATATGTCCATTTCTGAGCTAAGGTGTCTAGATTGTCTCTACAGTTAATGGAGAGAAATAGCCCTTACTAGGGTGTGGATCATCTCACCTATTTTCAGTGTTCCTTTGGATGAAATTAATCACCCCCTGAAAGGACTTATTTTTCTCCAAAGACTATAGAGTGCATCAGAATGTGTAGTTCAGATGTAAATATCTATGTTGTAGCATCCTAAAATTAGATGAGATTAATCCTACTTGTGGATTTTTATCTACATTACATGACCATCCTTTGAGGTCACTAATGGGAACTATGCTGTGGCAGCTGCTGGGAAATAAACCAGTACAGCCAGATTAATGTGTCCTTTGCCCTCACACTGAGCACTATCTCCTTTCACAAGTATCTCCTTTATTGAAACAGAAATTCTCAAAGTGTAATACACTGTTCTCAATGGGAGAACAGTAGTATTTCAATTGGCCTCATAAAGAACAGATGTAATCAAGATACCATCTTTCTTGTCGTTTTTAAGACCTCTCTCCTTACTTAGATAACCACATTTAATTTGAAATGACTATGTGAGAAAGGCTCATTTGATTTTTGAATCTGTATTAGTATTTGACTTAAATACACATTTTAGTACAATCATTACTGGTATATCACCTCAAAAGGGTTACTGTTAAAAATGCAAGCAGGTAATTTGGAACTTTGTATTTAATATGTAGTAATTGGCACTCTTGCTACTTCCCAAAAGTTACAGCTTCAACCTAAACCCAGAAGAGAGTAATAAAGAAAAAGTTCGTTTTAAATTGATTCTATCTGAGAGTAACATTGGAGTACCTTTCTTTTCCTGGTGATGTGGCCTGATTTACGTGGTCTTTTAACATAAAAAAAAAAGACTGTTGTTGAGAAATATGGCAGTTAAACAAACTGTTAATTTTCTGTTATGCTTTAAGGTAGCTGCATCCCCTTCTGACATTTCTATTAGAAGCTCTAATTAAAGGCAAATTCCTGTGTATCCTACTGAGATTTCTACAGGGCTGAGAAATAAGGAGTTCATTGTGATGTTTGTTTGAAGATTGAAAAAAACCCCAAAAGTTTACAGGTGCAGTTTAACAAGCTACAATAGAAGGTGCGTGAATTTTAAATAAAACAGAATATTCTCCTGTGTATCGGCAGAGGCTTAGCATTAGGGCTATCCATACCCAGTCAACAAAGGATGAAGACCTTGCTAAGAATACCCAACGTGATATGTGGTGTTTGCATTCTTAAAAAGACTAGAGGGGAAGGTGGCAAAGGAGAGCTGTAGATTGGTTGAAAGGATGAAATAAATCTGAGTTTTTCTTACTTCACAAATACTTCGGAGAAAGAATGAGATTTGCCCTTATTCCATCACAAAGTTTCTGTTCAGCCTCTATTCTATGCCTATCCCTTGCATAAATATTTTCAGTGAATAAACAACTTACACAGTAAGCTACCGCTGAAGGGTCAAGAGTGCAGAGCAGCTACATTTTTTTCTGACCAACAACAAATAGTTTAGAGCTCAGTTATGAGTAATGAACTTCCACTTTAGATGAGGTGTTCTATTTTTGTCCTTAATTAGAGAACGGTAAAGATTGTGCCTTACTGCTTTGCGGGTTTCATGGGTTTGCATAATAAAAGACAATATTACAATAAAACATAAAAATAAACAACATTCAAAACACAGCATATACTGAAACGTAACATACTGCTTCTGACTGCAATATGAATACTTTTCTACCATTACTAATATTTTAAATTTATCTGAATATTAGGTTAAAAAAGTTTTGGTTTGGAAAACTAAGTATCAGCCACCTGAATCTAATAAATCATATTTTATTTACAATTCTTTTCAAATCCTTCCTACAAGATTTTACTGGTGTTGGATGGTTCATCGTTTTCACATCTCATGTTAACCCTTTATGACTTGCTTCAAAACTTACAGATGTTTTCTCCATCAACTCAAATCTTCACACACCAAATTTATAGCCTGTTACTCAACATTTGAGAGGTTGAGAGGAGGCAAACCCAGCAAAATTCAAAATAAAACTTCCCAACAGGAGAAGGGACTGTCTCCTAAATAAAAGTACTTCAAATCTTGTTCCTCTTATAGTAAATTATGCCCCATCCAGAAAAAGATGTATTTTACTGGACACATTTTCATTTCTAGTAGAGAGATGTCATTGAACAATGGCAACAACCTCCTCTATCAACTTAGTTAATTTAGTGGAAATTAGATGTATATTTATAACAATGGTAAAGGTATTTTTGGAAGATAAGTGGACATTACTGGTGGACATGAAAGAAGAAATTAAGCACTCTGGAGGTCATCAACCCACATTTAAATGCTAGCAGAACATTCACTTAGCATAAGTAGATTTGGACCAAATGACTATGCAGAGATTCTGTGTGATGGGTTTACTTATTTTTCACCATAGAATATCACGAGTTGGAAGGGACCCATAAGGATCATCGAGTCCAACTCCTTGCTCCTCACAGGACTAGCTAAAATTAACCCATATGACTAAGAGTGTCGTCCATACACTCCTTGAACTCTGACTGACTTGGTGCTGTGACCACTTCCCTGGAGAGCCTGTTCCAGTAACCAACCACCCTCTCAGTGAAGAGCCTTCTCCTAATGTCCAGTCTGAACTTCCTCTGATACAGCTTCTTACCATTTCCTCGTGACCTATCGCTGGTCACCAGAGAGAGGAGATCAGCACCTCCCCCTCTGTTGCCTCTCTTGAGGAAGCATAGACTGTGATGAGGCCACACCTCGGCCTTCTCTTCTCTAAGCTGAACAAACTAACTGACCTCAGCTGCTCCTCATAAGTCTTGCCCTTGAGGCCTTTCACCATCTTGGTCGCCTTCCTCTGGACACACTCTAATAGTCTGATGTCCTTATATTGAGGCACCCAAAACTGCACACCGTACTCGAAGGGCCATTTTTCTACCTATCATATGGCTGTGTAAAATTCTGAAAGATCAGTTTTCTTTTCAATAGCTTTTTATCTCCACCATGGAATTAACACGTGAGTTTAGGTCAATGCAAATACTCACATCAGGCACTCGGTGTCCACAGAGAGAAACATTAAGCTGATGAATCTCAGATGTGATACCTCTGACCCTGTAAGCAGAAGTCTCTGAAGCTCTTGGCTACTTTACAGTGACACGAACCATGAAACTTCCATAGAAGTACATGTAGAGAGCAAGGAGACACAGAGGAATGCCAAGAGAAGGATATAATGAGAGGGCTTTATTTAATTGTTCTCAGTCACAGTGAAGAGCCAGGATCACTAGTTACAGGTGAAAAAGAAAAAGAATAAGAAAATTTTTTTGGATGCTATAGGTATAGTTAGCACAATCAACAACTTAATGTTTCTTTTGTAAGCCCAATCAGATTCTCTGACTTTCAGTTCGCATCAGATGACAGATATACACAATTCTTCACCTGGTATGTTGTAAGAACTACACAATACTTGAGGTATACTTTAAGAGTAATAAACAATGCTTCCTATTTTGCAACTTTCATTGTTAATCTCAAAGTTTTATGAAAGGCATGGAAGGTAAAGCCTCTGGTCTCCAGAGCATTAGTGTGATGATGGTGACACCAGGCTGCCATGAACACAACAATCATGTATTATTGGTTACTTGGAAGATAAAGATTAAATAACATAAGCACAGACACCTTGTTTAGATGTATGCTTAAACAGGGACTTACAAAAACCCAAAGCTTTCAGAAACTGTTTTATACAATGTTTCTGTGGAATAAAATCAAGTGAAAATTTCCTATCAACAATTAAATATTAGAAAAAAATAGGATGGCAGAGCATAATTTCTTAATTTTCTTTTTTCTAGCTAACCATACAGTAGAGAATTTAGGCATGGGAAAAACAAAACAACACTCTTCCCCATGTTCCTTCTGTCCCTGTATCAGTACTTGTGTTCTCATGTACATCTTCAAATTCACATTTCAATGAATCTAGTGAAATTTGTGGGTCAGTTCCTCTGCGAGAACAAAACAGCAGAGCTGCACTTAAAGGGCTTAGAGACAGACTACTAGCATTGTGTGAGAAGTTGGGAGTAGGTAAGAATTAATAAAAGAAGAATATTTGGCAAAATCTGCATATGGTGCGAGAAGCTAGTAAATCTTTTTGACCAGACATTTAGGTTACTCTATTTATCTATAAGCAGAAGAAATAGGTAAAGTTTTTTATGAGATCTGCAAAGGCTGTTCTGATCCAGGGTCATTCAGGACTTCTCCTGATTTCCAGGGAGTTTTATGAGGCGATCTGGCAATCTGCATCAAACAGCTGTTCAGGCAGCTTCAATGCAGAATAAGCAGATCCTATCCAGAACACAAGAGTAGTTTTTTGGCTCATGGCTCGACAAGCAAGGATTTCCATACGAAGGAATAAACAAATATTTTCACAAAGCCTCAAATCTTTAATCAGAGAGGAAAGAGAATACCTCTGTTTCAGAACTGGGGAAACTAAAAAAAAAAAACAAACTCTGAAAGAGAAGACTGGCATTGTGATGAAATCAGACCATCATCAAACTTCTCATCTCCCTCATGATCTCATTCAGTATGGAGAAAGTATAAACTAAAACTGCGTAAACAGTGTGTTTCCAATGACTTGTAAATGAAAGCAACCTGTAACATGGTGAGGTACCATAAAGGGTGACAATTACATGTTTTTGGGAATCCTAATTAGTCTGAATTTGAATGTATACTTTACTCCATTTATAAAGATACTCCAGATATAATAGGATCTGTACATGACATATGCCTGACTGACCTCTTTTCAGTTCTTTGGACTCAGCCTTTGGGCAAGATACCAGTAGAGGTACCTTCCACAACAGCAGGCAATGTACTTTAGTTAACAGCCAGTAGGAATAACTGTTCTTGTTCTCACAGTTTCAGGCTCCAGTCTCTGACTTAAATATTAAGAAAGGTACCAAATGACTGTCATGGATTTGGTGAGGTATCCTAAAAATTCAACTGTAAAGCAATTGTGGAACTTGGGTACTGAATAGCCTGGCCAACGTCACAATTTGAAACAGGCTTTGTGATATGATTCAAATCGGTCCATAATGAAAGAAGTGGCGTTGGAGCTGAAATGTTGTTAAGTGTAGAACAAAGTGCCTTTTCAAGTGTGTTTTCTGGCCCTCATCTTTACAAGAGTCTGAAAGACTTGGCCTCTGCCTAACCTGGGCTCCTATACCTGGCCAATATTGTTTCATTATATGACCAGATAAATGAGTGGTTCTGGAATAAATAGAAGTACTGTCGAAAATGTTAGAGTTCTGTAATGTGTTACAAAAAAATGCCTGCTGTAGACTGAAAGTGAATGTCTTTGAAATTAGTTATTTTTAAAAGGAACAATTGTGGTATGTCTTTTTTAAAACAAATATGTACCATGGTCATGCTGGGGCTAACATAACGATCTTGCTTGGGAAGGCCTTTATTTCAGCATGGGTAAATGTTGTGGTTTAACTATACCAGCTACTAGAAGAAAAAAAAAAAAAAATTAACTCTATCCCAGCCAAAACCAGGACAGTAAACTACAGTGAAATTACTTGGAATTACTGAAAAAATAGAAGACTTAAAAGTCAAAGGTGAGGAAGACAGTATCCCAAACATAAGACAAGAGAAAAGGACTAAAACAGCTGTCATGAGTTTTCAGTATATGAAGGATAAAATAAAGAAACAATTATTGAGAAATATGTGAAGAAACAAAATATTAAAATGGAGCATGCTTTGTGCATGTACATGTGAACACATGGATAAAAACACATATGGAACACATACAAACGTTTCCCTTCTCAAGTTACCAGTGTGACACAGAAGAGTAATGAAATGGCTGTAGAACAGCTGAGTAAATCCTTCATTCATACAGCCTGGAGCTGGGGCTCAGAACTTAAATGTATTAAGCTGCACTTTGAAAATCAGTTTCATAAATTGAGGCTATACTCCATCACTGCCATGAAAATATGTAATGTCTCCTCTCCTCCACAACTTGAGGCTTGTCTCAGCTTTGTTTCACCCTTTCCATGTGCCAGCACGAGCTTGTTCCAGGCTGAATAGGCAGTCAATGGCTCAATGTCCAAATAAAGATCAGTAACAAGTGGTGTCCCTCAGGGGTCTGCATCAGGATTGATACCATTCAATATCTTTATTAATGACATAGACAGTGGAATTGAGTGCAGCCTCAGCAAGTTTGCAGATGACACCATGGTGCAGTTGATATACTTGAGGGAAGGGATGCCATCCAGAGGGACCTGGACAAGCTGGAGAAATGAACCTGTGTGAACCTCATGAGGTTCAACAAGGACAAGTGCAAGGTTCTGCACCCAGGTCGGGGCAACCTCTGGAATCAGTACAGGCTCGGGGATGAAGGGATGGAGAGCAGCCCTGCCAAGAAGGACTTGGGGGTACTGATAGATGAAAAGCTGGACATGACCCGGCAATGTGTGCTTGCAGCCCAGAAAGCTAACCATATCCTGGGCTGCATCAAAAGAAGCATAGCCAGCAGGTTGAGGGAGGTGATTCTGCCCCTCCACTCTGCTCTGGTGAGACCCCACCTGGAGTACTGCATCCAGCTCTGGAGTCCTCAAGCACAGGAAAGACGTGGACCTGTTGGAGCAGGTCCAGAGGAGGGCCACAAAAATGATCAGAGGGATGGAGCACCTCTCCTGTGAAGAAACGCTGAGAGAGTTGGGGTTGTTCAGCCTGGAGAAGAGGGGGCTCCGGGAAGACCTTATAGTGGCCTTCCAGTACCTGAAGGGGGCCTACAGGAAAGCTGGAGAGGGACTTTTTACAAGGGCTTGTAGTGATAGGACTAAAGAGGGTAGAATCAGACTAGATATAAGTAAGAAATCCTTTACTGTGAGGATGGTGAGAACAGGCTGGAACACACTGCCCAGAGAAGTTGTGGATGCCCCATTCTGTAAGTGTTCAAGTCAGGCTGTATGAGGCTTTGAGCAACCTGATGTGGTGAAAGATGTCCCTGCTCTTGGCAGGGCTGTTGGACTAGATGATCTTTCAGGTCCCTTCCAAGCCCAACCATCGTATGATTCTAGGAAAATCATTCAGCCAAAAAAAAGGATAATTTTAAATTGGTTCAGTTTCATTATACAGCTTATCCTAGGGTCACAGAAAAAGGCTATGCTAACGTAAAGGAAAAGCTAACATAAGGATGGGATCAATGGATATGGGATGTGATAACACTTCCCCTGACAGCAGTGCCACTAATGTCGGCTTTAAAATTCTCATCAAATAATGACTTGAAGGACTAGAACTATTTTCTGGCAATCAAAATCAATGGAATATGAAAACTCAGCTTTTTGTTGTATATAACTGAAGAACTTTAAGAAAGACTAGTGATTCACAGATGCCCAAAGCTTTTTGGTCCTTCAATATAAAGCTTTCAAAGACGTGTGGTGGCACACAACCATCTCAAGCTACAAATGGAGAGAATAAGTTGCAGCTTAGATTCTATCAGAAATAAACTTGGACCCATGAAACTCTGGCCTGTAAGTATTCTGTCTAGTATCAGAATAACAGCATTAATAAAAAAAAATGAGAAGAATATTTTTTTCTTTTAAATAGAAAAGGAGAAAGAGACACGGAAGCTAAGAACAGTAAAAAAAATTAGGATCTTTTTAACAGAAACTTTTGTAGGAAATGTGACTGTTACTTATTGCTTAATCTCTAAATTTGAAATTCTTTCCAGCGTTGGTCGTTCATTGTGTCTTCAATCATTTTATTGAGCAAAGGCACATATGGCAAAATCATGGAAATAGATATGTATACTCTTATTCATAATATCTGATATACCTCAGTCACCTACTAATTCAGGGCATGAGACTGCTCTTCAGAAGACAATTAGAATGTTGCCACTAACTTCTATGTGAGCAGCTGCAGGACATGGGTGTGAACTTTTGTTATTTACTATGCAATTTGGATGTTAAAAACCACTATCAATAGTAAATGAATAATATAGTTTAAATAGATGGCAGGTTTTTGAGTCTGAATTCCAGAACAACTCCATCTCCAAAAGAAAAATATAGTAAATTCTCACTGATTTTACAGAATAAATATCACATATGATTTGTACTTAACTTCAGCATTCATTTTCCCTTCACCTCTTCCTCCATGTCGAGAACGTGGAATGCCTTCAAACACAAGGACTAACTGGGGGGAGGGGCGGAAATCCCTTCTATTATGAATCTCATAACCTTTGCCTGCCCTGGCCCATTCAAGAAGTGCTCTTAATCTTCTGAAACATTTAAGTAAATGTGTTTCTCTTGAAGTATCTCCCAGGCCCTGTTAGGAATTACATGAAATTCCTCTTGACAGTGACCACAGCCACATACTGGCCTCTGTTAGACCATGGATCCCACATATTTGGAAGGATGTGAGGACAAAACAGATGAAGGTGGCAAGGACCCACATACAGATGTAATTTTTTTCTCATCCAGAGAAAAAAAAATATATGATCACTGTTGGCCTCCAGAGCCTAGTCAGTCAGTCCTCACACAGCGCTCACAGACATTTTTATGTTCTGGAGGAGTGGCTAAAGAAATGTCTGCCATACTTAGTCACTGAGTTAAATTACACATTTTTCGTATTCCAGGTGAAAAAAGTAACTCAGTAGCTTCTAAATTAAATGGAAATGAAGTTAAGTTACAGTAAAAGCACCATTTGGTACACAGATTCATACTTAATGTAGTGTATGTGCATTCACATAACTGTGAACTTAATTAGGAATTCAGACCTGAGGGATCAGTTGCTTTAAAAGAAAAAAAAAAAAGATTCTGAAATACATCAGTTAGTGAATATGCCTTCTACAAGAATACACCAAAACAGAACAGTAATATCTACAGAGAGAAGAGATAAATGTATCATCATACAGTATATAAAATGGGTGTGTAGTTTGCTATGGTGTATTAGGATATCCCAAACCCAAATCCTAGACATTCCATTTGTGGGAAGGAGATGATATTACTACAATTATTCCTCACTCAATTTCAGTACTTTACAACTTTATAATATTGCAATGCTTCAAAATTTAGTAATCTTTTTTTTTTTTTTTGGCCTAGAATTTAGGAATAAGCACGACTGAAGCAGAACACACATCATGTTTGTCATTTAGGATTTAGATGTATGACTAACATATTAGACTAACAGGCACTTAGGTGGTTTTGGTCCTCAGTACATTCCCGTGCTTGAAATAAAACACATGTATTATTTTTTAAAAAAAAATTAGAGCCACAATTATGTCATGGACAATTAAAGTCAATACTGCTTACAAACCAAAAAGCAGACTCAGTATTCCTTCTTACAGACTTTAAATTACATTTTTTATGTCTGATTAATGAGAAACCTTTCAGAATTGCAACACAGTATATCTACTTTTTTTTTTCCTCAAGCATGACAGAGGGTCAGGCACAGGCAGCTCTAACATACAGCAAGAGCATATGAATAATCAGATAACTGAGGCAGTATGGAGAGCAGTTCTCCACCCTTTCATCCCTGTAGACAGTATTTGTCCCTTTGATCCCTGAGCAGATCAAACAAAATCCACTAATCAATTATTTCTTTTTTTGTCTTTCAGATGCTGCCACAGGCCTTCAAATACTGATGGCTAAGTACTTCACGAATATTTTATTTGTTTACTTTTATAAAACAAATGTTTACCACAAAGGAATATTTTTTCCATCTTATTATTTCTCCCACCATCCACAACCACAAATGAAAACATTCACTTTAAAATAGTTGTGAAAGCTTTTTAGTATTAATTATCTTGAATATAAATTTTGGAAACATGTTGGAAACTTAACTTATAAAGAGAATGTGGATTTCTTACACTGACATTTTTCAAACTGCTGAACTTTGGACTGGACAGCATCTTCAATCACTAGCAAAACTCTAGAGAGTTAGGCTTGAATGGACTATTTGAGGGGTGCCAGAGGAGAAAACATAGGTCTAATAAGAGTGTGAGGAATACCTACTTGCCTCCATGAGAATGATAATAAAGATTAGTGGCTTCGGCTGCCCACTTTTCTGTGACATTGAAAGGGTCTGAGGGACTGACAACCCGGGTGGTCAGTCCATCACACGGATACCACTTATTTTGTGGTTTCTGGCACATGCTATGTACCCATCTTGATGTATTAGTCCTCTTCAGATGCTAACACTGTAGTACAACTCCTCAGGCTGATCTAAACTACTTTATTAAAACTCAGGTGTGTCTATTATAATTCTTACTTATGCACATTTGTTTGTTCATGTAGGGTTTTATTGGTGCTGCAGCTATATCCACAAAGTTTCATCTTTAGCTACTAAATCAGAAAATGCTGACCTGAAAGGTTCAGTCCTGACAAGTCTCATATGATGTTTAGTACCACCAGTGCATCTGTAGCATGCTGACAAGCTTTATTACTCATTAAAAATAATAAACACTCAAAACTTGACATATCAGCTAGTTTTGCTCTGTTGGAACCTTGTGAGAATAGCGACAGAATTTCTTTAGACTTTGAGTAGCAGAGATCAGAAAGAAAGAAGAAAACTAGATTAAGAAGGAAGAGCAGCTGAGTTATTGCCATGTTGTCTTCAAAATGAGAAAGGATATACGTTAAGGATGGAAGAAGAAGTCTGGGCAAAGGGAGGAACACCAAAGTGAAACTACAGTAATGGACCTTGAATGATAATAACCTGATAGCAAAAACGGTTAATCACCAAGTGAATGTTGAGAGCAGTTTGGAAGCTGTTGTAGGTGGGTGTCACAGAAACACCAACTAAGGGGAAAAGAAAAAAATACAAAACAAACTGAATAAAGCACAAGCAACATATGAGGGGAATTATTTCAAAACAGTAGAAGGAGAATGAAAAGAGATGGTATGCATTGCAAAAACAAGATTAAAAAAAGTAGAAACACTCTATTTGTAACAAAAATGCTTTTATCCCACAAGAATGATATTGCTTAACAGATCTTTGGAAAATTTTAATTGCGCTTCTGATTTCTAGATTTGGTTGAAACACTGTTAGAGTATAAGGTGAGTAGATTATTCAGCAAATGAAGTTTACCCTAATAAATCCTTCTGGCTCTCTCTCAGGTATTTTCCACAGACATCTTTCTTAAAATTCTTCAGACATGGATATGATACAAGAGAATAACAAAAACAATTATTCATTGTGAATAGGGCATCTCTAAACTTTTCAAAGCAGTAGCACAGAAGACAGCCTGCAGGTATTATTACTTAACTCTTAGATTTTGTAATTATCAAAGGAAGAATGGAAATTAAGCACGACAGTGGAATTCATTGAACTGTAAAATTATTTAGGTTAGGAAGGCCCTATGGAGGCCATCTAGTCTAATCACCAGCTCAAGGGAGGGTTAAGTTTAAAGCTAAATCAGATTTCTCAGGACTCATCCAGTCAGCTTTTGAAAATCTTCAAGGATACAGAGTCCAAAACCTCTCTTCTGTCACTTTCAAATAAATATATGAATATAAACACCTTCTATAACCACCTTCAATATCTTTAGACATCAAAATATTAGTTTTCTAATTCAGTTGTCTAGATTCACACAGTGGATGATTTATCCCTAAAGTAGCTGTCTAATACAGTTGGAAGTATTTCCTGTCTGTAGGTGCCTATTTCCCCTCCCTCAGCTGTAAAAGTAGCCCAGAAGAATAGTTTATGTGAGACAAGTAACCTTTAGACAACTAAAGTTATGTAAGATGACCCTAATTATGATGTTCAGGCTTGAGCTCATTACCACTTCCTCTTATATGGGGTCCTTTCCACTATTCTATACCACCCAAGGAAACCTACCATCGATTCAATATGGGATTTCTCTTGGGAAGAATCTTGTGTTGCCCAAGATTTTGGAAAACCTTCCATATATTATCATGCAAATGGTGATCAGTAATCCTATGCTTAAATAGTGACTGATAACAGTATGCTGCATTGTTCTGTATGGAAACCTGCAAGTGAGTATGTTTTGCTTTTCTTGATACATTAGCATAATCCATAGGTTATGTTGTTCCTGGATGTATTAGGAATTAATAATATTTTCTATCCCTCTTTCCATATTGAATGGACTTTTTTATTCCTCTATATGTATCTCTTTACTCCTGTGGCAGCAATTCTATACTGCAGATCCCTTTGTTAATAAAAACACAGAGTAAAGTGAGAGTGAATACACCAAAAGCCCTGCTTTTCAGGCCCAGAGATAAGAGCATTGTGACTGGCTTTTTTCCTAAATGGACATCTGAATTTCTGTGTATTAAAGGTCTGAATGTTGATAAACTTGGCTTGTTGGCAGTCCCTCTTTAGATTCTGAATTAGTACTTTTGTTGCACTTTCTAAAGCACTTTCATAGCACTTTGTGAAAAATGACAGTGACACGTGTTGAAGTTCCAGTGGTGCTGTGATCTGAACAACATTGCCTAAGATTAGAAACATGCACGTGTCTTCAACAAAAATGAAAAAGGACGACTGAGTTGACCACTGTCAAACATGGTGCAGCCACATAGTAATAAAGTTGCATGTAGCCCACTCCTCCCTCATTCCTGGAAGAAAAGGTAAAATCATGAGCCGGAGGAGAAGGAAGAGATTTGCAGTGATCAGTAATGACTTCACAGGAGAGGTTCCAGCAATGCTTATCCCATCATCAGGCAGAGCCAAGAAAATTTAATTTCTGCACTGTGCTCTCCTACTGGTTTATGATCCAGGAACTAAGACTAAAATAAATAACTGGGAGTCATGGCTCCATGAGAATAAGGCGGCACCTAGAAGAAAGTTATGGGAAATTGGGAAGTGATTTGATGACGTCTTTTCTAATGAGGAAGAAAAGATTGTATAAATTAGACAGAATTGTATCACAGGGAGATCAAAGGAATTTAAGAATTTAAGAAAACTCAACTGAGACACAGCATTGCCCTGGCACTATGCTACAACTTTATAATTCCATATGAATAAAGAGAGAGGCAGCAATACAGGCCATGGACATAAACTGTCTATCTGACTATCACAAAAATTGATGGCATTAGGAAAAGAGACCAAATAATCCTTTGATGAAGACCTACTGGGTCCACTTGGATCAGCAGTTTCCAGGTTGCAAGACCTGTAGATACATTTGGATTAAGCTCTCCAAAATGTCTGCAGGTTCCAGTAGACACTTAGCACTCTAATAAAGTTTTTTGCTTATCAGAACACATTTTGATATCATGGTGTCATCACACAACTCCCAGAGCCAGAAACCATTTTGAGATATCCATGTCCTATGAAGGTGTAGGTTAATTGGTTAGAGTCAGAGTTGAGAAGGTGAACCGGTTTGATTGGGTGAAGGAAGAAGTAAATTGTCTTGATGGAACATGGGAAAGAAGGCATATTGTTTGTAGTAGGAAGGCAGAAAGAGATTTTCAACGGCAAGAAAAAAACAGACTATAGAATTTCCACACATTTCAATGAAGGAAGCCCTTAAACTCATCTATTAATGTTTGTCCGTTAAACTGCCCCATATCTATTGCATACTTTGCATTTTCCAGACAGATGGATTGAATCTGTGATCTAAAAGACAAATGAGAGTGAGAATAAAAAAAAAGAGATACAAGACTCTAGTGAAAGATTTGGGTGATTATCAGCTCTTATTTTAGTATTTAATCATATTTCCTTCTTTGTTTTGTAGTTTCAGCTATGATCCCTATGGGACAAGAAGCACCTTTAGCTGTATGTTTGTAGCAGGATTTTGTCTCCAAACATATTTGAAACTACTGCACATTCTCACCATTGCTGCTCCTCTGTCTAAAACAAAATTCAATTTCTGCTGTAAATATATGTGATAATTATGAGAGTTCTTAGTTAATAGCTCTGTCTTTAATAAACACTTCTTATAAAATAATTCCATCATATCAGCTACCTTAATGATTAATAAACATCACTATGCTTGGAAGCATTTGCTGTTTTCCATATTGTTTATATATATTCTCAATCACTTTCTATGAATTAGAGGAAAGTGAGTCTTTTCTTCTTATTCCCTTGCTTTTCTCCCTGCAGTTATTTAGAAGTCCAGTTCATATATTGTGTCCTACTTTGATAAGAAAGAAATACTATTGATATTTTTTATTTCAGTTTGATAAAAAGCATGTTTGTTTTCGTTCATAGATTTAAAGCCCCAAAATGGACCAATACCGTAAATAAAACATGCAATCTCATTTTAAAAATTTATTACAAGGAATTTTGTTTATGATTTCATGTTCTCCAGTAATAATTAATTGGAGGTCTTCACCGGTCCCCACAGACTAACTATCATTCAAAATGCACTAAAGGATGATCAACACACAGCAGCACATCTTCAGCAGTGAAAGTAACCATATGTGTTTTTGCTACCAGTTTAACATAAATTTAAAAACAAGTCATTTTACAGTGTGTGTGTTTTGCAAACACTGCCAGGAAAATAGCTAATTTACCAGTTTCTAAGAGTTTGAAGATTTTTTACTTAAGTTACAATCATTACTAAATACTTGAATGAAAATACTTTGCATTTGTACAGTGACTTCCATTGGAGCCTCTGGAAGAGCTTTAAAACTGTTAATTGATTAATTAGCAATAATTATTTTCAAGAACATATTGAAAAGAATTCCATTTGTTATTCTGTGTGACTTTGACTATATTTGAAGCAACAATACAATACAAGCAAAACTAGCAGCACAGCAGTTTTACCTCCACTGGACAAAGGAGAAATTCATCCAGCAAATACATGGCCACCATATATTTTCACGCCTCACATGAAATCTCAAATTCTTAGGGCAAGGATGGACTTGGTAGCACATCCTAATCAAATACAAATAGTCCTCTAGTACAGGGAGACTGTGTTACCCTCTCTTACAGCAGTAATGTTCCTGCACGAAGAAGATTATGGAAGTTAGGAAGCATAATATACACTGAGGACTATTCTGTACTCACAAATCAGACCTCACTTTGACTATCACAGAAAAATAAAACACAAAAGCTATCTTAGTATCGTGAGCCTCTCTTTTCTGAAGTGAATTATTAATTGAAACAGCAATCCTTTCATGAAACTGTATTTTTAGCCTTTCATTCCACTGCTTATCTCCTATTTATGCAAATTCTTCAACTTTCCTGAACCAGTCATATAATTCTGTACACAATTTGTACATATCAAATGACCTCTTTACTGTCTGGTCTAAAACTTACTTTGTGAATTTTAATTTCTCCTGCTATAGAAGTTTCCATGTTATTCTCTTTCATCGTCTTTTTGAATTTTTCCCCACTTAGCTCCTTATGTTGAAGTGAGTGAACCAGTCACAGCATGCCTGGTGAGCATGTACCACCAAGGATATTTTGGAATGATGAAATGCTGAGTACTATTCTCTCTTCTTCACTGATAAAGCTGAACTTATGTTTGCATTTTGAAATGTTCAATCTCTTAGGTGGGCTGGTGCCTTTAACAAAATAAAATAAAATTCTTCCTAATCACTTCTATCTCCACTAATTTCACAGATGTTCATTTTAACTGGAGAATCAGAGAACAGCTGAGGTTGGAAGGCACCTCTAAACCATCCTGCTCAGAGCAGAGTCAACTATAGCAGGGCCATGTCCAATCAGGTTTTGAACATCTCCAAGGACAGAGACTCCACAACCTTTCTGGGCAACCTGTGCAAGTGCTTGACCACCCTCACAGTTTAAAAAACAAAAAACAAACAAAAAAAACCCCAACAACCCCAAACAAAGCAACAAATAAAAAAAAAGTCTTATGTTTAAATTGAATTTCCTGTATTTCAGGAAAGAGGAACAAAGGAAAACAGATCACATTTCTTGATCACACTTCTCCTTTACCTCTGATGAGGAACAGTTGCTGTGCACTAACCCCTAATGCTATGCCAATTTCACTATAAAGTAAGAAGAATAAATGGCAATTGCTGAAACACTAGCATCATTCTCTGCCCAGAGTCACTGAGATGTATTCATGACCTAAGGCACTATAAAGAGAGCATATGATTACATCAAACAAAGTCATCTGAGTGTGAAGTATTTGTACTTTTGTAGTACATACTGTCTATTTCACTAAAGGGTCAGGAGAGTTCTTGCAAAGATTAAATGATGTTGTCTTAAGATCAGCATTTCACTTCTGTAACCAGTTTGTATGACTGACTAAAGCAAAGGTTCAGGACTTCACTAGGAAAAGAGTGTGACCCACTGACAATAAAGAAAATGAAGTAAAAAGTAACAAGTCTAAAAAGCTCTTAATCTTTGCAATATCCTTAATTAGATCACTGAAGGCAGCGCTGTATATGATAGAGCTTTTAATGACTGGCTTGTGAAGCAAACTCCTACAATTTATTCAGGTTAACCACAGTTTTAAACACATGGTATTTACTTAACAAAGATTAACGGTATTATTGCAGAAGTGCCAACATTAGGAAAACGCGTGTTTTCCTAATGAAATAGTCTGTGATTCTATTCCTACTTTGCTGCTGCTTATTAAGGACTGTTTTTAACAAACAATTGAAAGAAGCTTCCATTATTGGTTGGCTTAATCCTGCAAGGTTCATAACCCTAAAGGTTTTTAGGGGTGGGAGTTGTTCATCGATTCTAATGAGATATGTGCTTCGTTCAGTACTAGGGAATTTAGTCCAACTGCAGAAATGTAAATTTCTTTGCAGTGTCTCGAATGAGCATCTGCCTTGACCTCCTCCCAGGAAGCGATGTTCCGTTCATTCCTTACCCTTTACGCTAATACACTTTAAAAGGTAAGCTTTTAGTTGCTAGTACTGATTAAGAAAATAGCCTCTGGTATTCAGAATTATCCCACTAGGAACAAGATGAAGTACAATGTATTTGTTTGTATATCCAATGGCCATTAGATGACAATGTCTTTCATGAAGATCTTGTGCAGTATGAGTTTGAACTGTGAGTTTATGAGTGAAAAACTGCCATCTTTACGTGCCAGGCCTATCATTTTTAAATTTATTAATCCCTGTTAGTATCAAACTTTCCTTACCATGCTTCTAAACCAAGCTTCTCATTAAACAGAAGCAGAAAACTGAGTCATTGACAAATCTATAATTTATTTTACTAAAATTAAATATTTGATATGTTATGTAACATACTAGCTAATTTAGTGATTATCTTACAAGATATACAACAGTTGATTTTTACCACACATAGGCATTCAGAAATTAAACCAAATCCTGTAAAACTTAAGGACAGTTTGCATGGCATATATCAACTCTGCACAGCAACAGATTTTGCTCATTAATGGCTAATTACACTCCATTTTAAGAACTTGCATAATTTAATTATTTAAGAATCTTGCAATACATTCACTACAAAGCAGCGATATTCGTAATTCCAATTTTGCATTATCTTTGAAGTGTATGCAGTTAAAAAAAAGATATTACAGTGAAATAAATGAAAATATGTTGTTAAGAAGTCTCTACTCACCCTAATCTTGCCTCTAACCCTCCCTTCCCCCAATCCAAAAAACATTTTCCGTCATTAATTTTATTTAGCCTCTCTGCTGCCTGCAGACAAGCAGTGAATGTCCAACAAGAAGCTATGGAATTATAGACATACCTCATGTAGTCTGTCTATTCACAGGGAATTAACAGAATATCTCTATAAGGTGCACCTTAAAAATACACGCAAGACAGCATGAAAAATTTAATACTCTCACTTTAATTTTGCTGTGCAAGTGTAGGCAAAACCACTTTTATTAGTTACATTTGCCTTTTAAAATTTTCTGATCTTTGTCTTTTAAGTTTGGAATGGACTTTCAGAAACTTTCTATTTCTTATTTTTAAGTATCTTACCTGATAAATGATGTAATATTCAAGTATCTAGCAAGCTGGCTGAAGACCTCTATAGGCTATTTTGGGGTCAGAAAGATGCCATATTATTCTGGAACATCAGAAGTGCAAAATGCACTGTCCTGGAGACTGACAATGCGGCTAGCATTTTATACAATATTAATGTAAAAGAACAGACAAACTGGCAGCCATTCACTTACATTTCAAAATGCTAACCACATAATTGTACTTTTGTATATGACAGGAGGGATTCCTAAGGGCATCTTTCCATTTAAGAGTATTGCAATGGATTTAGATGCTTCTGTTCACTCCCTAATGGAAGTCATGCAGGTCACAAAACCATAAAATACAATTTGGTATTTTAAGTTCAGAGATAGTTCCACACACTACAAAGGAGGTTAGCTACACAACTTTTTCAATCCAATAGAAATTTTCACCAACTATGCAACAGAGATCTACATACTGCTAACCTAAGAATCCATTTATATGATCTTTTTTAGTCAGAGATGTATTTGGCTGGGATCTTCAAAAAGTCCTGTCCGGCAACTACCAAATATTAAACATGAAAAATGTTGCCCACATTCCTAACAGTTTTTCACCTGTCTTGCCAGAATATTTTCGTGTGCTAGAAAAGGGGGACATGTCTGCAGACACAAGGGCAAAAGACAGTTTGAATTTTGTACTCTCTAATCTTTCCCACAGCATAACTGCTACTGACACATAGGATCATTTGATCACTCACACCTTTGGCCAAATATGCCAGTAGTGGCATACTGAGGATTTATATGGCTTATTTTAAGTTTCATTGGTCACAACAGCTGCTATAAAGACAACAGAAATGCTATTTCCTTCTGAAGGGCAACCAGCATGCTGTAGCAATCTTTATCCTCTTACCATATAGGCTTGATAAAGACATTTGCTCATTTTAAGCCCAAGTAGCTCCAACGAATGCGTGGTGTCTTGCTGAAGTTGCAGCCAGAACTTGTTGCCATTTAAATATCAAAACAAAATAGGCATATACAGAATGGGAGATAGGGATGAATAGTTTTCAGTGATTTCCCAGTGATGTTGGCCATAAATGTATCCAGAAATCAAATGCAGTAATGAAAACAGACCTTTGTAAAAAAGACCTGTTAGTCCTGCTTTTCCACATGTGCCTCTTGCTTCTTATTCCCATGTTGCAACAAAATACTAGCTGTCTCTTGAGTCCTTACTTAATAAGTCTTCTCTGTTGTTAAACAACCCTACTCTAAAATGATGTCTATTACAGGTAACTTTAAATACTGTCTTTTTAAGTTGTAAGTATATAATTAAATACCTTTTTTTAAAAAAAAATACATACTGCACTGTGCAGATACATTCAGCTTTTCTGTCAATTCCTTACTATCAAATCCTTTTACAGTTCTTTGTTGTTAAACCAAATATAGTGTTACATTGTCTGTCCTTACACATATTACTGCTGGATAAAGCCCTTAGTTCCCTAGACTAAATCTGTGCTGTTCTCTGCCCTGGTTTCTCAATGCTATCTCATTGCAACAGCTCACTTTGAAAGCATGCTATTCCCACACCCACCAACACAGCTCTTGGGATAAGAACTGCACCATTGATACAGTGTGTATTCTTTTCCATAAGTTCCCACCAGCATGTTGCTAACAATTTCCTGGGCCTTATCAAAAAAAAAAAAAAAAAAAAAAAAGAAAAAAAGGGGAAAAAAGCCTTTGAAAAGTGGAAACAAAGAATCAGACTCCATTGTTGTTCTACTTTCACTGCCATAATCTGTGTTTTCCATCATCCTACATGTAGAGACTACAAACATCACCTAATACAGATACTCCAATCAACAATTTACTGTGGACAGTTACTGTTCAGTATCTGTAATCTTTCATCCCAGTATTTGTGTTTTTCAAATCATCCTTTTCATTTCCTTTCAGCAACCTGAACTGAGTTGAACCCCATCCCCCTGCCTCCCCCCAAAACCCCTTTCTCTTTGCCTGTCAGCAGGAGTAACAACTGAGTCAGTTTCAGACTTTGGACTTGATTCATGCAAGCTAAACATACAGATCACATGAGTTTGCTACGGAAATTACTCAGAAACAAAGTGTGGAGCATGCCACTTTGATTAAGTGTACAACTGAGATCCCTTACTTCTCAGCATGAAGCTTTTCCCCTGAGAAAAACTAAGGGCTTTGCAATCACACAAGAAAAATACTGGTAAATGGGCAGGGAGGAAGGGAGAGGGGGGGAAAGGACGATCTTGGCTCTATTGCAGAAAATTATTTAAAAAAAAAAAAGAGGTCTTTCTTTTCTTTTCCCTTCCCCCCCCAAAAAAAAGATCCCTATTAAAAGTAAGCTCACCCCAGGGGATATTTTGTGGTTCAGCCATCCTTCACAAGCCCTAATTTCATTATTCAATACATTGGACACACTCGCAACTGAAGTGATATAAAGCAGTAAAAACATGCACAGTAGTCCTTCAAAAGACACTGGCCTTTTTTACAAAGAAAGTAGTAGGTAATGTGCTTAAGACCAAGGACCCTTCAGTTCTGTTCCTGAGACTGACGCTGACTTGCTGTGTAAACATGGCAAAGCAATTTAACTCCCCCTCATGCCTACATTTACTCACCTACAAAGCTGTCTAATTACACATAACAGCAACTTATTTATACATTTCTTATGAGGGTTATCTAATATTTGAGGGCTGCTGTGAGACAAAGCCACTGCGATAATGCACTTATCCTGTTGTATGCTCTAAACAGTCTGAAGGGGAAGATGAAATGTATAAGTTTAGATTGGGATATTCAAATGGTCAAATCTCACCATTGAAATCCTAGATCCTGTAATTGTCAAAACTTTCAATGGAACTGTATTAATATAATGAGAAAAATAAAACCTTGTGTTACTTTTATTTTAAAAATTAATACTAAAAATATTAGGAAATTCTAGATTTTTTCAAACAGCAATGGAATTTAGGAATACATAAATTCTAATACAATCTATGCACTTTTCTTTCTTTGATTGTGTGGTGAAATCTTCCTCAGGAAATAGTTTGAGACAGAAAAAATTAAAAACTACGTTTCTTTTAATGAGTTAGTTTTGTCATACTTTCTGTGTGCTTTTCTACGCAAATGTAGAGGTGTGCCCACACACCCTGAACCGCATGAATAACATCTGAACCATGGATTGTGCACAAGAGGTTTGCTTAATCTATTTGCTGTTTAGTGTCAATGCTTTTTAACAGTCGTTGAAGTTATGGAGTCAAATTTGTTCTCTTTGTTCAGAAGTATGAAACATTTGGGAAAGATGCTTAAGCTCCCACTGCCACCTCACTAACTTTGTCTTGGTTTTCCCCTCTCTTTGACACCATTCAAATTTTGAAGGGAAGCTGTATTAGATCAGGAAGTCAAATAGCACTATTGTCAAAAGGGAATGGAAGATAGGGTTAATGGGGGAAAGATAGGAAACAGAGTCTCTTTAGCCATCTCCCCATTAAACACTAAACTTTCAAGAAAGACAGGAGAGAACAGAAATGACTCAGATGTAGCTATGGACTGCTTTTGCCATACAGAATAAAAGGTGATAAAAGAAGAATATTTATATTTCTTTGGCAGAAATCTTATCAGAGAGGTGTAAAAAGTATTAAGTAGGCATATAAAACATGGCATTATTATACCAGTAATATAAGGCTAAATAAAAACATATTGTCTAGGAAGGCTTCTGCAGTAGTTTTACATCCCATTTCCAATACCAGAATCATCTAAATCAGTTAATCTAAAAACAAAAATTTAATCTCACAGTATTTTCTTGGCTAATTTTTTCCCCCTTAATTATTCTTACCAGATGAAATGCACTATTTGAAATTTTTAATCTAAATATGTGACTCATAAATTTAGTTAATCACAAGCCAAGCACTATTACATATATAATATTTCTCCATAGCCAGGCTTCTCAAATGCTGAAAGTACTAACACAAAACTGTACCTGCTAGGATATGTGATGAAAGGAAAAAATGGCATGCTTGGCAGACATAATAGGTGTGCATATATATGTGCTAAGCCACATGGTCAAGGGTGCTTGCATGCATGTGTTTGTGTGCACGTGTGTGTGTATGTGTGAGCTAGATCAAGTGACAGGAGCGGACTTGTGGTGTAAGGCTATTGGGGAGCAAACCTTCTTGCCAAGCTTTGTTCTGCATTCATCCTGCTAAGAGATACATCCCCCAGAGTAGTAGACCACCGCCACTTGCGTCTTGCTGCTGGGCCTCACATGTCATGTGCTCCTGACTAGCCCTGACACATGGATTCTGCAGATATGCAGAAATCAGCAAGTTGTTCAGGCAGTGTACGTGCAGTTGGTACCAAAGAGAGAAGTGCAAGCCAGAGGCTAACTGAGTGACTCTCACACTAAAAGGATGGGACTTGGAATGCCTGTTTGTCAGGTGAATGCTGAGCTGGTGCTCACCACTTTTGCCCAGTTCATTTGGCTTTTCTCAAGATGATGCCCACACATTTCTGTGCCTTCTTCCAGTACTTTCTGCTCTACCTGCGAAACTAATTTCAGTTTCTGTGCCTTCTCCGATGCCATACATTTAAAATCCACCTTTTCAGTATTGCTTAGTGATCCTTCCCCAGCTCAAAATGCGACATTCAGCTTGAATGCTCTTTTTGTTAAATCTGTGAATACTATTAAGTGAAGCTTCCTTTCTTCAGATACAGTTATTTTCCTTCCAACAGCACAGTAAACAATGAGGGAAAAGACCCTGTTTCTTGTAACAAAATGTTTCTACAAACTTAACCAACACAAGTTACAATTTAAAAAATGGCAAAGACTTACTACTAAACATGTATTTTTAATATTCTGGAGAACATGAAGAGAGAAAAAATGCAAGACACACTCAATTATTAAGGATGCCAACAATACAGGTGCCATACCTGACCATGGTATTATAGTTTAAAAAATAAAAACTAGACCAAAATAACTTAAGAGCATTTCAAATTAGTAAAATGAAGACTAGAAACTGGACATACAATGTAAATGTATTTAAAGGCTAAGTGAAACTGAGTGTAAAGAACTACAACTGAATGCAAAGTTAAGTTCTTGCAATAATAATAATAATAATAATAATAATAATAATAATAATAATAATAATAATGATAATAATAAAAACCAAAGTGTTCATTAAAAATACTTCAGTAAAGGTGACATATGGCAAGACTATAGCTTTACAACAGGTCCTTTGAGCCCATTAGCAAACATACGTTAGAAATTACTGCAGCACCCCTCCCAGCTTCCAATTGTTTTATGTGAAGAGAACACCCTTTGCTAGTCCCGGACCCAGTATAGCACATGCCCCTGGAATACCATGTCATCCTTTTACTCACCATACCTGTGTTTTCACAAGTAGATATATCAGCCCCAGAGAATCTACTCTCACTTCCACACAGGCAGGTATGGTTTAAGGCAAGCATAACCCAAACAATCACACAAAACCCGGTGTACAAACATTGCTAAGGTTGCCAAGGTGGGCAACTCAGAGAGCAGAAAGTAGAAATTGGGACCAGTACTGTTTAGTATCTTCATCAATGCCATAGACAGTGGGATCGAGTGCAGCCTCAGCAAGTTTGCAGATGACTCCAAGCTGAGTGGTGCAGTTGACACACCTGAGGGATGGGATGCCATTCAGAGGGACCTGGACAAGCTGGAGAAATGAACCTGTGTGAACCTCATGAGGTTCAACAAGGACAAGTGCAAGGTTCTGCACCCAGGTCGGGGCAACCCCTGGAATCAGTACAGGCTCGGGGACGAAGGGATGGAGAGCAGCCCTGCCAAGAAGGACTTGGGGGTACTGATAGATGAAAAGCTGGACATGACCCGGCAATGTGTGCTTGCAGCCCAGAAAGCTAACCATATCCTGGGCTGCATCAAAAGAAGCATAGCCAGCAGGTTGAGGGAGGTGATTCTGCCCCTCCACTCTGCTCTGGTGAGACCCCACCTGGAGTACTGCATCCAGCTCTGGAGTCCTCAAGCACAGGAAAGACGTGGACCTGTTGGAGCAGGTCCAGAGGAGGGCCACAAAAATGATCAGAGGGATGGAGCACCTCTCCTGTGAAGAAACGCTGAGAGAGTTGGGGTTGTTCAGCCTGGAGAAGAGGGGGCTCCGGGGAGACCTTATTGCAGCCTTTCAATACTTAAAGGGGGCTTCTAAGAAAGATGGAGAGGGACTTTTTAGCAGGGCCAATAGTGATAGGACCAGGGGTAGTGGTTTTAAACTGAAAGAGGGTAGATTTAGACTGGATATAAGGGAGAAATGTTTTACGATGAGGGTGGTGAAACACTGGACCAGGTTGCCCAAAGAGGTTGTAGATGCCCCATTCTTGGAAACAGTCAAGGTCAGGTTGGATGGGGCTTTGAGCAACCTGGTCTAGTAGAAGGTGTCCCTATTCATTACAGGGGGTTTGGACTAGATGACCTTTAAAGGTCCGTTCCAACCCAAACCATTCTATGATTCTATGATTCTATGAAATGTGTTGAATGAATGCAGCCTTTTCAAGAAACGCTATGTCCTCAGCTCACTGCCATCACTATTCATTTTATTGCTTTTCCTGTCCCCTTAACCAATTTCCCTCATCTTTTATTCCCCTCCCCCTCCAATTAATTCTTTTTCAGGGAATCCTTGTGTCCTGGATTATAGAGGTAGAAGTCAATTAAAAATGGGAGTGGGATTAGTTCATTTTATGAAAAGTTTATTTTTATCAGCACTAAAGCAATGGGAATGGCTAAGATGCTAAAACACTAGATTATGCTAAAGAATTACACATTAATTTACAGTCTTCTATAAATTAATGAAATGGTATGACACTAAACTTCCTGATTCAAGTTCATCTGTGGTGTAGCTCTACTTGATCCAAAATACAGTTACAAGAATGAAAATGACACTCGATGCTTGATTAATTTTAAGCACCTTGTGCTTAAAAAGCTGCATTTTTGTTTCATAAACCTATTTTGAACAGCGTACTTTAACAGACTCCAAAAAAGTAAAACATTAGCAAGGTGAAAACTATTTATGTCTAACAGCAATAGCTAAGCAGGACATCAACTTCTGTACACAGGAGGAATTTAAAAATTAAAATACGTTGGTATTTGTTACTGTCATAAATGCTGTTGAACTACCCAGTATTTAAATTAATAATTTAAGTGTTTGCCTAATGAACTGGACTTGATTACATTAAGGCATTCTCAATTAATTCTGACAGATCATCTTCTGTATTAGAATACAGAACCAAAACGGTTTATGGATTCCTGGTCAAAGTGTTTACTGAGTGAATACTTCTTCAACAATTAAAAATAGCCCTGTTCTAAAGCAAAAATGCTTAAAAAGCAATGAGTGAGAAAGTTAGAAAAAAAGAAACAAAATAACAAGTAAGTGCAGAAAATTCTCCCCTTAGCCATCCTGTCAGCTGGAAATTGGCAACTACAGTAAGTAGCAACAAGAAGTGACAAGTAGTGGAAGAGACATGATACCTCTGGCAGCTATTAAAAGCATGTTAAGAGGTTAGAACCAGCTGATATATAAACCTTTATAATATCATTCAGGAAGATAACTGGAAGCTATGAAGAAAGACAAAAGAATAAGCCATAGACCTCTGTCATATTACAAGAAATCAATGCACAGTTTTGTCTCAAACCAAAAACATAGTAAGACATACTGAACCTCAGAACTCTATATAGTTTTTTAAAATTTTATTAGGCTAGGTCAACCTGTTCTTATTCTCTGCACTGGATTAGGCAGCTTGCTTCCTAGGTGCTTTAAGTATTGGACTGGACATACGAGATTTCACTTCACTTCAGAGCAGTTTACAGACCTCATTCAGGTCTTTGATTTTATAAGGAAGTAAAAAACTTTCACTAGCCAGAGTTAAATTTTCATAATATGTGTTAACAGTACCTTCCGTCCTGTTCTCTTTTACCTGTGTAACAGTTGGGCAATCTCTGTCCTTTGGACATTCAAATTATTCTTTTTTTTTTTAAAAAAAAAAACAACAGTTAAACATCAAACGTATGCTAGGACTGGATTGAGGGAGAATTACAATTGGAAAGCAAGCAGAAGAGAAACAATTACTCATCAGTCATATCAGTGTTAGGAATGAACAAGCCAGAGACATGATGGGAGCTAGGAAGGCAAATGTGAATTGTTTTGATTTTCTAGAAAATTATTTTTTAAATTATTTGCCAAATATTTTAGATTCAGGAAGGGTAGTTGGAGATATTTTATGCAAAACTAAAACAGTGCATAGAGAAAATAATCGCATTAACATAAGTCACCTTCTTCTCTTTGTCTTAACAGTATCTTTTTTCCCAAGCTTAAAATTGTAACACTGTGTGTTTTTCAGAGGGAACAGCATCCTTATACCTCTGTTTAGCATTTCACAAACTTATGCTACTGTTCACATTATGTCAATAAGGTGAGTCCTCATTAATCGTCGTGGTAGTTTGCCTCATTTGGGGGACAAAAAAAAGAACACCCCAATCTTATCCTTTGGGAACTTTTAGGAGAAAGGGAAAATTGGTGCTAATATTAAGCCACAACTGTCTTTCCACTACCAGACAAGTAGCCATGTATTCGCATACACATTTAAAAACTGAGATCGTGTAGGGAGGTGGGGAAGTATGCTGGAGAACTTTCTGTTCAAGAACATGCCACCTCCTACTCACATCCTCTACATCATTCATCATACCCAGCTCTAAGCTCATTGCCAGTTTGCAAAAATGAAGCTGTTCTCATCATTAATAATTTTCCTAGATATTTTCATCTACAGATCTCCAAGTCTGTGACATTCAGTCAGAGCACTTCTCTGTCAATACCATGCTGTTAATCTGGATAACTACTGTCCAGCATCTGCTAAACTGGTGGTGGCAACTCATCTTCTAAAGCTGATGTATTTCGCTACTGAGAGTCACACTAACAGCCATTTCATGGAGACAGTGATTAGGCCAAATTCAGCTCTGGTCTCATTTTATCTCACCAGGGAACCTGACACATGGTGTCTTATCTCTGGCAGACCAACAAAGCACAGCAGAGAGGCATTGAGAGAGATATTTGGGTACTCAAAATTCCAGAGAGAATTCTACATGTGTCAGAGCAGAAGAGCTTCAAAGCATAAAAGGTGCAAAACATTTGTGACTTGCACAAGGCCAGTTCAGAACTTTTAGCCTCTAGGCACTCCCTTACCATTTCTGGGATGTTCTCAGGCTTTAACTCTTTCTGCTTGTTTGTTTGTGCACAGGCAAATTAAGTCATACCTTGCCTTCAAGTCCAATCTGGACCAGATGTTCAGCTAATGTTCATTGACACTGCAAGCACAATTCATGTGTCTTGAAGAATTTTTATCTGCACTCTTCTGTACAAGCATAAAGATGTTGGCAGGTTAGCAACAAATAGAACAAAAATTACCATTTCCCTAGTTTAATTTATCTACATTAATCTACTAAAAACATATATAATCAATTACATTTTTTCTTGAAAGAACTAAACCACATTGTATTAGAGCGCATCACTTTTTTTCTTCCATTTTTCTTATATTTTTTACATATCTTAATTTAATACTTGATTCTTTGACTTACAGCCCAATTCAACACCAGGGTATTTTACAGGACTTCTTTTAATGACCTGAGGAGGAGTAGAATTTTTTAATACTAATTTTGGAAAATTTTACAGCGTGATCAATCCGAAAAATAAATAAATAAATAAATAAAAACCCTCAAACCCAAATCCCAACACTTAATACATAAGAAGCAGTGCTTCAGTTAGGTTTGTTTTAAAGTCAAAAGCTATTTATCAATGTCAAAATTTGTACTTAACAGTGAATGCTATATTATGCCTTTTATTTTTCCCCCAAGTTACTTAGAAAAATTTGGAGACATTTATGTCATTGTCCATGAAAGCATGAGGAACTCCTAGATGCCTAAAAATAGTAACTTCCTGAATTAAAAAATTGCTAAACAATTACAATTCTTCACAGCAAGAGTAGTCATTGAAAGGTTTATAGTGCAGAAACATTGTTGGTAAAATCATATGAATAATAATTAAGTGTACAGCACTGAAAGGTAACCTCATACTTATAGGAAAAAGAAGAAAACCAAATTTAATCAGACAACAAGAATTCAATATTTCTAAAAGCATAAGAAAAGCCATAAACAACAACACAGAACATGGAAAATCTAGATGCATTTCAAAGAGAACTTTGATATGTCTTGGGAACTACTGTTCAGCATGACTGAAGATTTATCACAGAGATGTCTACTATTCGGTTTGCAAGAGAACAATGCAGTGTTTGATGCATCTTAATCAACATAAAAGAACATCAAAGAATAAGACACAACACACGCAAATACAATCGAAGTTATTAATGCATGATTTCAAACTTAAACTAACACAATTTCATTGAGAACATCCAATTTACCAGCATAAAACTAGATAATGCAGAAGTAAATCAAGAAAGTATTCAACCATGGTTTAACAGGGTCAATGATTTCCTTTTAGTTTAAATGTAAAATGGGCACTTTTTAATGAAAGTACTGTTACTTTGGGGTCTAATTTTGCAGCCTTTCCTTCAACTGAAGACACAATAAAGGTGCCTATTTCTTGCTAGAGGTGACCGTTATTTCTTGCATATGTTCCATATTTTTCTTTCTTTGAAACACACTGTAAGCAATTCATAATTATCAATTTTATCAAAACATTACTCTTATTTTCAGTTTTACAGATAAATAGCTGATGAGTAACTAACATAATGAGATTACAGTAAGCTTACTACTGAGCCAACAGCAAAACTCCAACTGACTTTAAGTGAGTCAGCATTTTGCCTCTGTTTCTGTTGATTTGCTTATGCTTATTTGTAGTATAAACTATTAATTCATACAAAAGATAATTATTAATCACTGGCTAAGCTTTATGATTACAGAATGAACATTAAGTACAACTATATTGTTTAACTTCACATTTTCTTACTACTTAACAATGTGAAGTCTTTGGAGACAGTTTGGCCACAAAATCATAAAGAAAAACAGTGTTGTACAGTTTCAACAGGAGTTTTACCTTGGCTAGTCCCAAAGTCCAGGTCCAGCAGTATGCGTGACCAGGCTTTTCAAAACACTGTGCACTCAATAGCTTCCAGCTGCATACTTTTAAAAGTTGGAGATTAAAACAGGAAACAAAACAAAACAAAACAAGAACTCTTAATTACTGGTCAGTTCAAAGTATTTGAGATGTGAGCTAGTGGATGCTTTGCACTTCTGAAAGTCTTAGTCTCTTTATTTGGAGCTCAAAATACACTGGTGAAAATGTAAGAATAATCGGCAGTGCTGACTGAGCACTTTCTGTATAAATCTACCAAGCCAGGTTTTCAGATAAGCAAGAAACAGGAATCAATAATAAACGAGACTTAGAATGCTCTTCTTTGACATACTTTTTCATCCTATTTCACATTCTGTATACCCTCAAGCTCCCATATTTCAGGTATGCAAGGAATGCAAAATCAGAGCTCTGTTGTAATCTTCCCAATTTTTCCTCCCACACAATCAACCTATCGAAAGTCTGATAATATTCCACACTGCCACCGTCATGCCTAAACCTTCTCACATCCCACTGTTTTCCATTTCATCTATTACAGTGCTATTTTCAAAAGCCAGCACAGCATTGAAAATTAATACAAACAATTTCCAAAGACATACAGATAAAACTGAAATGGCAGTTTTCTTTTTCTATTTGTAAATTGTGTTCACTACATTCTCCTAACTCACAAAGCTACCCTGCAGAACCTTCTCTGGACTTTAAGCCTTCAGTTTAGTTTTCTTGTATGGACTCAGCTTCATAATTTACAGAAATGTGTGCTATTATTTGTATCTTCATTTGACTCCATTATCAGTTTAATTTATTTTCATAATACTTTGCAAAAGCTACTATTTAACCATGACAATTTAGAAATTCTGTTTGGCAGTTCCTTTCTGTTTGATAGATACATAACTCAAAAGCAGAAAATACTTGGCCATTTTTAAGCTTCCCTTAAAAAAATGTGATGACATCTAAACTGTATATTCTTGTATATTCTCCACTACCCACTGCCACCTACTGCAGAATTAGGAGCAATGCAAATAGACCTACTTTCGAGAAACTCTGAAGTTGAATTGTAAATATAAACTTAAACGCTTAGTGTATAATCTATGCAGATATATGCAGTGATATATATGCATTATGGACTATTTTAGACCTGAACTGAGTAGAATGGTTAGAATAACAAATGGTTAAGCAGTGTTAGCTTAAATCTAAAAGCTAAATTGTTTCCCTGAACAGGTGTCACTTTTCCCCATACATAATTAGTTGTACTGGTTCTAAAACATTTGTATAAATTATTGGGTTTTGTTTTATGTTTATTTTTCAATTTAAAAATCCTTTGAAGTAGTCACCCTTTCCGTGCTTCTTTAGGGTTTAATGCATTTGATCTCTAAAATGCAATTGCAAATGTGAAACTACCCCAGCTGAGACAGAGGGTTTCTACAACTGCTTCAGCCCTATCTTTTTGTCAGTTTAATTACTTCCTAGGACTTAATGTCAAATGCTGTAGGTTATGTAAGCACACATGTCATTTTAGATTTATTCTTCATATCAAAGAAACAAAAATCAAATTTGCTGAAAGTTAAATAGACAGCAATTTAAAATGCATTTTTAGTTTGTCAATATTCCAACTGTAAGCTTTTTGAACCATAGCAATGAATTTAGCATATTTATCTATGGTAATAACGCAAGCTTATTTTCCTTGTAAAAATTTTTTGTGAAAAAATTATTTTAAATTGAAATTTAAATTTTGTTGCAAAATGGATCTCCCTAGTCCTCAAACCTACAAGTTGTGTTACATCCATTGTTTTTTCACTCTTCAAAAACATGAAAAATGAACTGATTTCTAAGTCATTATTTTTCTATAAGAGGTGTATTCTTCCAGGTACAAAGACACGGAAAATTACTTTTCCATTTCTGGGCTTCATGTTGGAATACATATCAGTTTTTACTTTCTGTAAGTGGTTTTTGTTTCTAACTGCTTCTCCAGCATAGAAATTTTAAAGGAGATTTTATCTTGCACATTTAAGAAAATGATGTGTCTTACTGCTCAGACATAACACTAGTACAGTAATTGTCAATCACATAAAGAATATCTGCATTAAAGCTGCTTGTTCTGTTTAATGCCTACATGACTACATCACCAGTACCTTGGGTAAGAAATAGCTGTAAACCAAAACCTCTTAACTACAAATTATTTCTAAAAAATCCTTTCATATAAAAGATAAAATATTTGTTTGTTTACAGAACCTAATAGGTCTTTAAACAATTCTTGAAGGGATGAAAAAAAATATGTTATAAAAACCCTTTTTGAGCGTTCATAATTTCATGCTTGTTATTGCTATAGACACCCATAGGTTAAAAAGTAAAAAATAAAAACATTTCTTATATTAAAGATTTTCAAACCAGTATCTGTTGATTCCAGTTGCAGTTTCCTCTTGGTTTGAGATTTTTGTTTGGACAGAAGGAAAAGGAAAGGAATTATTTGTGTGGTATCATGAGACTTCAGTTTTAAATATCAGAGTTTTGAGTATGTGGCAGGTACACACATTGGAGTAAAGAGGTTATTCTGAACACAAATTTTTCTTTTATTCAACAAAGCAGAACTAGTAAAGACTATTTAATAGATTTGAGCAATGTTAAGGCTACACTAACTTGAAAGATACAAGAACATGTACACTAAATCTTAATCCCATTGGGCTCAATGAAAACTTTCCTCTTAACATCAAAGAAACCAGGATTTGGCCTTTATGTCAACATTAACCCCTGTACCTTAGCTTTCCCACTGGACTTTGCACAAAGCAGTATGTCTGCTGAATGCATGTGCTAACAGTATACATTTTTGTGCTTAACATATCAGAAAATTGTAAGGATCTTGCATGAAGCTAGATTATTTTATTTTTACTGGATGCATCACAATAGTCTTCCTTTATATTTTGCACTATGAATTTATTGTAGTTTTCGCAACACTGCATGCGAAGCAACATATGAACATAATACCGAGTCTAAATTCACAGCAATACATGACCACCATACTCAGCTTCACACATTTGCCATCAGGAGAAGTGATGGGTTCCCTTCTCTTTCTGGTGCATATCAGTAGTAAAGGGTTATACACTCTATACAATTATCCTATTGTTATTCTATTGCCCTTTTTGTGAAATGTGACCAGAATGGCCAGAACTCAAGATTGTCTTCCTTGTTTTCCTCTCTTCACACTCTTCCCATTCCTTTAGACATTTGTCCCAAGCTAAGACTTGGCCTGCCCTGGAGACTTTGGCCTATTCCCACACCCCTGTCAGGCTTTTCATTGCATCTGTTTGATTCTATTATACAGCACTGTGGTAACTAAATGACTTCCAAGGTAAAAAAGAAAAAAGTTACTTGGGATGAGGACTATTTCTGTGATGGGGGGAGATAAGGGAAGAATTCTTACCTTTGCCCTGGGAATGAAGCTACTCCAAAGGTATTACACCTTTCTGAGGATCACTTTCTGGCTTGTTATCCTCAGTAAAAGATGAGGTGACTAATTGGTTTTTTCCCCGTTTTTGCCATTGACTTCGCCCAGCATTTTACACATCCTGAGTAGTCAGAGTCAGAGGAGGGCCACGAAGATGATCAGAGGGCTGGAGCACCTCCCCTATGAGGACAGGCTGAGAGAGTTGGGGTTGTTCAGCCTGGAGAAGAGGGGGCTCCGGGGAGACGACCTTATTGCGGCCTTCCAGTACCCAAAGAGGGCCTACAAGAAAGCTGGAGAGGGACTTTTTACAAGGGCATATAGTGATAGCACGAGGTGTTTTTAAACTGAAAGAGGGTAGATTTAGATTAGATATAAGGAAGAAATTCTTTACTATGAGGGTGGTGAGGCACTGGAACAGGTTGCCCAGAGAGGCTGTGGATGCCCCCTCGCTGAAGTGTTCAAGGCCAGGTTGGATGGGGCTTTGAGCAACCTGGTCTAGTGGAAGGTGTCCTTGCCCATGGCAGCGGGGGTGGAACTAGATGATCTTTAAGGTCCCTTCCAACCCAAACCATGCTATGATTCTATGATTTAGATTTACTTCTTACTTCCAAGCACACCTACTATCTGTAGCATCCATTTCTCCCCAGTTTGGCTACTTAGTTTATCCATGTTTTCCAAACAAATTTCATTTTGGAAAAGATTCCTATGCTGCCTCAAAATGGAATGATTTTTTCTGAGTTTGTTTTTCAAATAAAATTTGAATCTGTTTTACTGCTTTTTAATCATCTATGGATAGAAATGTTAAAAAAAAAGTCTTGTTGCATACTAGTTTAATTTAAATTCAGATGAAATAAATTTTGAATTTGCAGTAACAACAAGTCTGCAAAAGTGTTTGTAACTGTCGCAGAGTTGTTTGAGGATCAAGATAATTACAGTATACAGGATAACAGAAAATATAATATACTGGCATCCTATGGCTATTCAGCTAATCTTCACCCCTTGACAGATGTTCAAACACAATATTTTCATAGACTGACTTAAAAAAAAGGTGATTCTCTTAATAGATATAAACAACATGATAAAGAACTCAAAGTATATAACCATTTAAATCTTATCCCATGCAAAATAACCTTAAAAATGCAGTGGAGTCTCAAATGTTCATGGATTATGCTCATAGAAGACTAAGTCAGAGGTCAAGGGGCACACACAGCAAAACAAAATCTGTTATGAAACAAGCTGATATCAAGCATCAAGAGGTGACAAGTGTCACCTCTAATAACCAAATAACAATGAGTTTCATTGCATTTACTCTTTGATCCTTGTTTCCAAAGGCTTTGGCATTCAAACTGAATTTACCCTCCACATCATTTTGAGGACTTAATTTTGTATAGGACCTTACTGGTCTGGGAAGGAATTTGCTGCTGTACATGGCCAGGGTGCCCCTGCCCACCCGCGAGTGCTGCAACAGTGTTTTGTTGGGGGCCTCTATTTCAATTCACAGAATAGCAGTTATCATTCCAGCTTATCCTCTAACACGTAATTTCTAGGAAAGGGAAACCATGCAATAGTTAATGCCTTGCTTCTCTCCCATTCTTGTCTTGAGTACTTGCCTATCTGGGCCTCACACAAAAAGCTGCTCTGCACTGCAATCTTACATCTCATTGAATGAGAAACTGAGAAGCAGAGTGCAGGTGGACTTGTTTAGCAAATGTATTTTGGGATTGGGTTCTCCTCAGTTCAACGTTTCCAGAAAGACAAACAATAGCGTTATCAAAAAGTTGTGGAGTTTTGCTTTCTTTTCTTTTAAAGAATAAAACATTTAAATGAACAGTTATACTTTTGGAAAATATGTATTTATAGGAAAAAGTCCTGTCTCTTGCAGTCGTGTTTTTGATGAAAAATGCTTTATTAGTCTTAGTTTTTAACTTCAGATATCTTATTTTCTTCATCTCTCATCTTACGGTGTATCCTTTCTTTGTTTTTTTTCCTCTCTGTAGGCAAATGTTACCTAGAAAGCATTTAAAGAGGTGTGCTGGTTTTGGCTGGGGTACAGTTAATTTTCTTCACAGTAGCTAGTATGGGGCTGTGTTTTGGATTTGGGCTGGAAACAGTGTTGATAATACAGAGATGTTTTCATTATTGCTGAGCAGTGCTTACACAGAGTCAAGGCCTTTTCTGCTTCTCACACCACCCCACCAGTGAGTAGGCTGGGGGTGCACAAGAAGCTGGGAGGGGACACAGCTGGGACAGCTGACCCCAACTGACCAAAGGGACATCCCATACCATATGACGTCATGCTCAGCATATAAAGCTGAAGGAAGAAGAAGGAAGGGAAGGACATTCGGAGTGATGGCGTGTGTCTTCCCAAGTAACCGTTATATGTGATGGAGCCCTGCTTTCCTGGAGATGGCTGAACACCTGCCTGCCAATGGGAAGTAGTGAATGAACTCCCTGTTTTGTTTTGCTTGTGTGTGTGGCTTTTGCTTTACCTGTTAAACTGTCTTTATCTCAACCCATGAGTTTTCTCACTTTTACCCTTCCGATTCTCTCCCCCATCCCACTGGTGGGGGGAGTGAGTGGCTGTGTGGTGCTTAGTTGCTGGCTGGGGTTAAACCATGTCCTTTTTGATGCCCAACGTGGGGCTCGAAGGGTTCGTGACAATGACAGATCTGATTGGAATGTGCTAGATCAATTTTATAGCTGTTATTGCTGTTTAGCTATTAATCAGCAGGCTCCTGTGCTTGCCATAGGGCTTGCTTGCTTACTGTATATTAGAGTCTAGTGCTCATTAGTGGCTGCTTTTTGCTTTCGCTGCTTGCTGTACTGCTGTACTGCTCATCATCTTACTCTGCTGTGCCTGGGAACATTTTGATAACAGCAATGGCCATGTGCCTGCGCTGGCAGATGGCCAGGGCATCGCTGCTGTTTCTGTGCTGCTGTACTGGACAGGCTGGAACTCCAGTGTGAACTTGAGTCAAAGGGCCTGTGACCTGTGGATGAGCCCATGCGGGAGCAGGACCCCTGAAGCATCTGTGGCCGTGGATAGGCCCATGCCAGAGCAGGTACATCTTGAAGTGTCTGTGGCCATGGTTATGTCCGTGCCACAGCAGGTATACCTCTGAAGGGACTGTGACCCAGGGATAAGTCCACACTGGAGAAGGTACACCTTGAAGCATCAGTGGCTGTGCATGAGGTCTTGCTGGAGCACCTCAAAGCATGTGGCCATGGATAAGCCCTTGACAGAGCAGGTACACTCCTGGAGGGACTGCAGCCAGGGCTAAGGCCCTGTTGGAGCAGGTTTACTTCTGAGGGGACTGTGGCTGAGCATAAGGCCACGCTGGAGCAGGTATATCTCTGAAGGCACTGTGGCCCATGGAGAAGGCCACACTGGAAGAGGTGCACCTCAAAGCAGCTGTGGCTGTGGATAAGTCCATGCCGCAGCAGGTTAACCCCTGGAGAGACTGTGGCTCATAAATAAGCCTCCACTTGGAGCAGGTACAACCCTAAGGGACTGCAGTCTGTGGATAAGTCCAAGCTGGAGCAGGGGCAAGGGGAGGAGTTCATTGCAACGTTACACCCTATGGTCTGGTCCAAAGGGGCCACGGGTGGAGACTGTAATGGAAATACCATTAAATTGTAACTGGGGATTTGAGTGGCATGTTATGGGAATTGCTATAGCAGGAACCACCTGAACCAATGGAGGATAAGCCTTACAAGAAGCAGTGCAAGTGTAGCAGTGACCCAACCTGAGCTGGCTTTGGTGCCCAATAAGTCCACACAACACACCACCTCTGCTGTGCTGAGTGACCACCATAACAGATGGAGCCCAAAGCCATGGACTAAGTGAACTCAGTGGACATTTTGTGGACATTTGTGGACATTTTAAAGACATTTTATGGTGCTGGTCCATAGATTAAGGAAATTATATCTGTGTATTATGTCAAAGGATGGGAAGGGGGTGGTGGTTAATGAGATTGTATTGGATAGTGTGGTACCTAAGCATGATGTAAATGGTATGGAATAAGGAGTGGAGAATGGTGGAGAATTTCATGTTGTATAATAAACCAAATGGTATTTTAAAAGCATACACCACATACTTGAGTATAAAATGCAGTGACAGGAAACAAAAAGAGACTCATCACTTTTGTGTGATTTTAAGATTGACTGTAGCCTGGCTGTATTATTACATATATATTTAGGCTTTCTAATGGCTGCCATCATTTCCTTCTGACTGTCCACAGACCCATGTAGTCATTTTAATAACTGGGGATCACATTTCAGCATTGCCCTTTCTTCTTTGAACACCCTCACCACAGCCTTAATCATAGAGTAACTGAACTGACCAGATGGCCAGCTTGATTTCAGAAAGTGCAAAGTGAACATATTATTTCACACTCCTCATGCCCAGGTCATATCATGGCTTAATGCTTTTTTTCTTAGGAGTTAATTTCCTATAAATAATTTTCTGCTCCATGAATTATGCTACTTGGGATACTTTGTTTCATTCCCGCTTCCACTTCCAACTCTGTGCATTATCACAGGCTGACCTGTGCATGAATTACTGTATCTCTGCTCTGAAGATACCAGCACCCATTCATTCAGATTCATCTTAAAAATTTACATGTTCCTCGTGACTAAATTTGAGCAAATTCATACACAATTCTAAAAGCCAAACATTTAAGTAGTCTGCACTAATGGCATTGCCAGTATTTGTCCTTCACTACTGACTGCACCCTAACAAGGATTACTCTATTGCTCCTAAACTAAGATGTTTAGACTGAGAACCACAAAATTATTTCAGATCCTATCTTCTATCAATTTATTTGGAAAAGAGACACCAAGATAGTTTAAGACCTAAATACCTTTAAAGATTTGCAATCAGGTTCTTGAGCTGAAACAGAGTATCTTGTTTTAGACTGAGGTAACCTTCTAAGCAAGCATAGGGAAAATGTCAAGAACAATTCTGAGTCAAGGTGCAAGAATTAATAGCATTCAGTAACAGCTTGGCCATTTTTCTATGATATGGAGAAATATTTCTTGGTAACTATATAGCAGAACCTTTGCTCCTGCTACTTATTAATTGCCTTCTTCAGTCAGTGTAGAAAGTTTTCTATATGGTAACTTTATAGGGAAATAATACTCATCTTTGTTTTAATCACTGAAGAGAAAATTGTTACACAATGTGTAGTTGAATTTCAGATACAGACTGGAGACAAGACTAGAAAAGGGCAATATGCCCATGAAAGGTGAGTAAGAGCCATTAAAAACGAAAAAACACAAAGCAAACCACAAAACCCCTAAATCAGATATGAGTTTGACTTCTGTCTTAGTCTCTGTCATGCTGCCATAGATCTGAGCTGAATATCTTTTTGGACTTAATGTAATTATCCACAAAATACTTAATATTACATCCTGAAGTTCTGCTCATTTTAAAGAGAATTTTTCTCAACAGTCCATGTTAATAATACAGTTTATTTTTTCCCTTGTGCAATGCTTGAGTTTACCAGATAAAATCAAAACTGTTGACTATGGAAATACTGAAAGATGCATTTAATAATAACCTAGCAACAATTTATTCCCACTAACATCTCTCAGCAAGTAAACACTAAGTTGAATGTAGCTGCTTGGCGAAAAAGATCAGAGCCATTAAAAAGGCATAAGCGTTTAGCTTAGTTGAGGAAAATCAGAAAATTTCTAAAAACTCTTGGATCTGCTTTTCATTCTTCAATGAATAGAAACACATACGTGCAACAGAAGCTCATCTTTTACTCTCAGGTCTCCTGCCTCTCCCACAATCCACAATCCTAGTCACCTGTTCACCAAGTACTTAAAATGTAGGTATTCAGAATATATCAGCCCCTTCATGTGAGCATCCTGGCTGTGTGTACTGTGACAGCAATCCAGAGTGCATGCATTGCTGAGATCTGAGCTTGATGTAAGGTATTTCTGATCTCAGATGTTCTAATCAGGTGATAATCTTTTAACAGATGTGAGTCTACTTCCCACAGCTAAAGAAGGATAAACCTACATTTAGCTAGTTATCATGGCCAGCTCTAAAAGGAGCTATCTATATAATTAGTAATAACAGCAGTGAAAACTTGTAATTGTTCTAGCCTTTCCTTTGAATATGTGTTTACTAAAACACATACCTCAGGGACATGGCATGTTTTTAAAAAACCAAGCTTCTCTTCTCAGATGAAAGGGATAGAGAACTGAAACCAATTCATGGCTTGCAATCATCATTCATCGTGGAATAAAAATGCATATTTGCTCATTGACAGTACTATGTAGTTCAAAATTCAAGAATACAGTAGATAGAGCTGACAATGAAGTAAATGTTTCCTGACAACTAAAATCTATAATACTTATAAAGTGTGTGTATGGTTGCAACTTACTGAAATAAATGCATTGCATTAGAAACCTAAAACACATAATCAGACAGTCCAGCAAAAAACATGGATCTCATCAGCAAGGATATTGTGCATTTAGTTTGCCAATTAATCTTTTTCTAGAGGCAGGTTCAAGCAAACTTTCTTGATTTCACATTGTTAGTCTTAATTATGACCCGAAATGAAGGGCACAATTTAAGGGGGAAATGAGTGTGGTGGGTGAGGGGAGAACAGGCATAGTGCGTTCAGTATTTGGATTGATTTGTAGTGCAAAGACAAATCTCTTGGTACCTTTGCAAAGGATTTCTTGCCACTTTCAACCTTGTAGCATTCATATCAGGAGACCCTGAGAAGCCAGCCAGCAGGAGGAGGTCCTGGGGTAATTACAGGTCAGGAATCAGCGGCAGCCCTAACAGCTGGCTGTTGAGTAAAGATGAAATTCAAGCCCTGTACAGAGGCCTTGAAAAAGAACTATACAAGACTTCATACAGTGCTTGAGCCCTGAACAATGTAACTACACATCTGTAAAGCCAAATACTACAACAGCAGTCTCTTTCATATGGCAACCCAATCATTCCTTGCACTTCTTGCACGTACGGACAATCAATTTAAGGCCTGAACTTGATGATGACACTCAAATTCTTTTCTGTTTAGTAAATACGAAACAAAAATTATTTTCTAAGACAAAATGGTTGATCAAATGAGTAATTTCAGATGTTGTTCTGCAGAACTTTTACAACAGAGAAATAATAAATTTACTGCTTTTTTTCCTGTGTTAATGTTATATTATTCACTTATCTTGGTATTTAGATATGTGAACCTAGCACTCTATTTTCTAATCTGCTCATCCAGGTGTCATTTTCTCTTTGAAATGTATATGCAAGTTCCTCAATGAAGAAGAAAAAATGTAGACAACACTTTCAAAGTCACTCCTGATACTACAGCAGTAGCTGGAAGTGATAAATGATATCCGAAGTATGGGATGTTGTACATGCAGATACCATGACAAGTAACTCATAGCCTTTATACACAATCTTTCACAAGGGACAATAACTCAGTAACAATCACACAGTAAATCAATGCAAGAGCTAGAAGTAAGATTTCTAGTCTAATGTCCTTTCCATTTGGTCATTGTGCCTCTTTACAGATCTGCCCACAAGTAACAATGGCAACAGTATATGAAAAGTATGCCTTCTCGGTGGATTACACGTAGTAATGGTCTCCATCTACAAATCAAAGTATCAGTTCCTTTGTTACAACAGCTTTCAGAAAGGGCCTTTCCGAAAAGATTTTATTTTCTATCAAACTAGTATAAGAACGAACCAGAAATACAGGGTAAGTAACAATATGTACCGAAGCATATTCTAGACACTGGTTTTGGAATACATACAGGAGACATTTTAATTTGCATGCCCTTTTGTAAAAGATTTAGGAATCAGCCATACACAGTAACAGCAAGGTATGGAGGCACTTTACTGATCCAGGGATAAAACCATGCATTTGTAACTGATGGACACAAGAACGTTCTGCTGAAAACTATATATATTAAAGTTTTATGTGTGCAGAGCCCGAGAAAGAGGGATAAAACACTGTATTAATGTTATAGATTAACTTGACAAGACAGCTGATCCCATTGTGCTCACATTAAGTGAATATGAGGTTCACTGAGTGTTAACACAGAGAAGGAATTATTTTCTGTAGAGATAAATTCTGGTCAAAGTATAATTACCCTTGCACACAAACCCAATCTCTTGAAATTATATAAAAGTTATATTTTAAATTTGCTTTAATTTTTCTGACACAGATCTTATCAACTTGTGCTTAAAGTCTACTCTTATAGGCATTTTTGCGATACTCAGTACAAACAGTATTTTTCAGATTTTGTGTTTTTTTACCAAAATGAGAAAATAATGTAAAAATCATGAGTAAAATTAGGTAAGTAAGTTAAGTGAGTATAAAACCTTTGAATAAGTCAAGTAATAAAGAAAATTCTGAAATAACTACTTTTAACAAGTTCCTTTTGGGGCTAGATATGATCACTATCAAGGCTGCTTGTCAGGAGTGGTTTTATATAATAGTTATTTGTTAACTCTTAAACTTATTCATTCATATATGCACTTTCATAGTCACAATGGTATGAATTATTTCCCTTTGGATTATTGTCATCCCCTTTGTGAGAACTCTTCAATCATGTATACTTATGCTTAATTTTTCTAGTATACACAATCCAGTGAGATTACACATGATTGTGGAGTTAGGAATGAGCTATTTTTGTGGTCACAAATCTATTCTTTACTAATACTTTCTTTTGGTATTTCGATAACACAATGTGGAAAGTAATTATCACATAAACTTAGAAACAATAAATATTAAAAAAGAAAATAATGGTAAAGTTCTTCCTAAAATTGTCTTCCCATTATTTTAATGAGAAGCTAGCATAAAATGCATCAGCCCTAGAAAGTAAAACTGTATAGGAAAGGAATCATTCCCTTTCAGTGTGTTGGCTAACTTAAAAAACAAAACATAAGCACTGTAAAGGACAACAAAAAGGGCTTTTTAAAAATATGTTAACAGTAAAAGGAGAATCAGACATTCTGGTCCGTTGTTTGACAAGGTCGGTCACCTCACAAATAGGGATGCAGACAAAGCAGGGATGTTTAATGCTTTCTTCGCCTCTGTCTTCAACACTGATGATGAGCCCTGGGACCCCCAGAGCCCTGTGTTGGAAGACAATGACTGGGAGGATGATAAACTCCCAGCTGACTCTTAAGCTGTTCGAGACCTGCTGCTCCAGCTGGATGCACATAAATCTATGGGACCTGATGGGATTCATCCCAGGGTACTGAAAGAGCTGGATGATGCATTGCGGGACCTCTCTTGATTATTTTTCAATGGTCTTGGGAGTCTGGAGAGGTCCCAGTCGACTGGAAGCTGGCAAATGTTGTCCCAATTTTCAAGAAAGGTACGAAGGAAGACCCTGGTAACTACAGTCTTGTTAGTGCCTGGTAAAATTATGGAAGAGGTTATTCTGGGAGTTATTGAAATATACTTGAGAGACAACGCAGTCATTGGTCATAGCCAGCATGGGTTCACGAGGGGAAAGTCCTGCTTAACCAACTCAATTTCCTTTTATGACAAGGTCACCCATCTAGTTGACCAAGGGAAACCAGTAGATGTGGCGGGTTTGGATTTTAGAAAAGCTTGTGATACTGTGTCTCACAATATCCTTCTGGATAAAATGTCCAGCACACAGCTAGACAGGTCCATGATACATTGGATGAGCAATTGGCTGACGGGTTGGACTCAAAGGGTTACAGTAAATGGGGTTACACCAGGCTGGCAGCCAGTCACCAGTGGGGTTCCCCAGGGCTTGATTTTAGGGTGAGTGCTCTTTAATGTTTTTATGAATGATCTGGACACAGGAATCGAATGTACATTAAGTAAGTTTGCCGACCATACTAAACTAGGAGGAGCTGTGGACTCCCTTGAGGGTAGAGGGGCCTTACAGAGAGATTTGGATAGACTAGAGAGCTGGGCAATCACTAACTGTATGAAATTTAACAAGAGCAAGTGCCAGATTCTCCACCTGGGATGGAGTAATCCTCATCATACATACATACTGGGGGACAAGAGGCTGGAGAGCAGACCCATGGAAAGAGATCTGGGGGTCTGGGTTCATGGCAAGTTGAATATGAGTCAACCATGTGCCCTGGCAGCCAAAAGGGCCAACCATGTCCTGGGGTGCATCAAGCACAGCATAATAACACGCTAATAGGTCCCCAATATATCCGGTTTTACCCAAGCACTGGGTCAGCTCCAGAAAAAACAGTCCTATTACAGATCTAAGATTTCATTACAGTGTAGACAGTAAGTCAGCAAAACTGAAAAAGAAAAATGAAAGCACTACACTTGCTTTCTTAAAGCACCTCATTTACTGTGCTATTGTACTGGCAAGCCTGATATATTTTGGGATTTAGACTAGATGGTCTTCAAAGGTCCCTTCCAACCCAAACCATTCTATGCTTTTCCACTTAACTGTGCGTATCTTTGCTTTTGTCATTTTGTAACACAATCTTAATATCTATTCAGAATTTTGGATACTATATATTGGTCATCTTTTGTGACCAGACACTCCAAGAACTGTAGGAAAACCCCACGGACTGGAGGAAAGCAAATGTCACTCCTAACTTCGAGAAGAGCAAGAAGGAGGACCCAGGGAACTACAGGCTGATGAATCTCACCAAGATCCCTAGGAATGTGATGGAGCAGCTAATCCTGGAAACCATCTCCAGGTATATGAAGGACAAGAAAATCATCAGGAACAGTCAACTTGGATGCACCAAAGGGAAGTCATGCTTGATCAACTTGATAACTATCTACAATGAAATGACTGGCCTGGTAGATGAGAGGAGAGCAGTAGATATTGTCTACCTGGACTTCAGTAAGGCTTTCAACAGTGTCCCGTAGGATGCTTATAGAAAAGTTGTTGAAGCATGGGCTGGATAGGCAGACAGTAAAATGGACTAAAAACTGCCTGAATGGCCAGGCCCAGAGGGTGGTGATCAGGGGTGCAAGTCTAGTTGGAGGACAGTAACTAGAGGTGTACCCCAGTGGTCAATACTGGGTCCAATCCTCTTCAACATCTTCATTAGTCATCTGGATGGTGGGGCAGAGCACACCCTCAGGAAGTTTGCTGAAGACACAAAACTGGGAACAATGGCTGATACACCGGAGGGTTGTGCTGCCATCACAGACTGGAGAAATGGGCTGACAGGAACCTCATGAATTTCAACAAGGGGAAGTGCAAAGTCCTGCACATGAAGAGAAACAATCCCAGGCACCGATACGTGCTGGGGGCCACCCAGCTAGAAAGCAGCTTGGCAGAAAAGGACCTAGGGATCCTGGTGGACACCAAGTCAAACATAAGACAACAATGTGCCTTTGCAGCAAAGAAGGCTAATAGTATCCTGGACTGCATTAGAAAAAGTATTTCCAGCAGGTCAAGGGAGGTGATCTACTCAACACTGGTGAGCCCACACTGGGAGTGCAATGCCCAATTTTGGGCTCCTCAGTATGAGACAGACATGGACATACTGGACAGAGTCCAATGAATGGCTACAAAGATGATTAAGGGACTGGAGCATCTCTCATGTGAGGAGAGGCTGAGAAAGCTGGGACAGTTTAGCATAGAGAAGAGAAGGCTTGGAGGAATCTGATCAATGTATATAAATACCTGAAGGGAGGGTGTAAAGAAGATGGAGCCAGGCTCTTTTCAGTGGTGCCCAGTGGCAGGGCAAGAGGCAAGGGACACAAACCGAAACACGGGAGGTTCCATCTGAACATCAGGAAACACTTTTTTACTGTGAGGGTGACTGGGCACTAGAACAAGTTGCCAACAGAGGCTGTGAAGTCTCCATCCTTGCAGATACTAGAAAACCGTCTGGACATGGTCCTCAGCAGCCTGCTCTAGATGGGCCTGCTTGAGCAGGGGGGTTGGACAGGATGACCTCCAGAAGTCCCTTCCAACCTCAAACCATTCTGTGACTCTGTGGCTGTATGAGAAGAGAAATAAAAACTAATGTTGTCATTCTACTGGAACTGACAAATTTGGTGGCCTTCTACAACAGGGTTACAGACTTGGTGGATAAGGGAAGAGCAACTGACATCATCTACCTGGATTTATGCAAAGCATTTGACACTGTCCCGCACGACATCCTTGTCTCTAAATTGGAGAGACATGGATTCGACAGATGGACCACTCAGTGGATAAGGAATTGGCTGGATGGTCGCACTCAGAGAGTTGTGATCAATGGCTCGATGTCCAAGTGGAGACCAGAGACGAGTGGCGTTCCTCAGGGGTCAGTATTGAGACCGGCGCTGTTTAGCATCTTTGTCAGTGATATGGACAGCAGGATTGAGTGCACCCTCAGCAGGTTTGCCGATGATGCCAAGCTGTGTGGTGCGGTCGACATGCTGGAGGGAAGGGATGCCATCCAGAGAGACCTTGACAGGCTTGGGAGGTGGGCCTGTGTGAACCTCATGAAGTTCAACAAGGACAAGTGCAAGGTCCTGCACCTGGGTCTGGGCAATCCCAAGCACAAATACAGGCTGGGTGGAGAATGGATTGAGAGCAGCCCTGAGGAGGAGGACTTGGGGGTGTTGGTTGATGAAAAGCTCAGCATGACCTGGCAATGTGTACTTGCAGCCCAGAAGGCCAACCATGTACTGGGTTGCATCAAAAGAAGTGTGGCCAGAAGGTTGAGGGAGGTGATTCTTCCCCTCTACTCCGCTCTGGTAAGACCCCACCTGGAGTACTGCATCCAGCTCTGGAGTCCTCAGTACAGGAAGGACATGGACCTGTTGGAGCGTGTCCAGACGAGGGCGACAAAAATGATCAGAGGGCTGGAGCACCTCCCCTATGAGGACAGGCTGAGAGAGTTGGGGTTGTTCAGCCTGGAGAAGAGGGGGCTCCGGGGAGACGACCTTATTGCGGCCTTCCAGTACCCAAAGAGGGCCTACAAGAAAGCTGGAGAGGGACTTTTTACAAGGGCATATAGTGATAGCACGAGGTGTTTTTAAACTGAAAGAGGGTAGATTTAGATTAGATATAAGGAAGAAATTCTTTACTATGAGGGTGGTGGGAACAGGTTGCCCAGAGAGGCTGTGGATGCCCCCTCGCTGGAAGTGTTCAAGGCCAGGTTGGATGGGGCTTTGAGCAACCTGGTCTAGTGGAAGGTTTCCTTGCCCATGGCAGCAGGGGTGGAACTAGATGATCTTTAAGGTCCCTTCCAACACAAACCATTCTTCACTATATGGTAAAAATTAAAATCACCGAGATCATAGAAATTCACAGCTTTTTGAGCCATTATAGTGGAAATACTATGCAAGGTTCGATGCAAAACTTTACTTTGCAAGCAAAGATGATCTCCTGCCCTGAGACCAAGGATATCTCAGTTCAGATCCTCAGCAACAGGTTTACAGGTATGATATTGGATAATCACTTAATAATTTAATCTCTCCTTGCTGTTTCTTACGGGCAAAATATAGACAACAATTCACTGTGTCAGAGGGCAATTAGACTTGATTTTGCATCAGTAAATATTTTTTTATATATATATATACTTGATGTATTTGAACAGGAACAGAACAATATCCATTTTGAGGATTTGAAAAGTCAAAGTCAAAATGAATATATATTAAATGATCAAGCAGTACAGTGAAGAACACCACAGAAAATATAGCAACAGCTCACAGTAAAATGCATTTCTCCTTATATACCAGAATATACAGCTCACTGTATTTCTATTTTATTTTAGGTTCACAGTGTAGCATCACACTTAGCTGTACTGGTACAAAAGAAAGAGAAATGGAACAGGTGGTTGATAATGGAAGCTGCTTAAACTGTGACTCCTGACAAAAAGGTTATGTTCAAGAAACTACAGCTCAAGGTCTGAATCATCTTCTAGTAGTACCTATTTCTCTTCTTTGACTATGCTTACAGCCAAGAGTGATTAAAGTCTTAAATTATGTGTAGTTCAGCACTTAAAGTAGCCAAGGCTTAGGTGCTTAGCACTTTCCTGAAGAATACCCTAAGTGGTACTTGCTAAAGTCCCAGGGGTGTTGGGAACAGCATTTTGTGAGCTGCTTCTGCTCATGTTTCTCTTGCAATGATCTGTTTGTGTCTTTGGAGCAGAAGCACATGCCATACAGGGCAGAATGCAGTAAAGTTGTGACATTCTTCCATACCTACAGCAGTCTGCTTTTTTGAATCAGGAAGGCTTATTTCTACGCAGAATTCAGGTGTAATGGATACAAAACCTTAACTAACCAAAATTAATGTTGCTTAAAGGGGAAATGCCACTGAGCTTGCTAGAAGAGCCTTCCAAGAATCTTAGACACAAATGTAAGCAATTCCTCCAGAAAATGAGGCTGGAGCCCCTTCTTGCTTGTGTCATGTAACCAGGAAGAAAATTTGGTGCATGTCTAACACTCCTTTTCTTGGATACAACTTAGCAAGCTATGCAGACGCACACCAGGCAGAAGCTACAATGGTTTCAAAATGAAAGAGGAGGAGAAAACAAGCTGCCATAACCTTTTTATCTGCAGTTATTTCTCATGACCCCTAGCAGTTGAGGGAGGAAAGCAGATGAGGTCTTAAGTTTAATATGGGTCAGTTGCATTTCCCATAGCAAAATCTACAGAATAATAAAAAAAGATGCGTGGAAAAGAATAGACAAATAGTACAGAACTTGACACATAAAAGCATTTGTATGCAAATGAACAAATTACAGATTTTTGTTGGACAAAGGTTAAAAAAGGGGAAGATAAATGACTTGAGAGGCATAATTGCTACATGCAAGGAGAAAACAGGATGTTGAGTTCGCTATGGAAACAAAACCATGGCTGTGCTTCGGACTGCAATTTCTATGAAAAAACAACACTACAATATGGGTTTTAAATAATTCATCTTTTTAAATCAACTGCTTGAAATTAATTGAAATCTGCTATTCAAAACATATCTAATCTCTCCTGTATTCTGCAGAAGATAGCCCTGATACATCAGTGTTGGAATCTGATTTATGTGACAGGCTAAAGGCAGCTCTGATACCTCAGACTTTAACCCGAGTCTGCTATTGCTTTGTCAGGGAGGCACTGGTTAACACTTGGTAAGGAAGCTTTGTCCACCCAAGATATTTTATCAGCCCAAAGAAAGGCTCACACACCTGGCTGGAAAAGTACCTTACCATTTCATGGGGATGCCTACATCTGTGCTGAAGATGTGACACATAATCTAGCTACCTCTAATTCCCCGACTACTGCAGAGAATGGAATACCTAGTGTTTCTCAGACATTGTGCTATCATTCTCATCATTACACAAAATTTCAGGGAAAATTAAATGTATAGATATTCTAGGAAACTGATGCTTAAACACTTCAGCGACAATAAGAAATGCAGATTACTAGTAGACACATTATGAAGCAAGACAAAGCCAAGATGGTAGTGCATTTGAATCACATGACATTACTGAAGGTTCCTGTCATATTTCATATTAGGAAAAAGAAAGGGATCTTAACCCAAATGTTCCTTTTTAGACACGTAGACCACTGTATTTTCACTGTTGTAAGGCAGGGAGGCTCTCCGTTGGGTTGTTACTTGGACCTTTTCTTGCATTCAGAGATGTCCCACCTCACTATTGATAACTATAGTAAAGATGCATTAATACACAATTTTACACCACAGTTCAGCTTAGCAAAGCTCAGTCTTGCCTTTCCAATACACTGTGACACTGTCTGTAGAAATGCTTTGTTATTAATTCAACTCAATTAATTTGAATTTACACAGGGTCCAAAGATTTCATGTTGTCCCATAACTATTAATCCAGTTGTATTAGCACTAATGCTTTCAGAGGATGTTGCCATCATTCCCCTAAACAATACTGCAACAAGCGATTATACTGGTAGATGAGCCAAAGCCATTTTCATACAATGAGTAAAATTTCCAAAAGCACTTCAATGATCTGGGTAATGTCTACAGTGCTTTTCTATGAGACATATTAAGCCATGCTGAAATCTGTCTCAACAAGGCTCTGACCTGTAAATGAACTAGATATGATAGCCCACAGCTAGATCAATACTCCCACTATATCAAACAGTGCTTGCTTAAATATGTAAACACTATGTATGTTTTTATGCCATTTAGAGTCCAAACTATCTACGATCTCTAGACATAGGTAAGGACTTAATAGGCTGGACATTCAGAAACCCCTTTCAGAATCTAGTCTTTCCATGAATGCCCAGTGAAATTTAGGCACATAAAGATAAGATGTAGATAGACAAGAACAGAGTGATTGGAGCTATCCAATAGGAAAAAAAACACATGGAGAGCTTTTTCTTAACTTTCCCCGCTTTCTAAGATTCCAACATCACACTCAGAGACTGATGCTTATTTTCAGAAATAACCTGGGATTTAGAGTACTCCTCTAGGCAAAGAGAGGGTTGGGTTAGTTTCCCAAGAATTGCTGTGTTGTTATTTTTTTTAAACACAGTAACTATCAATGTAAATTACAGAAGCAATTTACAGACAGAGGACTGAAATTCCAGGCTTCTTGGTCTCAATAATTGCATTAATCCCTGAACTACAGTGCCTTGACCCTTCATGTCCTCCCTCTCTTTCCCACTGAATTTGGAGTTCATTCCTGCAAAGTGATTCACGTTCAAAAGGAAAGGAAAATGCTGCATCCCCAAATTGCCCTAGCATATGAAGCAGGAGATGAACGCTCAAAGAGCTTCTGTTAGAAAAGAGAAATGAGTGTAGGTTACCCACTTTCTGAGCAAGTATTCTAAACATTAAGTACTGCTGTAAAAAGGAGGACAACACCAGCATCACTGAATTCATTGAAGAGCGGACCAATTCACTGAAAGAATGCCTGGAGTCACCTATTTTCAGCAAAGATGAAGTCTATGAATCCCAAGGGAACTGAGATCAGCTGTAAGCCTGACTTGGGGCCTAAAAAAGTACATTTTATTTGACATTCCACATTTAGATTCAATAGTTATAATTTATAACATTAGTTGTTTCTTAATCCATTAGAGATAATTTATAACTTCAGTTGTTTCTTTGTTCATGCATTTCAATCATGATATGCCAGCCTTTCTCACTCAGTGTGGGAATACAGGATGTCTGCTATTCTCAAGACATATTTGTGACTTTGGTCAAAGTCAGGGTATTTTATTTCCTTTAAGATGCCAACACCGCTCAGTCATTAAATGAGTTAAACCAAAAATGTTCCATGGCTTTCACTACTAATACTAAAACAGCAATTGAGGATAAAGAAGTAGCAACTTTTATACTTAAAATATAAAAGGCATCTGCATAAATAGGGAAATTTGCTGCTACTGTGAGAGTCCACTGATTCTGGTGGAGCTATGACTTAAGACACCAGAAAAAAATTTAGTCCAAAATGTTCATCTTAATTGAATTATGTTTCATTAAACACAAAAACCCTTTCAACCTCCCAGGTCACTCTGGTAGAGAACTGATGATGGTTTGTGCTTAACTATAGAATATTGTCTGACAAACCGATATCAAATCATTGTACATCTCTGCTAACTAATGAGATAGAGCAGATACATTTACTCCTCCCTCTTGATTTTAGTCAGATGTTGGAATGAATTTTTAAAGCAACTGCTAAAGTAAATAAAAGTGAAGAGTTGACTGATAAGGCCATCACTGAAGGAATCCTTTAGGAATACCAGCACCAGACTAGGTGGAACATCGCTTACAATTCTGACTCATATTTGGTATAATAGCTAATCCTTTCCCTCTGAAAAATTAAACTCTCATCCATCTACCATTAATTCAATTGAGAAAGGAAAGGAACTGGGTATTATGCAAACAAATAACCTTGTGAAATAGAGATCTTCAGATAGAGACACTCACCTGTCAGTACTGGCAGGGGCTAATTTAGTGATTAGATGTCTAGTGATTGCTTTTTCTAATTGTAGATTGTTTCAATTATGTCTTGAGATAAAGAAGTGCTAGAACACCATGGCACATGTCATTGCTGCTGTGCTACTTCTGCAATTCACTGCAATTAACTTGTGGCTTATCTTTTTTATAATACCAGCATTTCCTTCTTTCTGAGCAAAAAATGAATGCACTGCACAGTAGCACATACTCTCCTATTATGATCTTTCTTTTTTACTCTGGGGATTATCTCACTATTTAGATTTGAATGCTCTGCACCTTGCCCTATTTTTATCTAGCAGAAGCTAACAGAAGTAACTCCATTACAAAGTTTTGAAGATTTTAAAAAAAATGTCATAGGAAACAAATATTTTAAGAAAAAAACAACTGTGGAGACAGCTTTCCTTCCAGAAACATCTGATAGAAAACGTGTTTATCAGCCCTAGTATGTATTTATAAGCTAAAATAATTAAAATACAATATCAATTAAAGAAACAGATGTAGATGTGGGAAAGCACTGTAGCGTATGTTTAGAATCATGTGAGCATGTTCCCATTTGTGAAAGATACTCTGTCAACATTTTTTAAATGTAAAGCCAGCATTTCAACCACAATTATTAAATGTGGTTACAGTCAGAAAAAGTTACTAGGCAAAAGTCTTATTCAGTAGATCTGTTCTCCATATGTAGTCAGTCCAAGTGTACTCACTTAAGTGATAAAAATAAATTGTCACCATTTTTTACTCCTGTTAGTTCTGTGCAGCCAAATAGGGCTAAGAGGAAGTGAGCTATATTCTATTTTAACTCCTGCACCACCAACAGATGATCTAGTTGTCGAATCTGTATTATTGATGATATCATACAAGCCAGAAAGCACACAGCTTGACTGTGCAGGAAGACATGATGCAAAGGATGTGGTTTAATTAGGCCAGGGCTTTATTAACTCATCTGGCAACATTACCCAACAATGTCATACAGAGCAGGTCATCATTCTTCCATTGATTGTTTCAACCTATTTTGAAGGTTACTGTCAACTTTCCCTCTTTCCAGACTAATTCCAGCTATTGCTGGGCCTCATCGTCTTCTCATATGTACCCTCAAGGGTGCTACCTGCTAAGCTGCTATATTTTGAACGTAACCTCCTGGCCTAGCCAACTGTGGCCTTTAGAAAGGTAGACAGAACTTCTAAACCATTGGACTTGATCAATGTGTGTCAAGGAGTCAGTTTTTTTTTTTCCTCCTAGACCTCATGGAAGGCAGCAAACAACACATTATATGCAACAGGACATAAAAAGGCTTAAGAGGCAGTTCTGCTTTGACCTGAAGGTAATGGTCACTGATGAGCAGCAAGAAGGCTCATAATGGTAAAGAGCTGACTATTTTTCTGCAGACCCAGTCAATCCTTCAACATCTTTTTTCTAAGTAAGGTCCCTCAGTGATTCATTATCTCAAGGGAGAAGAGAGCAACAGAAGAACTAAATATGGTTTCCCACTGTTAGTGAGATCAAAACTTCTTTACCCGTAGATTTCAAAGAACACTTTTAGATTTCAGTTTGCAAATGGGCATCAGGAAATAGCTTAGTTTCTCTATGAGCTTTTATACAAAGTGATTATAGCCTTCCCTTCTTTGCCTGGCAATGCTCCTTGAGCAGGGGACGTCTGAGGGACTAAATTAGAAGACATGCTGAGTTCAGGACAGAAGAAGGGCCAAAGCTTCACTACAGCTATTCTCATCTAGCTGATAGACCTTTACAATGTGGACCCAACTGATCAGGGATAACAGGTCATCTAGTCCTTTACCTAAATGAGTCCTGACAGATATTTCTCTAGTTTTGTGGTTCCATGAATAATTCTTTTAGTGGAAGATCTTACTCCTAGTGTCTCATTACCGACTTTCCAGCAGGCTGCTGAGGACCATGTCCAGACGGTTTTCTAGTATCTGCAAGGATGGAGACTTCACAGCCTCTGTTGGCAACTTGTTCTAGTGCCCAGTCACCCTCACAGTAAAAAAGTGTTTCCTGATGTTCAGATGGAACCTCCTGTGTTTCGGTTTGTGTCCCTTGCCTCTTGCCCTGCCACTGGGCACCACTGAAAAGAGCCTGGCTCCATCTTCTTTACACCCTCCCTTCAGGTATTTATATACATTGATCAGATTCCTCCAAGCCTTCTCTTCTCTATGCTAAACTGTCCCAGCTTTCTCAGCCTCTCCTCACATGAGAGATGCTCCAGTCCCTTAATCATCTTTGTAGCCATTCATTGGACTCTGTCCAGTATGTCCATGTCTGTCTCATACTGAGGAGCCCAGAACTGGACACAAAATCATTTTATAAAGTAGGTTTTTATATTAGGTCAGGTTAGAAAAGAGAAGAATTAAACTGCATTGGACACCAGCATCATTCTGGATGTAAATACGGATTAATTTGTTCTTACAAACCATCAGGGATGGAGATTCTACAAGCGTCCCCACCCCTAACTACATCAGAGCAACTGGGCTCACAGTGGCTAGGACTGCTGTAAGAATGGGGAAATAGTGCTGGATGGTTCATCTTTACTATGCAAAGAAGTGGACATTACGTGTACAGATATCCGAATGTGTACAAATAGCTGAAAAGTGGCCGTAAAGAAGATGGAGCCAGGCTAGATCCAGTGGTGCCCAGTGACAGGGCAAGAGGCAATGGGCACAAACTGGAAGACAGGAGGTTCTGTCTGAACATCAGAAAACACTTTTTTCCTGTGAGGGTGAATGAGCACTGGCACAAGTTGCCCAGAGAGGTTGTGGAATCTCCATTCTTGGAGATATTCAAAAGTCATCTGAACATTGTCCTTTCTAGCCTGCCCTAGGTGACCGTGCCTGAGCAGGGGGCTGGGCAAGATGACCTTCAGATGTCGCTTCCAACCTCAACCATTCCGTGATTCTGAGTGCAAACATGAATTGAGTGTTAAGTGGCAAAATAAGCACATTTCATAGGTGATCAAAGGGTAATACATACATTGCCTCACAGACAAGCTGCCATTCTCATTTTTATATTTTATGCTTTCCAATATTGTTGCTTTCCCTGTCATCTGAGAAACTCAAAATTCACACATTCTCATAGCAAATAGATGTCCTGAAGAATAATTAACCCTTCGTACAGATAATGGAATGCAATTGGCAACTGCTTGAGAATCTTTAGTTATAACTAGCAGCTGGCTGGAAGTAATTTAACTGACTAAAAAAACCAAGCAAACAAAAATTCGCACAGAAAATCAGAAATCAGATCTTCTCATAACCAGCTCTATGTCTCAACCTCAAAGCCTCATCTATTATGCTTGAGAACAATTTTTTTTGTTCCTTTCTACCAACTATTTGCATATAAGTATTGTGTATTCCATTTTTTTATATATATAAGAAAATATTGTAGGCATTAGTCTGATATTTGAAACTGGTATCTAGAAGTCAGCTTCATATGCAGCACTGCTGTTTCCCTCATGATATATATAAAAAACACAGTAGCTACAATATACTTCCACATGCTTAGATGGTTTGTGTTTAACTTGCCGTATTTTCAATGAGGTACATTTAAAAGAAGAGGATGCCTGGCACCACATGCATAATTTTGATGAATAGACAAAACATTCTCATCTAAAGTATGCTCACTTTATTAAAAAGAGTAATCTAATCTTAGCCTTTATTCTGTTAAATCAGTCATGTGTGACCCATTACTAACCCACTAACATGGAATGTAACTCGAGAGCCAAAGAATTATTCCCACCATATTGCTTATCAGAGAACTGGAAAATAGGTATATACTGTCTTTTCTTGTTTAATCATTCTTGTTGGTGATTTATTGGCAAAGACACTACATTTGTGGATCTCTCTCAGCCTCTCTCTTCATCTGTTAATTCTAATTATCTTCTTTCTATGTTTGCATCATTCACATGCCCTATTTGTGTACATATATACAAAAACAGCATGTCACCAAAGAAATATAAAAACTATTTAGTGACTATTCAAGCAAAGGTATGATACTAGAGGAAAGCCTTGCACTGTTTTCAGGAACAAAGCTGAGAATCAAACACTTTTTTTCTGTTCTAAACAGTCAGTTATCTTGAATTACTGGACAATTTGCCTGAGGCCCACTGAAGTTCCTAGCAATATCGAAGTGACTGCAATATGGGTGCTAGATTTCTGGTTTTACATTCCAAGAAAAAAAATCCTAGTCTTGCTGAAGACAGCATTTGCACTTACTTCTTTACAGTTTAGAAAGTGCTTTGAGACAACCTTAGAAGAGATGTGTAGAAAAAGCTTATTACAGTTAGAACAGGGAACTGTACAGTCTGGTTCTCAGGAAATCATAGAACCGCTATTGTATCTTGGGCTTTCTTTTGGGAATTTATTGGCCTAATATCTGGCAAAAGGGCAGATGAATACTGTGAGATAAATACTTCAAACGAGCATTTCAGAATGTGCTTTTCGATCTGCAGAAGAGACATGTTATAAAAGACAACTAGGACTAATCTGAGTGAAAAATACAAGTTGTTGTCATTGGTTTGTTTTTTTTTAATTTTAAAACATGCTCAAGACCTTTACCATTGCTTCCTCCACTTTCTCCCTCTCCCAAGCCAGAAATTTAATTTGAAATTTTGGTTGCTTCAGCCATGATCTTAGAAATTGCTTTTGAGCAGAGAGACCTATGAATCTTCACACAATATAAAGGTAAGGTCATCTTCACACAATATAAAGGTAAGGTCAAATTAATCTATGAGTTTCTGATGAAGAGATACCATGGATTCTCACTTTTTTTTTTTTTTAAATAAAAAGATAACCTATAAAATGCACTCATTTTACTACTGAAGGTCCAATTCATATGAAGAAAAAAAGACAATAAAAATTATTTTACTAAATGATAACTGTGAATAGACAATATTTGCCAAATCAAACTGAAATGTTTCTCCCCAAATAGGATTGCTTTCAAACACTAGTTAGAGAAAGGCTATTTTAACCGAGCAAAGCTTAAACTATCCAAGCATCTAGAATAGTATTCACGCACATCTCTAAGAATGCCATTATGCAGTACAAGTAAAATAAAAAGGATAAACAGGTTTCCAGGGTTCTTAACATAAAAAGAGATGCATTACAGGATGTAGTGGAATCTTTTTAGCTGTTCCAATCATTAAAGCTATAAGAGACTCTGATATTTATTCAAAACAACTTAAAGCAACTCTAAAGGTCCCAGTGTGATGTTTTCACCTCTAATTTTCATAAAATGTTGATAAGAGTGGAATCAAACCAGTTAGTTATCAGTCTTGACGTTGGCATAATGTGACTGGAAATGTACTATTTGTAATTACTTGAAAGGAAACAAATTACCTTTAAGAGGAAAACCATGGGTAGAAATTGCAGAAATTAGATGTGTTAGGCTCTCTTAAAAAAAGAAAAAAAAAAAATTGTTCCATGTCTGAGTTCTTGGAAACATAACAGCAGATGGAGGAACTGACTGATGCTAAACTTTCATTTAAAACCCTCAAAATCAGAGAAATCTCATGCAAAATCTTAGTTCACAGATTATTAAGCATGTACTTAATTTTAAGCATATTTTCAGTCCATCCTAATCAGTACAGTTAACCTTTAAGGATACATTTTGATGGCGCTGAGATCCTGTCTAAGCACTATGCTAAGTGGAAATGGATACTAAGGAAGAACACAAATCTCCAACTGCATCTGAACTTACATTTTTCATGAAAACAGACAGTCATTTTGCTGGCTGAGGAGAAACACAGGATTTTATACAATGGGTTTCTTGGCTGTCTGAAATAAATTTTTTCCTTGTTTTTTTTCTCCCACCACTACTATCTGCCTAGCTATCGTAAGACAAGCACATGGAATAAGTATGTTTCCTGAAGTGGAATCATCCCAGCCAAGTCAGTGCCACTATTGTGTTTTATATCAGCAGACAACCTAAACAAGGAATCACTTAAAGTAAATTCCAGTCAGTAACTGTATATCTCTAGACTCCAAAGCCAGAAAGGATCACATTGATTGTCTCATCTGACATCTTTGTAAATGAACAGTAGAATTTTCCCCAGATGTGGGATTAAAGCAAATAATTTTTAAAATTCAAAGAAGCAGGGAGCTTACTAGCTCCTCTGGTTGGCTGTTTCAGTGAACTACCTTCAACATTAAAATACTGGGATCTATATCCAGATGAAAATATTGCAACTTCAAACAGCAGAGAGACAGAAGAGATGAAATCCAATCTAATAATCCTGAGTCAGGATGGTGGGCTGCTTTTCTTTAATAGCTGCTCATCTTTCCCAAGAAATGTGTCATTAAGAGCAGGAAAATTATGGCTGGAGGACAATTTCTCTATAAAGTATGGCGGCTGCAAGTGGAACCGAAAATGTTGAGGAGAATATATGACAAGCTCACTGTATGAATTTTTACTGGATGATAAAAGGAAGGGGCTGTTGCAAAATACAGCAGTTGTCCTCTAGCCATACCCATCCCAGTCCAGCCACATGCTGCCAACCATACAGTGCTGCATAGACAGCTTTCACAGCATAGAATAGGATGGAAATTATGGACTCCATAATCCTTGTGGGTCCCATCCAACTCATGACTGTGATGTCATATTGCTCACCTCGACGTGACAGATTGCTTACCATGATACTATGTTTTCCACCACACATTTCATAATTTAAAAGCATAATATGGCCCTTTGCTTTCACTAAACCAGAGACTATGACTCAAGAGGACTTGAACTGTGAAACCATCTCCTTTCCATCTCTCATACTTGGCTTATTAATTGGAAAACTAGGTCATTTCAAAGCTAAGAAATGAATAAAAAAAAAATAACCATAGCAACATCATAAACCCAGGACATGTAAGAGCAACCATTTATTTTTCCATCTAAAAATACAACTGGCCTACCTTTTATCTCTCTGAGGGACAAAGGGATAAAAATATTGCATTACTCTTCCTTTCTTGGTACCTATATTTCTGCTCTGATCTCACACTTCCCCATGGCGTCAGTCAGTGAAATAAAGTGTTACTGCCTTTACGAACTCGAAAGCCAAGAGGCTAAGTAAAGAAAGGATCATCACCTAGCAATATCATGCTCTGAGACAGCAAATCTGAAACTAAATTTCCTCAACCCCTGGCCTGTACCTAAACTACAAGGAAATCCTCCTTATCAAGACAGAAAAAGTTTTAGTTAGGTAATAACAATTATCTGCTCACAGCAGAACTTACTTGCCTACACAATATGTTACTGAGGTGTTCTCATGATGGAAAACGAATTCTAACCATTTATGTTAATTGCAAGGGTAAGTCTACACTACCAGGGCAAAAACTCCTTCAGACACAAATTCAAATCCCTTAAATATCATATTCTCATTTCAATATTTGTACAACAATACATACATACATGAAACATTCATATTTACTGATGGAATGAATGCTACTGATGAAAAAGGGAGACTAAAATGACCTCTTATCAATACCAAACTCCTCCATTAGATTTCTTGCCAGCCTTCCATACTTCTTTTCAAGAAAGTGACTGTTGTTAGGTGATGTTATTTACCTGCATTGTCTATCTAGCCTGTGCACACCCACGGGTAATACCAAGCTATTAGTTTTCCTTACTTTCTAATGATAAGGAGGGTTCCTTTGTAATGACCAGATTGGCCCCACTTTAATCACTTCCTATTGTTTCTGAGCATAGGAAGATTTAACAGCTCATTGACTGTGTTGACTCATAATCTGCACAGAGGAAACAATGTTGTAGCTCATCAAATGTAATCAGCTACTAATTGAAAGGAAATGAAATTTTAAAATTATATGGCACCTTCCAACAAGGCAGTATAACAAAGGCTATTTATAGGTTCTGTGAGCCAGAAGCTCTTCACAATCTCCAAATTGTAGTCACCTTAAGGGTGGACATCAGTAGCTATTTTGTAGCAGAGGACAGCACAAGTGTTCCTGGAAAAAGCATATAATTTTACCAGGTAAATAATTTTACTTTCCTAAAAGAACAATCACAGGAAACAAAGGTATATCAGAATGGATGTGATTGTCCTGAAATTCAGCCAAAAAGAACAGGCCTAATAGTTCTCCTTAATAATAATAACATAATAATAATAATAATAATAATAACATAATAACTTATGTTTCTACAAATTATTCCACATGGTCAAAATAATTTCTCTTATTAAAAGATCAACATCAACATTCTCAATATCAGGAGACAGGACAGCTTCAGAACACATCATCAGATCCACTTCTCCATTTTTTGCACATATACTTAGAGCTATTTCTACTCAATAGCTCAGTCTAATAAAACCATATTACATCCCAATATAGCTGAAGCAATGTATATATCATAACCTAGTTTTTCTAAAACTGATCTGCTTTCTTTAGCCGGATTTAAAGAAACACACTTTTCAGAAAGCTCTGAAAAACTCCAGTATGAAAAACACGCACCTTTAATGTTCATCAGATTAAGTACCCAAAGACAGTAGTCACATAGAAATTTTAGAGCCTTTTGTATTGAGACAGGTACCTTTCATTTTCCCATATTGCCTTGATTCATTGCGGTTCATGCAGACCAACTTCTATTCATGAGTCAAATGCTATGGGGGTATACCATCCATTGTGTTAAAAACAGTGAATCCTCATAAAGCAATTTAATCTGTTCCTCACTTTATGATTAGCATTCCATTCTTATTTTTTACAAAAAAAAAAAAAAAAATAGGAAAGAAAAAAAAGCCCTAATCCCGGGAATCATTCAGTCTGTATTTCTCTACTTAGAATAAATATGACATATAGAAATAGCAACAATGATGCTATTGCAGATGTTCTGTCCTGGATCAGGTCTTGGAACCAAAGACACATCATGCAGAATGTGTGCATATTGCTATATATATATGCTATACAAATATGACGTCCTCAAACTAGAATGTGATGTGAAAACTGTTGTGGGGAAAAAAAAACAAAACGTTTTGCAATTTAGCTGCAATGAAATCTACAATGAATTATAGACCGAACTGCAAGAATTACTTCTGGGTATTTCATTGTGTCTTATTAGTAAAAGTAGTAAAACCCATTTAAGTTACAGAGAAAGAGCAGATTTTGAAAAGGCTGTTTTATCCAAGCTAGAATGCAGAGATGCAGTTGGTTTGACAAGAAAGTTTTGTGTGGCAACAAGTGAGGAAAGGGGTCTTCAGACATCCTAACCTACTCAAGCACCTTTCTACTTTAACTCAATTCCATTTTTTTCAAAAAGTGGTCAGGAGATTTGTTTTCACTCCATTGAAGACGATAAATTCTGAAACTTCAGGTGTTGCCACAAAATTAGATTTTCATCCTTTCAGATGAAAGGATCTACCCATAATTTCTTGCCTGAATCCTTTTCAGTGGCAATTGAAAACAAAAATGTTCATGATTACAGGGAAACGTCTTTTTTTTTTTTTTTTTTTTTTTTTTTAAATAATTGTTGGCAGTTTAAAGGAAGAAAAGTTAGGGGTGTAACTAACCAAAACTCATATGCTGTGTTAACTTTTACTGCATGACTTCCTGAAATTTTTAGCAGGGGAAACTGTTTGAGGCAGTGCCCATAACCACACCATTTCTGAATGAGTGAGATTCATATCTGAGTAGCTTTCTTGAGCAAAAATGATGGCTGTTATTTTGAAAAAGAGCTGCTGTCCTTGTGAACAAGAGAAGACAAAGGTACAAGAAATATTTAGAACTGGATTTCATAGGTGTTTTAGCAGAAGAAGGATCCACACAAAGTTAAATCTATAGAGATGTTAACAGCAGTGTAACCTTCTCTCTGAAAAGCATATCACGATTGATATTTGATGATGCAAGGAGTTCAGTAGCAATGCTGGTTTAAAACCTCTGGGCTTTTTTCCTGGCTCTTGGCAAAGTTTGCAAACAGCCCCATTGTGTTGACAACTCATGGAGCTGTGCTGTGAACATTTCATAGAACCTGAAAAAACAACTCGCTTCCTCTTTCTTTTTTCCCCAGTTGTTTTTTTTTTGTTTGTTTTGTTTTTGAGGCTGACAAGTTACGCACTCTGACTTTCTGCAAGAGACAGAAAATGGGAAGCAAATGCAGTAGCAGACCCAAACCCAGGCTTCACAGTAGTATCCTCAAATCCCAGTGGACCTGTAGTTCAGAGACTGATACACACAGCATGGCCTCTGCCATTTCATACACTATCAGCCTGAATAAATGGGATGATAATGGCAGACCATATCTCAGGAAGTACAAGACTGAGAGCAAGCATTGCCACACACCCAAACAAAGCATGCAATCTACTTTAGCAAGCAAGCAAGCATTGTCTCCACAGAAGCTACAAGGCTTCCATTGGCTTTTCCATCTCCTGCTGCTCTCTCAAAGGGGGAGGGAAAGAATAACTTCAGCCAACCCCAGGACAACATGAGGGAAGAGAGCAAAAAGGGATGGCATGGGATCAAGAGCATAAAGAACATTAGGAATTTTCTTAGCAAGTCTTCTAGAAACAGGAGGACGCAAAGATTCTACCAGCACTATGAGTTTCTGACAGCAGAGGCAAAAAAGCACTGCTATGCACTCTTAAATGTTATAGGCACCATCTCTCTTATTCCAAGTACTCATCTTTGACCACCTCTTGAAGAAGCTATTTTTCCATACAGGCAACAATTTTTGTGAGGAACAGCTGAGAGAGGACCCTCTCAGACCTAAATGTTTAGGTCCCCATCAGAAGATGAGGAGTAAAGAAGGGCTGTATGTAGGATAAGAATAGGATTTTATTGCATACTAGCGATTCAACCTTTGTGACATGGTTATCAAGGTCATTCCCAGGAACAGTGTCTCAGCCCAGCCAAAACACAGATACAACTGTATAAATTACTCTGATTACAATTTGAATTATAATGGAAGATATCTGTAATGGTAATTCAAGGGGGGCTGTCTCCAGAGGGCACCACATAAGAAAGTGTGTTCTGGCCTGAAAAACTGAAAACATCGTGCTCTTGGAATACTGTTTTAATATGCAACGAATCCTCAAGGTAGTGATCTGAAAGTAAAGCAGTTATGTTCCTTTGATGATGATGATTGTGGTAGACTTACAAAAGTGCTATGTTAGGGATTGATAGAAATCTGTTTAATTCTTCTCTACAGTTTTTGTATGAAATAGTCATACAAGAATGATCCATACATATTTGCAGCTAAAGGTTCAAATGTGTTTAATCTAAATATGCATCCCCTTTTCTTGTTTGTTTCTCTTTCCTTAGAGCGTCAATAATAAGTGGAATAAACATTTCTTAACTGTCAGAAATCACTAATTCTGTGGCTACTGGCTGCAGTTTTACTTGAAAAAAAATGGAAGTCACTTTGCAAGAGAGCATCGTTGATGCAGAAAGTTTTCTTTTAATTAAAAGTAACTGGTAGCAACTTTGAAGAAGGATAGTTATACACAAAATTATCCGTCAGGAGAACACTACTTATTGGCATCCACTGGGAAAAAAAAGCCCAAGTACAAAGAGGGGCAACTATTATATATTTCAGAGGAAGGGGTTACTTTTGTTTCCACGTTTAAGATATGTGAAAATTTTACTTTAAAAGAGAGGTTTGAACTGATGACAACATCCATTTCCTGAGAACACAATGAAAAGGTCTAAAACATAGAACAAAGAATCCGCTTTTAATTTAATTTGTAGTAGCGAATCCTATAAATTTTACACTGCAAACCCATTGTTCTATAATCAGAAAGTGAACACTGTAATTTTGTTGTAGATATGCTTCTTCATATCTAAGAAAGCAGAGGAGTTTTGTCTTTAAATGAAAAAAGTCAGCTCACAGGTAAGGGAACAGTGAGCAGGACTTCCAAGATGCAGCTGAAGGCAATCATATTAAAGGAGGAACAAAAATAAAAGGTCTACTTCATAGGACCATTTGTGGGAAATAACATGTTTTGATATATTCTGGGTGATTTATTGCTTATGTAAAAAGACCTATTTGTTAAATATGAATATGTTAGTCTTAATAGCTTCCATTTTTCTTAGGCTCTCCTACCTTTCAAAAGATTCTGACTAACAAAAGGACAGAAGATTTGTTATCATAAAAGTGGCCTAGCTCGTAAATGCCTTAATTAAAGGAATATGACCAACTTAGAACAGTGTGTACACAGAAATATAATAGATTGTTTTATCTGTTGTCCTAAGCAGCATTTTTATAAATATACATTAAAGGTTCTAGTGGGAAACCACAGTGTATGTATTTTGTTTACTATGTATATTTGACAGCTGTTTGGTGTAAATTAATTTCACTAGATATTCTCTGTGTAGCACAGAACAAGTGTGCTCTCCATTTCTCATCTTTTGGTAGAGCTTTCAAAAAGTAACAATGAGAGAGGACCTTTTTTTAAATAGAAGAATTACCATAAATCAGCAAAAAGTGGCACACAGACTAAAGGGCAGAGAGAGAGTACCTGCAAGTTCTTTTAACAAATTTGACAGTATACTTTTCATGTTGCAGTAACTTTCAACTGAGATAATTAAACTGTTATTTTTAATGTTTCCATCCAGTGTATGAGAAAAATATAGACTAGACTGCTAGCCTGAAGAATAGTGTCCAGAAGCATTTTGTTACCCTTGACCTTGTCTGAAAGCTTAGTTTCCAGAGACCCCTTGTCTTCTGAGAATTTCCTAGCAAAAATGCATTAACAATGAGTTCTGGTCTGTATCATCCTGCAATACCACTCCTCTTGCACAGAAATGAAAACAAAAATGCTTACTTGCTTAATCCACAGTGCCATTTTCTTTTTGTTCCCATGGTCTTTGGTCTTGGTTAATATGCTTATCAAAAGAACATTGGAATGTTACCAGCTTTGCTTGAAATAAGCAATACAGCCTCCTAGAAGAAAATAAAAGACTGTCCACTTCTCCCTTGGTTTAGCTATTTATTTAGAGATTCAAGGTTTTTTATTAATTAACCAATTAAAATCATAACTGACAAATCAACAAGGTAGGGATGGGGTTCTTAACAATAGTTCACTACAGGTAAATTTGGCCCAAACACTTCTTTTCTCTTGTGGTATTTGCAAGAATATGTTCCAAATAGAAGCTCTCTGCAGCCCTAGACATCAACTACAATCGTTTCCACTGACCTAAAAGTCTGATCCAGAGCCTCTTAAAACCATTTAAGCCTGGAGGCCCTTCAACAGCAAGTCTGCTTCGTAACAGTTTGCCCTCTTTTTAGCCACAGACTCCAACCAGAGTCATTTCACATGCATCTCCATCACAGGTAAGGATAACATGGAGGGGGCAAACCAACACATCCAGAGCGCTACTCCTCTGGTCAGTTCCTTCATCTGAATGTACTCTCGTCCTGTATTCCCTCCTTCCTCCCCCTCTTCACCCCAGCATCATGTGACTACATCCCTTGGATAGTAATTTTTAAAACATAGATACAATTCTGTTAAGAACATAAAGATTTCCTAGGAATCTGCATAACACCTCGATCTATCGCATCTTTGTTTCAAAAAAAAAAAAAAAAAAAAAAAAAGATGAAGAGTCCAAGACATTTCAAAAGATTTACTTAAATAATGGAAAGGTGCAGCAGTCTACCCTGAACGTGCTTTCTTGAAGTGTCTGCTTTGCTGCTATATCGGCCTGTCCCAGGGTTAATGCCATTTGTGTGATTTCATCATAGAAAAAAGAGATTGTTCCTTCCCTGCTTCCATGTTTCTGAACTCTAATTTGAGCTATTCTGGATTCTGCTGGTATGGAAGTTGAGGATATAGTTAGACTTTTCCCTGCCCTCAGAGTCCATTCCAATGTAGCACTTACACCATTCTGTCTAGTAAGGCAGATTTTCCTGGCCTATATTTAAGCAATAAGACATGACAGGTAGTGCATTTTCAGAGGATTATTATATGCCTTGGGTGGTGTCATAAAGCAAGAAGCTGAAGACTTTCCTTTAAGTGTCTTTTTGTTATTATGAAATGGAATTTATAAATCAAAAAAGAGAGAGCCAGACCCCTGCACTTAAAGGGCATTATTGACATGGCCATGACATCATTGACAGCCAGTCAGGAAGCTCTGACTATGTTCAGACTTTTAAAGCTATTCCATAATCACAATAAAAGGAGAATTTTGCCTTCAAACCTTGCAGCAATATTGTAGTGATAATGTACAATAGACTCTCTACCTAATTAATTGTCAAATATTATCAACGAATCAGAATACAACTAAACTAAGGCTTTGATTATTTTTGCTTTAATAGTGTGAAGTGGTCAGAGTTTTAATGTGATTACGTAAGAGCAATCTCTGCGCTCAAAGCTTCATCTTGAATCAATGGGTCAGCTACTACTAAATACAGGATAACAGGATGAGGCATTTACTAGAGTTTGTTGAGTTTATTCTCAGAATCTGAGCTCACTTTTTGACTTTCTACAAAATTACTGCAAAAAACCCAAAGCAGACTGTTAGACTGATGAATGAGCAGATAACTGTGTTTGCTGACCTTATTTACCCATTATTTGCTTTATCACAAAATTTCAGTTGAGTTTTGTTTACCTGTTCAGCTATATATGCTACTGATTACAGTTGTGTTGTTTTCCAGATACTGTGACTATAAATTAGAAGTAAGCTAGAGGTTTTTTGGTCACTTTTATTCATTAGCAGCAATATAAAAAAAATAAGAGATTCTGAATATAGCAAATTCATTAATCAAGTGAGGTTATTAAGTTGACAAAGTAGAACCTGGAATACAATACTATCTACTTCCTCAGATCTGTGCCCAGATGGCCTTCTAGTCTAAATTTACCCTAAAAAATTGGTGGTGGGTTTTTTGTTGGTTTTTTTGTTTGTTTTGTTGTGGGTTTTTTGTTATTTGCAGTGTGGAATCAAACAGAATTTAGAATACAAAATTGCTTCCAATTGTGTTTTCCAGTTAATACATACCCCCTCGCATGTCTCTCCTCACACTCCCCAATCTTTTATTATGAAAGGTCAAACAAAACTTTTCCCTTTGGTTTGTGACATATAATTTTTCCATTGGGATAACCTAAAATTAAGCTTGTAGTCTGCAACCTCATTTAACCAAAATAAACTATGCTACAACAAACCAGCATTTCTGTCAGGGTTCTACAGCCATTACATGGGACTTGGGCCACCACAGAGTTAGGTCACAGTGAATGCTGGCCACAAACACTGTAGAAGTTCAGCATCCACAAAACCCAGCCTCACTGTAGGTGAAAAATGTTTTTTTCCTACAGTTGGTAACACTGGCTTTCACTTCTGACACCGTTTCTGAAACCTGCCCACAGGATGGACATTTGATATCCTGTTACCATACGTAGTTTAGATAGCTTTACAAAAGAAGGAGCTTAATTTCCTATAATGCACGATTAAGGAGTGCTCTTCTAAACATACTGTAGCATTACAGCTGTGAAAATGTAGAACAACTGGTGACCTTTCAACTCTACACATACTTTTCTTGATGAATGTTGCACTATAAAGAAATTCAGCTTGTATAGTGCTTCCAGTAAAGCATGAGTGGAAAAGAAGAAAGAGGAAATTCTAGTAACATGTTTCAAAACACAATTTCTGATGTATCTGTAGACAGGCTGGAATTCTTGGTAATTTTCAGCTCTCAGAGTACTGAAAGGAATCGTCTCTTCATCCCTCATAAGTGAGTTCCCAAAGTTCTTTGAAGTTTTAGGGCTTTTGGTTTTTGTTTGGTTTGGTTTGTTTTAAAAAGAAGGAAACTAAAGTGAAAAAGAGTCTTTGGATTTCTACATTGATCTAAAATACACTTATCATTGTTGAAGTTTTGTCACTAAATTAACAAATAACAACCAAACAAAAATCTAAGCAAGTTGAATCAGGGCTCTGGTAATTACCTGAAGCATATTTAAACATCTGAAGTGCTCCAACAGACTTCTGTTACACTGTTATATCTTAAATAAAATTGCCTTCTACAGAACTTCTGAACTAAAATTATATCATAAGAGAAGTTATGTCTTATTCTTTCTATAACTAATCTCTCCAGATCTTCCTGTATTAACTGTCTCATTGAACTGAAACTCACACAAGTTGAACCTAGGATGATTTGGCTTAAAACAAACAGCTATGGAACAAATTATTGGTCTACAAGTATTTTAAGGGAAGAAGTAGTAGATATTGTGAGAATTAGGGTGAGGTGAAGGAGCAACATGAAATAACCCATAAAAAAAGGGTAACACATGAGCAAGAGAAAATTAAGTGGAATAGTAAGGACAGTTTTCTGGGCTTCTTCCACTTCTTCCCCCAAAATACTACTTTAGGTACCTCACAATTAAGTTTCCTAAATAAGAGGAACCTGCGTCTTTATCTCCTTAAAGAGACTTATCACAATCCAGCAGAACTGATCCTGTGCCACAGAAAATTCCCCAGGTCCAAAAGGATCACATCCATAATATTTTACTTTCCACCCATCTTTGATCAGATGCAATTTATCAGATACTCCTAAGTGTACCCAGTCTACACTTTGCAAAACAAAGGAAAACAATCAGCATGGCTTCGTAAAATATTCTCATTATCTCACCATTTTGCACAGGATAGTGTATTTCAGATTCAGTCTAAACTGCCAAATGCTGGGCCTTGGCATTTTAGGCCCAGACACATTAGGCACAGTGTTGAGCATCTACTAACATTAGACTACGGGCATCGGTTACTGCTCATGTATGTAGGAAGTGGATGGATCAGAGTCTGAGTTACTTCTTTACAGACACAAATTTAATATATTTTCAAAACAAATTTTCTTCAGCATGAACAGTGATTGAAAGATGTTACCATAACACATATTATGCATGCAAAATAAGTCTTAATAGTTTGCAGTATGCCACCTACACTACTTCAGAATTCTGCAACAAATGTGTTTTAATCTTATTTTTAATGTTCCATTAATGACTGATGCATTTTTCAGCTGAATTTTATTCCTTAACGGAATACATTACCTTTAGATTGGACAATGTAATGGCGAATCTATTTTTCAGGCTTTTTACTTGGATGGGAACCAGTGTGTTCCTATATGAGAGCACTGAGTAATCATGTGCAAAATAGGACCACCCAACATCTGTCTACATTCACTTGGAAGTCAGTTTTATATTTCTTTGCTATAGGACTTGCAGGAAATTTATACCGAATATATGGGTGGGGTGGGATAGAATCCTTCCTCTTTGCTTAATCACATTCAGGGAAGAGCGATGATCCATTTTGTCTGGTTCTCTCCATTACTCTTTCTAAAATTAACTCACATCTGACATTATAACATATGTTAAATATTATGTAAGTGGTCTGTTCTATATTTGGTTTATTCAGTCATAAATCCTGGCATGCACACACACAAAAAAAAAGCAGCACTGTGAGGAAAAAAAAAAAAAAAGAAAAAAAAAACCACACCAAAAAAACTCCACAACCTTTTGCAGACAAAGAGAAATTAGTAAAAGTTGCATTACTCCCCTTTCCTCCCAAGTTCATAAAGGAGTTGAAATAATCCACTGACATTAAGAAAGCTCATAAGGTTTTACCCACTAGGGAAAATATTTTGCAGGTGAATATGTTCTTTTACTTTGTAGAAATGGAATTTTCACAGTCCAAGAGAGCTTAAGAGCTACAGTTATTTATGCTGAAATAGGCTCCAGTCTGGCAAGACCAAGGTGTGTCTGTAAGCATGTGAAAGCCAATACCTAATGGCCATAACAATGAGTTAGGAGCTCCCTCCTTGCCTTTCTTACTGTTCTTATTTTCTACTGTTTTACCAGGGATATCAAGCTCTCTCTATAACTGGAAAGTAAGGTTTTGGCTGGTAGTAAACTTTGATTGTTTTTCTGAACGAGTCTTCCAGCTTTCCCAGCGTATTTGTCACAACTGTATTGCCCCCAAAGCTGTGCACTGTTTAGTATAAAATTTCCAGCACTGTCTTATATCAATATTATCGGTCTCATTTGATTTGGCTTGGCTGAAATAAAATACAGAGGCAATAAATTATATATAGCTCGCCATTTTCATTTCAAGGCCACTGACCTTTCTTTATACCCACTGTTTTGAACTATTTAAGAGCTGAAGGGTTTCATACCACAAATGCTTGCATTGCTGTAGTGAGTGTAGGGTCTAACAGCTATAAAAATGCTTTGGCAGGAATAAGTAGCATATAAAATATATCTTCCCTTCTGCTCCTTAAGTTTCATTTTCTGAGACCAGCTTGGTAGCGCCAGACACATGCCAAGGTCAGTTCTGAAAGAACTTTGTTAGAGGTGTGGCCCTCAAAGGACAGACATGGACAGTTAAACAGGAGATGGTAGCAACACAAACGTTAAGATTGTCAAAGAAACTGAGATCAGCTGACAGCGAGGAGCCTAAATATCTTCAGTAGAGGAGTTAGATTGACTAGTCCCTCTACTTCAGGAATTGTCAGGGGCAAGAACAACTCAGAAAGTGCGATACTGTCTAACAAGGCGGTTTTGTCCACGCAGGTCTGAACCAAGTGCCAATTATACAGAAACACCAGCTATCCAGTTCTGGAAATCATTCCTCCTGGCAGCTCGAAAGGCCTTGTTTCTCAGGAAGGTGTACCTGACATTTCCTTGTACCAGCTCCAGAAAACAGCATATGTATTTCTTTGATATTAACGTCAAGACCTATGGCTAGTAGACCTAAGCACTTTTCCAGTAGTTTCTGATGATATGTGGGATTGATATAATTGCTTCTGTCTCAGGAAGATGTCATCTGGACATTGGGGCAAGAAGGGCAGATAAAAAGATCTGTCTCTGAAACATTAGCACATAATTAACAAGCTGTAAACCACCAGGAAAGATAGCTCTGTACTGGTTAATTCCTCCTATCAAAAGCCCTAAACTGAAAGAGCTGTTTTTAAAATCTGAACAAAACCTCAGGTAAATAAGATTTTTAATGTATCGACAGTTATCCAAAATCTACATTTACATCTCCCTTATATCAAATTATTTCATAGCCATAATTATCTCCTAATTATATGCTTATTTCTGAATAGAAATAAGTCCAAGCCACATATAATTATTTCTCTCCTTGGTCATTGGTGCTGAAGAAACCAACTTTATAGCATTTAAAGTCACAATGAGATTTTCATATGCCAAGGTTCACACCGAGATATTCCAAAGCACAGTTTCAAAAGAGCACTGAAAGACTTCCTCTGACCCACAATAACAAAGCAGGACATTGTGAGAGCCTGACTATTATGAGACAATATCTATATTCAGCTGCAACTGAGTGGCTGAATGGATGGTTCATACGCTAAAGTGATTCTGTCATGTCGAACCACTGTAAAAATATTGGAAAACATGGCCGTCATTGTTAGGAATGAGAAATATTTTGCATTATTGTTACTACAATATGACATATGATGGTCTAACATGATGGCTCAGAGCAGTGGAGATCAGATTTAGTCAGCACAGGCTGCAGGAATGAGAACTAAGCATGTAATAGCCTGCTTTCTCTTTCCTGACAGGCAGCTGGGCCTTCTACAAATGTTATTCTCCTACTACCATATGAGACACTTCAAATACAGCATATATAGATTTCCAAATCATGGTGTAGCTGTTTATTATGAATTGACATGACCTAGGCTATTATGCAAGAACAAAAGCTACTCTGTAGTTACTGCTGAAAGCTAGCTTTCCATTCTCTTGTTACCCCACAATCAGCCATAGCCACTTGCACAGGCCTGTTTTCTTGAGTATGCAGAACGCTCACAATTATTATTATTAACTGACCTAACACTGATCTAGGCTGTGTCGCTGCCCAGTGGACTGAATCAGAGAGAAGGGAGCTAATTATCACAGGAGGGAGAACAAAAGTTAAAGAGATAATATTGGAAAAATAACGAAGAGCAATAGCCTGGAAGAACAAGATAGATAGATACCTAGAGAAAGGAAAAGCGAATCAAGAGTCCTGCTTTGAGTCAAAAATAATTTCGCTACTATTAGGAAATCTGCTGTAGCATCTTATCAACACATTTCATAATATCAAAGAGACTACATCCAGTTTTACATATAAAAATATCCTTCTGTTCCAACAACATAGTGCATTGTGGAAAAAAAGCAAAACTCTCACAAGCTTGTAACTTAAAATGCCACAGGAAAATATTTCTTTTAAAGCCCTTAAATGTATATTTAATGCATAATACAAAGTCATAGGAAGCATAAAAAAAATATATTTGCAGTATGAAACAAATGAAAAGAACAAAACTAAGACTGGGTGGGTAGCATAGGTAGGGTGGAGTGACAATAATGAAGGATTATACATGGCAGAAGGGAGATGACTAGGTTCACATCCAGATGCTTCGAAATTTAGGTTTCTTTCAAAGGTGTAGAATATTTTTAAAGAAAGTGTAATTTTCATTGAAGGAGAAGGACATAACTGAGAGCAGGAGTAGGAATAGAAGCAGCCCTTGGGTGTATGCCACCTGAAACAGATTTTTAGCCTTCGTTCCTTTTCACTGAAATTGTGCCCCCCTCAACTCAGCTGGCAATTAACAGACATACATGAACATACAGACAACATACAAACACACAGAGGATACTGTAAAAAGCTGCAGTCACAAGTGTCATTCCAAAACATACAGAAGGACCTTACTTGCTTTATGAGCAAGTTAACTGTTTTGAGGAACAAAATCACAACTTGTTTGCCAGCTATTAAACACAAAACAACAAAGCTTCTTTAGCTCAAACAATATAAAAGCACAATTAAAAAAATAAAATAAAAAGGCAGCATTACAGTTTAATCTACTCCAGAGTTTCAGCTAAAATATCCTTCTACTGATTTCAATTACTCCTCTTTCATTTATCAGCTACCCACTTTAAGACAGTGTGCCTTGAACCTCTTTATTTATCTAAGGCTTTCTCTACACACAAAACCTGTATCTCCTAGTGATTCTGATGTAATAAAATAGTGTAAACCTCCTCTTCCTCAACATATAGACATACCTCTCCTGCACATATGCTGCTTCATGCCACATGGGAATGACACATACCCACATGGGTATGTCAGTGGTATAACTATGTTTACAGGTATGAATTATTTCAATTAGTATCACTAAAAAAAAAACACAAAACCACCAAACAATCCTACTGTAAACCTAACAAGCTATACCAGAACACAATGTATATAGACCACCTTAGGCCACATGAAGTTATATATATATTAAGAAGATACGTATCTTAAACCAACAAAATTTCTTTTACCAGAAAAAGGTTAGTTAAAAATGAGGAAAGAATTAATTCTGCTGAAAAATAACACAGGAAAAAAATAATGCCCATCATAATTGATTTGTTTACAGAAATGTCCTAAAAGGGAATAATTTCATAACAAAAAATTCAAAACACAGCTCTAGAGAGACCAATAATGACAACAGTTATGAAATACTCAGGAGGAGGTAAATTTCATAAATCTACACCCAGAAAATAGAATATTATGCAATATTAGCAATGCTCTACTTGGATACCACATGCCTCAAAAGTCTAACGTGCTGGATAGATGGAATTTTGACTGACAACAGCTCAATGCTGTCTTCAGCTGAAGTCCGGCACTCCAGGAAAATATGCAAAATCTATTTTTTGCATTTCTCAGTTATAATTTCTGCTTAATTATGATGTTCTTGACAGATTTCCTATTTTCACTTACATAGGATTCTTGGAGTATTGGATTCCTATAGTACAGTACAGCACACAAATCCTTTCATGTTTGATCTCCCATTCACTTGTACAGCAGAGGTTTGCTGAAAGCAGGATCAAAGATTACTCAACTTTTTTCCTTTCCTGTTTTCCCTGATGACAATTCCACACTAGCAAGTTTTTTTTTTTGTTGGGCAGCAAATTAATTTGTGCTAGTCAACACCTGATCTGAATTTGCATAGCTAATTAGCAAAAAGTCTACAGGTGTAGAGCAAAGTAAGCAACACACATTTTAATTTTCCAAGAATGCTAAAATTCAGATAAACTCAGGAGAAATTAAGCTCTCAGAGGCAAAGGGACATGGTGCAAATTCAGTCTTCTGAATTCTACTATTTTGGGTGGGCCTTATTAAAATAGGCTTCATACGACATGACTATAGTTTGCACTGGTTGTGTATTGTTTTTCTCTACTCAGAATGCAAAACATAAGGTTAAATGAAGGTGGTGGTAAGCAGCTGCTTTATAGTCATATAGCTTGTGTTTATTTTTGCGCACTTGCGCACTCATAATTAAAAAGCAGAAAACTGGATTTATTGTTTTGGTAGCTAAGATAGAATACTGAAAACTGATTTGGTTCTCATTATCTTGCAATAAAATCTGGTGGTTCTGAATGACTCTTAGGTGAGAAACTAGCTTTTACAGATATTATACAAGCATAAATAAGCACTGTAAACAGACTCAGGAAAACTGTATTGTGGATGGACCTACTAATACATTTTTAAAAGAAGATCACAGGAAAAGCTAAATAAGTTTTATTGTCTCTTTCAATTGTAACACTCTCAGATGCCTAAGTAAGCTATAAAATCATGACATTTGGTAGCTTGCTTTCAGCATTTTTGATGTGTTTCAATGAATAGTACAGTCCTGTAACAGGAATATATCTTGTTCAGATCTATACTATTGCTACAAATAGTGAAATATTAAAAAGGAAGAGGGAGGAAAAAAAGGAAATGTGAATAAAATGTAAATTACATGAAATAATAAATCAAAGACCTAAAGTCTGACATTTAGATTTCTGGTGGTCCATATGTTTTACATATTATGAAACCATCATCATAAACAATTCTTGCTAAAGAATACAATTCACATTCTTCCTAAACCATCCTATCTCATTTGTTTACAGTTTCCTTCTCAAAAGCTTCATTAAATTGAAGACAGCATGAGCAAGTTGAAACAATTCATAAAGAAAAAAAGATCTCTATTAAATAATGTCAACATCAAAGGCAACAATAAGCAATCTCCTGCAAAGGGAAGGCTGTGAAAGCATCTTTGAGCTGGTTAAAAACTGGCAATTATCAATTTCATTTTGACATGAATGAGAGGGAGGAATGTTCTGTACATGCTTTAATCTTCTAACGTATATTTTATAACAAAAAAAAAATTCAAAACACCTTAAGATATTTTTGGTGAATATTTAACTATGTCTGTACTAGCACAAACAAGTTTACACCATTGAAAACATTATGCCTAATGTGTTTGCTTTATCCTTTAGTTTTTACAGAGTCCTACTGTTTTTGTTAGCAGACAATGGTCTAGTATTCATCCAGAGAAAAGAAGTCAGTTGGAATGAAGCTACCACTGCATGAAAATAATATAGCATGCAGCCTTCTCCAGGGCTGGGTCTGAGGTGCTGTTGCAAAAGACAGTGTCAGGGAAGAGAAGCATCAATGCTCTGCCAATGGCAGACCTCTTTCCAAAGAGCTCCAGCAATCAAGAAAGATGGAAAGAGATAAGACAGGGAAGTTTTCATTGAAGATTACAGGAGGGTAGCAGTTGGCTTACTTGGCCCCTTATTAACAGAGAAACCACCACTTCAGAAAGCAGCAGTCTTCTGCACAAGTGCAGATTTATCACAGTGTGCATGGGCAATTGGTCTGTTCATGTCACAAAGGGAAAATGCTAGTGTACAGCCTTTCCTTGTCACTATAAGGCCCACTCCTCTATAGTGTTTAATAATGTAGTCATGAGATTTCAGCTACAAGAGCTTATACTTCATTATTCACAAGACACTCTACTGAAGAAGGTCTATCCCATGCACAGACCAGCTGATACAACTTTTTTTCATCTTTTAATCTTTTATGATTATAGTAGAATGAAAAACAGTCGGAAATGCAAATGAGTCCTTTTTTTTTTACACTCATCTCTAGTCACTAGTTTATAACTATATCCTTTTTTTCTTTTCACTTTTGTTCTTATCTACAGAAGAAGAATAATCCAAGACAAAGATATCAATGATAGTTATCTAGAAGATTTTCATATTTCAAGAATGTTATATTAAAACTATGGTCAAATAGGTTAAATGTTTGTAAATTTAACACAGAATAAAATAACTACATAAAAATAAGAACTATTTATTTCCAACTGGGAGGCATTAAAGACCACCATAGACATTTTACATCTTTCCCAAGTTGTTTGACACAGGATTTGCCTGCTTTCTAATTATATTAATGGAGATCAATAGTAATGGTGCTAGAGTCATTATATTTCCTCTACAGATTCATGTTCATATAATACAGAAAAATTCCCTAGCAAATATGTTTCTGAAAAGCTGATGGTATTGCTTCAAAAATTCAAAAGATACCTCAGACACATTTAGCCTACTGGAAGTTTAGAAAGAAAGAATTTACTGTGATGGAAAAACATGGTGTTCAGCTCACAGTCAGATCTGGAATGATTCATTTAAAACAATCCTTTTGAAGAGCTCGTGTGTATAAAAGCTGCTCTCTTTTTTTCAGGCTTTCTCGGGTGATTATTACATCACCTGAGAGTGTATTTGCTTTTCCTACAAGCCTCACTAAGCAGAGTGTCAAACAACCCTTGCACCCCAATCATTGCTTAAGGAGAAATATCCTGAACCTCATTACATTTTCATTTGACATTCAAAATGGATAGGATTACTTCAGTATGAGAACGCAATTAGCACAATAGAGCTCCTTGCAGAGAATAGCCACATTTCGCTTGATCACTTAACGATATTGCTCTTCAAAACCTTAGAATTTTGAGTTTATTAGGCTACATTTACATAAGACTAAAATTGTTTCAGGATGCTCTTTGCTTAGTGATGCAAAGTTTGTAAGGACAGGTAATACTCTTATAACAACTGAGAAGATCCTCTCAATTTTTTTCTGAATCTGGAAAGCCATGCTTGCAGAAGAAAAAGCACAATACAGTCACTTTGCCAACCTATATTTAGAAATGGAGCTTATGTTCTCACAGTTTGTGTATATACATCCCACACATTGTTGGGAGGTCAATCTGAGTCAAAAGCTGCTCCATTATATAAACCATGTTTAATATGCCTTAAAAACCTGATTTTATTTAAATCAAATTTGTGACCACTGTACGATCTAGGTCAAGAATCAGCAGCCACCCAACATTTTCTTATAAACACATTCAGTTTTCAACTATCTTGTCTTTAACTCCCTCTATATAATCACCTCCTCCTTATTTCTATGCACACTAATTGGTTCTCTAAGGATCTACATTTCTATTTTATCACATAGGCAAGATAAAATGGAAAAATGCAACAAATCCTTAGTTTTTCCTAGATCTCTCTCTCTGCTTCCTACAGTATTCAGTGCTACTGTTTTCATTGTTCAAACTACCATTTATAGATATTATTATTACTACCATTTACAGATCTGTAAATGTAGCCCTTCTGTTCTCCAAGTTTAGCCCCTTATGGATCAGGAGTGAATTGTTTTAAGAAAAACACTAAAGACAGCAAAAATATACTGTAGTAGTCACAACACATGGATGAAATATCAAATGTTGGCAGGCTTAGAGTAAACAGAGATTTATTTATTTTTTTAAGTAGTAGCTACCAGACTGAGAGAGGTAGTATCTTTGTAGATTTCCCATGAAAACAGAGGGTAAAAAATTAGATCCTAGAAGTAGCAAATTTATCAGTGCTCTCTCTCAGTTGTTACCAACTCTGATGTTACAACTATAGCAGAGTCCTGTCCTCACTTTCTTTTGTGCTATTATTTATAGAAGTGTAGAGTTTTGTACCTCCTTTACATTGATGTAGATGCTTGGGGTAGGTGGCTGTTAAGTTGTAGAAAATAGTTTTGTCAGTAAATTACCTGACCTATTCTGGAATACAAGTGAAAAATAGGTTTAAATTGGACAAAGATACACAGTATATAGCTCTACATACTCTTAGTTTGAATAAAAAACATTCAAAGATGGAGGAAAACCTTTTGCAGTATTTATGTATAGTACAGCAGGAGCACTGCAGACTTCCATGCTGCCTGGCCAACGTGTCTGTTTCTCACTTAGGAGACTAGGAAAGTTCCATCTCTTGGGCTATTTAATCCTCAGGTTCTTTGCCAAGATCGCCAGCAAAGCTATCAATTATCACATCACAAAAAGAGAGTGAACAACCATCCTGCAGAAGCTGGCATAAAACCATCAACTCTTTTCACATACCTCTTCATAGCTATCAGATGGTAGTAGTTTTGGGTTGCTAACTGAATTAAATATTTCAAGTGCTCAATTTTTATTTTTTTGGGGGGGGGGGGGGGGGGGGCAGAAAAACTTAGTCACAATGATGTCACAAGGTCTTACTAGAAGCCTATTCCATGACATTATCCAAAGCTCTGATGGTTCCCATATTTAGACATATCAGATTCTCCTCTTAGTGCAGTATCCCAGTCCTTCACATTAATTTTTAGGTGGGAGCCCAATGGGTCAGTGCCAGCAAGCATGCTAACGCTTGTTCACCGGAATCCATAGTGCTGGCGAACATTTCGCTGAAACTCTACTTAAGGGTCTCAAGTGTATTTCAGCACACTCAGGGTATTAGAGCTTTATATCATTTGAAAGAATCCTTTATTTTTAGTGCTAAATCAACAAAGCTGTTAGTGTCATTTTCAGTCAGACTGTCATCTACTGGGAATTCAAAATTACACTCAGCTGCAAACTATTGACACTCCTCTTAACAAAAAAATGTTTTTAATAAATCTTTACATTAGCCTATGAGATAAAAAAATCTTTACCATGAAATATACAAGTGTATAAGTGTTTTATGAAAGTTTTATTAACTTTACAAAAGAAGAATTGGCAGTGAACCATGAACATCCTGTACTCCTAACACGTGGTTATAAATTACATGTTCTTTCCAATAACATCTGAAAAAGAGACTGTAATTTAAATTTCAAAACCACTTGGCATACCTACTATATAGTGCTGACATGAAGTAAAGGGAGGATCTGGAGAGACTCAAACAAAGAGTGAAAATATAAAGACATCCTTAGCTAAAAAGCTGCTGATGAATACAATTCCTTTCCAGCTGGACAGGGATCAAGTACTTGCTTGTCATATCATTCAATGCACTGTTCAATCAGGGATTCTTCCTTTCAACAAAAAGAAAACTTAAGTGCTGCTAATCATCCCTTGCAGAACTTTATCTTGCAGATACCTTCTTTATGTCAGGATTTCTCAATGACCATTGCCAACAGTAGAAGGATCAAAGTTGTTATTAAACAAAAATGCAAACATGCCTTCACTGATGGGGAAAAGCAGTTATCTTGTATTCTCACGTACAAGATTTGCAGCTACTAGCAGCTTAATGATATTTAGTATGAAGTAAAAAAAAAAAAATCCATATGATGACTCTGAAGAGTATCTATAGAAAACATTTTACTTTCCATTTCTAGGTGACTATGACAGCTCAATTTAACCTATTTATTCAGATTTCCTGTAGTAAGATATATGCCACTTCATCCATTTAAGTATGTACCTTAAAACGATAACATATTCAAAACTGACTTTTTTGAATAGACCTACAGTTTGTCGTGCCACATAGCAAACTATTCTCTCAAATGGTATAGTATTTTTAAGTCCTTGAAATGCCTTTAATAGACAATGCATATGTTTACAAGAAATGTAAATTTTTTGCAAGCAGACTGGGTAAGTAATTTCATGCAACCCATCCTCACAGCGCTGTCTGGATAAAACTGGTTTTTCTGCCTCCCAGCAGTATGTGAAAACCCAGAGAGAAGCTAGCTGCCAGTTAGTTTAGTGGCTTGAATGGAACGCAAGCCTATAGAGAGAAAGCCAAGCCGCAAATAATCATGCAACATCAAGATTCCTTAAGACCAGTCCTTAGCACAAAGCAAATATAGGCTGAGAAGAGCAAGTGAGAAATGAAAAAGCCCAAAGGAAAAAAGATTAAATAACCGTAAGATTAAAAAAAAAAACACCACTGCTACACAGCTCTTGTGACAAAAACAAGTTACAAGATCACCAACAACATTTTCTAGTAACATATTTACCAATTCTGCTGAAATTTTGGTAACACCCAATTGCAGATCTACTTCTGTAAGAAGGGAAAAAAGGTCAAAACGGCAAGAAAAAAGACTTCATTTAGAAAACTTTAAACAGATTTGGCAGGCAATTCTAACTTTCTCCAGCCCCTACAGTGAAGTAGTATGTTCTTAGAACTGTGAAACATCTAGTCTGACATTTGAGAAAGTACCAGGAGACAGGACAAGTTCATTGGTTAGTTTGGGTCAGGTAGAAAAACAAATTATAGAAAGAAAATTAGTATTAACTCTGAGAAGTCTGTTGGGAAAAGTGATCAGCATGTAGTAAAACTAGTCCACAAGACCTAATCCTTGCTATGGTGGATCAGAAACATGCTGAAAGCTGTAACAAAATTCTAATTCATTGCAAGGATTTGCAATAATCTGGATAGCAGATACAGAAAAAGCCTGGTCAGAAACTAAAAATGCGAAACTTTTTTCAAAGCCTGTGTATGTGAGAGACTTGCGATCCATAGAGAAATCAGAAATATTATTCCTAGCTGACTAGATTCTAATGAGGTAGAAAACTGAAGTGTAATCATCAAAATGGATCCTGATGTTTATAGTCCTGCAAAGAACTGATGTTTATATGCATTACTTATTCTGAAGAAGAAAAAAATTAGCTCCATCTCAAACAATATTTTTAGAAATGTGTGTTAATCAAAGAGCTAAAGAAGGCAGTGTTCTGGTATTGGATCAGTTTTGCAAAACTATCAGGATGGCAAATTTTCACTTGTGCCAAAGTGCTTAGGAAAGCGTGCTCCTTCTCTCAGATCGCTCACATTAAGGCAGGACTTAGAGGACAAATATTCAGAAGATGTGATTCACAAAAGTTGGTCTAGTAATAGAAATAAAGTCTTTGATGTCTTAACTGAATTATAAGGCCAACAAAAATAAAACTGGATGTTAATGCTATTTTGATATAGTACAGTAGCATAAATTGAAACAACACTGAAATAAAATATGTAGGTATTACTCAACCAAAATACTTTGCAATTCTGAAAAATTTTTAAAAAATTTTTATTCAAATACATAGCTAAAAGAGAAGAAAAAAGTTGGAATTTTCTCAGAATGCAATTCATCTACCTTGCTAATTGCAGTGGTACTGCATTTTCCACCAGAGGACCCAGTCATTTTGCTTAACAAGTATTGCTCTTTTTCAGACCACATACGCATCTGTCTTGAGCATTAGTGGTGAGTTTAATTTTGAATTGTTGTTAGAATATATGTTGTTAATGTTAGAATGTCCATTCAAATAGCACTGGAACAACGATGTAAGATTAAAAAAAAAAATCCCTGATTTATTTAACTTACTTTAAAATTACACTTGATCTGTATACAAAAGGCAATATTTCTTCATTCCCTGAAAAATCAGTCTTATGTTTTCACTTCTGAGCTGTGGTGCTAAAACTCTTTTTGGGATTGCTTTGAGGTGGATCAGGGAATTGATCTAGATTAGAAAAGGAAGGAAAAACAAGGTACTGAAGTAACTGAGGAGAAAGAGGAACTGTTTATGCTAAATGATTGTACCATGGCTTCACTATGACTGTCATTGTGGCTTTCTCTTTTTAAATCTGTCAAGAACTGCATTCAAACAATCAACACAGTTCACACTGCCTACTGTGTCTAGCTTTCATTAGAAAGCAATGACATTTAGTCTCTGCTAGGCTGCAAGGGAACAATTTGCAATTGCTTTAAGATGACAGAATATGTTGAGTATAATCTTTATTCCTTGATATTTAATATTTTATTTACTCTCTGTTCATTTTTTAAAAAAACAGAATAAAACTAAATACATAAATAAAATAGAACAAAGCATAACAATAATCTACAACTTGAAAGCTTCGTGAGAAAAAGATTCAGATGCTAAGAAATTATCTGCCCTTGACTGAAGACCTTGGAACCCTTGACCAAATAAATTAATTTTTCCAGTTCTGAATAAGTGATGCTCTCTACAAAGTAGAACTTGCCCTTCTGTGAAATGTGTTAAAGGAGAATATCATACGTATAGCGAGAATGCTGGATTACAAGAGCATGGTGTTAATCATAGCAGATCACAGTGCTATGGCATAGCCAAAAATAAAAGCAGCAAAGACAAGGAGAAACATGTACCACAATTTAAAATAGAACTTCCATGCTTATAGCAGGATGACACTAACGTATTAGACACAAAGAACTTCTGGTAAGTGATCTCTAACGGTTATTATATAAAACACGGTATACAGACTGTTAGAAAAGAAAGTTGCTTAACATGAAAAACAACCCCTTTTTAAAAATCTGTGTCAGAATCACTACCTTTAAAAACAGTTCAGAAAGAACATGGCTAGCTTGAACTATTTACATAATTCCACTACCTTCAATTTTGTGCCCCGTAGCTAACTGTCCTTTGACACTGGCATGTAACACACAGAATATATCTCTATTTATTATGTTTGCAGGGTTCAGATTGCCGGAACAGGAAAGGAAGAAAATGAAATTAAACATGTTCGTGATACTGTGAACAAGTTACAAGTAGAAAAAAAAAGGAGAGAAGCATTATTCATGACTTAGCAGCCTGACTAATAGTTCCACAGCTGGAAAAGTGCAATAATGAGAAATATATGATAGTAGTATTTTTATTAAATTTTAAGATAGGTTTTATTTTGGAAGATGTAGATGATAACCACTTCTACAGGTGATATATAAATAAATTCTGCACTTGGCCACATGAAACTTACCTTGCAAAAGAAAATGGAAGTACCATAAAACTTGTTCTCATTTAAATAAAAAAGTAAATGATATGGTCACAAGAGGTCTTAGGAAAGTGAAGGGTCAGAAAATGCAAGCAATAGAAGGTCTCTATGATCTTTGGTTTGAAATTCCATATCTTCACACCTGAAGCTAGCACAGCGCCTTTTGGCAATTCTACCAGAAAAAATAAGAGGTAAATGATAATGGTGTAATAGTCCTAATTATGAAAAACAAAAGGTCATTATAAAGTTTTGAACTAAGATGAGCTAGACGTTTCCTAGCTCTGAAAAAAATCCTGTCAACATATCAGATTTATGACTCCTTCCTTAGACATGGATATTTCACATGTGAACAGGAAGAATGAAAATTATGTGAAACACCAAGAATCCCCTTCCAGTCTTGACAAGATGATTAAGATGACTGCAAATCTGAAGAAGAAAACATGACACAGAATATCCATGGATACAAAAAATACAGAGAATTTACAGTACCACAAGTTAAGTTAACCTCCTAAACAATGACTAATTACTATTTTTAAGGAATAGCTAAGTAAGATTCTTGGGTGAAAATTCCTCATTGCCCAAAATCAAAAATTGCACAGCAAAACTGTTGTAATATCTTAATGGAAATCTTCTAGGTGAGATTCTGATATCTTATTATGACTTTTACGTATTACTTTCTATCTCCCTTCGAAGGAAGTGTGTCCTGGACTTCACTATACAAATGCCAGCATCCATACACTAGATACTTTAAAACAGTTATAAAATTCTTAAACAGATTTAGATTCTATCTACAAGTAGTTTGGATTATAAAATTTTACCATTACGGCCATTAGCCAAATTGTGAGAGGATACTGACTTGAGGAAAATTATTGTTTTAGATTCTTTCAAGGAAAGGTGAAAAATAACTTGGTAGTTTAAAACTTGGCAACATCAGTGTTCCAAAAGGAAAGTAGTTAAAGAGGGAAAAAAAGCAGCTACAGCTGTTCTTGGTGGCCAGACAAAGCTGCTGCATAAAAATGCAAACAAATATCTTGGAGACTGTTCACAATTGTTCTCCAAGGAAGTTAATGATGCTTTCCTAAACCCCTGCCTTCTCCCTCAGTGTAAGATCACAGTAGAGCTCATAGCAATTCCTTGTAGGAAACTGGTTAGCACATCATGTATCAATGAATACTTTTAGCAGCTCTTAAGTATTTCTACTAAGTGTAGACCACTCCTGGGTTTCAAAAGGGGTGGGAATAAATCTACAGCATGAAGTGATAAAAAGAAGGACCTTCCAGGAATTCAATTTACATCTGTGCAGAACAATGGAAGCCAGAAAAATAAGTCATCTGCATCAGGAGGACTCAGAATCATGTTTAGAGGCAACTTCTGTGAACGGTGAAAGGAACAAAGCCAGACCTACTCATGTGCTGATTGCTTACCTCACTGGCTTGACATGCACTTTATTTGCCCTCCATGGTATTACTGATATGAGAGCCTGTCCTCTCCCCATCCGCTGCTTATCACTAAATATGATAATTTTAATGAAAGTTTTACCTCTCTTTCTATTTCAGATTTATTTAGATCTATTTCGGTTCAGATTTCTCCGTTAACATCTACGAACAGAATTAAGAAAAATATTAAGAGAAGGCTAGCTTATCATAGGTACTCCAGGGACTGTACCCAAAGACTTGAAGACACCTTTCATATTCACCTTTGCCTATCAATAAGGTTCCAGTGACCTATTTGATGAGATTACAATAGTAACAAATATCACCAACCTGAAATTCCAGGCGAGGCTGTACTAGCAAAGTAAATCACAGACCTTAAGATTTATCACTCCTGACTATTTTAACATGAATTAATTAAAATTATTTACACGAGTTTGGTTTTGCTTCCAAGGTACTTTTTATTTATGATAGCAATTAGAGAGTCACACACAAAAATTTCTAACATCTATTAAATACTTTCAAACAAAGATTAGATCTGTTAAAGTTCTGAATAAGCAAGATTTTTTTTTCAAAGCATTAGGTGAGAATAGTTTTTCGTATAGAATAGTGAACAATAATGCTGTGATTACAACCTCCTCTGAACAGTTAACTGTTTCAGGCTTTTGTTCGTCTACTTTACAATCCATGAAAAGAGCTTCCTATACTATTTTGTTTTCCATGTCTCTCCAGCTGTACCTAGCACTGATAATGTTCCTTATGATCTCCAATATTCACTGCAGCTGTCAGAGGGTTTTTTCTTCCCTATTCATTCCAGGTGCTTTTATAGACCTTCTGGAAAGATACTACTTTTCTTTTCAGAACATCAGGACTTTGATATTATTTATTTTTTGTAACCTTCCATCTCATCCTTATTTTCTCTGTTTATTCAAATCTGCCCACCTATTCTTTCAATAGTAATGCTGTCTTGAGCACTCTTTCACATCTGACGGTGGACATTAATTCCAGAGTTTTACAGATATGTTTTTACTTACAGCGTGGTACTATACAGGTCCTAGACACCTGTCATTTCAAAGGAACAGAATTTGGCAGCAATAAAGGAAAACTTTCACACAATTCTACTATCTTTTCCTTGCAGAAGTCAAAGGCAATGAAGAGAGGAGAAAAAAAAAAAACAACACCCTAAACAAAGGCAACTGTGACTGATATGGCTGACTTTAACAATACAGTGATAAAATTTTAAAGCAATACAGAAATATTCTGGAAGCATATAGGTAGTTTGGAACTGTAGCGAGAACACTGTAATCTTGGAATAAAATTCTGTTCTCCCACATTCCGACTAGAGTAATTTTATCTCAGATGTGTTTTGCATAAGATGTGGAGTATGTTTTAATCAGTGGAGTATTTTTTATTTCTTGAGTATCATTTAAAAATAAAATACAAAAATTAAATTTTCACTACTGTAAAACAATTAGAAATATCATAATACTATGACTAACAGTATCAGCTCCTCTCCTCCCTTAAATTAAAAGTTACTTTAACAACTTTATACAATTTAACCAAGAACATCACACAACTACTTAATTTTATTCTAGATCATATTAATGGAGTTGATTCTGCCATCTCCTTAATGTATGAGTCACTTTAACCACATCAGCAGACCCATGCTGTGAATCACAATTTGTATCCTATATTCTGGTTCCAGATAGGTTAGTGTACAAACCAGCAGAAAAGCAGCTAGTAGCTTTAATATGATTTAAATTACTAGAAGAGTGGAACCCCCATTTTTGGAGAGAAAATGTCCAGTATGTTAGAAAAAACATTTCTTCTAAGGAGAAATATTTGCTATTAAAAGGCCTGGAATGGAAACAAAAATGTTTCGTCTTGCTTCCCATTATTATCTGGATACAAACTAGGTTCAGAGCCTAGATAACACTGCCTATGATTTAAGTTAGAGAAAATAAATGAACTTTATCTTGTTTATGTCTCCTGCTACCACAACATTCTTCTGTTCTTGACAGTGTCAGAAAAGGCAAATATGCAGGGCAAGATCTATCTAAAATCCAGCTATTGCTGCTGGAGGAGCAGGATACAGAGAGGAAGAAAGTTCAAAAATAAACAGAGAGAACACTGAATCAAAGCTAAAGGGAGTTTTATGTAAGATGTAGTCAATAATTAGTATTTGCAGCTGTATAAAACATCTGGTACTAATAGACATTAATAAAGTGAAACATTTTGGTTTTATGTTAATTTTTCCTTGCAAATTTCTGCTCTTTTTTCACAACATGGTGGCATTGTTTTAGATGGTTTTGATTAAACCTGACTGAATGCATTTTCTCTGTATGTATAAAATGATCCCCAAATAATAATTCTTTTGAATTTGCAAATGCAATATATATTTGCATGTGGTCAAGTTTTGAAGATGTATCATTGTGTTCAATAAAATCACAAGTTTGAATACAATTGATCGAACGTAAATATTTACCGAAGATAAAGAACTTTGAATAGAATGATTCAGCAACACAAAACTGAAAAAGGAAATCAATAACTTTTTTAATGTTGCTACAATAGCACTTTTTTCTTGAAAAAAATTTTCTAAATTGGGAACTGCTGGGAACTATTGAGGTAGCTCTAACCTTAAAAATGTTTAGAGACATTTTAAATTAAAAATACACTAGCTAAGTTTAGACATGCAAACATACCAGTATGAAAAATGGTTTATGCATTCAGTAGTGTGAAGTTTGCACTGTGTTTTGTTTGTGAGAATTATAAATATAATTGAAAACGACTTGCCTAAAAACCGCAAGGAATAGTGCCAGCTTAAAAGAGTAGCCACTGTTATTAATATACATCCACCAAGTGCAGCTTCTGCTTCTTTTTGAGAAAAAAAAAAGTTTTCATTTCCTTTTGCTAACTTGCTATTGCTTTCCTTATCAAGGCACAGTTATACTGTTAGGAAGGAGAAATCGAAGATCTACAGATACAATGTTTTTTCTGTGCTTTTATGACAATTACAACAGATTCCTGAGGGGAATGGAAAAGGAAAGGAGGGAAATATGTAAAATAAATCTTGCAATGAATGACACAGCTTTGCTATTTTATGTAGCAAGACAACCTGAATATGCTTCTAGCATTTGGTAGGGAAACCTACAGTATATCCTACTGGTAAAAACTCATTGCTTCAGCAAGTCAAACAGAAATTCTCAAATTCTTCTGGAAGTTTGCTGTATTGGCCTCTGGAAGAAATGCTCTCCCCAATTTTCCTCAGCTAACATACAGGACTCCACCAGCTCCAAAGGAAGAAAAGACTATTTTTTCTGAATACTTTCATTATAGTGTTTTCTAAGAGAAAAGTACAACTTTTAAATAAAAATACAGGATGAGATGAAACTCGTCTCCACTAGTAAAAAAATCACATGCTATTTCCCTCCATTAATTCAAACTTACAAACAATTCAGTTAAGAAATGTAGAGAAGTAAAAGAAGACACTAAAAAGTTGAAAGCAAAAAACCCACTTCTTTTACTTTTGCTGCATGCTTTAATTCCTATAGATAGTATTCCGAAAGCCTGCTGGCCATGGCAGTCAACATATGCAGTGTTCTGCAGATGTAGCTGCAGTAACACAGCTGGATATAATGCTCTATGCATCTGGTGCACAGATGTTTGATTGTGTCCTTGGTAGCTAGCCAGATTTTGAAGGATCCATTTAGTTCTTGGAGTGAAATTGAAAGAACAAGAGAATAGTCCACTGGTAGTAGTAATACTCCACATTTCTCTTAACTGCCTTAACCACTCTCGCTTTCTCTATTAAGCTGAGTCATGGTAGTTTTCTCTTACCTTTTCCAGAATTCAGGATCTAGAAGAGACAAATGAGTTGAAATTAAGCAGGCAAAAATCAAAACTCCACTGAAAGTTCTTTGCTGTCCCAGAACTCTTCCTTTCAGTCTCTTTTCAGTAAGAACTCAATCCAAAACTCCTTGGAGACAATGGAAAAAAATTAATGAGCTTTGGAATCAACCCTGAAAAAATCTGAAATGATTACTTAACCTGAGCAATTTCAGCAGTGCTATCACTGCTAAATTCTGTCGGAAACAATTTACCCTTCTTTAAAGTGTATGCTCATTTTACCCTGCATAAATCACCAACATTTTATCAATGTCTTCTTCAAAATGTTTCCTTCAAAATGTTTCAAACTTTGATTTCATGTTGGGTTTAGCTACAGGTTATCTTTGAGCTTTGCAGTGAGCTATATGCAGCATTCCAGAAATATGTGTTGCCACATTAGAACATAAGGTACATGTGCTCCTACTGATAAGAACTCTGATTCTCTTTCTCTCAGCAGAATTGAAAATCATGTATAAATTGTAACAAATAAGGAGTAAGTACACAGACTTTAAAAAGATATGCCTGCCTTTCTGGGAATACTTTTTGTGTCTTGAATCATCCATTCTTCATGAAACCAGCAAGACACCTTTATCCACACGATAATGTTACCACTGCAGTTGCAACTACAGTTCATTTAATAAATAGTTAACAATGGTAATGGACATAATGGTATAATTGTATGGATATAAGTTTAAAAATATATGCACAATGAAATGAAATTCAAGGTGTAAAATGAAAAAGATATATTTTCAGCAGGAAAAAAAACCAAAAATTATTTACTTTGACTTTTCTTATTACAAATATTGGCAAAACTGAGATATTTCTGTTTCAGAAACAGAACATTTTGGTTTCAACAGAAATATAATTTTGTATGGAAAATTATCACAGTAAATATTTTTAACTAGCTTTTATTAATATAGCTGGTCTTCCTAATCCTGTAAGGAACACTAAGATCATTAGTAAGATAATAATTACCTTGTTGTTACCAAATTTCTTCAAGCTTCTGCTTGCTCCCTGTCTCACATTTCATGGTGTGGACCTAGAAGACAGTAAAAAAATCCTATTGAGTAACTAAGTTTCAGTATGAGTTTCATGCCTTCGTTGCCCATCTTGAAAGCTGCTTCCGTTACTGGCTATTCAGCTACATTGGCCAAAAAGAAGAAAGAGACAAGTTTGTATCTGAAGCAGTACAGCTCATATATCTGACTTGTCCTTTTACTACTTCCTGACCTGTATGCTGAGATAGAAACCAGATAGCTGATGTTTCAGTGGTTAAAGGTTTGCTGAGAAATGAATCTTGAGTTAAAAATTGAGACTTAGCACTTATACATATGAGATGTATCAGTTTTGAAATTCATTCAGCCCTCAGACTTCAAGACCAGCTGAAGAACATTGCAGTGGTGGCTTTCATCCATAAATAAAGTTACACATTTAACAGCTGAGAAAGCATGCTAAGTGAATGCTAAACGTTCAAGGGGAGAGGGAATTTTTACAGAGGGGAATCTTTTACCTCCCTTCCTGAGAACATAAGACTCTGGTAATAAGCTTAGAATTTATTAGTGCATAATCTAAAACCTAAAGTTTTTTATTCTGATGAGAACTCTTCTTTCACAATAAAATCAAACAGAAAATTCGTTTTTTCCTTCTCTGAGGATCCTTGCTTAGATTGCATCATCTAATTCAAACAAGTATCTACAGTCCAAACCACGAGATACAACAGATAAATCTGAGTGATGACAAGAAAGCTGCAGTAGCGCATCAGCAACTCAAACATTCCCCAAATTTTACTCAGCTGATTTGCAATGGTAGAAACTGAAATGTTTTATGTATTTCCCAGAGTGAGATCTGGCCCCACTGAAGCCAATTTGAAACATACCATTGTTTTAACTCGAAAAAGAATTTCACTGCAATAGCAACATAATTCAGTCCACTCACAGCATAGAATCCCAGACAATTTGGATTTGTTTACAATTTTGTCTATTATTTTGTATTTTTAATTCATGTAACTATTTGCAGGGATAAGCAAGCAATCTGCCTTCTAGAAGGAAAAAAAATATCCTGCAGAAGGGTGAGAAGTAGAAAAGTAGAAGTTGGGAAAGCCTTCCCTTTTTTGATCCATTCCTTACGTTTCTCATTTTCTCCTAAATGATCCTTATTGAAAAGAACAAACTAAAAATATACATAGATGCATAGAAGATTGAAGGTCCTGCAGAAATAGAAGGGTCACTAAGGTTGTTAACAACAAAGGTTAAAACAGTTTCCATACCACATAAGACTATAAAGATTTTCTTAGTTTGGAGAAGAGATAGCCAATGAGAGAGGTCTATAGAAACATGAATTATATGGAGAAAGTGAAGAGGAAACAATTATTTTCTATTTCACACAACAAAAGAATGAAGGAAAACCCCAGAAAATAACTAGGTAGCAGATTTAAAATAAGTCAGAATGCTTTTCCATACAGTACATAGTCATACTGTGAAACTCATTGCCACCGGATGTTATGGACGTCAAAAGGATAAATGTACACAAAAATAGATTAAACAAGTTCATGGAATATAACTCCATTAATAAGTCAGACAGTACTTCTGGCTCAGGGCATTCCTGTATCACTGATCGCTGCAAGCTGGGAGGATGTAACAATGAAAGCATGATGCTACACTGGCCCTTTTTCTTAATTTTTTTGTAGGCATCTACTACTGGCCAAGCTAAGAGACAGAAGGATGGTTACACAGCCATGAACCTAATCTATTAAGGGACTTAGATAATGGCAGCAAATGATGGACATATTTTTAATTATTGTTGCTATTTCCTCAAATAGATGACAAAGAAGTCTTCCCCTTTTAGTCATAGCAAGTTAGTAAAAGGATGGCAATCTAAAATGAAGAGATATGCCACTTGGAGTATTTATTTCATCTACATACATACATCTATGGAACACAACATATATAAAACTTTTTGTAAGTTTCTCTCCCCCCCAAAATCTGTTCAATTACACTAAAATGAGAAACAGCACACTCCTCTTTTGAGCCTTTGGAGTCTCCAAACCATTTGAGAGCTGTTCTTTTAGAGATATGGGAAACCTACCAAAATACCAGATGTTTAATCAATACTCTTAACATTTTGGAAGTCTAGAGTGTGGAAAGGAAATGTCAATTGAATCACTCTGGAAAATCGGATCTTTTGATTTTCACAGTCTGCAATGCACAATATTGACATTCAGAAAAAGTTGGCTTCTTTTTTAAAAATACAAATCTGTGAGCAAGACCTTCACCATCTCCATACCATAAATATATTTGCTTAAAAAACCCCAACACTGTAAACAAACAACATTTTGCAGAGTTTCTTTGGAGATTTCGCCTGCATGTTATAAGATATAAAATACTTGATCTCTTATTTCTTAGATGGACACTTCCTTAGAAAGGAATGTATTTTCAACTTCTGAAGGTAAACAACACTAACTTTTCAGTGTTCTATATCTTTACAGAAATTTACAAAATATAAGTCCTGACAGCTAAACTTCAGCCTCATTTAATCATTACCGTTGCATTTTTATGTTGAAGAGGATTCTATTATACATATTTTAATTTATTATTATTGAGTTTAACTCCAGGACATCCTCTTACATTTACTAATGCCAAATTGCAGTCTCTGACTTCAAGTAGGTCAGGAGATGCTTTTTGCTGTTTCAGAATATGCTTTTTTCAGAAACAGCTCTACATCGAGAATTTAATTCAAATGCTTCTCTGTAAAAACAAGCTCCATCGTGAGCATATATATTCTGCCTTGTAATACTGAAGCATAATTACTTCAGTCATTTGATATTTGCTTCTTCCATTGATAGCATGCCAAATGATATCATGATAGATGTGCATGAAGCACTAGAAATATCTTTATTACATCTGCATTTAATCAGTATGGAAAGTAGAAAATATATTTCTTATCCAACACATCAAACAAATGTCCAGAAACTGACGTAGAAACAAAGGGAACAGGTTTGGTGTGTCTCCTTGCTCTGCCTTTTTAACTTATTTACTAATTTGTGTGACTCATCTTTTCAATGTGTAATCACAGTTTCAAGACATCTCCGTAATTACCTTAACAGGATAAAAGCTAGAAATTTTGATACTGGGGTTCTTTAGTGGGAGCCCCTAAATAACATGTCAGCTGTATCAAATTTCCTAGTTTTATTATAAGCATGCTTGTTAGATACCCTAGAGTCTGAAATGGGTTTAACACAAAAAAGTATGACAATTCTTTACTTACATCTATTTATGTTTGCCTTTTTTTTTTTAAAAAAAAAAAAGGGGGGGGGGGGGTGTTCCCCAGTAAATTCAAGCTAAATTGTGGTTCTTTCTTTTTTTTTTTTTTGTTTAAGAAACAAACTCTGAAACAGTTTGAAACATCAGCCTAATCCAGGACTAGACTTATTACTACGATACAGATATTAAGGTGGTAGGGGGTGGAGGAAGCTAGATCAAAAAAAAAAAAAAAAAATTGTCTATCTATCTAGCTGCCACCTCAGTGCTTAAACTCTATGCCATTTAATTCCTCTCAACTGCTGCCAAATTCCTGCACGGTCAAAGGTCCCTGTAATTCTACCACTAAGGCTCTAAAAAAGCCTGCTACCAAGCATGTTAACACTGCCAACACTGTGGTAGCAATGAACAGTCTAACACGTCTATGTCTTGCAAGAATTCATGAAGTAGATATTCCTCTAAATATTCTGTTTGTAGGCTCTATTGTGGTGAGCATTCTCAGAGCCTACTTAAACTTTACAAAAACACAGCCATATACTATTAACTGTCTGTATCTGAACAAAACAGTGCTGGGAATACTTCCTCAGAATGTAGGAGACCTAGGGTTGCCAAGTCTAATAATTACTTCTCTATCTCAGAAGATGTAATCTCACAGTCCAAATCACAGGAAATTTCTCAAACTATGATGATATACTTTACATGACATGATTAACTTCAATTTCTTATTTCCAGTTTGCATGAAATAATAGGCAAAAGAAAGAACACTCCATGGTCCACTGGTTAGGAAGTTAATACTGGAAGGCAGAGGAAGTACAGGGTTCCAGTTCCTGCTCCCCAAAATATCTGAGTATTTTGTATTAAATATTCATGGAAGCAGCAGGTAGAGATTCATCCACCTGTCTCCACACTAATATCACAACCACCAGATCATAAAGTTCATTCTTGTTTACCTTTTCAGTCCAATGAATATTTATTTCTCAGGAACAGAACATATTTCTGCTTATAAACTGATACTTAGAACTCTCACCTGGGAGACAAAAGTGGCAGAGCCAGACTCTGTCAGGAAGAAGTATATGAACCAATGCATCACACACATCTTGTGGTGTTAGTGCCTGTCCAACCAAATGCTCCCCAAAACAAAAAATGAAATATTCGCATCTGTTAATGCCTGACTAGGAAAAAAAAAATAGAAATAATGTCATCTCTATAATCCTTTCTCTCTAAAACCCTAACCCATCCATAAAATGAGAAACTTCAGGAAACCACTGCTAAATGACATGTCAAGAATAAGTTGAACTGAGTCACACCCATCTCAGGCAGAATCTGCAAATCTGGCAGAAGTCAGGAGAAATCATATTCTGAAAGTTCAAACTTTCTAAAACCTAAACAGGCAACCCCATTTGAAAATATATACTTCTTTATATATAATTATCATGAGAAACATGAGATTTCAGATTCATGAGAGATGTTCTTAGTTTTTGTCTGTCAGTCTGATTGAAATCATTAATGGTAGAGTTTTCACAACCGTAGACTTTGCTTAGGCCCAGCCCTGAACTTAACCTTTCCTTTGAACAGAAAGATGGGAAATAATCGTTACCTGACTTATTAAGTGGAAACCGTTCACATCACCTGATATCTGCACCCATCTTATCTGAGAAGATCAGCCATCCATTCCGCAGTCATTCTTAACTGTAACATGAATCTCTACCATAACTACAGTCCTAGACTTACTCAAAGGTGACGAATGCACTCCTATGTGCAATTAAAAGAATAAAATACTCAAAAATACGGACACCTAGCCTCAGTTTATGTCAGATGTCCTAACTGAAATCAGCTAAAATCCATGATCCTCATATATAAGCTCTTGAACCTTAGGCTTGATTTTAGAAGTGTGGGTCTATAAATTAAGTAGCAGTATTTTTTGACTCTTGTCTTTAGTTTAACCTTATTAGTTCTCCTTAAAAAACGAAACAAAACAACAAAATACAGCAATCATTCTAAACAACCATACCTCTAACTCTAGCCATCTCCAAAGAACAGGAAACCTTGCTGCTTTAAGAACAGTGATACAGTATTTAGACCTACAGGAAACTACACGGGGTTTTGTTTGAAACGGCTCTATTCCCAACCCTTACCCTGTCCCCCAACAGCAATTCCAGACATGAGGAACACAAGACTAAAGTGAAATGCAAGAACAGAATCTTGAAACTTACTATGGGCTTTAGTTTCAGTTTGCTTGCTCACCTTAAAATAGGTGCCAATCCACAACTCTCAACCTCATCTTGCTGTACCCTAGCTTATATTCTAACCCTAAACTTAAAGTGAGGGTACCCACTGCTTCTAGAAAAAGTACTGGCTTCTCTTACAGGACCTTCTGAATTTCACTAAGAATCCCAGTTCTGTGTCCTTGCTCTCCTTGTCCAAGATCCTAATCCTAATTGAAAGATGTTACTTGAATACAAAATAGGCACCCACAAATGCCTGAAAAATAAACAGAAATAATACAGGGTATCACTTACCTCACAGCATCTTCCAAAATTCAACTACCATTAACAGCTGGAAGACACTTATGTTCCAGAAGGCTAACTCTAATCTCATGGTTAACCTTAGCATCTCCCAAGAGAATTAATTCTGTCCAGAGCTGCTGGTAGCCGCTCCGAGCTTGTGTGAGCGCTTTTGCCCGAAATCAACAGGCTGTGCTTTGTAACTCTGAGTTTGCTTAACTTTAGCCCTAGCCTGCAATATAAAAGTTGACATTCACCACATCCTAAAGAGGAAAAAGGTAATGTTCACATCTATTGATAACTGCTCTCAGTTTTCTTGATCAGAGCTCCAAAACTACAAGAATGACTTTGGTTCTACAGCTTTTCCCTCCTTAACCCTAGCTTTCTCTAAAGACTGTGAACTCCATGATGCCTGCAACTTAAGAAATGGATTTTCATATCAATTGATAACCACTCAGACTTTATGACTCTGGATGCTGCTGAAGTCATCAACAATACATGCACAGTGGCCACAATCTTGCTGAGCTCCAATACCATGTTTGACTAAAAAAATTACATGCTCTGGCATTTGAAAAGTTAAGGAGAAAAGTTGTATCAGTTGATGCAACCACCTCAGTTTGCTTTCAGAAAATCTGAAATACGCACCTCTACATCCCTGACTCTCCCTAACTCTAATTTTTCCCCCCAAGTGCAAAGCTAGGAATTCATCGCTGCATAGTAATTAAGAATCAGACATGCATATCTGTTGACATCAAGGCCTCAATTTACATCACAGAACCCTTATTACTGCAGTAATTCAGATCTGTGATCCTTCCGCTAACAAACATAAATTCCATTCTCAAAACTTGGCCTAAGCTGCTGCAAAGAATAGCAGTCCAGGCTACTCAAAATGTTAAAATAAGTTATTTAAATCTTGCTATCTGTAGACAGTCATGTTCAGGCATTCCTGAAGTGAGTAATGAGCCCGTGTTCTGCAGCTCCAAGCTTTCTTAACCCTAATCCTTGCTCCCAGTTGCAGTACTTAAATATTTAGTAGGCATATCTCTCTTCTTAATTAGACATTCATACCCACTCCTATCACCATCAGTATAACTTGCCAGATCCTCTAAAATACAACCCCAAATCCCATCCTCAACTATGAAGGCATGAGAGAGGGCTATCTTTGACACTTATATTCAGGAGATGCTGAGTCCTAAAAGATCAGAAGCTCCATTAGAAAGGAAGGCACTGACTTTTAGTATTATTTTTAAGGGTTTGTTTACCCTGACTTCTTCGTTTCTCATGAAGAAAGCCTATTCTGCCCTGTTATCAGTTTGCTTCAAGTATGCTTGACACTTCACATTTGGCTAGAGAACCTGGGATTTTTAAGTCCTTTTGCCAAAGGACTATGAGTTTGCCCAGAAGAAAACTCATAATCACTTTTTATAACTAGTTCTAAAGCTGTTTGAGTTAATTGGCATATATGATGCAGTTCTTGTATCATATAAATCTGTCCAACCCCTTCCCAGTGTGCAGTTACTTTACTGAGCATAAAGAGGATCAAATACAGTATAAAACAGACAACCAGAATGAGCTATGTATTCTGATACTAAAATTCAACATATTATGATACTACTTGGGCAACTCCAAACACATAATGTAATGGGCCAAGTCTGGAAGAAACACACCCCAAAAACAACCCGCCACTGACACTGACATCCCTAAGTTTAAACAGACTAGCTAGACAAAGGATGACAAAAGAAATTGTTATGCAAGATTTACAGATGCGGTGTGGAAACACAGAAAAAGACTTACTCAAGTTCATGTACTAAGTTAGTGGCCAAACCCGAAAGTGAATCCATATTTCTTTAGTCTGTGTTTATAACGGAGATCAAATCTAGTCTGATCCAGAAGATTTAACCTAACAAACCTATTGCCCTTTTGTGTTCAAAGTCAGACTTGGATGTCTGTAGATTGAGGGAGTAGCTAACAAGGGAACTTCGGAGTTGAGTTCCAAGTTCTCCTTTTCTTTTCCTTTATTGGGAGCCAAATTCTGCTAGCATTGAGCAGCGAGAGTTAAGAAAACACTCCTCAGCTCATACTGGAGTTTGCCTCACCTTAATGGAGGGGAGGAGGTAAGCTATAGTTCCAGTCTCAAAGGGGAAGTTGTAGCTGTTAGCTGCAACTTCACAACTGAAACTGAGCGTGGACACAGGACTGCACTCCTCCGTTATGCCTGTGGGAGGCAATGGCTAACAGCATCCCTTTCCCAGATGAGATGTGAATTTGCCACTTCAGCAATGAAGAAAAGGAGATATGTGCACTTGGCTTTGATTTCAGCAGAGAAGTGGCACCTAATGGCTCAGAGGCAATTAAGAGCATCTCTCAAACGTGACTCTTGGCTGCAACTCAGCAGCTGTTCAAAGAGTAGAACAGAGTTGAATGAAGTGGACAAACTTACTACTCACCATGGGACCTATGTAGGTAAAAGCTGTAATGAGAGCTTTAGTAATCTGAATACATGATAAGTTAAAGTACAAACCCAGGCTCTCTGTTGGGTTTAACAGAGAACATAAACAAAGCTTAAACCTCAGATCAGTACCTTAACCAAAAGACCAGTTTCTCGTGGCAGCAATACTTTTTTTTATAGTACCCCAATGACCAATCCTCAAAGGAACTCAACATGCCAACTTTATTATAAAATCAATGAATCAAAGGTATTCAGTACCTTACAGGACCTATGATTGGTAAGAAAGCTTTAGACTCTCTTCTTGTTATCGTGACACACAAGACTCTACAAAAATCACAAGGAGAAAACAGACCATCAGTCATTCAGTAATTATATAGCAACTGCAAGGCCATTTAGTTACTGTGGGATAAGCAATAGAATGCTTAATAATTTAACCAATTACCATTCGTTATAATAGCCAGGTTAGCATTTGATGATCCACAGGGGTCTCACCTGCCTCTTCACATACCCAACATTTACTGTTGCCATAGTAATGTTGTTCACACCTCTCCAGTTCAACTGCTGTCAGTCTTCCGTGTAAACTCCTATTTCTAGAACTATCAAGAAAAGGCTTACAAAAGAAGTACAAATTATATAATGCCCTGCTGAAGGCCATCTTTATGGCACCTTTCTATTCTGACAGGTGTATTATTGCCTCATCCATGGGTCCAAAATTTGTTTTCAATGTGCTATACTTATTTGACTGATATATTTAAGATATAAATGAGAAGGTATAGCTCCGTTGGCCACAAGACTGAAATCTACTGTGCTTACACAGTAATGCATTAAAATGACTGAATTAGAGCATTCATCATGTTTAGTATGGGCTAACCTAAGCAAAATGATAGTTTGCCTTTTTTTTTTTTTTTAATGACTATAGTCATTACAGTCACATCTGGTGGATAAATATCTTATTGCTGTTCTCCTATAGAAAACAGAAGTTGAATAACATTCAGAAATCTTTGAGTGAATCTATTAAACCTAACACAATATAGCAATGTGTTGCTGTTTTGGTTTTTGTTGTTTGCTTTTTTTTTTTTGGGGGGGGTGGGGTGGGGTGGTGCATCCAATTGTTTTTAGGAACACAGGCACAAAAAAGGAAACATGAAGTCTGAAACATAGTATTTGTACCCAAATCCACTGAGTCTCTCCATTGTCTTTGATAGGCTTAGTATGACACTTTCACTCAGGAAGAGACTCATGAGAAATACAAATTATTTAACTACTATAGCTTCTTATTCAAAAAGGGAAAGGCTACTTGTCATTCTTTATAACCATATTTACATTCTCAAATCCAGTTTTCAGTCTCATCCCTTCTGTTGTACTCATTCAAGCCTAAAAAGCCTGAAATCCTGGACAACATTATTTCAGGAAAATTTGTGTCTGGGCACAGACTTAGGTATTCTGGCTTATTTATAGTTCAAGGTCTGTTACAAACCCAAAACTCAGGGCAAATCTGTGAAAAGAATGTATAGAGGCTGAGTTAACCTGGTCCAAACTTTATCAAAGTTGATTCAGGGCTTTGATTCAAGCCATGTGAAAGGTGTGGTATTGTTTGTTTAATGGAATAATAAAGGAATTCATTATTTCATTTCACTGTAACATTTTAGGTAAAGTTTAAAGAAAATGGGAGTTGTGAACCTACAGAGAATGAAACTAAAATAAACAATCAGGAAATAAAATCACTAACATGACATGCTAAAGATTGTATTTTACTATAACCTCCAGTTATTCTAAAGAACAACTTTAAAAATTATTCTCTAGACTATGGAGTTGCAAGAGTCCAAAGAGACAATGCAGTTATGTGAACACACCTGGATGAAGCAAGACACCTATGCTTCCTGTAAAGGAACAGCTTCTGCAGGCTAGCAAAAATACCCCGTCAACAATCAGAACTACATCTTACATCATTCTTCAGATTTGTGCCACATAGTACAGCCATTTTGTGATGTTTTGTCCTCGGGAGGCTTTGTGGACCTTTACTCCCAGCATTCTTCTGGCTGTTCTGATCCAAATTCTGCTAAATTCAGTTCATGCAATCCCTCTGGTTCATGTGCATTGCACAGCATCCTACCTACAAAATTTAGAACAGCAGCTAGTCTCAGAATATAGTGCTGCTACTACGTAAAGAGCTAAAGCTGGAAAAAAAAGGCAGCTTAAAAAGGGAGCAGGGAACGTGAAGAGAGAGCTGGGAAATAAAATCTTTAAAATATAGACAAGTTCTCTCTTGTCAATATAGACAGGATCTCTCTCCCACAAACTTATTTTGGCTTAAGAGATGCTAGCAGGTGGCAGATATGTGACTGTGTGGCTGTCAGTCAGACCAGAACTTTTCCTAGAGTTCCTTAAATGAAGCATCTCTCAGAGGAACCATACAAAGTAATTATGGTAGGTACTTAAGCAAATGGACTGTTAATAACCAGATAGAGGTGATAAGCCTCCCAGGCCAGCTGGAGATCTGCTAGTGAAAAAGAAGAAGGAACTGAGGAGTAGAAGCCGTTTTAGTAGGGAAAAGGATTCTGTAAAATATTGGCTGATCTCATTTGTACAAAAAAAACCCACCAACACAACCAAACAAAACAACCAATCCTCCCTCACCCATCAAAAAACCCCCCTATCATCAACAAGCAATCTCACTGACGCTGAGATCTGCTGGCTATCTGTCTCCTGCTTCTAAATTGCTGGCTGAAAAATGCATAACTAATTTGTTTTGTTATCCTAGAAGAACTGATGGAATAATTTTTTTTTTTTTTTAAGTTGATGCATGGCATGACTTTCTTTCAAAATTTCCTCTGTTCTCCACAGTATATCCCTAGTCTCTGAAGAACTATAATTGCTATCAAAGGATATTTACCCAACACACCTTGTGGTGATCTCTCTAATGGCCCATGAAATTTCAGAAAAGGCTTTGAAATGCTAAATGTGGAAATACTGGGAAACTTTTTCAGTGTAGTCCTTAACAGCAGTGAAGAGAAGAAATGAAAAGTGCAATGAGATACAGGCTTACCTCATGAAGCAGCAGATATTAGAAATATATTGCTACACTGTCTGGACAGTTCTAATGAACTACAGAAAGGACACAAGAACATCCAGGACTGGGATCCTGGATAGGGAAGATCAAAGCAATTATCATAATGCTATTTCTCACTTGTGTATGTTACTCTAGACAATCTGTGTAAGATTTTCGTGGTTCAGTTCCTATTAAGTCAGACTGAGAGGATCTGGCCACCAAAAAAACCCCTCTCCAACTTCAGACTATGGGAGTCTACAGAAGCACTTTCTGTTCATTGAGCAGCCCAAGGACAAGCTATGGATCTTAACAATCCTTTTGCACAAATCAAGTTCCTCCTGTGCTCACTCCAACCTAGCCAACTACAGTCCACATATCACTCTTCACACCACACTCAGCCAGTCAGCTCTGCAGACAACCTGCCAAAATACATTTGAGCAACACAAAATACTTCACTAAACCCCACTGAAGTGTCAATAGGAGTCCCACTGTATGACCTTTCAGTCAGTTTATATATGTACCTATTTTCTGCCCTTTGCCTACTTCCTCATTCGTTCTTCATATGTCTCTCACTATGTGTTCTGTATCCCTACTCAGAATAAAATAAATAAGATTTTTTTTAAAAAAGCTCAGGGTTTAATTCTGCAAGATAATTCGGGGGGGAGAGCGGCAGTGGTGTTTGTTTGTTTTTTAATTCCCTGCTTCTTCCCTCCAAGAGACACATGTGATTGAGAGAATGATTACAAATAAGCGGTGCTTATTACTGCTGCTCAATTCAACCACATCTGATGCACTTTCTAAGTGGTTTCAGAACAGTAACATTTATGTAAATACCCAATAGAAAGACTGTGAAAGTTGTGACCTTACTTGGGATTTCCAGGCCTACTGCTGATCATAAGTTAATGCACTGACAACATTAGTACACTGCAACATGTAGCCTCATTCATGATTCTTCCCCCTCTACCTTCAGTTTCTGAATACACAGAGAAAAAACTAGATTCAGATAATATTACTACGTTTAAAAAGTCAAACACTCAAAGATAAAAATGTTCAGTACTAAAATATCTGATTTATTTAAAAGAAAAGAGTAACAGGAGTTTTTAATGTAAGTGAAACTTTTTTTTTTTTTAAATGTTGCCTTGTTCTTTAATACGGTTAAACTGTTTTAGCTGGTATTCTAAAAATATTCAGCCTTGATGCAGGCAATCAGCATGCTGAACTTCAAATCAAGCAGCTAATATTTTTTCAAAGTTTTAAGCTCCCAAAACATTGTTCCATAACAAAACATCAGGCAAACTTTATAACAGGCAGAGGTACCAAGCAATACATACAGACATTCTTTGACAAAGAGAGTACAATTATAAGGGAAACCCAAATACAAAACCCGATGTTTACTATCACTGGGATTTTAAAATATTTGCTGGGGTTATATAGGATATAGTAAGGTTAATAGACTTTGTTCCATATAAAATTCTAACACTTCTGCGTCCCACTGTTATTTTAAAATGCCCGAACCAATTCATCTAGTTACAGATTTGCTTAGATTGGAAGCGGGAGGGAGGGAGTGGAAGCAGGGGAGTGGGGAGGGGTGGGGTGGGTTGAAAGAAGAGCTGAAGTTTTTAGAGAGGTCAGCTGTTATATGACAGCAAAACAAAATTCTGAAGACGTATACACATCAGCCCAGCCTTAATTATATTTCCTCATAGTGTATCCATTAGTAAAATCACAATGCTTGGAATTTACTGATTCTAGAAGCACAGTCATTTATAAAGGGGGAGTACCTGCAATTGATATTTTATATTGTGTCAGACAACAACGAAGAGCATTTCAGGTAGCTGAAGTATCTGCGGAACCTGTGTATTCCAACCTCACTTAACTTCATGTTCCACTTGCAAAGTTCCTTCTGAGCATATCCATAATTGCTTAAACCAGCTATACAGTTTGATGATTTTATATGTTTAGCAGACTTTATCCTGAAAGATCTTGCATGTTAAAATGCTCAACTTACAGAACCAAAATACATAGTCAGCTACGTATAACTGGGTGGAAAGGAAAAATCCCCACTGGAAAACCATACTTGGTTGTGGAGGGTGTCAAGAGGTGGCCTGCCACTCTGGCATAACTTCAACAAGGGATTGCCACATTTTTAGACTTGTTGCTTACAGGTGAGCTAACACAATGCACCCACAAATGCCATATTGATCTTCTGCCCTCACATTAAATCTAGAATAGGCGAACATCCTTGGAAAGATTACTACGAACTCTTCCATACATCAAGCTGTTGTGATCTGAAGTTGAAGGCCAGAATCTGTCCTTAGTTATCCAAGCAGAAGAGTCAAGATCAGTTTTTAATGGCCTATGAGTGCATGAAATTCCAGACTAAATCATGGGAAAAAGAAGGCTTAAAGGGATCTCTGGTGGTCATCTTGAAGCAGAGCTAATTTCGAAGGCTCACAACCTTTATTGATATATGGGGTTGTTCTGTCCCAGCTACAGGACATTCTACCTGTCTTTTTCAAGTTTCAGTGAGGTTTTTGTCATTCCATTTCTTCAGCTCAGTAAGGTTCCTCTGAATGGCTGCCTACACCTTCATCATAGCAACCACTCCCCTAAATTTTGGGTCATTCATGAACTTGATGAGAATGCATTCCAGTGTGCAGGTCATTGATGAGGACATTAAAAAGTATCAGCCCCAGAGGAAGGCCACTCATAACCAGCTGCAATTAAGACTCTGAACTACTGACCATTACCATTTTACCCCAATAGTTCAACCACTTTGTAGTACACCCATCCAGTCCATGTCTCTCAAATGTGGCTATAAGGATGCTGTGCAAAGATGTGAAAAGCCCTGCTAAAGTCAAGGTAGATAATGCACACTGCTCTTCCAATTTTCTGCAGATTCAATCACCTTCTCATAGAAGGCAATGAGGTTGATCAGAAATCACTTGCTCTTGATAAGTCTATGCAGACTGTTTCCAAGCATCTTCTTGTCTCTCATGTGCTTCGTTTCCATAAAGATTTTTGATGTTATTTTCTTAGGCTGACCAACCTGTTGTTCCTCAGATCCTCTTTCTTGCCTATTTTTGAATGTGGGCATAGCATTTGACTTTCTGCAGACCTCAGGGACTTTCCCCAGTGAACACTACCTTTCCAAGAAGACAGAGGCCTCCTAAATGAGTCAACCAGCTCCATCAGCACCCTCAGATGCATTCCATCTGCGTCCATGGACTTGAAGGCATTCTTAGTTAAACTCCAGTTCAATCTTCCTCTGCCGTGGGTAGTATCTTTCTCTCCCAGACTTTGCTACTAGGCCCAGAGACATGTAAAGCTAGAGAGCAGATCTTGCTAGTAAAGACTGAGAAAAGAAGGCATTGAGTAGCCCACCACAAGGTTACCAGCCCCATTCAGCAGTGGGACAAGAATTTTCTTTGTCTTCATTTTTGTTGCTGATATACCTGTAGAAGACCCTGATATCTCAAATCTCTTGCCAGCTTTATCTCCATCCAAGTTGTGGCCTTCCTAATTACACTTTCATGTCTGCAAGCACTCTTTTGCCGCCTGTCCCTGCTTCCACCTCTCATACACTTCTTTTTCACATTTCAGCATGGTCAGGAATTCACTGTTCAATTAAGATGGCCTTCTGCCATGCCTGCTCATTTTCTTGTCCACCGGAATAGGTCATTGCTGTGCTTCAAGGTGGTTGGCCTTGATAATTAACCAATTTCTCTGCCCTGAAGGGTAGCCTCCCATTGGACCCCATGTTCCTGTTCCTTAAATAAGATGAAGCACTGTGAAAACCAAGGGTTTTATTCTACTGCTTACATGCATCACTTCCCTCCAGATCTTAAATTCCACCATCTCCTGGTCACTGCAGCAAAGGCTGCTATTGACTGTCATCTCAGCTAGTTCTTTATTCATGAGTAGCAGACCTAGCAGATTACCTCACCTAGTCAACCTTCCCAGAAGATCTATGAAAAAAAATTATCTTGTACATTATTCAGTACTCTTGACTTTCTGTCTTCCTTTGGAAAGCGTTAAGAAAAAAGCATCTCATTTTTTTAAAGAAGTTATTTTGTCAAAAAACAGACAGTGCTTGTCTCATGTATCATACCTTTTTCCTTTAACATTTTCCACAATATAAACCTCTGGGTTTCCAGGGAAATATTTAATGAAGAAACCTTATTCTTTGTTTTTACTTGCATGTTGAATTGCAATTGTATTATTTTATGTTTCCCTCAGAGGTTAGCTCAAAACCAGCATCTTCAGTGGGGCTGACAAGCAGCACAGTAATACACATGCATGCCTCTCCCTTCCCTCAGGATCTCTATCTAAATGAAATTACAGCCAGAAATTATTTGATGAAATTGACAGGATATTAGTTGTTGAAAAACTCTCATATTGTTTTTACAAATCCCAAAGTAGAAATGAGCAATTAGTACTCTCTATATACAGAATGGTCATTGAGGTCTTTTAATAAATTTGCTTGAGCCAAACTGTTGTGTGACTTAAGTTACATGGTATTAATTCTGTAATGACCACTAAGAAGAATCAGGCATAAGCAGGCACCCGTGAGGAAAAGGATCAGGTTTAAGGCGTCTTAATAACAATTTTCCAATTCTACAGATGTTCATTCACATGAAATTCTCATTTAAGCCCTGATCTTCCAAAGAGCTAAATAGTGTACCTTAGTTTAGACCATGAAAGTTTTGTTGGATGATCTGGAATGCTTAAAATTCATGTCCATTACTTTTCAAGGTAAGTGTCATTGTCAGCACCTTTTTAATCACATGCTTTTAGTCAGATTTTTGAGACAGACTTATGATAATAGGAATTTAAAGTGTTGAACTCTGACTCTAATCACACTTTTTCTGTGTCTTTCTCATTTTGCCTTTTCTAGTATAACCTGTATTCTAACACTTATACAGAGAAATTTTTCAAGAAATACAAGTAATTTATCTCAGATTTTAAATCTCCAAACAACAGGTCATAGAAAAAAAGAAAACTGGACAAAAAATTCAGTAAATATTTTTGACTAATGTATACACTCCAAAAATTTGTGACCTTTCTGTCCTCCTCAAACCCCATGGACTTTCATTCCTTTGAAAGTAGAAGAGGCAAACAAACAGACAAAAGTTCCCAAGAAATCACCATTTTACAAGCTGCTTTCTCAGCTTTTGCAGTGGACTGAAATAACATAGACTTTGCATTGCTTTAATGATGTTTCTAGAGGTCAGTGATTCTGACACTGCCTTGGTGAACTATCTATCCACTCTGTGCTTTCTGATGTAAAACCAAGTAGCTGCCTGTGGGAAAATTTACAGTCAGATGTTCTAGAATTGTTCTTCCAGAGTATTGCAGATCACTTTGTAAAGTAAAAGCCTGAAAATGCTAGATAATTTCAGAGGCTCAGCACTGGTCTGCTAATATGCCAGGAAGAATAAGCAATTATGATTTTCATCTAAGCAACATATGCTGTTTGCTGTCCTGTTCTGAACAGCTGTAGGTTAGATGCTGTTAAGATTAGGCCCCTTCTCTCCTCCATATTTCAAAATTCAAATTAAACTAAAATAACAGCACCTGCTGAACAAAAACACTATTTCAAAATGTGTACTTGCACACAATTACTATGAAGAGGCTGGCCACCATTGTTACCAGTCTATTCTTTCTGAATGGAAATGGCAGAGAAGTTTTCGATGCAGCTGCAGCTCTTCAATTGTATAACTAGTCCTGGCCCCAAGCCAACCCTCAAGAACTCAAGTGGCACCAAAAGATACTATATTGATTTGCAATCGAACATAATAGGCCATCAGCTTAATTATTACTGAAGTGACAAGGTTCTGGATATTTCATATTTATATTTCTGAGGCCTGTGAAAGATGAATGTAAATCTTTTAAATGCCTACATTTGCATATCTTCAGAAGGGTTGAGTGCTCTTACTGTATTCATAGCCTGTGAAAGACCTAAAGGACTGGCTATTCAACTCAGGTTGCTAGATCACACAGTCACTTACTTGCATAAGGAAACAAGTCTATAAAACTAAAAGCATTCCCACAGGAAAATATCCCCAGATCTCTTGTAGACATCAAAAAAAAAAAAAATTAATATCATCCCCATGGACCTTTTCCTTCCCCTGCTCCCTTATGGAAAAGATTGCTTGAGTATAAGAGACTGAATTGGCATCATCTAGCACTCTGAGCATCTCCCAAAATACCTATTGCACTGAGTTATTTCTTCCCACTGACTCTCACCATAGCTTTATGACAGAAGGTCTGAAAACAGGACTCAACACTTTCAAGAAGTGTATGCTATGGGAATGCTGGAACATTTACTGGCTAGAGAGTGAGACCAAAACCCAGGATTTCAATGCTGTCACTAGCCAGCAATGTCACACTAGGTGGTCAACTAGCCATCTCCTAATGATATGCTTCTCTCTTGGTTAGGAATATACAACTTTTGCACTTAGATCCTATGACCCTTACTTACTTAGAATCAGAAAAATTATCACTAAGACAGGTTGTTAAGAACCACTTCTATTTTAATGACCCTAGAGCCAGTTACCATCTCTACACTTGTCCTGTACCTCTCATCTTCCATGCAGGTTCCTCCATAGCTAGGTCACATTTTTACTGAGCTCATATATACACCAAGCACTGTTTTCTCTCATATTCCTAGCCTCTGAATTGCAATTGTCTTCAAAAGCTTTCTCTTTTGCTTACCCTTGGCATTTGCTGTAAATTGCTTTTCACGTATTGTATGTGGATAGCTGAAAAAAAAAAAAAATTGTTTCTCCAGTTCCCAGGGAGATAAACAAGATGCAGGTGAACACATAGTTACAAATATGACAACATTCATTTTTGGTTTTGTAGAGTGGGAGAAAAGATTTGTTGTCACACTTATCCTCTATCTCCTGTTAGTAACATTATTCCCAAAGAATTTAGGCTTGTATGTTCAAGTATCAATGCCCTCTACTGGAGGGAATATGCCTGAACTCCTTATGATAAGGGATCATCTTTTCTAGTGCTATACATTTGATGACTTTCAATCACTATCGAAAGAGGAGGCCTGTTCTGAAACAGACAGCTGACAAACAGGTTGTCTCTGTATACCTACTGGATCCTATAAGACAGCAACTTTGTTCAACTTCTTAGTATTAAAGAAGTCCAGTACTTTATGTTTTCAACTTTCATGAAAAAAAAAAAAAAAAGTTAGGGGAAGATATTTGCCAAATGGAAATGGAACAAGTTTGCAGGAAAATGCTTTTCTTCCTTGTCTGTTGTCATGCTCAAACCAACCCCCCATCCCATTGCAAAAAACAACACCTCCCTCCCTCCTGCCAAACCAGCAAACTCTAATGTGTAAAGTCACGGTTTTCCAAAACAGCTAATGACTATATGCGCTTTGCTTTTTGGGAGCTCAGTTATGACACTTCAAGACTATTCTGAGAAGCAGACCAGTTTGCACATTTCCACTTAAGAGTTTAAATGTAAATACAAACCAGTTCATAACTGAAATCCCATTAAAAACAAAGGGAAAACTGGAAACATCAGACAGAAATTCATCTTTGCCATGAGCAGGTGTTACTAATTCAAAATTCCTGGCTCAGTGTCTACTATGGATTTGGGAAAACAGCATGAATTTTAGTCATATTGCTGCAGTGTAGAGTTGTCTTCCCATTATTTCCTCCTTCCCTTTCTAATGTACCTCGATGCTGTTTGATTACTTCCTCTTAATAGCATTACAGGAAAGGCAGCTCACAACACACTTGCAATCACTGTTTGTTATCAAAAGGATTTAAAACAAAGGAAGATGAATACTCAAATATGATGCAAGCAAACAACATTATATGAACAACTTTGTCTTCATGCAAAAATGCTTAAATACAAACATGGTGTTCCTGTGAATAAGTGTCTAGGAAGAGTGACTCAGATACAGGATTAGTTCGAAACGTTCAATAGCTTTTCCTTGGAACTTCATGTCTAGCCCACATAGTTATCATCGAATAACTGCTATATACTTTGTGAAGTGAGTGTCTGACCTCCATCTCCTGGAAATAGTATTGTGTTTATATCTCAAAGACCATAGTCATATCGTGCATTCATGGGAGAATACAATGAGATCAGAAATCACCATGCTGATTTAGCTTGTTCTCTGGGTCAGGATTGGAGTGTACTGCTAGAAAAATTTGGGGGGCTTTGTGTTTCATTGCTAATTAATGTAATGACTTAGGTAAAAATGTAGGTGTCAAAGCATTAATAGAGGATACTGACAGAATTTTGCTCACTTATCTTGAAAGTAGAATATAATTTCCCAACCAGAAACATTCCATTTTTCCTGTCCTTTTCCTGACAGTAACAGAATGGTCATGAAAAAATTCAGCTGAATACAGTGCTTTGGAATGTGAGATCTTTCGATGATCATTTTTTTAGCCATACATCTGAAAGACACTAGAAGGGGAGGAAGAACATAGAGAGGTTAGGAGAAAGAGAACACACAAGACACAGACCTATTGAGGAAAAAATGGCTTTTCAATTTGGAGGCAATGTCCTGCAATTTCACTTGGACAACCACTTGCTTCAGACTTAACAAAGTAAAGTATTTGAACATTGATGCCAAGAAAGCTGCAAAGAACAGACTTCAACTGCATTGAAGGGGCAGTCAGACTTACTACAACAGGCACCAAGAATGCTCCTGTGGGATACTAGCAGTGGTCAGCAAGGAATCAATCATTAAACACTTCTGCCAGTACAACCCCTGCAAAGTGGCCTGGTGTAAAACCAGACTGATAACAAATCACATGCATTATAGTCATGTAAAAGGAAAAGAGCTGTATAACAACCACCTGTGCAAGCAATTTCAAAATGAAAGGACGGGAAGATGAAAATTGGGCCATTGTTACTAAGTGGCTGAGAATCCAGCTGAGGTTTTTGTTGTTGTTAACAGGAACAACAAAAGCTCACTTAAAATACAGATGGAAAGTATCCAGAAACCAATAAGAAATTATCAATATTAGGTTTCTATCCCATAGGGCCAAAAGGTATCTGTATAATATGAAATATGATTGCTTTCTAATTACAGAAAAATAATTGTCTTGAGTAGCACAGAATAAATACTCTCTCTGTTTAAAACAAAGAAAAAGAAAAAAGTACATTCATATCAGACTTATTTGTCAATAAATAAGAGGCAACTACTCCTTTAAATAATTCATCAATTCATACCTACATAATGTGATCACTAAGACATTTATTTTTTCTCCATTTCTATATAGAGTGATGGATAACAGCTGGTAAGTATGTACAGCTCAGTGCAGAGAAGAAGCACAAATAATACAATCTGTAATGGAGCTAAGTACTCTTAGAACATCAAAATATTCCAGTCATTATTTTGGCGATTTGGGATTAGAATCTTCAGATTTCAAGCTTGCAATAAGACTTAAAGGTAGGATTTTTCAAGAAATCAAAAGCCAAACATTGAAAAACAGAAAAATGGCTAATAAAATATTTAAATATTTTTAATATAAAAATCAAAAAACTAACAGACCATCTGAAAGAGCTAATATCATCCCCTATCTACTCAAGTTATAGCCTGGGTTCTGAAACAATCTCTTCATATTGCTGAGCAGTTACTCACAGGAGTAATTTCACTAAGTCTGTGTAATTACTTGAGACAAGGGCTCATGAGTGAACACAAAAGCTTCATAAACTGACTCTAAAATAGCCCAGCGGAAAACCCAAATTAGTTTGAAACAAATTCTATATCAAACAGAGCTGCACCATGAAACAGAGAAGAATAAGTGTCTTCCTGGATCTCTTGATCTTATATTACAAAAGTTTTTTTCCTAATGCTTCTTTCATATTGTTTAAAACAAAGATATCTGTTAGGAGGAGAAAACTTTTTCAATTCAGAAATAAAAATATCACTGATTTACATCATATATGCTGTAGAGGTATTTATGAAATTAATGGATCCTTCTTTAAACTAAAATTATATAATGAATATTAATCCTACTATATTTCTTCTGTGGGATTTGTCTGAAGGTTTACAGAATAATCACGTAAAATCCTGTTCTCTGCACAAACATATGCTACATGCAAGAAACAAAATTTGAGTCAGAGTCCTATTCATTATAGTGGAAGACTTCACAGTCTTCTCTCCTGTATTCTTCAGGTTTTATTCTCCTGACAGGTCTCCACAAAGCATGGTATGTGGCTTCCCATGGCTGCTTCTCCAAGGTTACTGCAAGAAGCACAAATTATGTAACTTCAGGCGATATTAACTTTCCTCACTTTTTGAAAGGATAAAGTGAATAAACTTTTTGCTCTGTTTTTTCCTGCTCTACAGAGTTGGACTAGACAGTCTACACTTATGGGAGGTGGGCTGGGAAGAATGACACAGAGGCATCCAGAATCCTCCCATACACACAGTATTAGTCCAAAATATAGGCCTGGACTCCATTCATAGCCCTATCACTGACTTTTTCTGAACTACTGTTTCTTTTCCTCTTTTTCTAAGTTGTTTGAGGCACGTGTCCATAAAGCACTTAGCACACCAGGGACCTACTCATGACTGAGATTTAAGTGCAATTGGAACGTTAATACTAAAAAGAGGAACAGACCACAGAGGCAAAATCATTGGATAGCAAAAACAGCCAAGCCTAGTATTCACCAGTAGAGGAAGGATCTCCTCTGCTTATGGAGGCAGACAGGCAAAGAGATTGTATAGTTCTCAGAATCAAATAGCAAAGTGCTTTGAAGTTTTTCTTTCTCATGACTACAGGAAATAAATGAGTGGTACATTTACAAAGCGAGCAAATCTTAAAAGAGAAACTTCTGTTATCCTTCATTATTAGAATTAATCTCTGTTTAAATGAATTAATGAAGTACATAAAATTAGTCCTCATGAAATAGAAAAAATATAATACAATGTTTAATAGTTTATTTTCTTTCCTTCAGCACCCCAGAACTATTGATCGTAGATTCAGCCCCAAATATTGCTGACAGAAACAGGAGCTCAAACTAAATCATTGACAAAGAAACATGTACTTAGAAGTATAGTAAGCATTGCTTATACAGGTAAGCAACAGTCTCTAAAATTGGAATATCTGTAGCCTATATTTTCCTTTGGAGAACAAAAAGGGGTTTTGCCCTTGATGTTGTAATTTATCTTCAGTCTTCACAGAACGGTTGAGGTTGGAAGGGACCTCTGGAGATGATCTTGTCCAGCTCCCCTGCTCAAGCAGGCCCACGTAGAGCAGGCTGCCCAGGACCATGTCCAGATGTCTTTTTAATACCTCCAAAGGGTGGAGACTCCACAAAATTTCTGGGAAACCTGGATCAGTGCTCAGTGACTCTCACAGTAGAAAAAGAGTTTCCTGATGTTCAGACAGAACCTCCTGTGTTTCAGTTTGTGCCCATTGCCTCTTGTCCTGTCACTGGGCACCACTGAAAAGAACCTAGCTCAATCTTCTTTATACCTTCAGGTATTTATATACATTGATAAGTATATAAGCCTTCTCTAAGTATATAAAAGTATATACATAAGTACATAAGCCTTCTCTTCTCTAGGCTGAACCATCCCAGCTCTCTCAGCTTTTCCTCAGATGAGAGATGTTCCAGTCTCTTCATCATCTTAGTGGCCCTTCGCCATTAGGAAATAGATACATCTCTCTCTCGTACTGGGAAGCCCAGAACTGGACACTATTCCATGTGCAGCCTCACCAGTGCTGAGCAGAGGAGAAGAATCACCTCTGTTGACCGACTGGCAACACTCCTCCTAATGCAGCCCAGGATACCATTAGCCACCTTTGCCACAAGGACAGATCGCTGATGCAAAGCAAGACCAGTGTAGATTAGTTTGCTCGCTGCTTGAGCTTATGGTGTCAAACACAGTCATTTATCTTACTTTTTTTCCTTTGTTGAGTTTAAAATCTACCATGGGCTTGATTTACCTACATTCCCTCTCCCTTTATTTTTGTTTTAATTTAAACCTTTGTATCATGGAAGTTTTATATCTTCATGTATCAAAACAGAAAATCCAGCTACATTCTTAGGCCCCACGTTAGGGATGAGGGCAGTCATAAATCTATAGAAAATATTACTCTTTATTTAATGTAAATATGAATGGACAGGAATGAATACCATAGGGATAAGATTCCCTATGGTTAGGTATCTTACATAATAACTGCCATCATTGCACAGTGAATAAAAAGAGATAGCAAATTAGGAGGAGTAATCCTTCCATGAATTTTGTTGCACAGGTTTAAATTACTAAATTGCAAAAAATTAAGAATTATTGAGCATAATACATTAGTCAGAATTATCTCAGTGAAAAAAAAGTAAAACAACTTTACATTTTCTGATTGTTCATGCGGAATATGTTCATTCTGTCCTCCAACTCTGAAGCTTCTGAAACTGGTAGCATCTTTCATCAAACGGCCTGAAGAAACAAATGTTATGCATCCACATAGGCCAAATATGTGTCTTTGGTATATTGCCCCTTGGCATCAAAGAAAACAATTACATTTTAGCCTGGCCACTGAAGCCCAGACTCATCTCGTATGCTGAACTGAATGAAACGGAGGATAAAATTAACTAGCATTATAATATATAGATGTGCATGCAAATGAGAGAGGAACTGATTGGACGTTACCTTCCCTGGTCTTTCATCCTGTGTAAACCAGTATCTTCTCAGTGAAAGAAGAAAGTCAGAATGTGCAATATATGACACAAGAATGGAAGTTCTTTAACCATCCCTCCAGGATAAAGTGTAATTTGGCAGTAGGAACTAATTTCCCACACTTCTTATCTTTCCTGAGGGAGGAAGGGATAATAGATTTTCTTCAACTGCCCTCTCAAGTATTGTACTGAAGACTGAAATTACCACTGAGTCCTTAAAGTATGTACTTAATGTCCTGAGAAATGCGTCTACAGAGAGATGATAATAGAGAATTATATGTATACACCTACACACACTCATTTTATATCTGGTTCATAACATTATTAAACTTCATATAAAGCTGGTATCTGAATTATGACCATTGAACAAACAATGACACATTAGACCTCTTCTACTCCTAATTCAGGCAGATAAAATATATCTGAGGAGGGCATCTGAAGCAATTCATGCACAGCAGCAGATTTTCCATTTTTGAACAAATCATGCATTTTCTACAAAAGACCAAACATGCAAAATAAACTTTTATCATTGTACATCAACTCTGCCTATACTGGGAGTCTTCCCTTGAAAACACTATTCTGAATCAAAGATGTCTAAACATTTTTGACATCACACATATATGGTATCAGCCTTAAATTAAAAAAAAAAAAAAAAAAAAAGAAAAGAAAAATTGTCTGTGGGGAAGGTATCAGGTTTCTTTTGATATACTGAGTATTCCTGTCCATCCCAATACATTAGCAGAATTTTTCAACCCACCTGGAAGTCCTGGCTGCACTGACATTTTATCTTGGTTCACAGCTTCATGAAAATATGCTGATTAAATGGGTTGTAAATTTACAGGTTTCTCAATATTCTCAAATATTTTCCTCAGTTATGATATCGCAGAAGGACTCTGCTTTAAGATGTCTTGGAATAAATAGGCGACCAAATTGCACTGGGCCTGACGGGGTGAAATAGCACATACTGAGCTCGTCCATGTATGCAGCAGCTAGGTTTCTCTTAGTAAAAGTAATTACTTAAAACTTAGACGAAGCCAGCATATTTTCTCTACATTAATTAAAATGAACAGGAAATATACAAAACTAAGTCAAATCTGTGCACAAATATTTAGAAAGCAGATGTAGCCTAAAGAGACATGCTGTATATCATGTATTCTGTTTCAGATAAAGCCTCATCTTTGTTTTTCTTGTAATCCCAAAATTAGAAACATATAGACTCATTAAAAACATCTTGGAGATGAAGATTCTGTATGTGTAAAGTGTTCTAGTTGTAATGATTTCTACTAATCTGTGAGTCTTACTAGTTCAACTAGTATTCCTCTACAAACCTATCCCCCAAATGAAAAAAAAAAAAAAAATGCTAACTTGTAAAAGGATTTTAAGTGTGAACAGCTTTAAATTCACTACTTGCAGAAGTCCACAGAAAATGGAGAGCATAAGTCAAACAGCAGCACGGAGTGCAAAGGGAAACAAACAAGCAAGCAAGCAAGCAAGCAGAAGAGCAACATCAAAAACAATGTGGGTTGTTTTTTTTTTTTCATCTTATTTTTGCTTGGGCCCATTCCTAACTTAGCTTTCACATTCTTTTTTTAAGGAGAAGAATACATTTCATATTTGTCATGTGCCCTGTAAACAGATTGCCTTTTACAATGTACTGTGATGGACTGATGTCTATACTTGTAAATAAAATTAAAAAGAAAATCAGGTTTGGATGCATCAGGATCTTAGTATTGACAGAATCCCTAACAGAAAACTAAACAAACCCAATTTTTTTCTACCCTCTTCATAGCTACCTGTGATAACTTTAGGTAACTACAGTAACTCTCGGCATTCCTGCTTTCTTGTTAGGAAAAGGAAAAAATAACGCTTTTAGAAAAGTCTGTCAGTCTTTTAAGCATTGTATAAAACCACAGAATATTTTCACTGATGCTGAGAAGTGTGGAAACTAAAACACAATGCTAAATTGCCCAAATTGACCTCAGCTGACATGGAGAACAGCCAATGTTAAACTTACAGAGAGATTAAAACATATGGGTATGAACACCTCTTGATCAAAAATCAAGCAAGAAAGGCAAAACCGTTTTCTAGATAAAATACCCCTGATCTTTCAATAAGCAGCATAGAAAAGAGATCATGTATCACTGCTTTTTAATTTCCTCTTCCTCTAGTTCTTTTTGAGCTGTCTTGTGGTTGACTAGAGCAGAGACCAGGCAGCAACATTGTAAACGTCTGAATGTATATTTTTCCTCACATGTCAAAAATCATCTAAAAATGTCAAGGAAAAAAAAAGAAAAATGGTGCAAGACAGTAACAAGTCAAAAAGAATTCTAAGCGGCAGTCTGTAATAATAGGAATGTCTGTAGATGCCTGTGACTGGATGAGATATGTAGTACAGGAGTAATTGCCTTGGTGAAAGACAAAAGACTCATTTTACGATAACACAACATTGTCCACCTAAGCAAATGTATGTTTGCAGGCATGAAAAGTTGTATCAACAATTTACAGAACATAATTTAACAAAAATTGAACAACCTTCAAAAAGGATAGATCTCTAAAAACAATCCCAATACAGATGTGAGATGTTAACATACCAGATAGAAGAGAGTAAGCCCTGTTGAATGTCTTATACCGTGTATGGTTTATAAGCTTGGTAGCTAGACCCAAATATCTGTTCAGATACTGTACAGGATAGAGTTTTAGCACAATTTGAAATGCAAAGACATAAAACCATTCAAGTTCATCTATCAAGGGTGCATGAATTTCAGCTGTTTTCTGAGGGACATAGAAAATTATGCAGAACTGTAACCAGTAACCAGTAACAGTAACCAGTGCACAGCTAAAACCTGGGACCCAAAGTCAACTTTACTGCAAGTCCATGCAATTTGGTAATACTACAAATCTGTTCCTCAGACTATGGTAACTCTAGAAGACTGAAATTCTTTACCTTCACCACGTCATGAGAAAATTATTTAAATCTTTTCAGAAGGTTGTGGGAGAGTAAGGAGGAAAATAGAAACAATTTCTGGGCAATTCTGTTTACTTGAGCTAGCTGACCTTCATGCAAGTTTGAAAGCGCCACTGTTACTTGAAATAGGATGTGGAGAAAAAGGATGGGAAACCGTGATGCATATTCTACAGCACATGGACTAATCCTGGGCTAGCAAAACATCATGCTGTCCTCTGTTCCAGGGGCTTCTTGGGTTAGAACAGAAAAACACAGGCAGTATAAATAGTTTTAGAAGGCCACTCCATGGTGCCTCCTTCCCATTTCAAAAATGCCATTCGCCACATTAACATTTGTAGGCATCCCCAAGCGTGCATACCTCTACTCATATGGCAGGTTGTATGACATCCTCTGTCATGGGAGAATGTGATCATTATGCAACTTACTACTAATTTAGGGAAAAGTTTATACAACAGGCAATCTTGACTGAAGGCAACAGAATCAAAAGAGAGATTTCAGACTTCTGCAAGCAGAACATTCCTAAAAAGGCAAGTACTGTGGGAATGACAAACCCTGGCAAAGGTGGTGAAGCAAGCTTTAAACAAACAACCCCAAATACTACAAGCTGTATAAATATGGTAGCAGAAGATCTGAGTAGCTTTGTATACTGTAATGGCAGAATATCTGGCTCTAGATCATATGGTGTGTTTGAATCCCATTGAGGAAGTTTTGAGAAGGTTAATTCACTGCACTTCTCAGATCCTCAGCTAGAGTAAAACACCACTTTAATCAAGGAGGCCATCCTCATCTGTATCTCCTGAAGAGCTGATCTTTGTATTCTTCTTATATTCCTCGAAATGTTTTTCTCAGCTGCTGTAAGGCTTTCTTATCTGCTTTTTGTTAAACAAGCTACAGAACAAACGCAAAGATACCCATGTTATGACTAAAATTGCAAGCTTAGCTTTGCAGCAAACATACAAATGCTTAACATTCAATTTACTGAACCTTCTACAAACAATTTCATGCCTCATTTTCCAGCTCTAAGTTGCTACAATGGATATCTTCACAAAAAAATGAAGTAAACCTCCAGTGTTAAGTATTCATTATATACACTCTCCTTCTAAATTTCTTTGACCATCACAATATTTCTTTGATGTCCCAGCATTTTTACATTTCAAAGACTAAGATAACAATGTGATTTTAAGAAGTCTGGAGGGGAATAAAAACAGAATACACATCTATAGTGTGCGGCAAAGAAACTGCATTTTCTAAAACAGTTTCAGTACACTAGTTCAATTGTCCTGACTTAGTTTTGATTAGTGTTGGAAGGTTTTTGGGGTTCCGTCTGTTTAAATGGAGCAAAACAGGTCATCAAAATTCCTGTTATTAACAGTGAAAGAGCAGGGGTTCTTGTTGCTTATCAATTGCCTTTTTTGTTGTTGTTGTTGTTTAAATCACTGGAATTGTGACACTATGAAGCAATTCTCTCACTTCACTTTCAATCCTCCACAGGCACAACGATGAAAGGAGCTCTTCTCACACAAGGGAGCCTCCTTTTCACTATACAATGCATAAATGGACTTTACACGACTGGACTGAAGACCTCAAGAAAAGAAAATAACTGGGAATTGGAAAGATGTGGAAATTAACATTGTTCAAAGAAATTCATATATTGTCACTGTGTAGAAATCCACTTAAGTACATGCAGCTTATGTTGCATATTGTCTGTCTCTGATGTATTTGCTTAAAAATTAGGATCTCTAAAAATGGACATGTTTATTTTCTGTATTGATGTGCAAGTCATTTGTGTGGCTGATTTCCATATAATGGTAGTGAAATATATCATTTAGTGAGAAAAAAATATGCCAAAATAAATATTTTATAGTTTGTTAGCACCTTGCTACCTGGTCATGCTATGTTTACACCTGTTTTCAACTCTGGAATCTGCTAGTGAAGAAGAAAGAGCAAGAAGTATATGGAAGGTTGTATAAAATACGTATGTTTAGCGATTTAAGAAAAGCACCAAAAGCTTTGCTTTATTTACAGATGCTGAAAGAACCCAAAATCCCACCCTGTCATATGTTACTAGTGTAATGATTTTGGCTGCTCAAAATGAATCAATCCGTAATTGCAAGACACTGTTAGCACAGCAGCATATTGCTAGATATGTGGTGCCAAACAGGTATCATTGTCTAGCTCTTGTAATCTAAGGAATGATGAAAATTTTAAATATTGTTAATGTTGAGATATTTGACTAAACATGTTAAGGAAAGGGAAAAGTCAAAATACTCTACATGATGTAGCTTAAAAACCTCTAGAGTTATCTTTTGACTACAATCTTCTAGCATAGACTAAACTAATCAAACACATACACATAGATTAACATTGCTTTTAAAAGTGTACTGTAGTAAAGTTTGTGTATTTACAGAGACACTATCATAGCAATTTCTCAACATCTCCCACTTTGAGGGCCATGCAAGATTAAGATGCAAGTATTATTCTCCATGCTAGAGAAGAAGTTGAAACACATACAGACTTATAGCCTGATTCAGTTCAGCAAGATCCAGATACAGTATGGTGTGTGAGAGAGCTGATAAAAGAATCTCTCTCTCTCTCTACAATTTTATACCTAAAGACTTAATCTCAATGCATTCTAATTTCTCCATATTTGAGATGTCCATGGAACTAGACTTTTACTGTAGCAGTTCTATGCCTGTAGATTGTAGAACAGGGTCCAACATTTCAAGAACTCCCTCAGATCTTGAGAAATTTAATCTGAAGACATCTTGTTTTGTCTGCCAGAACTATATCATAACCACTTCTTGTTGAAGCTTGTTCTTTTAAAACGTCTATTTCCATTCCCTTGTAATATTCTAAAAAAGGAATTTCTTTCAGGTTGTCACATTTCATCTCAATAACTTTTAGTAAAGTCTCTCAAGTATTGCAGGGGGGGTACTGCATCCTGGGGGTGGGGGGTTGGGAAGGATGGAGAACAAATATCCCTCTGAGAACTTTGTGACTCTTTTCTGACAATCAAAATATTCTTGAATAAGTTAGTTTTAAAACCATATCTTTTCCTAAACTTATCTAATGTGGCTTTCTGAAAAAAAAAAAAAATCACTGGAGCCTGAACGATACATTTTGCAGAAGGAATATAGTTTTAGGCTCTTCCTTCTAGATGTCCCAAGTTCAGAGATAAATCAAATGGGCATCTTCTCTTACTCATAAAAACATACATTACACATACTTTGGAAAAAGAATGCAAAAAAACCCCATTATAGACTAAATCACAGACATCAAAATTACAAGAAACAGGGACTGAATATTTTTTCTGACTTCTGTGAGAAAAATGTGTCAGTGAGAGGGAGAAAAAAAATCAGAATTCTAGTTCTAATTAACCTATCAAAAACAGAATTTAGTGTTTATTATACACAAGGTTTACCGCTTATGCTATTTATTATATCAGGGGAATGTAAAATAACGTATCTACTTAAAGCTGTTAGAAGTGTTTTTAATTTTTCTTAAGTGTGTGAACATATAAAGTCTAAAATAGCTAACTAAGAAAATATGTGTAATTTAGGAATCTTCAGTCTACAAGTCAGCTTTAAACATATAATATACTGGGATTTCACTTATGGGCTGCTTGCCTTTATTGGCAGAAATCTTTGACATTTGGAGGAAGACCTCCAGAAGATAAGGTATTAACAACATCAGCAGAGTTGATATGTAAATACAAGTTTAAAATTTTGATCACTTTTTTGAGCTACAATTGTTTACATGGATAAACTATAGTAGAAGAATGTATGAATTAGCAAAACATAACTTCTAGACTTCTCTCTATATCTCATTGCTTTGTGTTCCTAGGTGTATATTTCTGAGCTGAGTAGTTCTACTGGGTAGATACTTGCCTGTATATTCAGAAACTTTTAATAGAATAAAACAGTTTCTGTCTTTACCCTTAAATTCAAATAAGCACTTTAATAATAGATTACAAGTAAAAAAGACAGGGAAAATGTTCAGGAGAAGATATTTGATCAATAAAAGTTTTATCATGACAAAACAAACTTAAGACAAAAAACCTACAGAACAAGTTTATAACTCAAAACAATATACCAACAGAATGGCTTATGTCAACAATTCTGTGTTTCAAATGCAAATGATCCCTCCTTAAAAATAGTATCATGATAGTTCTGTATAGTAAACCAGTCCCTTTGAATGTTCATTAGTTTTCGTCCATAACCCCCATTGTTATGGATGGGGGACAATGTTTTACTCCCAGACTTCTGAACTCCCAGAACCTCTGATGGAAGAAAAGAATAAGCAGAGTACAAGATTACAAGGATGCATCTATTTGTGGACTGGTTTATGGTTAGTAATGAATTATATTTGATGAAAAGGATGTTTTCCTCTTTTTCTGGGCATATTGATATATTACACATCGGTTTAAAAAAACAGCTCCCACACTCTGCTACAGTAGAACTACTGACTCATTTGCTTCAAGCCGAGAGCTTTTTTTTATTACTATTATAAAGGGTTTGTGACCTGACGCAGCAATTACATGATAAGAGAAGTCAAGAGAAGACCCCACTCATTAACCTTAATAGGTTTCAAACCAAAATAAAATTGAAAGTCATGTCTCAGTTTTTAAAATTATTTGCCAGTATTGTGATGCAGTAATTTTACTGTCTCTGGCACTTCACTGTATCTGGTTTACAAGCATAATTCTAAAATTATTTCAAAATCTATTTAATCTCAATCACACAAAAACATGAGGTGAAAGAAAAGGAGGATGTGAAGTACTATATTACCACCGCATATCTCATACTAAATGATACTTAAGTGGCTGAAGATGATGAAAGAAGTTGAATAGAAGAGTTAACAGAAAACTGAGCTAGAGCGAGCAGCACCTTTGGCCACACAACTGCTGTCAGTGTATTGTTTTTTAATCAGCCTATTTGTTTTGCTGCTTTAAAAAAAGGAATAGATACATAAACACAACATTTATTTAAAATAGAAACACGGCTAGGGCAGTGTATGCTCTTTACCTACATTACCTGCAGTTCATACAACTTGACATTGGAAATAAACATTATCTTTCTGTAAATTATTTCATAAAGGAATTCTGTTTTGTGAATTCAAATTGTATTTCAGGAAGGCTTGCTTCCAAGCATTTTTTTTTATTTTGCATTAACCATTTTTGGCTGAAAGGTTTTGTTTAACTATTATTTATGACACTTCTCTGAATTCCCTGGTTTGGCACTATGTAAACACAAAATAATACACAGCTGGTTACTTTGGCACCAGGTACAAGAAAAACATACTAGGAATAAACCAACAGTGCACCTACCAATTTCTTGGTTTGGTCATCATCCTCCTAATTAACAGTGGGCAACAGAGATTTAATAACACACAGTATTTTGAAGCACAAAATTTACAGTCCCTAAAAGCAACACCAAACCATCTCAGCCCTCTTGAGCAACAAAACAGTCTGAAAAGTATGGTATAAGAAACAACACAAGCCTCATTTTCAACTCCAGAGAAGTTTTCCATCCCCAAAGCAGTGAAGAGCTGCACATTCAGCCCTCTCTTCAATCCATCACACTCCGTACACTGATAATTGCCACTCATCCTGACTTAAGAGTTGGCAGAAGATACTGAAAGTTAGAAAATCTTGAGCAAATTAAAAGAAACTTCCAAAGTTAAAACGCTTCGACCTCAACTGCTCTGCCAACAGCTTCCTCTCACAACTTGAGGGAATTACAGTATGAATCCCTTTATTGTTGCTCTTTAAAGCTGACGGAGAGGGACGTGTTTCTCAAAGCAGAACCAAAACTCTCAGATTTGTAGTTCAAACACAGAAATTCCAGCAGAAACAAACAGAAAGCCAAGCATAGAGCACTGGTGTTCTCTACTCAGTGGCATATCCCAGTAAGACTATTTGGGGAATCTTTGTATGGATTTAATGATTCTGTTTGACTGCAAATTCTATTTTGTTTGAAAGGCTAGTCCTTGCCTTGATATTGTTTTTTACCTTTTGTCTCAGACTAAAGCACCTAAGAGATGCTTTGTAGAACTGACAATAAAAGTGCTGTGAAGTTAAAAATCTAGTTTGTCTGAACAATGAGCTCACCCATACCAGGTTGCTGGAGACATTGTGGCAGAGACAAAGAATTTCTTTGCCCCTTGGAATATTTTGGAGTAAACCCTTCAGACTGTATGTGATGTTTCTGTCTAGCTATTTCCTGTATATCTCCATGTTCAGACATTATTTAAGTGAGTTTACCTATGACAATGAAGGCACAAAATGGGAATCTAACTGTTGCCTAAACAATGACTCAGGAAAAGAAATCACTAGAAAGTGCTATCCCTCCATCAAAGCTATATGTTCTCTTTGAATCTTTTTGAAATGTTCTGATTCAACAAACTTGCATTTTTTACCATCAAAAGGGACATTTCTTGCAGAAATTTAAAATATCTATGCTTAATAACAGCAGCAGCAGCAGCAGCAGCAGCAGCAGCAGCAGCAACAACAATAATAATAATAATAATAATAATAATAATAATAATAATAATAATAATGCCACATATGAGAAATGGACATTACAGAGATCTAAATTCTGTTCTGGAGTTCACAGTAACCCTTCTGGTTGGTTGGTTAGGTGGCTGTTCTTTGTAGCAGAAGTATGGGAGAATCTTTGTCCTCTGAACTGGCTATAAATATCTCTATTACCTTTTCTCTGATAAAATATAACAAATACACAAGTCCTATTGATTACTGGTATGAGCAGGAGATACCTTGGACTTCAAGGTGACTATAAATTTGGAATTCTTTTCTTCTTGCTACAGCAGGTGATGAATTTGAGTTACAAGCACCATTAAGTGCTCATTAAGTAATATTTAGCCATCGTTATCTTCATGATGCATGCAAGGCTGCTTTTTCCACATATATCTAACTACTGATAGCTGATCTTCACCTGACAATTCATTCTGTTAAGAAATGGACAATAAATTGCACCAAGCTTAACAGTCTTATCCTGGATTTCTGACTCACAAAGTCCTCCTTCCCTATCTCCTCCAATAACCCACAAGTGATGTAGATGTTCATAGCCTTAAAACAAGATCCTCTTTAACATCTGTCTCTCCATATATGTCTTAGCACTCCATGTATCAACATTGTTAACAGGTTCCTTCTGTATTATTTGATTTAAAAGAATTCAGCAAACAAAGTAGAAGCATGTCTGAAGTTCTCTAATCATATCACTGACACGTTCTCCCAAATCACCTTGTCAACTATACTGTAAATCAGTTTTGATATAATACTTTCTATATTAACAAATCCAAACGAGTGAGTTTTAATTAACATTGTGGATTCATCCCGTGGAATCCGCAACATGAGCATGCACTGAGTTATGCTGTCAGTCCTTAAATACGGGTCAGAATTGTTGACATTTTCTTAGCCTAGCTTTTCCGTTTCACGCAGAAATCATTGACGTTTCCTTCTCCTGTTCCGAAACAAATGGTCTGTTTGATACCAACAGATGAAAACCACAAATACTTTTAAAAAAATGTGGAATATATTGGAAATGTAGATCTGCTGGCACGACACAGAGAATCCCTCTCAGTGAAGTTTAATTCATTATTTTATAGGTGCTTTCTGTTAAATATATGCAGACCCTTAAAAATACAGGTTTATTTTCTTTTCAGGAATTTGAACCCATTCTTCGAACCACACAAAATTAATTTGAATTAAGATTTTTTTCCCCATTTTTTATTAATTTGTTCAACCTGTAGTTTTTCTTTCTCATTCCACTTGGGCTCTTGGTACATAAATCCATTCTAAATGTTTTCACAGCTGCTCAGAAGGTGTTGATTCTTAGTGTCAACTCATTCACTCAACATAATCATTCCCTTTTAATGAAACAGTTAACAGGAGACTGACAACTATCATTTTACTGATGGGGTCCAATAGCTGGGACAGTGAGAGGTGACAGTGGTGTAATTACCAGGCCTGACATACTTTGTTCACTTTTTCCCACCTTTTTAGGCAGATGAGGCAGTACTGTGCAATGTCAACAATCAAAATGGAAATGCAGGCAGTGTGAAGATCCGGGTGAGTAATTACCAGGGGCTGCAGACCTGTGACTACTCCCAGTGTGGCAGGGCTGACAAGGTGCAGATTGTTTTTTATCCCCTAGTGTGAATCTGGCTGTCTTGCTGTTGATAGATCCAGGTGGTGGTATTAATTAATACACCAGCAGGAGCTAGTTCAGCTCTTGACAATGCATTATCCTTATCTGAAGAGAAAAGAGGAGGCAGCAGTCTGTTGTTGAGAAAAAGTCATTCCTTTTGACTTCTTTCTATTAAGGTTGAAAAATACAGTACAGCTTGAGAAGTAAGAGTTTATCACAAGAGATGGCTTATACTAACAGATCTAGTCTTACTGTATTTCTGTCTTTTAAAGTTGGATGTAAATAGGGCTGCATTATTTAATGAAATCACACTCAGAAATGTCAATTCCACTTAGGTAGTTCATCTAAGAAATGTTCAGCTGACTAGTGCTGTATGTAGACATTAAGCTTGTCTTGCTCTGTTTAAATTTTTTGGACCTATGAACTTTACATCATCAGTTTCCTGCCATTTGACCTGCAAATAAATTCCAGTAGAAAATACTGCTACTGAATGGCAATTAACTGTAATGCAGACTCAGAGTGTGGGTGTAGTTAACACTCTGTATGTTATCTAAATATACAGTAACAGCTGTTAATGTCCTAATCACCTGTAAACAATTAGTTATACTGTTACTCAGACCATTTGATATTTTACATTCAAAATTTAAATTTGAATATATGTAACAATATGTGCCCCACTTGGATGACTAACTCTTCTAGCAAGACTATTTCTTGTGAGAAAAATCTCTAAGTCCAAATCCTGTTTTCAATAGTGACTTTACAGTTTTTTAGGTGTCTAGTAAGTCAAAGGTATTTTATGCCACGGGCACATGCAGTCCTCCATCTTTAGCTGGGGTAGGTGAAGGGGTATAAACTTGAGTCCTCAGCTACTTAACACACTGTCATGCAAGCTCCGTCCCCTCTGCTCCAACAGTGGCTTACTCCTGGGAACACTCGATAACCAGTTTCAGCCAACATGAGTCAAGCTGGCAAAACCTTATTAAGCTATTTAAAAATTATCCATTTATTTTTACTTCAGTGGGTTGGTAATGCTGACAAGATGATGAGGCAATGCTGATGATGAGCCTCAGGAGCATGTTTTAGGTAAAGTTTAAAAAGACAACATAGCTATGATCTTAAATGTATAAAGTTGTTTTCAAAAACAGGTCACTGGCTATCAAGTCATTGGGTGCTCCGTAAAAGTTTACAGCTTAAGTAATAACTACGCACGTGAGCGTTTTGTTAATACCATACTTGTAGAATAAAGTATGGAATTTTAAACTCTTCTTAATCACACCTGAATATTTTTTCACATTCAAATTTCAATGTCCAAGTGAAGTCAAGAACTTCAAATGCGTAGAAAAAAAACGTTGCTTGAAATGTAAAACTTTCCAAATATTACACATAGATCAGTATACACACACCTGAAAATGCATGCCTTAAAATGGTCTTGTATAAGAACTCACAAAAAACCCTAAAATGCGTATACCCAAGAGGTATTATTCAAAACCGATATACAAATTTATTGCTGCTATGTCACACATGCAAAACCAATCTTACTGCAATAACACCCGGTATTAAACTTCATCCCCGAAAATTTTACACTCTATTGAAAGGAAATAATAGTGTTAAAGAAAAGATAATCCTGTGATCTTTTCACATTTGGCTGCAGATGTTATGCCATTTTCAAGAGAAATATTTGCCTGCCTTCCTTCTTACTCACTCAGATAGTTACTGGGCTAGACACACTGCAGTCTTCCTGAATAAAATAAAATACCCTGTTTAATTGAATGCCTGACACTCAGGATTGAACCGCTGAGACAAGCCTGCACATGCAGTAGTCAGAAGCAATATCAAAAATAGACTCTACCAAATAGCAGAAAAGCAACATACGACAACAAAAGCTGGTAATCACTACTGAGAACTTCTGATGATGGATATGAAAGCATAGTGGAAAAAATGTAAATGAAATCTATGCAGGAATGCAAAGAAAGAAAAATAATTTTACACCTACAGGCTATAATAAGATCTCTGATTGTTGGTATCACACCTGTAGACCTTTGAACTAGTACGGCAGAAATACGGGGGCATGACTCATTTACTGCAATAAACAGCTTGCTGACTGATGAGAAACAAAGTAATTTGTACCTTCTCCTATTTAAAACTTCAGTGAGATGAAAGGCAATTAGGCACCCTCTGCTGTGAGGTGGCAGTGCGGTCCCTTGTGAGAGGCTGAGTGCCCACAGTTTCATGGATTTCAATGGAAAAACTGCATCTGTATGGTTATTAATGGATATTTCCCTGAACAAATTTTCCTTGGCATCTTGAAACACCTAAAATACAACTACATTTTACTACTGGTTTTATTGACTATAATTTGTTTCCCAAATTTAGTGTAAAAAGACACTTATGGAGATTAATTTTCTTACGTGTTAGCAACAAGCAATGTATATTCTCGCTTATATTCCTCACTCTAGTGATACTTTGTGCCTAATTAAATTCTCACATCAGTTTTGCACAGGCCTGTGAACAACTGTAACCTATTTTATAGCCTTACAGACTTAGCCCTACCCCAGGGTAAATGACAGCAGGAGTAGCTGCTTTAATTTCTCATTTATTATTTAAACTGTTGATATAACAACAACAACTGTGAAAAGTTTATTAAACATTTTAGATATCAAGTTTCCTGGGTGCTACTTGTACACAGTGAGCTATGTTCAGCTATCCTCAGTCATTTCTTGTGCCCTCAGTAAGACTAAATAAGAGTATGATCATTAGAAAAAGGTAGTATGTGGACTGAGTGCAAGCTTTTGCATGCAAACAAGACAGAGTGCCAGCCACTCCTCCATACCTCAGCCAGCATTCTCCTGTGCATTCCACAATAAATGTGAAGTAATTCAAGCCACATAATCTTACAGCGAAAGAGGCAGAGCTATTGTATAGCTACTATAAAAGTGCTGGGGGGCAAGGATATATACATAGGCATTACTTTAGGATACTTCATTTTTGTTAGTCCACAGAAACTTACCTATCTGTCACAACTAAAGAGGTGACAGAATCTAACATACTACATTGTAGGCATAGATCAAACAAGCTTTAAAATAACATAGTTGAAACACAGGTTTCTTTCTGTGCTCTTCATGAGAGCATCTGTCTCCAACACCCTATTTTCACTTTTTTTTTTCCTCCTAAAAAGAAAGTATATACATACCTACTTTAAAGCCTACCTTGGCAGTGCTTCCAAAACTACTGTTTCCATGAGTTGCATCCCAGAAGTGGGGAAGTGCATCTATATGAATTCTGCCAATTTTGTTTCTGTGGTTTACACCCTTGATGGTTACTTTCAACTTTCTGGTTTACAAAGTAAAAATCAGTATGAAAAAGATAATATTTATAACAAGCAATGACTTCCATTTGATTTTGAGTGCTCATTTTGGGATGGTAAGTGTATTTGTCTACACCAGATAACTTATGATAAGACTTGGCTAGTTTTCTTCTGAAACCAAAACAATGTATTTTGCAGCTCAGTTAAAATGTGTGCTTGTTTGGACACAGCCAATTCTTTCACTTAGTGGTTCAGCTACAAATTTTCCAAGCCCTGATGCTGATTTCCCCCCCCCACACAAACTTGAATTCCAAATTTCTCCAAGTTTGGGTTTCATCCCATTTGTCAAATTTGTCAGTATCTTCAGGATCTTCACAGTCTCTGGAAACTTGGAAGAGCTTAACTTTGGCCAATAATAATATTTTTCAGATGAGAGATTGAAAATGTTGTGGTGGGTTAAGCTAGAAAACTGGAATGTGAAGTCATCTAATTCCTAGGGGTTTCAGAGCAAGCAAACCAGAACCACAAAGAACAACAAATTTCCAAGTCTGGCTATAAAGGAACAATTGTTTTCTTGGGAAAGGCATAAGTGTATGGCTATGAGCTAGGCAACTCTGCCTAACTGATGTCTGACAAAAGATCACAGCCCTACAAATCATAATGGGAAATCTCTATTGAGGGGAAAACTACAATGGTTTAGTAATTGAAGACAAGAATTGGGGACTATGAATGGAAATACTCCAGTGGTCTTTGAAAGAGATTTAAGAGGTCAAGACAGTACCAGTTTTGTTTCTGAGTATGCCACTGCCCCCTTGTCCTGTTTTTTAAAAGGCATTTAGAATTAAGCCCAGTCAAAGGCTATGGCACTGACAGTAAGAACGGGCAGAATTCAGTTGCTTAGATGCAGTGTTCACCTAGGGGACAAGAAAGTCACACAAAACCAACCCTGTCACAACTGTTTAACTCTGGGAATGCTTTAATTAAAAAACCACATCCTTCTCTGGTTTTAAAGCACTAGGACACTGCTTCTGTTACCTGTACCTTGCTTGAACATGGCTTGGATCCAGAAACCAGGTCTAACTGAGGATTACAACAGAGCAGGTGTTCTCTGAGGTTCTAATAAACACTGGAAAGGATACCTAGAAAATGTATTTCCTTCTACTATTTTTCTTTTACAATAGTGATGTGGTTGTACCTCTTTATATAAGTAGATGATTAGTCAGATAGATATGGGATGACAAAGACTTTTTCATAGAAAATACAGAAACCGCTCTAGGACCATTACGCTAAAAGATGATGCTTTCTTTTGCAGTTTGTCTGTCCCAGCAAATTTCTTGTTCTTGCTAGTACAGCATAGAATGACTTCTGTGAGAAGCCTCTTGAACCTAGCCTGGAGCCTGTTAAGTGTGGCACTACCTAAGAGACCAAAGATGTAGACTCAAGAACCTCAGACTGTAAAAGTAATTGACCTTAAGTTATTTCACTTACCAGGGAAAATGCCTCCCCTCATTTTTCTTCTCCTGAAAGAAAGTGTGTCTTAATCACTACAACTAAGAGAAAGTGTAGGCACTAACCCTGAAGTTGGCACTCTGTATTAAATGGACAGGTATAACTCATTGCAGCCTCAACAGAGGTGTCAAAGCCCTGAAGGAACAGCAAAATGTTAGACTTGTTAATTTTCTGCTCCGTATTTGAAATTTTGAATCTCACTCTGATTTTTTTTTTTTAATGCATTACATAAAAAAAAAAAAATCTAAATCTTTAACAGCAGGTTCAACACAGAAGAGCAAGGCACATAAAACCTAGTACTGTATTGAGCTTAAACTTAACATCTTCATAGTTTAAGCTTAAATTATCCATGTGAAAAATATAACTTGAAATAAATATACCTATTATATCTAACAGGAATTTAATGAGCTTAAATTATTAACACCTGAGAATCACTTTGAGAACCCTTGAACAAAAAAATATACTAGTCTAAAATGACAGCATTAGTAATTAGAGACTTCATAGAAACTTTAGAAGTCATTCATAATGTGAAAGGGGAAACCTGGATAGAGTAGATAATGACAGAGAAAACATTAAAAAGAAAAAAGATTTTGGACAAAGATGACCAAAGATAACCACTGAAGTGGGTTAATGTCTAAATTGTGGGAATTAGCAAAGTTTACTCTATACAAGTCTAGTTGTTCAATTTTTACCTGTTGTTTTCTGCACCTATGAATCTGTAGGTACAATTCTGATATCCTTTTTGAAAACTTGGATGGTGATGCAAAATAAACCTATATTCTGCTTTGAATAGGGGATGAATTCCTTCCCACAAAACTTTTTTTGATGCATCATTATTAGAGTTCAAAAAGTGGTAGAAATCATGATTTCTCAGAACTTTTCCAAAATGTGTATTTGCAAAAAGTCTTCCAGTCTTTACACTGCCCTTTATGATGTAAGTGTCAAGTATGGGCTGCAAACATGAGAGACAAAACGAAGTTTAAAGCATTATCTTAAAGTTGGAAGAAGAAATGCTAATAATATTCTGATTGCAGTTTCATTTATACAGTCTTAAACATATAGTAATAATGCATTTTTAACAGAGGAATAAAATCAAATTATTTATTAAGAAACAATGAGTGTGTATCATGCAATTCTGTAAAACTGTGATTAATTCATGTTCAAGCAAACCTGTCAAACTGAAATACTCAGTCTAGCCTAATATACATATTTTGCCCACTCTTCATGGATTTTCTTAAACCCTTGTCTCCATGCTTTCTGATTCATCTACATGAAATTCTTCTGAATTGCCATCACTATCTGAGACCATTATGATTTGTTAGTAATTGACAGTGAAAAGTGGAAAGTAAGGAGGCAGTCTAGGCTTAAGCAGGTTCATTTTACTCACACAGCTTCTTCCCCTCCTCCACAGTGAATTTACTTTACAAATGTTTTGGAACACAAAAAGATTGTGTTTCTATTCCGTGTGTATCAACAGTTAAATCGCTCATGTGTGTTAGTATAGTCACAGAACAATAAAACATCTACCTTGAATGTGTTCAGAGAAGTGCTTTTTGCATTTTTAGATATCGCTTGCTGAAGTATATTTTTCTTATAACCTAGGGTTTCATTTCTGCAAATATAACACAGAATTTTCCAGCAAAACTGACAAATTATACTCAGACTCGCACACCTCCCATTATATTATATACAACATATAAAAAGACATGTAACTTGCACATTATCATGCAAGCTTGAATCACTTTTTTCTGTAAAGGAAAATACAACACGATAGCTGGTGTACATGGACACATTACTAGTCTTTTTTAATTAGATGCTAATTAATGACTTGCTGGCTTTAATCATATCAGTCTGGTAATACTATTTATGCCACACAGAATAATGATCTACTTTATAAGAAATCAACATGGCACATGTTGACATAGGAACGCATCCAGCCATAATTCACTCTGTGTAAATATATCCACCCATACTTGGATTCTGAACAATTTAGAAAAGATACACTAACTTAGTTGACAAGCATGGAAAGAGATGAAGGGAGAAGTTAAAGAATGGAAACGAAGTACATAATTACTTTCAAAAATATCAGCACTCTCATGCTTTATATAATATGTACTCAACAATATATTTTACATTCAAATGATGATAATGACACTACAGTTCATCCATGCTGGCAGGGTTAAAAGAGATTCATATGTTTAATTTTCCTGAAAGGTGTTCCGGTACTACAGCACAAAATTTATATATTAGATAACTGACTACAGACAAAGACTATTTTGAAATTATCATTCTATTGGAGGGCTGATGATAATATTTCAAAATGTTCACAGTGTATTTCAAATGTACTGAGAGCATAAGAAACTCAGTGCACCAGGAGGAATTAGATGGGTATAAAGTAATTTTCACTCTGAAATAGCCTATACGTATCTTCATTGAAGATCTGGACTGCTTTTTAAACATGCCAAAATGCCCAATGTGTTGCTCCTCCAGATATAGTACTATTTCAGAATACACACATAAAGCCGAAGTTTTTAATTTCAAGTTATAAGATTACTTCTTTCTTTGAACAAAGCCTTTTTAAGTATTTATTGCTTACAATGTTTCTTGAGGCTTATTTTCTGTTCAATAATTTTCTTTCAAGCATATTTCACCGAGAGGGTGGTCAAGCATTGGAACAGGCTGCCCAGGGAAGTGGTTGAGTCTCCATCCCTGGAGGTATTTAAAGAACGGATAGATACAGTGCTTGAAGACATGGTATAGACGGACTTGGCAGTGATAGGTTGACTGTTGGACTTGGTGATCTTAAGGGTCTTTTCCAATCTTGACGATTCTATGATTCTATGATATTCAGAAATTTAATTTGAAAAATGTATCATAATCTATTTACCGAAATAAACATCTAGGCTCATCTTGCAATAAAGTATTAAAAGGAAGATAAGGAGGATCTTTAAACTTGCATTCCTAAAATCATTGTTGGTATCACTATCTGTGTTCAGCAATGGTTTGTCACCTCCTACTAAGACTGTGCACTATTGAGATTTATGGAAACAGAAACTGAGGGAACTGAGGGATCGATTTGGGGGGGAAGAAAAATATGATTATGGAAAACTCCTAGGTGTTTAAGAGCACATGATTTATTAAAGATCAAAAGTATTTGCTCTCCAAATCCTATTGTTCCTAGTTCTTAGAAAAAGGTACAGCAGAGAGAAATATTTTTCATCTCTCCTCCTCCAGCTAAACTAAAGCTTCCCGATGATTTAGAAGAAAGGATATCAATGAGCTAATCAATATAATAACATAATTTTCACTGTCTTCCCCCTTCTTTTGCAATTGCAATTACAATAATTTGTTTCAATGCAGAAAAACTCACCTCTGTGAATCAAGATTCACTTTTTCTCACATACTCATACATGACTCCAAGTTTTAAGCAATAAACTGAGTTTCAGTCATTATCACTGTCCAAATCACAAGCAGAGTTTGGAGGTTACAGTGCTAAAAATAATTTAATGACCGAGTTCCTTGTTTTACAAGGGTCCAAGACATGGAAGGCAGTCCACATTCTGTCAGAAGAATCCACAGTTTACTGTAAAATAAAACAATCCATTCCATTCTCCATACATTCCTTGCACAATTGCCTCCCTCTTAGTTAGTATATTTATTTCTGTGATTTGGCAGCAGCTCTCTTCTTCACTGAATAGGAACTTTAGAGATTTACCATGAAAGACCATTCCATTATCAGAATGCTACCAGCTAACCTCTTCTACTGTTCTCTCCTTCATGTTTTACCACTCTTCCATTTCTGTTCCATTGTTTTCACTGTTTAATTTTAAACATCAAAATAGTAATATATGGAAAAATTAGACCAACTAATGATATAATTTTTCCAGCATTCTGTCCTAAAACACAATGAAAATTAGCAGGATTCTTATTAAGTTGAAAAGACATTTTCATAGATATGTACTAAAAGTTAGGAGATTGATAATTCACTTGAAAGAACCCAAACAACTGTATTAGGGTCCAGTATAGGAAATCATCCACTTAAAAACAACCAACCAACCAACCAAACAAACAAACAAAAAAAAAAACCAAAAAAAACCAAACCAACATTTACAGCTCTGGCTCTTCAGCCTTCTGGAGAAAAAAAACATAGCAACCTAAATTTTTACCTTAAAAGAAATGCTTCTCAATTAAAGACATTCAAGATGTTGCTAAATGCAAGTGCACAAGATAAGAAACTTTTTAGAAGCACTATCTCATTCATGTACCTAGTTCCTTTACTTCAGTGGAAAAAAATAAATCACACTGCAGTAGTATGAGAAACTGATGTTAGGACAGATTCTAACTATACAGGCATTAAATACAATTGTCTGTCATCTAAATATGGAACTGCAAGCCCTTCTGAGGTCCCTTTTAGGTTTCTATCATTTTATGAAGTTATGAAGTTTATGAAGCTAGAATACTCTGCAAGTTAAATCTCTGTCCACCAAGCCTGAAAAAAATCCATAAAAAAAACCCCCACCACCAAACCAAAAAACAAGCAAGCAACGTATACTGTGTACTTTTAATTGGGTTAAAACTACAGGAAGTATTACTGCCATAGCTATACCAAGTGAGCTCTGAAAAATTAAAGTTTTCCCTCCTAAAAAACATTGGTGCTTTCATATAATTAAAATGCAGTATACATAATGTTTTCATGTCTGCTTATGTTAGGTTAGTTCTTATTGCATTATGCCATATAACTTAACATACCTTAGTATACAAAGTGCATTGAGTGATACATTTTAAAACAGTGTGTGTAATTTTAGCTGACAGCATACAGTACGCTTCATAGACAGAAAAAAAAAAAATTGTCTTTTTTAGTTATGGTTCTGGACAAACTGCAAACTTTGGAAGAGCCACTACCATAAATCTTTAGCTATGGGATATACTCTTTTTTTTTATTCAATTGCCAATGCAAAGGAGCATAGACTATCTCCATTACAAGGAAAATTTAGCAGTTCATATACAGAACCAATTGCCATGCAAGTGAATGGACAGTCAACTTCTCACATGTAATTTGCTTCATAATCAAAATCCTGTTAGGTATACTGTGTTTTTTCAAAATTAAAAATAATCATGAATGGTGATATAAAATATACTTCACATACTGAAATACTTTAAAATACAATATTGTAAGAAAACAGTGATATGTGCGAGTCATTGTTTTTAATTTCTCTTTCAGCTGAAACAGAGAACATAACTGGACTATAGGAACATATATTTTTAGACAGACAACTGACTTATGTAGATACACTATATACATTCCCAACAATTTGACCATGGTTAAGGGGTATTTATATTCTGATGTGGCTAAAATTGAACATGTCAACACTAATGCATTTTTCTAGGAGAATCACTACTTTCACCATAATTTCCATGGAAAATTTGTGTGCACATGCAGTAATAGACACATTTATAACATCAAAAGGATTCAATTTTCTTTTCAATCATACTACAGTATGAATAGCTTTTCCTATTGAATTTAACAATAAGGCACATTACCACAGTCTAAAGGATGGGGTACTTCTGCTTGCTCATATGAAAGTATGTCAAACAATATATAATATATCTCACAATAGCTCTGGGTTAACTGCTCCTTTATATAGGTTTGTTTCTAATACATTTGTGTCAGCAGATTTTTTTTATATTATTATTATTTAAATTTGTAAGATCAGCAGCATTTCAAACTCTGTTTAACTCTCTGTAATATTAACAGAGTATTTAAATATTATTTAAAGATATGCAGTGACTTTGTATCAAGAAATTATTTTGCATTAAGAAATCAACCAAAAATCCATACTTAGATGTATAGGTTTGTCTTTGTAACACTGATAGTCATTTTACCCACTCACAGACATCATAGTCTCTGTCACTGCAACCTGTGAGAGAGAAAGGGATGATTTTATGCATGAATTATTGTCTCAATTCTGCATGTCTTATGCATGGCAAGAAAGAATATAAAAAACAAATTGAGCCCTAATACAGTCTTGTTTGAACTCCACATTTATTTTGCTGTCATGAAAGAGGATTCTTTCCGAGCCTTCAAGTCAATGAAAACACCCAGCCTTGTGGGAGTCCAACTTTTACAGTCTAAGCTGCCACAAAGTATCGTATTGCACATTTAACAATTTTAAGAAAAAAAGACAGGTCCATACAAGACTGCAAGTTTCTCTAGTAATCAAAGATAATAACTGACATGTTTTTAAGATTCATATTTAGGCTTTATTCATTTTATAGTCCATATGAGAAAGAACATGTAATAGGACAGTAAATCTCTTTGAAAGAAGACCTCTTCTCATCATACAAGTGTTGGTCATGCCCAGAAAGTGACTGGCATTTGCAAATTCGAGAGCTAAGGAAGACATCTTACTCATAAACAGTAAGTGCAGAACCACAGAGTGTCCAGATCTGATTACACATAATTCCTCTTTCCATTTTCCACTATTAAATTTGCTCACTGCTTAAAAGTAAGAAACTGACCTGCGAAATATGATGCTACTCACTCTCCTTTCTGTTGCTGCTTTATTCTTTATTAGGGCTGAGCTCTGCTCTAATGGGATTAAAACAAGCAAACTGCCAAAAGTCTGTGGCTTTGAAAATCCCAAATTCCTTTCAGACATTTAGATAAATATTCCTCTTTGTGGATTTTTTTTTTTCCTGTTTGTTTGAAATAATTTTTCAGAGATCCTTCTTCAGTAGCTTTTTCAGACTTACCATTATTATAAAATGACAACATTTCACATGAATTGCTTGGCCAAAACCAACCAAGTTCCCTTACCATTAACCTAGTGTTTAAGATTCTCATCTAGTCATTCACCCTGTACCACAGACTTCAGTTCTAGCTATAACTGCATTCTTCCAGTTTTATACTTGAGTAAACTATGCCTTTGAATCTGGAGCCCAAAAGGACCTTAGAGATCTCTTGCAGCTACTACTCTTTGTTATGGAAAATGAGATGTGACCCATTCAGCACAGAAAAGCCTGCAAGAACTAAGAGCAACACTGTTGCGCGATACCTTCCAACTGTATTTTCTCTTTATTCTCACTGACCGTTTCTTACCACTGTTGTACTATACCGTCCTTGCCGTCGTCATGTTACGGTATCCATCTTCTTTCATTTTTCTCTCTGCATATACCTCAGTATATCATTACATCAAGCTTTGCATGCTCTACCACTCATTATTAGAAGGGGGCATCATAGTAACACAGCAGACTGTGTGGTATACATACCCAGTAGACTTTTGGCCACTCATTTCAGTGGGAGAAAGCTGGGGACTGAACTCTGTGTGGAACTCAAATAAATTTCTGCTTACCTGAAGTTCCTCAACTTAACACTTGTTATAGCTTAGCTATTGCCTCTGTTTCTCATTGGTATTTGTTACTCAAAAGAACGCTAGTTCCAAGATCTAGTCTGATTACCTAAAAATCAACCGAACCTTGTAGCACAAACACTTCATGCTTTCAGTTCTGACAGCTAATTAAATTACGGGGGGGGGGGGGGGGGGGGGGGGCGGGGGGGAAGCACAGTAAATTCCTTACTGTAAACAAAGGCAACTAGCAACCGTTTATTAAACATTCAACCTTAATGCAAATATTTATGGAATAAAACACGTATAGTACGTAATTTTTTGTGTTCTTGGAAGAGTTGTATCACAGTTGTTCTCTGAAGGTTTCTGTGGGGAAGGATCTGCTTTTGAGATCACAACACACAGATGGAAGGACTCTCTTCATGGTTGCGAGATTATCTGTCATTTCCCTGAGATTTTAGTATGTAGGGACATTAGATTCATAAAGCAAGAAAGGCAATAGACAATCTACTGCTAGAAGTGCAAAAATTTCTAAAGATGACAGGAGGTGTATTTCCTAAGGGCAGGGAGAGTAAAAGCGCAAAGACAGCATAGGCAAGGGACCAACAAAAGGCACACGCCTCGTCCAGTTTCTACAACTCAGCAATACTTCTTCCTTCCAGCCAGTTGCAATGAGTACCTAAAATGGCAAAGAAACTAATCTCAGTCCTGAATGCATCAGAATTCTAGAGAAACAACTAACGAAAAAGCTAAAGGCCACAACCTCTAATGAGAGTTTTAGTCTCATGGGTACCACAGGTTGTTCAGTTTCATCAGCCAAGCCTGAATGAAGTATATAACTTCTGTTGGAATCCTTATGCTTACTTTCTGTGCTACTCACTGCCAAACTACGCTAGCATGATTTTAACTATTTTTTTTTTTTTTTTTTTTTTTACTTGCTTTTGCAAGGTGGGCAGGGAGCCAGGGAGAAAGAAAGAAGCTAAAAACTGTGAGGTGTTTTGGGTTTGTTTATGTTTTTTGTTTGGTTGTTGGAGTTTTTTCCCTACATTGTCTCTCCTAAAGGCATCTTTTTTTCCTATGACCTTTTCCTTGTAGGCACTTCAGTTCTACTGCTGTTTGGTATTCACAAGATTAGCCATAATCTGGCCCTTTACAATGAATCATATAAATTGCATGTTTAGTAAATTATTGTAAAAGCAGATTATTTTCTTCTTTCCGTGACTCTGCCTTGTCAGATTAGAATCAGACAATATTCAACGCCTGAGAGCACAAGGCACAGGTGTATAATATGCATAGCACACAAGCCAAAGTTTTATGAAAAAGAGATCAAATCTCCTTGTAAACTGAAGGTAGGTTTCCTGTTAATTTAGCATGTAAGAGCTGTGCTAGCTTTTCCTTAGCAGAAAGTCATTCAAAAAACCAACAATATTTGGAATGCATCATTTTGTATTTTCACTCATTTTTAACAGCAGTAGAAAACCCAAACTTTCCTCCCCTGCACCCTAACTCAACAAACCAATTCCCTACAACTTTAAGTCATAATCACGCAGCAGGGATGTCTATTTATCATTCAGGAAAGGTATGGAGATGTGGTTTAGTAAAGTAGTAAGATTAGATGTATAGTCAAGGAGACATTCTGGTCTAGCCACTGGTGAATAAACAAATATTATCAATAATTTGGACATTACATCAAGTATTTTTTCTGATTAAGGCATTCATTTAATGAAAGAAATATTATCACAGGAATATACAGCAAATGACAAACTAAATATGTGAAAACCTTCAAGAGCCTGAATAAAATATGGTAGAATTCACCTGGGAAACAAGTACCTATAAGTCTCTCACAAAGAGCTTAAGTTTGGGAAAAATAAATCACGGGACTCCCAGATTCGCATTTCAAATACCTGTGTTTTTTTTCATGGATTCAAGAAGACTCTATTTTCAGTATTAAAAAAGAAAATGTGTGCCTCAATTTGGAACTTTAGCAAGCCATTATTACTTATAACCATCTTATCTTGTGACAAAGCGATCTCACATTTAACTTAAGAGTAGTATATGGTATCATTTTCTTACAGACTGAGCACCGTAACTCCCTTCAAATTTCCTCTTTGACCTGAGCTTCCCAAAAGTGCTAGGTTCCACTGTAACAGGTACTGAGTTGAGGTAAACAAAGTCTTTTATAGAAGCTAGATCTAGTATATGAACTTCAGACTTGGAGTTCAGAATGCTGACAGCTATTCTGATTACAATCAACATTCAGTTTTGCTTTTTCCCTATCCTTCCTTTCAAAGTCTGCTGAGACACAAAATAGAAAAAAGATACATAATTTTTTTTTTTTAAATATACATAGCAACTTTTAATAACTAGTTTCCCTTGCCATTTGGAAGAGTGAAATCATATAATTAGTATTATTGTTGTTACATTTCTGGTTTTGTGGTATGTAGAACCACAATGGTGAAAGGGGATGTACAAAAAAATGTAGATTAAATAGTATTTAAATCTTGTAAAGGTGTAGGTTACCTTGGAAGATGCTCACATATTATTGCTCAGATAAAGAGCATAGCAGACGATCTATATAAAAAAAGAGACATCTTTCCAAAACCACACTAAAAAGAGACAATAGCAAAAGTTTTGTAAAAACTAAATAACACAGTAACATTTCCCTGTGCCTGTGTTCCTTTTGTTTGCAAATATTGATGATCAACATTATAGAGTGAAAGGCATTTTTTTGTCATCTTTAAACCAAAATTAATTTTTCTTTTGATTTTTATATTGCAAACTACCATTCAATTTAGAAGGAAAGGAATTTAGATTTGGCTAAGAAAAAAGAACTGCAGTCAGCAAATTCAGTGAGATGCTACACCATATACGACTCCTTTACTCATTTGTTACTAGAACAACCACTTTAATTACGTCATCTTCCAAAACAGCAGCAGTATCACCACTTTTATTGATCATGAGCCTGGTAAGTGAGCATCAACAAGTTAAACAAACTTTGCCAGGATGATCCTCCAGAAGAGCTCTGTATTATATGAAGAAAAGGAAAGAGACCAATAAGGTATACTGATCATCAACAAAGCACAGAATCTTCATGACTGTTTAATTCAGTAGTGAAAACAGTTACATTTACATTCGAGTCCCTGAAAAAAGGATTGCAGGCTTGAGGCCTACAGTGTCTTCAGAGAGAACAACATTGAAAATTACTCCTTAAGTGAGCATTTAAATATTCTAAAATATCATTGCCAAGGAGGACAATGGAATACATTTTTTTGATTTATCACTACATTGTAAAAAACTAGGCATACAAATAACACTCGCACAATCTCAGATCTTAACTCCACCCCTTTTCATGTACAAGTCCCATTAAATAGCAAAAGAGAGAAGAGAGAGCAATGGGGAGAAGGGAATGCACAGGGTCTATGTCCTGTCTATGAACAATTGCATTTGCTCCACATGGAACTGTTGGTGCAGTAGTATTCAGGAAGTGAAAATATAAGTAGATGACCATCCATTGTGCAAATCTTTAGCTCCTCTATCTGTGACAAAATGATGACACTTTCATGGAGAATCTGCAGATCTGCCCCCTGACAAAGAGATAAGAGTCTAGAGCATATACATAGGGAGAGAGAGAAGGGACAGAGAGGCAGGAAAAGAACTGTTCAAGCCAGCTCCCATGGAAATACCCACTGAGGAGCTATTTAGGAAAGACTTTATGCTTCAAAAAATTTGGATCCTCTAAGAAAATAAATTCAGTCTAGGGAGAATTTGTAGCAGTCAAAATGCTATAAAGTTTTTCTTCAGTTGAAATAAAATAATTTCTTTATCAGATAGTTGAGAAGGAACCATGTTTATCCCCAACTCTACCATTTGTTCTCTCAAACACGCACTCTCCTATATGGATTACAGAGATGATGCAAGGAAAAGAAGGGGGACATAGAGAGGGAAGGGGGGGCAGAGAGAGAGAAAGAGTAGTGAAAATACATCTTTAAACTTAGATCATGCCCCTCTGAAAATTGGAGCAGGGACATACTCTAGTGTGTGAAGTGCTTTCTTGTTCGACTCATATGGATGTAGAGTTATAACAAGAAATAGAATAAAATGTAAAATTATTTAAACATGTAAAGCCCAATTTCCTTTTCCACAGGAGAGTAATCTTTTGGAAAATGAGAAGGAATTAATAAGAAAAATTACAGTTGAATGAAGCAAGAGGTTTGAGAGACCTTTTTTAATTCATTTTGAAAGTCCCACTGCAGAGAAATCAGAAAGCTCTTTATTTTTAATATGGATGTTCTTACAGTATAATCCTAGAAAAGGCCAGTTGCTAGCTGCTGACTCTGCAAGTCTCCCTTCATACTGTTGGTCAGAGAGTGATCAATGAAATTGACAAATGACACTGAATGCCGAGTCAGCCCTACAGAGGTTTAGCTTAGTGAAATTTGCACACTGAAGAGTCAAAGCCTGAAAAACAGAAATAAAACCCACTGAGACAGAGTTGTCTATGCAGAAGGAAGCAAAGAACAGAACATGAAGGCCACATGAAGGACACAAAGGAGGCAAATGGGTGGGTGGGAAAATGCAAGGCATTTTATTGTCTATAATTTATGGACTGTTAAAACTATTGAAGCACATGATGACTAGGCTCAGCACTGAGAGAGAGATTAAGAGGATGGAGGGACAGATCACAGAATAAAGAACAAAACTGCTTGCTTGTGAAGTTCTCTTCACAAAGGAGTGACTATGTAAGACAAAGGATGTTACACATATTCCCCCTGAACAGCTGAGCTGGTAATAGTCTTTACAGATTCTTAAGCTGGTGGGAGCAGATCAGAGTTCAGACTTCTTCTAAGTGCTGGACCTATAACTTGAGCCCAAGACTCTCTAAGAATTGAGTGAAATGAGTCCAGTTTCATCCTAGAACTTTGTGCTGATTAAGCGAATTTATTTGTCAGTTTAGGATTCAGAGATGGTGTTGATACTGAGGCTGCTAGACTAGACACGATGATAGGGAAACAGAAACATCATGAGTAATCATGGTATCAATGCTCTGTTACAATTTGCAGCATACACCAACAAAATTAAAAAATCTTGCCTTTTGGCCCTTCTGTTTCAAGAAGCCTTTCTCCCCTTATATTTCATTTAGTCATAGAATAATCTGGTTCTCTTTTTATATCTTCTCCTCTCCAACATTTTTTTAAATATGTATCCTATCACTATATGGTACAAATAAAAATGCCTTTCTAGTGTTTGTCATGTACTTTTTACTCCACTTCTTTCTGTAACTTCCTTGCAGTGGGGTTCTATAAGCAGCACCTTCACAACCTTTTAACTGGTACCCTTTCTTCTAGTTTTTACAGCAACTTGGTCTAGAGTTTGAGTTCTCTTTACCTTTCATTAGAAAATCACAAGTCTGAAATCTCACCTACAAGTTATCCATTCTGACTAAAAGGAAATTTTCAGACAATCTATCTATCAAGTCCAAAGAAATAACTCCTCCAATACTTCTTAAAAATCTTGACAAAAGAGTAGAAGCTCCTCTCTCTCCATAAAGCTCAGTATTATGTTCTGCAGAGAGATAACTGAACTAATGACAGCAAAGATCACATGCCTCTAAGTTCCGAGTCAAGTGAAATTTTAGGTCTGACAAAAACCTTTAAGGTAAGCGTCCCACCAATCCCTGAGATCACACTTTGTTAGAGCAGCCCTTTTAAGAGTGATTGCACACTTTCCTGAGAAAGGCAGCCAGTTCAGTTAGAAAGATCCCTGCTGTAATTTTAAATAAAATTAACTCTGACCAAGTCAGGTTCTGCGACACATAGCCTCATGCTCCCAAGTACATCGAACTACATTCTCAGACCCATATCTAATGGGTTTGAGGCTCAGAATGACAGTCACATAGCTCTGTCCTAAATAATTTTTGAAGACTAAAAAACCTAATTTCTAAGTGACTTTTTTTAAAAAAAAACCCAAAAGATAATTGGTGATACAATTTCAGCACATTTTTTGAAGTTTAGAATTGAGTTTTTCAAAAACCAAACCCTTGAAGTTTGGGTTAGCTCTGCTTTCAACCATTTATTATTATTCAAGAGTTGGCCTGTACATTACAAAGAAGGTTTGCAAAGAAAAATACTGGCACACTCTTTGCAATATTTTTCCTTCCAGGTCAAATACATTTTTAAAAGTAAATTTTAGAAGCTGCTGACAATATTTTGGAATTTTAAATCTTTTAAATTCAGGTAACAAATATCAAAAGAAACATTCAGATTGTTGAAACAGATGGAAAGCTTAAATATTTATTTTATAAGATATCTTAACCATGCATCCACTTATAAAACATACTTAATACGTTTCTGCCACTGTTCTAGCCAGGAAAAATGGAAAACAATGTGACAATGATAGCAATAACAATCTGTACACAGTACAGTAAAGGAACACTGAAATTAGTCAGATGGTAACATCAAGGGAGGTCACAAATGATGGTTTGTGCTGTGGTGCTATATTTGAATGGTAACATATTCAAAAGATAGTCAAAATGGCAACCAACAAAACATAAAACAACATAATGTGATTTTGTAGTGCTCTAGGCCAACACTCATTTGTAATAGCTGGTCTTACAACTTTTTGTTCAGTCTCTCTTGTTTTCTCCCAACACTAGTGCTGCAGCTGAGAAAATTCTACTTTTAGAGTGGCTTAATTATCAACAATTTCTTAAAAAAACAATAAACAGCAACAACAACAACAAAGCACTTAAATAGTACTTCAGGTCCAAATATGTTAACATGCTTGATACAGAGAGACAAAATAAGCAATGTTAAGAATTTTCCAGATGAAGAGGAAGAGTAGACTCTTCCTCTTGTTAGCTATACTCTTTCTTTTTCTCCGTAAAACTGTGATGCATGCCAAAATTACAAAACACGGTGAAATCACAAAATACAATGAATGAAATTATCTGCCTCAGAAAAATCTCAGGTATCAAAGTGAGGATAAAAAAAAAAAAGATGATTCATCACACTCTAAACCATACCTGTTCAGAGCCCAGGGCTAATAGCAAGGTAACTGAGGAGCTGACTTCCTCAAGTGATCCACTCCTCAAATTCTACCCCCTAAGACAAATAGAGGTATGCCTCAATCTCATTTTTTTCATCCTTCCTTTCAGACAAACAGTTAATGAAATATTCAGAACTGGTGTACAGGGAGAATTTTTGCTAGACTAAAAAAATGTAACCAGCGTAGCTTGTTACGGCCTTTTATAACTAACTGTATTTTTTCTTCACAGTATTGAAGAGACTATAATGGCCACAATTTGTGTGAGAAATGAAAAGTCTAGATGTTTTGTAGAAAAATCCTCATGCCTTCTTTTCCTGTTTTTGAAGATAGCTTTGTTCTCTTTTTATCTTCTCACAAGTCTTGGGTTCTTAAAAAAGTGTTCTAAAATCCTCACATTCAAGAAAAATATCCAGATACTTATGCTGAAAATTGCATGAAGAAATATGTGTATTAAGTGGTGTCCCCAGCAATGTCGAGTCATAGCACTTGATTTTATTAGTTTTCAATCTCAGGTTGATATGTTTCTGATTAATGAAGCATTTGTTCTGCATCACAAAACAACTGAAGAATACCCTTCTGACGCCAATGAATTGTGTCCAAGAGTTAATTACTGTGTGACCTTCGATCATGCTCTTGTTTTAGGACTAGAATCACCTATTTTAAGCTTGAAGAAAGTTTAAAAGTGAGACTATGTATCTTTGAAATAATACCCATGCATGCTTTGCACTGATATAGTACCCAACATTTAATGGTCTGGTTTTAAAAATCATATCACAAAGCTTCATCATAGCTCTAACATACAAGCACATAACTCATTTATAAGACCCTGAGACCATATAAAAACTCCAGATGAGATTAAAGCACAGCTCTTCTGACCAGCTATTCTGTCACTACAATAACCAGAGTAAAATAAAAGAAACTTTTATTGCTTTTATTGCAACAAAGAAGCCTAGGTGTAAGTATCCTGGTTAGAGAAGACTGTAGAAGGATAATCTTTCTGTTGTACGCAGTCAGGCTTTCATTGCAAATTCTGACGTCTGATAAACCTAAGTTGATCTTGGCGGGGGGGGGGGGAAGGTCCAGCATGGGCAAGGCTTCCACGGAACTCAGCCAGCACTACATATATCCTTCCTAGGAATACAAAACAACACTGTGAAACTACATTGCTCAAAAAAACCCCTATACTGGGAAAAATAATAGTTTTGTTTTTCCTAGAATAAATAACAAGAAATATTCTCAGTAAACCCCTGTTTCTAGAGATATTTGAATGCTGCTCTAGAACTAGGAACACAGACATCATCAAGCTGGATCAGACTTGTGGTTCACCTAGGCTCCATTCTCATAATTACAAACTTCTCTCTAGTTCAAAACTAAGCAAACTCACTAAGCAAACTAAACAAATCTTTTATTACCTCCCAGTACAAGGCCCTTTGAAACACACTTTCCAGAATTTGAAATACCACAGTTGATATAATTTTTAAAACAGTTCATTCCTAATGGAACTTGAAACATAAACAACACTGTTTTGCAATCTGTCACAGTATTCTCTCCTGTGACTGCTACAGCACGTTTCAGCTGACGATACCAGAGAACATGTAGGAAACAGTGAATCTCGGCTTTGAAGAACAATGACACAAAATACAAAACATGCAGTGGATTTAGATTACTTGTATAAATTTAGAAAATAAGCCATAGGTACCAACTCTCAATAGCATTTGATAGAGTACTGAGCTAATAGTGTTACCTCAGCATGGATAATATAGGAAATAACTATCAAGAGTATTTGTTTCCTATCACTAGTCACAGTACTTGCCCACTGATTTATTTTCATTCCCACTTACTCCCTCCTAGCTTATCTATTCATAAAATGGTTAACACTATGCATAGAGCTTTTTCGTAGCTTAACTGTATTTCTGTCAATTGCAGAAACTCACCTACCATTGCAGAAACCTCACATAGCAAGTAAGCACAGCAAATGCTGGTTTAGGTCCCAAGTCAACAAAATATATATATGTCATTATCCCCTACTCAGCCCATTCATCACAGCTATAGGGTCAAGAACAGATGGAAAGGACAGGGAGTAGAGCACACTGGGGAAAGCACGGAAATACAATCAGGCAAGAAAAGTTCACTGCATCCTTTGGACTTCTGTTACCAGGATCCAGGCAACAGTCTCAGCTTCACCGTTAATCTTGGCAATCACTGGCACTTACTTAGACAAATTTGCAGTTAGTTGGAAACTGAGGCAGTGTCACGCTATTATACTTTACTACAAAAAGGTAATAATATGTAAACCCAGGTTGTTTCTATGCCTTTGCTCTGCTACTTTGTCATCATAGAGTGAGAAAGCTTGGAAATAAATCAAAAAAGACAGATCACGGTCCTGTGTTTAAATGGCACTTGCAGCTATTGTTCTACTTCTATCTAACACACAGAAGTATACCTGCTCTTTTCTTCAGAAACTCATTCAGGAAGCAATCTTTGGATAAATGAGGATACAGAAATTAGCTTGAAAAAGAAAATTAAGTGATGTTTCATGAGGAGATGTTTTATTAATTCATGTCCCCCACTTTTATTTGGCTTGAAAATAAGGTCACATTTTCATTGCACCTACAACTGCAAGCTGCTACCCAGACAGGTTTCAGCATACTTGGGGTTCACACCTCTGAGAGTGCCGCCTTCTTCAAGTTCATTCCACTGTTAAAGCTATTCTTCTGTTCATCCTCTGACCTACTCTGTGCTTGTCAAAAGTCTTTTTGAGAGTGCCAAAAGCAGGTACAAGTCCTGAAGATTAAAAATATGGGAGCAAGCACTGTGCCACAAAGAAGTCCACACGTAGAACAGAATGAACACCACAATAAAACAGGAATTCAAGTGTCCACCTTCCTTATTCAAAATCACAACTTTGACTCCTTTAGTCACTCTTGTTTGGTTCACTGTCATCATCCCTGCAAGAGTTTGGCAACCACAATCTGACAGAAACTGACAGTAATGCAGTCATCCTTTGCTTTTCTTACAGCGGCAGCTGTCAGAAGCTATACCACATTAAGCCAAAGTACTAGTCATCAGGAAGCTTTTCCAACATTAAAATTTAAGAATATACCTTTGGAGGGTTTAAAGTAAGTTAGGATTGTCATTTTGTGATAGATACAGAGATGGATGGATAAAGGAATGGATGAGTAAGAGAACAAGCATTACAGCGTTATATGAACAGGCCATTTTGAAAACCCAGCTTTTGCACTCTTGTTCTACAAATTCCAGAAATAATGGTAATATTGCACAGTATAGCATTGCAGGTATCATTCAGTGACTCTATGAACAATATTAAGGAACTTTCTCACCCTTCTCAGTAGATAATAGATTAAAATCCTGATTTTAACATATCAGAAACACCCCCACCATTCTCTTGTAAGTATCGTTACAGTGTTTCTTCTTCTCTGACATCAGTTCTGAGATTTGTCCTATTTAGGCCAGCTGTGTCGTGTAAGGGCCAGTTGCTCTCTCATCTATAGTCTGAATCTACAAACATGCCCACTTGTAGATACGCATACCTTTTGAAATGGTAGCTGGTCATAGGACAAGTCAACCCCAAACCAGCAACTAAAATCAGCAACATAATGGGAAGGAAAAAGCCAAAGGAGGAAAAAGAATTTAAAGATTGGCTTCCAGGTGTAAAAATGTATTTTTTCAGGAAGTCCCATCTAACAGTGTTTAAGAAAAAGCTGAAGTAATTTCATCCACTCAGACTAAATAATAATAATAATAAAGCAATTTAAAGCAAAATAATAATAAAAGGAAAGCAAATAGCATACAGTAACCATCAATATTCACAGTACTTATGTTAGTTAGTATCCGCTGTTCGTGTAACTGCAGAATGCTTATGATTGATAGAAAACACAAAATCTGGTCTAATGTGAACATTAAAATACAGATGTTGGCATAGCATATACACACGGAATGTGTAATCTAGAGACAGTTACCTACAGGCTGTCTCACCAATGTACATGAAACTCTGTTTAGCAACAGAACTTTTAGTTTCCCTGTTCTATAACCCTTGATCTCTCCACTGAGCAGCCAAGAAGAATAATCCAAGGGTTTGTATTTTGTAAAACAAACCAACCAAGCAACCCTATCTACAACTGCATTAACACCACAGCAGAATCCCAATACTTCACTAAACACACGAATATGATTCAGTAAGATCTTATTAGTGACTACCACATGCTTAGTTAGAATTAGTGCCACAGAATTAACAATACCTTCATTGCATCAATAATTTGCATAATTTTTTGCCCCAAAATGTTACATGTAATTACTCATGGAGAAAAATTAAAAAAAAATAAATCAATTTGCAAGAAGGAAAAATCCAGTCAATCCTAAAAACCTGCTTCCTATCAAGTTCTTCGGGGTAACAAGTTAATGCATCTGTCTTACAGGAAAGGTAATATCAGCTGGTGAAGGCTTTGGGAAAAATTCAGTTAATGCAAGGTGGATGGAGATGGACAAACCGTTAAAAAAAGTAGGTACTTCTATTCAAGAAAGTCCCAGTGGCTGGATGTTTCCATGCAAAAACCATTTTAAACTGATAAATTCTAGGTTAGTACAAGAACTGAGTTATGGTTTTCCACAGAGCCACCACCAACACGTGTTAGAAATCAGCCAAACTGAAGAAAACTGGTGGAGGTCATGTATTGAGGAAACCCTTACTGAAAGGTAGAGGAGCCCTAAACTGGGATGTAGGGGAAACACACTCACAAAAAGAAAAAATAAAAGCAAGATACTTTTTCCTTCACTCCCAAACGTGAAATTTGCTTAACATCTTATCTTTCAGCTGTCTGCGATCTGCCAGCGGGCTCTGCGCCTACCTCAGGGCTATCAGCTGAAGCGGCGCAGCGCTAGGAGAGGGCGCCGCTCGCCTGCTGACTGACCGTTGGGGGGGCAGCCGACCGTTAGGCGCTGGGCTCGCGACCTTCCCCCGCGCCGCGCGGCCGCTCTGAGGCGGCGCGAGGACTCGGGAAGGTTCCACGGCGGGATGCGGCGGGCAGCGGCCCCGCAGCGGCGCGGGCGATGCCGTTCCTCCAGCGCGCCTCCCGCAGGCCTGGGGTACCCCCCGCCCCGGCCCTGCCAGCTGCTGGAGGTGTGCACCCCGCAAGATAACTTATTCCTACGAGGCTGACGGTTTTTTATTTTTCTGTCTTAAACTTCTGCACGTTGCCCCTGTGTGTGTGTACATACATATACATATATATTTTTAAAACAGCTGTCATGGTATGAGGGCTTAAAAACCAATATGAAGGAAGCGGGAAGAGCAGGATGTGTAAAGAAGAAGGGAGAGGCAGAGCCACAGACTTCCCGTATGTAAAAGATATTGCAAAGACCAAAGGAATAAACCATTTTCCATGGTCCTTATACATGGAATAAGTGTCACTAAGTATAAATTGCAGCAAAAAGGATTTAGGTTAGCGATTAGCAAAAAGCTTTCTGGCAGTAGGACAGAGACTGCAATAACTACAAACTTAAAATGTGGGGCAGCCTATCAAATACACTGCCCAACCTGGGAGGGGATTGCCGGCTAAGCTAAAGGGCCTTCTGAAACCCTTCCAGCTTGGTTTTCTCTGAGTTTTTTATGTTCCTATAGGATTGTGTCAACTATACCAATTTTAGGAGCAATTTATTTTAAAAGAATGAAAATATTGTACCCTTGTATAAAAGTTTGGACCTATGTTTTTAGAGAGTGAAGAAAGACATGCTCATGAAAAAAAGACAATTTTCATACTGATGAAATACTCTACTGGGAAAGAATTAGGCATGAATTTAAATAAAATTTTTTTGTGAGATTAATTCTGAAACAGTTGGGACTACATTTGAACTACTCAGAAATAATTTCTCATACATACCAACATTCCCTCTGAATGGCTCAGCTGACACTTGTAGAAACAGCTATTAGCTCAATATAAATAGCACCAATTTTCACATTTCACGCAATGCTCTGCATTCCAGCTTCTAGAAATTTCCTCCATTTTCTGGATGGCTATCTTTGTTTCCCCATACTTTCTCTCTGCCTAGTCCTTGAAACCTATTATAGCAATATCTTTTAAAAGATGCAGCATAGAAGCAAAATGTGTTTTTAAAAGGAGAAAATGATTCAAGCTATGTAGAGAGTTACCTGAGGTTTTTCCCTTTTAAAGAAAAATATTTTGATGGTGGATAACCTACTTCTAAAAGCTCCACCATGTAAGCTCCAACAGAATTTCCTTTTTTCTAAACTTAGTCTGTTCTATTCAAAGTACAGTTTTGTGCTGTGGTGTACTCCACAGTATCCATGCATATCAAGAAATGGTGACAAGATATAGAGGGACAGCAAGACTATTAAATATCCATCATGCCACTCTGGATCAGGCTTAATGCAATCAGAAACACATGACTACATCAACTTATCTCCTTTGATCAAATGTGATTAAGTAAGTCATTAATTTTCAAGACAAATAAAAAATGCAAGATCATTTTATTATAAATGTAAATGCCTGTCTTCTTAAATGATTTTTCTAAAGGAAGCCCGTCTAATACAGAACTTTGTATACTTCAGAGAACAGTTGTTTTAACATTGGTTTTAATTTTAATGAAACATTATGTATTTGTATGCATGTCTTCTTTCCTTTTTTCTCACACTGCTCATGTTGTCAAGCAAAATTTGTGCATCAGCTTGATCAAGATAATTTCATTATACCATTGTTACCATTATGACTTGGGCAATTAGTAGTTTATAAGAATAAATTTATAGCAATCAGTGATTGAGGCACATTTGCAGTAGTCAGGGTGTAATAAAGCCCAATCAATTTCTTTCATTTAATATGTAGGCTGTGACCCTAGTTTTGATGAGAACTCTTAGCTATTTCATCTTTAAATAAAAAAGAATGTCTGCAAGCAATTATAGTGGTGTGTTAATTGGATATTCCTTTTTATCTTTTATACTACAGAATGCATTGCTAACGAAATCCTTGTTTTCTCTCTCATTCCCTTTCTCTCTCCCTCTCTGTAATGAACTGATATTGACTTGGTGTATTTTGCTAAGACAATGGGCCAGATTTTGATTTTCAGTAGCACTGGTGTAAATCTGGAGTGACTTCTCTAAATTAAATAGAATTACTGAGATTTCTATGCACATAACTGAAATCAAAACCGACTCCTCTTTTTCCAGTTTTTGTTGCCAGTAACAGAGGACCTGATTCTGCAGCCCTTACCAGAGCTGAGTGCTACTTCAAGCTATGATCAGTCATTGTCTTATATATGAACTGAAGTATCAACTGGCATGCAGTATTCAAATGGACGATTCCTAAGCTTAAAGCATTAGGAAGGCTTCGTCTTTGCCTAAGGTACTTTACTGAATTAATTCCATGCTGATTTAAGTTATCTGATAGATGAAAGTAGTACACATTACATGAAGAAATGAGACTCCAACCCAGATTCAATCAGCATTACACAGGCCAAGTTGTACATGTTTCGTGTTCCATGAAATAACTCATTGACCTGAATAGGTCCATCATTTGGGTAACAAGTTTCTACTCAGGACTAACAGGGACATAAGAGTTCAGATTAAAGGTTTTGCATCTGGAGTGTGTACACGTTGGAATAGTTAACCAAAAATTTTCTTGATATTTATTTCTCCTTGCAGCAGAGATTTAAAACACAAGCAAAATTTCAGCATTTCCTTGGTCTTGTGTCAGTATTTTGAAGATTTCCCCATCACACAATAAGGAAAATGTCAAATATTTTTTTAAATCTCTTCTGGGATTTGACCTCTAGTAGTTGGAACTAACTGTGTTCTGTAATAGAATTCTGGAATAATTAACAAAACCTGGTTTTTATGCTTTGACAGGGGTATAACTTACCTTGGAAATGTCTTTAGTATCTATTTTGTGTCATATCAGTAATTATGCAAGTAAGATATTTTACAAGCAACAAAAATGTTACCATTCTACAGTGTCAAATTTTCATGTCCCGTGTCTCTTAATTTTAGGCAAAATTGTTTGCGCAAAATTTCTCATTTGTACCATAAAGCTAGAAGACTTTCAAAACAATCAATTGTAGCACTATCTGACAAAAGGAAAATACTGCTGGTGACTCCAGGGCTCATGCAAACAACATCTAATTCTTATTTAAGTGTCTCCTGATCTATTCAAATGCTTTACTCTAGTTCTGTGATTTATCAGTGCTTGTGATAGTTTATTACCTGCAGGCTTTATTTCTAGCATAATTGCAATAAAGATTTTACTTGATGTTTTCTGAGGCTGGGGGGATGGAATCCTGAAATCTTTAGTCCTTAATCAAGCAAAAATCCCACTGAAATTGATAGGAATCTTACTTGCACATAAACTCAGTGAAGACTGAAGGGTTATATGCTGCTTTGTACATCAGAAAACTTAGTCCCCTAAAAGCATATTTGAATTTATTATGGGGGAAAAATTATTATTAAATGACAGAAATAAATAAAGAGATCCTCAAAACCTCAAGGCAAATAGTAATAGTAACCTAGCTTAGACAAACAAAGAACAAGGAAAAAATCAGGCAGTAATGCATGGTAGGGAATGGTTCTTGTTCATCAGTTAGAAGTATTTTGCTGGGGAAAGTTTAAGACAGTCAACAATGTATGTACGTATACGTGTATGTATATATGCACACACATATGTATAGCCTAAAAGAAAGTACTTGTATGAAAGAAGAAACTGAGGTTTAACACTGTGACCAAGATGACAAAACATGTTCCTTGTGGATGGCTTAATGCTAGAACTACCTCTGATCATTTTGAAGAGGAAAGAAAACATAGATTTTTCTTTGTATGCTATAACTTGGAAATCAGCTCTTCTGAGTTTAGAAATAGCCAAGATTAGAATTTCTAATGCTTGAAGATAATCTGTGTAGTAATTCACCTATGTCAGGAGTTTCTTACATAGCTATAAATGCTTCAAGAAGAATACACAAGTGGCAGTTACTTGTTGGGGATACTATGATGAATAATGTTCAGTATATTTAGCTTATCAATTTTGTTACGTTCCTTAGTTATTCACAGCCTTAGAAGCATGGGGGACAGTCAGATACAAGGGAAAGATTACTTCGTAATAAAGGCGATGGACAAGGTTGAGGAAGAATTTCAGCCCTCAGTTCTGACATGGATTTCCTCTGTGTATTTTGGAATATTGCTTAGTTGACCCAGGCCTCAGTTTCTCTTCTGCAAAACAGAACTTCCTAAGCAAACACTTAATGTTTTCCTTGCTCAGAGGTTGTAAATAATTTTTGCAACTACAGCCCTGAATAAAAAAAAATATAGCAATGTCATTTGGAACTGCTAAAAATATAAAGAACTGTAAGTACATCATATTGTTAATGAGCAAAATGACAGTATTTTCACTTACACTTCTTTGTAGTTTTCACATTGTAATGATAGATTTTAGGACCAAAACTTGCCCTGGTTTTAAGATAGGTTTTGATTGTTACCCTCCTTCAATTCACTGCTTAGCATTTGATTTTCATTACCTTTTTATATGCCTGTAATCTTTAATCAATAACACCAATATGTAAGGATTGGGACCCAGACATAAGAACAGAAAAAAAATTTCAAAACTAAAAAAATGTGAATTGTTTTTCAATAATTCTTTTCGGACAACATATGCTTGCTATCAGAGTTGCAGGATAAACTGGGGTTGATCAGTAGGTTACGTGATAAGATTCCCATCTCTGGCTAGTGTGAGTACGCAAGTTTTCACATGCAGTCCTTATTTCTACCACAACAGCATGGACAGTTCTGCAACTCTGACTGATGTCAGTTGAAGACAACTGACAGGACCACTACTGGGTCGCCGTATTTTTAGTGCTTAACTTTAGAGCATGAAATACAATGACAAATAGCTCTACAGGTTATGCATGACACAGGCAACCAACTGAACCAAACCGGTTCGTGATTTTTCATAGGCATTTTCATAGCAAACAACTAGGCTGCCTTAGTTATTTCAAAGGTTGACGAGGGAAGCAAACTCCAAGGTGTGAGTATTTCACACTAAAATACTTCTTCAGGACTTCTGCTTATTTCTGTGACGGACTATCCAAACACCTTCTCCAGCCTAAGGTGTATGTATAAGCACCAATGGCCATGTCACAACTGATCAGGCTTTTCCAGGGGACATCTGCACTCTGTGTATGGAAAAAAAAAAAAAAAAAAAAAAAAAAAAAAAGAGGACGGCACACGTGTGTACGTGCATATGTGCACTCATGACCTCTCAGACATCTGAGGAAAAATATACATCTAACAGTGCCAATCTCCCCCTGCCAAACAGCAAACCCATGGAAAAATCAACAAGAAAACAACTTTGCAGAAATTCTCCTGACTTCTGAACATGAAAGAGGCTTATGATTAAAAAAAAAAAAAAAAAAATCAGGTGCACCAACCAGTTATTCTGCTGATTTTGATGATTTAACTGTGAAATACATTTTTAAACTTCAGTGATACTACTTAATAATTTTGTTTAACTGAAAAGCATCTAAGACATATTTGTTGTGTAGGACTAGCCTAGTCAAGTACGATCACAAGTATGAAGTAACTAGTCAAATACCCAAAGGGTTTACAGCATACAACAAATGTTTCAGAAGGTGTGCTGACTTTGCAGGATTTTTGATATCACATTCTGTTACATGGTAATACTGACAATATATGAAAAGAAAAGAAAAATATTAGTCTTTCTTTTTCTCCCTGTGGGTAAAATATTGCAATTCAATCATACCATTTTCCATCACATGCAAAAAATAATCTTCATTATGACAACAACTTTGCATCACATATAGAAAAAACTATAACTACTGACTTTGAAAAGAAAAATGAAAATATGTACTGGTTTTCTACTTAAGATGCTGCTAACTCAGTGGGTCATTTCTACAGAAACTGAATAGGACAGTATGAAAATTCCTTGGCTTGTATCAGAATTTTGCATCAGCATAAGCATTTGGAGATGTGCTTAAAAATGGAGTTTAAACAATATCTTCTCTTGGCGTTATCCAGTTGCCAGAGTTTATTGATTTGAATGATACTTGTTTGCAAGATGGGGGCAAAAACAGTTGTCTTCTTGTCACAGTTGTTTTGTGCAGCTATTGATGTGATGAAACAATTTCATTTGTGGAATACTGTAAAGCAGCAGCTGCCTAATGGAAATGAAATACTTTAAGAAATTGCATGCATAAAAGCTTCTAGGTGTTTAAACCTCTGGTCAAATGAGACAATTTATAATGCTAACAAACTTAATTCCAGAACAAGTTGTATCACAATTGGACCTGTCACTATACTACAAGTAACTGTCCCTCATGATTCATTATGACCCACCCTGCTTGACATGTGGACTGAGTGCAAACAGAGTGTGGAGAGTGAGTCGGGAGAGGGGAGATAACAGAGATAAATCTAAATTCATTCTGGAAGCAGTCACACTCAATGACATATTCACTGACTTCTTCAACAGCTCATTTGATAATGTTCTTTCTGCACTATTCATTTTTCTGAAAGATGAAAGCTGGCTGAAGATCTCATCTGCTCACTGATGCAGGGAGAAGATTTGAAATTAGCACAAAAATAAAAAAAGGGAGGGGTGGGGTGGTGTGGAAAGCAAGCACTTTCTGATTAACAGTTTCTTGGTCCTGACAGGGAAGGCTAAACACCCTGCCTTTTCAGGTCACCTTTAATTAGATATGCATTATAATTCTACAATATGTCAATGGGCTGGCTCTGTCTGGCAGAATTGTGCTTAGAGAAGGGGGAATATATTAATCACAATAATTAATTGCTTGAAGAATGGAAACATTGTTTTCTGTCTCAGCTTGTAACATGATACATATTTGTATAAATTTTTTATTACTGTTCTACAAAAGGCTCAATCTAGGAGGTTAATAACGTGATTGTAAGAAGAGTGCAAAAAGGGTCAGTAATTCTTGGCCTTTTATAAATTCCTGTTTTGAGTTTCCTTTTTTTAAAGTGAGGAAGTAAGGGGAGGAGGAGAAAATGCTAATTGCATTAGCCAGCCAGAATGTTACATAGTTCATTACTGGAAATGAGAATTAAAACACCAGCTAACTGCTTTTCTCCACTGGTACTGAAAATATAGTACACCTGCTTCTGCTGATTTGCCCAACTTGTTAATTATCCAGAAAAATCTGGGTCAGTATTTTATGACCAAATTAGTTACCAGCTAAAGATTACAACTGGCTTGCCAAAAGGAAATTAAGAAGTGTCACATTAGGTGGGGGTAAAAATAAAAATGTGATACTTAGGGGTTATTTTTGGGTTTTGCCTTTAGAAAATGCTTTAAAAGAATGCTTTCCATTAAATCTCCTTTAATTTTACATTAAGAATTTAAAATGCCTGTTAACATTTCAGAATTGTCAAGAAAGTTTACAGCTCAGAAAAGTGCCTGGTAGCCCATCTTTGCATGAACACTAACAGCCACAATACGTGTATCTGTAACCATACAAACACTGCATCAGCACTTCTGTATCTACTCTTGAATGGGGACACAGAAATAAACTTCTGCTAACATATTTCTTCACTCCTTTTCATCTTCATTGCAAATATGTGTGCACATTTTTATGCATGCATGTCCACATCAACATTAGCCAAAAAAAAAGCAAAAGTGGCAGCGTCACGGAGAACTGCATGCTTACTGATACACAATGCCTAACTCTTGGATTAGTCAAATACTCATTTGCTTATTCAGCACTCTGCACTCTAGGCCACTGTTCAGATGCTATCTTTGCCTGCCCTTACTGTTCATATGACTCATTTGTTTTCCCTGATCACCTCAACAATCTTTCATGAATAAATTAATCAGTCCTCTCTCCATCCAATAAACCTTTTTACTTTCCAAATTCCTAATTTCTCTTATCCAACGGCCACTTTTCTCACATCCATAAAAGATGGGAAAAGAAAGGAGATGAGAAGAGTATATGAAGGGAATTCATTGAATCATATACCTACATGTATATGGTAAACCTGCTTCTCACTTAAATCAGGAGAGAGGAAAAAATATGAACAACTACAATTACATTCACAAATCTCTTTGACATTCTCTAAATGTACTAAATTCCCTTGAAGAAAAAGAGAACTTGCAAATATTACAGGTATGTCTTAAGAGGCTTCCAAAACATTTGTCATTAACACAGCTGTCTACATTTGTGCTCCTTTTTCATCCTAGGCAGTTTAGGGGTTTTTTCTCTGAAATCAGAAAATTATATAGCATAAAATCTTTAATACTACTACTATTCCTTTATCTGAAATGCAAAGGTCGAATAAATAGCCCACAGAATAAATACAATTAAAGACAGAAAGAAGCCAGTACATTAGATCTTAAGATGAAATAAGTAAACACACAAATAAAAAGTATAACTTTTTGCGAAGCTTATATAAGAAAAATACCAAAAACCAACAGAACATGATCCATAAAATTCCACCCCTCCAGAAAGACATATTTATGTACAGAAAGAATGAGAAATTAAGTATTTTTCTATCCAAAAGAATAACAAAGTAATGTTTTAATTATATTCCAGATAAGTCCAAAATTTCATAAAACAGACATTCTAACAGAATAGAATATGGTTATATTTTTTCCCTCAAAATAGATAAAAATAATATACAGGACCAGTATAGACTGTTATTCAGCAATGTTTCTGTGCAAGACGTGAACTGAACAGTGACAGTGCCAGTCATTTAAGTCTTTTTTATTAACGTAACACATTTCCAGTCATATTAAATAATCTTTTCTTGTAATAAATTTAGGGCTTTTCTTTCTATGTTGTCTACCACCTTACATTGTCTCATTTTATACATGGAAAATGAGCCTTAAATATTGTCAAATAAATTGCTAGCGTTATGTATTCATTTTTATGGATATAAAGAACTTGCAATACAGTAGAGATTCAGAATCAGAAGTTGGTAGACACTTCAGAAGTCATGACATATTCCAAAGGGAATCACTATGAATATTTTTATACATGATTGTGAGACTGAGTCTGCATTAGTTTGGTCTCCTATGTGTTGCCTGTGAAAGGGAAAGTTTTTCTGATCTAAATGAACAGCAAAACATCCAAACAAAAAATTCTATTGCAGCAGTTATTCATTTCAGAAAGGAAAGCTGTGTAAAAGTGAGGAAGTTTGTTAAAAGGAAATCTCATTAAAAGGAGAAGTGAAAAGGACAAAAATTTTATGGATGTCAGGGAGACTATTTATTTAGGTAACATCGTCATAGAGGTTTAAGGGAAAAAAGGAAATTCATCAAAGTCTAACATCTACAGAAATTCCTACAATGGTCAAACAGAGGAAAATAGGAAGCAATGCATGTAAGCTACTAGAATTTTTAATAGAATTATTTAAAATTCCTCTCAAAAAATATTATTAAAGATCCTTTAGGACTAATACATGAGAAGTGTAGTAAGAACAGTTAAGGAACATTAGGCTAGAGCAGAAGAGTTAAAGTAACTATTTGCACCAAAATGCAAAAGGAAGAAGCTGAAGAGGTTGCCTTAAAGGAGCCTTTTTTATGAGGAATGCATCAGAGGATTTGTCTGAAACTGAAGAGCCAGTAGAAGAGGTAATAGGAAAAAATGAAATGAACAATAGCAAATTGTCCTGAACAGACAGAATTCATCCAAGAGTTCTACAGAAATGAAAGTATGAATTTCATATATTTTGGTGGTTAACATAAATCAGCCTAGATAACAAAGAAATGAAAGGTAATAAATGTGAAGCAAATTCTCCGTAAAAGTTCCAGGAGATTCTAGGGAGCTATAGAGCAGTAAATCTGATTTCCACAACAGACATGTTGGTGGAAATATAATAAAGAGTAGAATAGGAAGACAAGTAGGTAAACAAGATATAGTAGGCAACAGTCAAGACATTTTTGCAGATCAAAGTCAAGCCTCACAAATCCATTAGTTTTTTGAAGGAGCCAATGAGCATGTTGATAGGAGTAATCCAGCTGATACATACTATACACCTCAATTTCTAACAACATTATGGCAAAGGTCCTCACCAGAGGCTCTTTCTTAAAGGCGTTTCTTAAGAAGAAAGCATTAATAAGTGGAAAGTAGGTATCTATGTATCTATACATTTCAGAGAGTGTGAAAGACAGAACTCAATAGTCAGTGTTCACAATGTACAAGAGTTACCAATGGAATCCTATAGTGATGTATGCATCTCAATGTATTCCTGAAACATCTGGAAAGGAGCTGAGAAGTTAGATATTTTCTGATAGTAAAAAATTACTCAAAATATAATAACAAAAAGAAAAATAAGAAAGAAACAAATGACAGCAAAGAGTTGCACAAATATCTCACAATATGGAGCGACTGCATGATAAACTGCTTGATAGAATTCAATTTGATAAATTCAGAGAGATAAATACAGAGAAGAAAAAAAAAAAGCCTAACTATGCCTACCCCGTGATGGATGCCAATTTAACTATAACCAATCAAGAAAGAGATCTTGAAGTCATTGCAGATCTTGCATGAAAATGTCAGCTTTGCTTAGCAGCAGCTAAAAAGACAAATAGAACATTAGAACTTATTTGGAAAGAGCTTAGGACAGAAAACCTTACTGCTATTGAAGAAATCCATGGCATTCACGCAATTCTCATCACCCCATCTCAAGAAGGATACAGCAGAACTAAAGAAGATGTAAGAAGGATAAGAGGATGATCAGAGATCAAAAATTATTTCCATTTGAAAAGAAATTAAATGGACTAGCTCGCAAGGAAACAGCTGAGGGAATACCGTAGAGATACATATAACTATGAATGATATGCAGAAGGGAATTGGAAATTATCACTCAATTGAAGAAGTGAGAAGTATCCCATGGAATTTTCAGCTGCAAATTTTAAACAAACACAACTTAACACTTTTTTATATAACATGTAATTAAACTGTGAAACTCATCACCAAAGGATATTGTGGAATTGGAAAGTATAAATGGTTTTGAAAAGCTATTAGGCAAATTCATGAAAGAAGCATTTATTAAAGACTATTAAACAAAAAGATACAGCTATAACATTGAGCTCCACTGCAGATTGCCAGAAGCTGGGAGGGGAAAAGTAGGGATTTATCACTATGCACTTCCTCTGTCCTTACAGCATTTCATTAAAGCGTCTGGTACACGTGACCACCAAGGTCAGAATTACTAGACTTGTTTGATCTGAAGCAGTACAATCATTTCAAACAGGTGCCTTTGCCAGAAGCTCTTCCCTGTTCTGCATATGGATAATGCCAAATCCAGGAAGGAATGGAGAAGATGGAAGAAAAGTAAAACTTCACACAACCACTTTTCCGATGACAGACATGCTTTCTGGAGCCACAACTATCCACCAGAAGTGTAATTTAGAACAAGACTGAAGCGTTATCTTAGGTATGTCATAAAAGGCCAGGGACTAATAACCAGTCATAAAACTGCATTCCTTATCTTTACTTGTGTTGGTAAGTTATTGATGCAGTAATTAGGGATAATATTGCCACATTACGTCCTAAGTGTATATTCTTGCAAGTATATGGATGATGAAGCATGAAGAATAATACGATAGTCATAATCTAAAGTTGCCATATTATATTCAGATTCTGCTGAATAAACCGTTTCCAGTGATTTGGGAATTATATCTTACCTGCAAGTATTGTAAGCTGAAAAATGGATGCAAATACCTTTTAACTCAGTTATCAGATTCATAGATGAAGAGAGCTTGGAAAAAAGGAGGGAGAGCAAAGAAGATAGTAACAATAGAACTCTTTTACTTAATAGTAATGTAATTTTACTTAAATATTCTTAATATAATCTAAGATTCGAGCCATGGTCTTTGAAACGGAATTAAAACTCATTCTCCCCTCTTCCCCCACGAATTCCTATTAAAGAAATAATAATATAAATATAAATTTACCAAACACTGGAAGATACTGTCTAAATCACCATCAAATTTGTAAAGCCTTTTCTCCCATGCCACAGATACATACAGCATATCCTGTTCACTGACTGGAATGCTCGATTCTATGCTTATATTAATATGCGTTAAACAAGCTCTACAAAAGTCTCCTATCTTTAAAACAGGCAGACAAGCTTTGAGGTTTGTTCCACAAGGTATTGAACTATGAGTTTTATTAGCTACAACTGATGTGTCAAAAAATAATTCTATTCAAATGAAGAGTCAGTCAAGCTTCATATTAGGCTTGGGCATACATTTTTGCCACAAAGCATTGGGTTATAAATCATAGGAGGAACTCAGACTAACAAATAAGTATATTTCTTTATTCTCTTCTGGATGATAAGCTATTTGTACAAAACAAGGGGTAAGTAGAAAGTCTGTAATAACCTAAATAGGGAAAAAACATCAGGGCTACACAGCATTGGAAACTCATGTTGTCTTCTTGACACTATGCAACCCAACAAACTTCCTTTCTCAGATAATGAAGGCTTAAGACTACAGAAAAGCTGTTGGGTTTAAAAGCAAACATGAAATCTTGCAATTTGTATCCATGCACCAAAATATGGTCCATATTTTATTTTATTTTACATGCATATAACTTCTCAGGAATGTTCAAGAAAATAAAGTGCTGAGATCAGGAGTAATGCAGCAACGCAAGTTTAAAGACAAGGAAGGGAAAAACTACTAAAATCCTTCAGTTCATGGTCACACATGCAGGCAGCAAACCTCTAACACTCTGGACCCTTGTACGCTTGAGCACATCTGTTGGGAAAGCAGCACCTAGCACATCCAAACAGGTTCCTGCAGAGCACACTATCCTTATAAACTCTCTCTTTATCTATCCATCTGTTGTGAGGCTACTCAAAATTTTCTTTGCAAGACAAACAGCTGAAGATGTGTTTTAAGAAAAGTACTTCTTCTGCATGGAACAAATAAAGAATATTTATTCTTTATATAGCTAATAGCTATTCTTTATGAGTGAATCCTGCAGAAGGTGTGCTATTTCTTACAATCTGTAAATGCTGCAAGGTAATGCTGTTAAAATATGGTTATAGACTCAATGCTGCTTAAATATTTAGAGCAAGTCAGTAGGAAGGACTGCAAAGTGCAAAACAAAATTTAAAAGTGTTACTAAAAGCACTTTTTAGAGTGGTTAAAGGAGTTAGGAACCAAACTCCCAATGAAAAGATAATTTTTGAATTGCTATTCCCTACTAAAATAATAAACATCGCAGAGGAGTATCTGCACAAGGCACTTGGCCCAAACATGAAAATCAAAAGTATTCTGAAAAGAATTGCTCACTGGTGAATCGTATACTTTCCCTAACATACCAGTCCTCAATACTGTACAGCTTCTTCTTCAATTTATGGTAGAATGTTTAGAAGGTAAGTTTGCCTTATAATACATGCTTTAAGTAATATTTTCAATATATAGTTTGTATAAAGTTCTTTCATGTTCTTTCACCAGGAAGGAGCTTCAGAAGTGTTTTATGCAACTCTGACCATTTCACTCCGTTTAAAAACAATATAATAATGTAAATAAAAATCTCACTAATACATATTAAGAAAAACAATTACTGAGCCACTTCCAGCTACATTAGAGAGAAGCAATTTTGAGACCAAGATTTTTTTGTTCTGATTCTGATTTAAGCTTTCCTACAACAAAGTGTGTTCTGCAATACCTTTCAGTCTTTTTTTTCTGTTCTGAAGATATTTCTATTCTGTGTCTAGGAGAATAACAGTATGTGTACTTTAGAATATGTAGTTGCATTTTTAAGTTCTGTGCACATAACAAAAGCAAAGTATCCCCCCTGCTTTAAGAATTTGATAGAAAAATCTTCATCAATTTGAGTAAATAGCACACATTTTTCACACATGGTATTTCTTATCTGTAGCATACCTCAAATGCTGTTAGTACAGAAATGAATGAAATATAAAAATACAGTCTCAGTGCAATATAGGCATTGATTATTACTCACTTTTGTCCAATAGTAAAGGAATTTTCAGCTAATAAATGATACCATACCAGGAGGTAGACTGAGGTAGTTCTGCAATTTTCTAGTTCTATCAGTTAAAAACAAAAAGAGCTGTTATACACATTTATTAAGGCTTAAAAAAGCAGGAATGAAGTGCAAGACTTGTTTATTCCATTACAATTTCAGAATTCTGGAAAGGAAAAGCAGGTTCTAAAGATCGCATTTCTGTAGTATCTACTTTCCCCTATTTCCATATATTTTACCTTTCTAATCTGTGAAATACAAGCGAAAAAATCCAATTTCCATGTTGCTCAGTGCTACAGATGCTGCTGCTATGGAAACTACCCTTCATGTGCCAGAAATAAAGACATACTGTTGATGTACAGTTACTGCAATGCAAAGCAGCATTACTTTTTAATTTTTCCATTAAAAGTCTAATATAAATGCCTAAAACATTGCTTCAATGCATTATGCATTCTTCTGCTTCTAGTGAACTCTATAACACTTTTGACTACTGAATGTTGTAAGAGCTTTCCGTGGAGCTGTCAGCTTATTGTCTGAGGCATACAAAAGAACATTGTGTAGTGGAAGTTGGAAAACATAGTACTCTATAATAACCTGTTTGTTTATAAAACTGAAATGATGACATTTATCTAATAACAGCTCTACCTAGAATCTATGTATACTTGAAAACTAGTGTAGCAAATATTAAATATCGGTGAGCGTTTTGATCATAAACAACATCCTGGCCCAGTGTGAAGCTCAGGGGTAGAGAGAAAGTGACCCCTCCTTCACCAAAATTATGTCTATAACCAGTTTATATATTGTGCTTGCTGGCACTCTGGACTCCCTTTCTCCTCTTCTTTAAAGGTTACTGGTAATGTCTCTCCTGTAGCTTTCAATCAATTTTTGTTTTGTCTCTCTAATTCATACTATGATAAAACTATAAGATAATTCCCTGAATGATGAAGTGGGCCCTCATCTATTGGCTATGCAGATTCAACTGAGAAGTGTTTCACTTATTAGTACTGCTCATTACTACCACAAATTTAACTGTTTAGAACTGAAGCCACGCTTTTGTTCTGTTTCCATGCAGCATCTTCCTAAATCATTACCACAACCTACAGTTGCCTCTTCTAGACATTAATTCAATAAAAATAATAATAAAAGAAAAATAGTAGCCCCAATGGGCCTCAGTCAGTCTAATTTTTTCAGGAACTGTTAAAATGTTAAAGAAAGGAAAATATAACACAGGGACAAGTGATGAAAAAGAATTGCTATGATGACTTTAGCCACAGGTATTTCTGCTTCATTCTTTTCCATCTTCATGAAGAAAAAAAATTTTCTTCACTGTTTTCAGGCAGAGTTTGAAGGAAACAGAGATAGAAATTTGAATGAAAATAATTCGTATTTTAACATAAACTCCAAATTTCCTAAATAGCTAGTGCTTCTAGAGAGGTCCAGAGTCAGAATTTTGGATTGTGTTTTAATAAACACTCACATTACAGTTCTGTTGGTGAAGGACTGTGAGCTCCCCACCTCTGAACAATTAACTCAATAAAATCAAAGGATGAACAATGACAGGGCTGCACCTGCAGAATTTATTTATATACATTCAAACGCACATACGTGCACATTTAGTTATGGAATGCCCTATCTGACCAGCTAATTGCATGCAACAACATTTTGCTTAGTAATGGGTGCACGTAATGTCTAGGACGTGAGTTAATGCTTTTCTGAATCAGGGCCTATCTTGCCATGATCAAGGCATAGATCATTAAGTGCTAACAACTGAGGGGGCACTGAGCGTATCTTCTTTTTCTGCTGAGGTTGTAAGTTATACACAGTTTGGAACGTCCACGGGTTGACAGTTACTAATCCTTGATTCCTCAAGGAATGATGAAATGAGATTCATTTTTCACTGTGAAGCAGACAAAAAAACTAAGCCTTCATAACCTTCATACAAAATTATCTAGCTTGGAAGAAGTCTTGTGTTCAATTCAACCTAAGTAGAAATGCAGGCATGTAAGATTCTGCTGCAACATAAGTGCCTGCATGTCAAAGGTGACAGCACAACGCATTACCTTGGGTATCAATATTTTAGCATTTAGTTATCAATATAATGTAAGATTGGAATACCCTTTTCATAGTACTCAATGAAAACTTGGTTCCTCTCACTGGTTGTAAAGATAACATGGGCCTGGACATCAGGTGGTAGCAGAGATATCCCAGTATAACATGCAAGTATCCTTGCACTAAAGGCAGAAAGTTTGCACTGGGATGAGGCCACATGGGAGTAGCCTATAAGATGTTCTCACAGTTCTTGCCATCTCAAGAAGGCATGTCACTGGGGCTACTCATTCCTAAGCATTTAAGTGCCACAATGTCCAGACAACAGATTCTCTAATGTGACTCCCAAAAATAGCACCATAATGAAATCCTCTACTACATGAATAGCAGAGGAATAATTTTAACACAGGAGTAAAGGCAGTGAAAAATGAGGACGCTGGCTGCACTGGAAGTGCTACTATTACTAGCCACAGTCACGTACTGGAGTTGGAGATAGGACATCAGAGAGCAGGTGTTGTACATAACATGAAGTCAAATGAGCTGGGAAGGACAGAAAGAAATTAAGAGTTCTTGCTCTCAACAGCACTCCCCCACAACAGTCTCCAATGGTTTTGTACTACTTAAATTCCAACAATAAAAAGCGTGAGTGAACAAGAGGATTTTGTTCACAGAGGTAAGTTGGAAGGTAGCGGAGCTTCCCTAATCCCAGTCATACAAAGGTAAATCATTCCTGTGTCTGGTCTTTTGCTGTCCAGGGTGGGATAGCAGTCTTAGTCCTTATCCTTCTCCTGAAGCCATGTCCAAGCGTTGAAGGCTTAACAAACACAAACATGAATCTCCTTTTCCACTCTTCACCCACCTCACTGAACAGCATATATGTGCCAGCCTTTTCTAAACTTACACCCATCGTGCAATGCATAGAACCTTTTGGAAATTATAGCACATTGTCCTACAGAGGTTATCAGGAAACAGAAGTAGTAAGAATCTTGCAAGAACCATGCCAATGACTATACATTTTCTCTACACTGGGGTGAAGAAATTGCCAGCGTCATGTTTAGATCCTGTTTGCTCTGTCTCAAGCAGCAACCCAAAAGGATGAAGGTATCCAAACCACAGTTTAACCCATGTTAAGTAGAGAGCAAAACTTCATTAATACTTAGAGCACTTTAAATCAATATTTAGACATTTAATTATTTTGTTCATTTTACTTGAATACATTAGTAAAGCCTGATAGAACTATTAGGACTCCCTGTGATTAACATACTTGAATCAGCAAAAGGTGGCAATTAAATAAAAATCTACTTGTTTTTCTGGTCTATCATAAAATTTGCATAATTTAGCAATTATTTTATCATTTTGAATATATATTAAAAGTGGTTTTCTGCTTTTTAATTGTAAGCTATATTCTACATATTTTAATTCTAGCTGCCTTATGAATATATTTTGAGTCATATATAAAAATATTTTTGGCTGGCTCAAATTTGTAAAATTTTTTGTCTCTTCTATCACCAAAAGGTGCTCATGTATCAAAGATCATTAAGTGTGATTTGTGATTTGCTCATTAAAAGCATATTTACAGATTATATTGTAAATTAGAGCGTTTGGGGGGGATAATTATTTTTCTAGTAGCTTGAAAAATATTTAGCTAACTCCACACTCCGTCAGATAATGAGAATTCCCTCTGTACATAATTCTAGTGCTTTTTACAAAAACTAAAGCCATACCAATGATTTGTGCTGTACAAATGTAAATTATCAAGTAGATCTAAACAAATGGATATCACTGGAAGTTCACTTCAGAGGATTTTGGAACAGAACAATGTATCTTTAGTTTGAACTTCAATATCAAAATATTGAGTGTATGGTCAGAATAGCATCCATCACAATCCCACTATAGTTCCTGTCTTTATTCTCATTCTGTAAAAATTTATTTCAATCAGAGAGTGTACTGAATCAGGTAGTGTATTGAACAAACTGCATCTTTTGTGTAACCACAAAGCCTTTCTTAAATTTTCTATTCTGTTCACTAAAGCTGTTATAGCTTATCATAATCTTTAGTTTAATCTGTGGTTTACAAAGTGAAAAAATAATTACAGAAGAAGTTGCATGTAGAGTATAAGGAGAAGTTGTTTATAATAAAATATTTCTAAAGGCATTTTCAAGTGCCTTACTTTTACTGTGGCTCAGAAAATTCATGCCTAAACAACAGTCACATTTGAAATTAGCCATATGGCCAAAAGCAAAAGAGTTTGTTGGCCTCAGTCTCACTACAAAACCAGGTCTGTCCCTACTGGCGAGATTTCTAACACAAATGGACCAATTTGAACCCTAAATGGTCACATCAGCATTAAAAATGTAATGATGAAATAGGCAAACTAACCTACATGACCCATATAGAGGTCAGAGGGAACACGCAATGAGTTGTATGGTGTATGAACAGCATCCCCCCTGTATTTGGTGTAAGGTTAGGCAGAGATCCAAATTCCTTTTGAATGGAACAAAACCAAAAGTCCAGGAGCACACCTAACATGCCCCAGGTGCTAATAGGTATTCAACATAAATTACTTTGAAAGATATATAGTACATTGTGTCTTGAGCATCAAATGTTTTGTGCTGAAGATGCACTCCTACTGCACTGCACTACTTGCTAATGGAGACATAACTACAGAAATTCATGTATAAAGTGTACTGTATGTGACACTAAAGGAATATGTTATGCTAAGTTACCTATAACTGTCCTAGCATACACAAAATAATAAATCAAATATGTTTTGTTGGAGCTGTTGTTGCAAATATACTCTTCAATTGCCTGGAGGAATAGCAAAGAATTACAGGAAATTATACAAAGGGTTCCAACCATGTAAACACCTCTTTCTTTAAGCTTCTAAGATCCATACTGAGCTTACAGCACCGAGGAAAATAAGCCATACTCTATACAGACTATTACAAACAAGAGATGAAGGAAAAAGATACAATCACTCTATCCCTCCCGCAAATTTACTCATGATTTTCCAGAAATAAGTGAGTATGTTAGGAAATACTGATTCACTGGGGTGGGAGACAGGAGAACGGAAGCCTGGTATTTTCTGTCCAAATCTATGGAATCATGACTATCATTTGAACAGTGATGGCTTCCCTTAATTTATATACCAGAACCCCACATAGAGAAAGTCCTCTGGGAAATTCCACAGTTGATGATTCAATGGCATAGGCTTTTTTATTATGTTACTGAACTAACACACGTCTGTGGGCAGGACTGTGCGGTCTAATATTTAACATTCGGTGGCGAAATCTTGTCCTCTTGGGCTGTGTCCCGTTTTGGAAGTTCTGTTCCTTGAGATTAAATTTTGCCTCTATGCAAAAAAGATGTAAAATTGGACTTTGTTGCCTGCAAGGCTATGAAAGCAATATGCGTCTGACTTGCCCATTGACAAATATCCTCAGCTGTTGGAAAGATTATCACAGTGCCACAGTTACATTTAGGGTCTATGTCTGTGGTTTTGACAATAGGTTGATATCTTGACGACTGTGTAAGAAAGGGTGACAATGTATACAGGAGACTATACTATCAACCTGAAAATAACCATCAGTCTTATAAATGGAGTGAAATATTTATAAGATAAGTAAAGCTAAAAAATTTAATGTTAGAATTACTGATATAAAACTGTGAAACCTTAATCTGGTCAGACTAGAACATATTAATGCAATTCTTAGAGAAACTTTCCAAAGGGTATAGAAGATGAATACAGGAAAAACATCTATAATGCCCACAGACTAGCAAATGTATGATTAGATTTCAATGAAATATCTCCTGCTAAATTCAGTAGGATCATACAAACATAGTCTGAACTCTAAGAAACCTCACCCAAAGAAGACAGAGGTGATCTTGGTTTTTTTCATGATGCTCTTACAAGGCTTGGGTAAGCTGGAAGCTACTCAGCTTCAGAAATGTTCCAGAGAGATGCGTAGTAGAATAGTCCAAGGAATAATGATAGATCCATTTTTCTTTACTGCTGGATGTAAGAACTGTTCCAGGAGGTCAGGGAAGTTCAGTAATTTGAAACATAAATTAATTCCCTCTGAAATGAACATACCAGTAAAAAACACTTAAAAAATACTGTGTTGTAATTAAATCTGTTGTAGGTTGGTCTTTGTGAATTTGGTATGTTATTTACCTAAAATAAATAAATTTTTGTATATGCATCACAATCTTAATGTGGAAGTGGAGATGTATACTTTCAGCTGCAGCTGGTTATAAATAAACAATTTTACCACTGTGTTAAACTAGGAAACTGAGGCTGAAATAGGTCATGGACTCTCCAGTAATTATGCCTGAAGTCCTGTTAAATGTGATAACATGAGAATTTAATAGTTGATTTCTGGTTGCCAAAAGTTTTAAAAAAAAAAAACCAAACCAAACCAAACCAAAAAAAAAACAAAGAAGAAAAAACCCACAAAAATTCTTAAGCATATTCTGTATGTAGAGAAAAATATAACCCCGAAGACGATCAATTGCTGCTATGGACGAGAAAGCATCTAAAGCTCAGAGGACCATGGTGGTGAAACTACAGTTCATTTAAAAAATAAATAAATAATGAGACTTCATTAGCTTACACTGAAGTGGAGAAACTTAAAAGTCTTCTCTAAGTTAAAAGCTGTAACAAAGAAAGCAGAGGAAGCAAAGAAACAAAGGAGCAAAGGAAATAGAAGAATGTCTTGTGAAATTAAGCAGTGGGGTTTTTTTTTTCCCCCCTCCCTATGTCTTTGACAACGGAGGAAGTCAATGAAAATGATAGACTGATGTTCAAGAAACATAACTTGATTATTCTAGCAGCAGTGAAAGGGAAATGCTGCAAATAATTCATCAGAATACCAGAGAATCAAAAAGGAAAAAAAAAAAAAAAAGAAAAAAAGAAAAAAAGCCCATGACAATATACTGTATATTTTGGCATGATAAGTTGCTTCACACAGCAGATAATTTATCCAAGCTGTGTGATACATCTCATTAAAGGAGCAACCACCAAAAGTAACTTCTGATTTGCTATGTGCTGCTCAATCTATCAAAAAACAGTCTCTTCATACTTGTAATGTTGGCACTAAAAAAAGTGTTGAAATATGTCACCTTATTTTGAAATACCTTATAGCAAATTAATATATTCTACATTACAAAGTACTTTGTTTACTGAACGACAGTATGTTAACTACACTCAGTGTAAAATGCTGCAGTAAACAGGGTTACTTTCCATTGATTTTTTAGGGCACTGTGTGATGGGTGTGTGCTGGTCCAATGCTTCTTGTCTGACATGATAGATAAATTGACAAAAAACTTTAGGATGCCTGATTAATTTGATAGATTAGAAGGTATACCACAACTGAGGAATAAGATGCAATGGTACAACTTTACTAGGATTTAAGAAATGAGAGAAGGAGATGTACAAATAGATTGATTATAGTATCTACTATTTCATGCAGTCCTACATTTTATTTTCTATTTCTATATTCAGAAGATGAAAGGAAAGAAAAACATTTTGTGTACTCAATCGGTAATGTTTATTTCCTGGAAACAGAAGAAGATGTGTCAACTGACTGCTACTGAACATTCGTATATGGCCTTGACAGATTTTGATACAAGATTTGCACAAAACTGTTCACTGGGAAAGCTATTGCCATTCTGACTTTCTCAGAACTGTATGAAGTCATAAAACTTATATTACTAAGATAGGAATTAAAAAATTAAGAGCCATAACCTTATGAGCTTATAAACAGTGTGAAATGAAAAGCAGCATATTAACAGAAGTCTCAGTGAAGTGTCCAAGTCTTAAAGGTTTACAGCTACAGCCTTTTCTTTTTAATAAAAAAAAAAAATCATGACCTCAGTCAAAAGTCATATTTATGCTGCCATCACAGATGTGACTGCTTCTTGGGTAAACATAGCAGGTATGCTAGCTGTAAGCTTATTTGGGTGACTGATAACAAAGTGGCTAACAGCCCCAGAAATCATGAAGCTGAATGATTATCCAGGTGGTAAACCTATGGTAGGTGCTGCCATGGTTTCATGGTGTTTGCAACCTGAACCAGCTAGTCCACGTTTAAAGCTAGCCCTACGTGACCTAGGCCAGAGGTTCAGGATTATGATTTAATTTGTTTCCTCATGAAATTGTTGCCTCTAGTCCTATGGTCTTAAAATGAGCCCTGCCTCTCATCAAGGTTTGTTATACTGTTTAAAAAGGAGCAAGCCATAGAAAGATGTAATTTAGGAAGAAATTTTTAATAACCTCTCAGCTGTTAATTGCTGCTTCCCAAAAGAGACCAGAGACAAGAGTGTATGTGTATGAATGTTCCTCCTCCCCTCCATTCCCCGGAAAAAAGCTGACACACGTCCCAGCTGGTTAGTTGCCATTGCCAAGAACATCAAAGAGGAAATGCACTTGCACAAACAGCTTAGATGACACCAGACAGCTGGGGTTTGGCTCTTCCTTTTCCTTCCGTTTCTAGTAGCTGTGCTAACCTCCAAGGAACAGAAGTCAGAAGGAGAACTGCAGAAGACTTCTGTTTCATTCAGTCTGTTAGCATGAATACACATCTCAAGTTCCTGAAAGGCAACATCTTCCAATACATAGGCTAGATAGGTATCTTCCACCTAGTGTTTGTGACTGACACATAGCCTGTTGACTTGGCATACTAAAGTAAGGCTTAACACATAATGTAAATGCATTCTGTGATTGTATAAACTGTAAGCACACGTTTGACTGAGGCAGAAATATTTTTAAAAGTTACTGTGCAATAGTGAACTTTATGCTAGATTTAGATTGCAATTTAAGTTGCAGTTAGAAAATAAAGCCTCCCAACAAAAACCCTATCCTTCCCTTCTAACCATGTCCCTTGTGATAAAAACGAGGGACCTGTCCTCTTTAAAAATAAGCTTGGATTCCTGTAACTACTACCATGTCTCCTCCTCCTGTCCAACTTTGCTTTCATCAAATGACAAGTTCACGGTACCTAAAAGTTCCTCTCCTCCAGTTCTAGCGCATGTTTTAGCCTATTTCATCTAGTTTAACCTGTTCTTATCAATGTCTCTGATGACCCCTCCATAGTCAAAATTCATCCCATCTTTGACTTGTCAGACCTTCTCTAGTAGCTCTATGCCTTACTTTGAACAACAGAAATACAAAAGTCAATGTCATACAGACATCACACATGCAGAACAAGTAGCTTTTAACCACAGTTCTGTTTCAGGCTTGTTAGTGCTTTCATGCAACATTTCAGCCATTAGGAAAAGCTCAGAATATCCAAGAGGGCTCTTAATTCTCCCCATAAGGTCTTTGCAATACGTCCTCTGTGGCTCACTATGACATCCTCCCTATCACTCCAGCCAACAGCCAGGACAGATCTCCAGTTTCACCTTTTTGTAGATCCACCTGTACAAGTAATAGCTAAGTATTTCACATTTTTTTCTTCAGCAGCATGAAGAAAGTAACCTCTAGTCCATCTACTCAGGTAAAATGATTACTCTTATTGGTCTTGACTGCTAGGATATGACTTCCACATGATTTGACTGCTACACTTTTTGTGTAGTCTTAAACAAAAAATTTGCCCTCCTGCATCAGTTTAAGAAGTGGCTACAAATGTTATGCTGGTATATATGCTTAAATTAGATCATCTCCATCATCTTCCATCTCGCTACCAATTTGCTCTTTGCTATGTCAAAGAGGAGCTATTTATTTTCATATTCACAAAGACTTACACTGTTGCTATCTCTGATTGAGTACAAGGTTGACTATTCTGTTGCTATCTCCCATCATTTAAATCTTCAAAGTGTCTTTATCCCTTTCTGGATTAGAGCAGCAGCAACACTTTAAACTATGACAGTCATTTCTAGAGTGCTCATCTGAAATGCAGGCAGATATCCCAGAGAACATATTTGCAAAATGATTAGCTCTGGAAGATTTGAGCAGCAAAAGTGTCTCGTATATGATTAGGAACTCTCTTCGTTACAGAGGCAGCCAAAATTTTGGGATCAAACAATGTCATACAGAGATAGAAAAAAAGAAGGGATCTTAGTTCTGAAACTTGAAAAACATCAGTAAACAAAGGAAAACATTTCAAAGTTACCAACATTACAAACATTTTCAGAAGCAGCAGCTGCTAGTAAAGTTGATAAAGTACAAGAATGAAGAAAGGAGAGATTCATGAAAGCTGATGGGCAGAGATGAAGAGGAAGAGATAACCAAGACAGTGAGGGCAATAACACGCTAAATTATGAAAGGCCATTGATAATCTGGGTCAAAGTAGCGTGACATACTGAAAAGAAGCCAGACTGAAAATTACCAGCTAGAATACTGTCAAATGGGAAATCAGTTCTACAGGAAAACATGGCATGTTTTAAAAAAATGGGAGTAGCAGGCAGACTGACAATCAGAGCACAGTGGAATCATACAAAAACTTTGGAAAGAGAATGAGGAACCAAAGAGTGATCATCTGAAGGAAATAGGGAGGAAGAAAATTGGAAAAGTAATTGACAGGGTTAGAAGTGCACCCTCCATTAATGCAATCTTAAAAATTTACAAATAAGCATTCTTTCCTTAGTTTTCAGATCCCACTGTTTCCCTACATATAGAAAATAAATATCCTGGAGCCAAGCGGGTGTGATTTCTGTGTTGCTCTGTGCCAGACAGTCCAATGTTCCCACAAAGAACCTTGACTAATCATAGGCAAATTCATCTGACAAGGATACAGTTTTATGAAGACAAGAGATGTCACTTCAGAGAGGGCTATCACTAAGTTGCACTGTCAAATTGTCTGAAAACTGAAGCAGGCCTTTTCTTTTACAACTTGTTTGCAGATTGAGATTCTAAGAACTTTACTGCTAAACTGCTTGATTATTAGTTGGCAATAACTTCAGCTACACACAGTGTACTAAGTATTCATACATTAACTGAGTTTCACTAAGTTTTTATAAAATGCTCTGTTCTGCTCAATAACGTTAATTATATGCTCTATATTTCATAACTGTCTTAATTTTCTTAAACATAACAGCAACTTCAATTGCATTTTCCTGATAAACTGATGTGTAACAAAATGAAATCTGTGTAAGGAAGTAAAGCTACACACCATACAAACTCACCAAGAATATCTCACTTTTTATAGTTCATTTAATGCACAAAAGAGACAATGATTTAAAAACACATCCTTTACTATAGAATAAGGTATTCTTTACAGATTTTCATTAGAAATTAAGGAAGAATAATGGATGCCATTGCATCATTAAAAAAAAAAAAAAACACACAAGGGGAAGGTGAGAATTATATCATCGTTAACAGATGTAGCAAAACTACCTATTGCTTCCAACAAGGCAAGGATTGAGTTTAAATGGCAAATGACAACATTATCAGCTTTAGCTGGATTTATAAACCAGAAGGCTGGAGTGAATGACTGCAGCTCAACAAAGAATGTAACACTTGGTTCTGCAATAAGTTTATGTATTTTCATTGAATTACATTTGCTTACTTAGATTTGGATTTATGCATAAAATTAAGCAGAATAGTTAAGTCAGTATATTTATTGTGTATTATAGCCATCGGTAACAATCAAGACCATCAGCTTAAAAACTGGTTTGTAACTCAAAGTTATTCAGCTAGTTTTCAATTCCTTGCTATTAGGAAAAAAAAAAAAAAAAAAAAAAAAGGGAAGAAATTTGTCTACAAGTGAAATCCTTTTTTCCCAGGAATCCTGTGGGAGCAAGATAGTGCATTGTTGCTTAGAAGGTGGCTTTTAAAATTCACTAAGACTGCTGTGTATTATGATTGGCTCAGGCGTTTGAACCAGCATACAATGAATATAGTTGTAATTTTTGCAGTCACAGGGCAATGAATGTTCCATGTTATTTTGCTTGTTGCCCATATGTAGAGAGCAATTTACGTGGAGAACATTACTGTATCTGTCATGTTCCATCTAAAAGCACTGATGCAGAACTGCTTGGAGACAGCAGCACTGTAGTATTGATGCTCATGGCAGAAGAGATTTAGATACCATGAAAAGCTAATGGTGTTAACTAAAGAATTCTTCAATTCACATCAGCAGAAAGGGAACATTTAAAGGAGGATTAGTTTAAGAATAAATGACAAAAATTCAACACATTGAAATTGTGCAAAGTGCATATTGTAGCAATTATGGAGACTTTTTGATACAGTACTGACGAGCCAAATTATGGCTGTGCTGTATATTACCGCTCAGCACAGACAACTGCATTTACATGGGCTGACTTTTTATTTTAAGGTCTGCTATAAAATTATCTTTGTGCTTTAAACAAACATACCGCAACTGTGCACAGGAATATGCACCCAGAAAACTCCCAGTTCCTTATTTAGCCTACACACTTCTCACTCATGCTTAAAGTTTTTCTCCCCTCTGTGGATTTATCTTCTCACTTTCTCCTCTGAGGTGGGCAACAGGGGTAAAGCAGAATTAATTTTGCCTCCTCTTCTTTGGGCTAGAGAGAAATGACTACAAGAAGGAATAACAGTTCTGCAATGAGACTGGTAAAGACTATATGGGATCTGGGCAGGAAGTTATATTAATTCTGTGCTGGAGGAAATGATCTGAAGTGGTCTGTTATAAAAAGTGTTTTAAAAGCTGATAAAGGATGGAAGGAATTTTCTACTCTGTCCTGCACTGGCAGGAAACCTGACCTCGGGCAGTGAGGACCAGTTAGAAGTGAACTGTGAAGTTCACAAATGCATACACGGCACCGGACCAGTTGTCGTATCACAGTGACCTGCATTCTCTCATCACATCAGTCCCAGGAAGGAAAGTAGTTTTGACTCTGTTGAGTAAGACTGTCATCAATTCACAAATAAGTACTGCTAAGAAAACAGGGTTAATTAAGGACTCGGAACTTAAATATCCTGTTTCTTAGTAAAGTCAACTTAAGATGGTATTCCTGCTCTGCTTTTCTTTGAAAGGATAATGAAATTTCACATGTATTTATTATATATATGCATGTATGTACACATGAATGTATATACAAAGTTAGCCAAACTTCAGAATATCAGAATGAACAGAGTAAGAAAATAAAGAGTATTAACTCTTACCATAAGACAGAGTACTCTCTTTAGGTCCTACATTTGAAATACTGACGAGGATATTTTCTCCCAGCTATATCAACTAGTTCCCATTAAAGCAAAGCTATTCTCTTTCAAATATCATCATGGGGCTATATATGTGTCTCCTACTCACTTACAGCTCAAATTTGCTCAGTTTACAAGTGAAAAACATGGCTGCTTCTATGATTTGGCAGCAGAAAATCTTAACTTGGGACTCCAAAAACCAATCTACATCGTAATTTTTTTTCTTCAGTTGTGAGATTCATCTTTAAGACAGTCAACAATGATTCAGATGCTGTACTAGGAGCAGTTTTTTAATATATAGAGTCTAATTCTCAACCTATTATTTCATATGCTGTATGGCGAATAACAATATACTTACACAAATAAGTTAAATCTATGGTTCCCGTGTTGCAATTACTATCTTAAGTATTTGCCCATAAGATTAACTGCCTACTGTTTACTCCTAGTTTACCTTCTACAGTTTCTATATTTCTTCCAGAGTTCCCAGTAAGACTCCTAAAAATTATCTATTTATCTCCAAAATTTTCTTTTACTCTTGTTCTCATTATGTGATAAAATTGCAACATCTTCGGAGAGACACTACATGTGTTTTTCATATCTGTATAAAACCTAACACAAAGGAACTATGATCTTTGTTTAAGCATATAAACAACGGGGCAACAGAAAAGAAATGAGTATATCAAGAGGATTTTATACTTTTGGAAAAAAAAATGGAGGAAAATAATGTTCAAATGTGCTGTGCTGCAGTTGCTTCAAGTAATTAGATGATTCCGTGCACGGTGCCTTTGAATAAAAACAAACAGGAACTTTTTTGGATCATCTCTCTGATTTTTATGACAAATTATCTCCTTGCAAAACATTTTTGAGTATTTATTTGGGATGCTCTATGTTGATTAATATTTTTCATTCCATTTGTGTAAAAATCTCAATTAATATTTCATACTTCCTTCTGATTCTTTACTTCTTTGAACTTATTTTTAGATATTTGCCTATTCTCTTATGTGTCTTATCAAATAAATGCATTCAGCAATCATACCTTGTGAACTTTGGCAGAAAACCATGTTCAACCCAATTATATTTCCTATAAAAATACTACTTTCTGAACATTTTTCTGCAGGTAGTTTTAACCACAAAACGCCACCAGTGATTGCAGTCTGCTACTCCCAACTACAATAACATGAAAAAATTTCAAGGAGAATCAGTATTAGATCAATTTCAGAACGGCACTCAGGAGGGTGTGAAAGGCACCTGCCAGGGGTTGACTATGTAGTACTTTAAGTACTATAGTTGAGTAGGGAGCATTTAAATCTATTTTCTTTTGACCTATAAAGACTTCTAAGTGAAGAAAAAACTTTGCAACAGGTACAATCTTTATACATTAATTTTCTGATGCACCAAGTCTTTCCAGAGGACATCAGGGCAAATGTTTCAAGTTAATGGAAGGCATACTGTGGTGATTTGTATCATCTGTCACACACTGAGGACAAGTAGCCATGGGATAACATTTCCTAGAACCTACTGTAGTTAGGCAAAAATATTCAATTTAGCTCTTTTGAAATCCATCACAAAGATGCACAGCAGAATGTATAAATAGCCAGGCTAATAGACAGGCTGGCATAGAAACATCTGTACAGAAGACTGTCCATTTAATAGTAATTTGTCAAGAAAATTGTATCAAATGCTGTATAACCACAGATGAAGTCAATATTAATAAAACTTCAATCTTTGTTATCAGAATATTAGTAGAGTGCCCTTAGACCTTTATTACTTTTATTTCTGAGGTAGAAGAGAACATTTGTGTTTTGTCCTGTCCTGTTTTAGCATTCTCCTTGAAATTAATAGGATAAAACTATCAAATATTGTGCTCAGAATTCTTTAAAAGAAAAATGGTACCTTTCAGGATAAGAAAACATTAAAAAACAAAAACACCCCCAACAACTAAAAAGCACATCCAACTAAAGAAAACTTTACAGTTTTATTTATTAACCTTTGAAAGCAGTTTTAGGAAATATTAACAGATATGCCTGGAACTTCTAACTAGAAGAGTTGTTCATAGGTACAGTAATAGTGCTGCACAATAAGAAGTGGCAACTGTTCACAGTGATTCTTACCAGGGAGAAACTCTGTACCCAGCTACATACACCAGTCTCCAGAGCTCGGTATCATTTGCCAGGAGCCAAACAAACAACACAACTTACTTCAGCCTGACATGAACCTAGCCAGTATAACATGCCTTGTCCCCTGAACTTCTGCAGTTAAGCATTTTACTGCGTCAGTGATCTGATTTGATAGCAAGATGCAAATGTTTCAGTTCTTCATCTTAAATGGGACCAGAAACAAAGAAACCTGTTATCTTTGTAAATATTTGCTTGAACTTAACCTGATTTTTCCATGTATAATTAAAGTTTTAGGGCTTCAGATTTTATTGTAAACATTTCTTACAGCCTAAACTGGAAAGTAAAATGCATCTAATAATAAAGTCTGATCTTTGCAGTAAAAAACCCTACATCCTTCCAAACCTGAATTACTCAAAAAGCCAGTATCAGGTCATTAACAGCACATTTTAAGTAAATCATGAACTTCTACAGTGCATGTACTGATGCCCAAACTTTGTGCTTGCTGTGTGCATTTATTAGGTCTGAAATTTAACTCCTTATAGCATGAAAAGTATGGGGAGGTTTTTGTAAGCATGAAAGAGCTATGCCTGTTTCTATGACAGCTGGATGATTCTAGGAATCTTGTTTTTTGCTTTCCATTCCATAACTTCCTTTTTGTCTCAGCAAGTGAGACTAGAAGCAGATGCAGCAGAGCAGCTAGGAGAAAGGAGGGATGTAGGACAATAAGGGAAGATACTAAAAAAATTATTACACTGGGCAAAATGAGGTTGGTCAGATAATATTGTCCCATACTGACTACTAGAAATTGAGCTAATAGAGCTCACTGTGTTTGCTTGGTACTAACTGCCATTCTGGATAAGTCAGTGCTGCAGTGCATTTTCCAGCAGTCGTCAAAGTGGCAGAATTAAATTGGACAGAGTAGAGAAATACAACTTGTAGAAAACAACCCTGCCAGGGAAAAGGATGACAAAGAAACAGCTTTCCAAGACTGTCATGTAAATAGTGTCTTGCATTTTTCTAGTCAAATGAGTATGAATAAGCAGTATATCCTTTCTAGAGAAGTTTTCAGTGCATGTATTTAAAAGCTTCACTGAACTGTTTCTGCATCTGCAGATAAATCATGCTGACATATTTCTCATATTTTTCTGCTTTTGTTACATTTATCCAAATGTATCACCAGATATCGGTGATTAATGCATCTCTTAATAATTATTCATTCTGCCAGACAACACAAAAGCTCTCACAAACATTCATATTAAAACAATGCTGACCAGTGCCAACTTTTCACTTCATGGGATCTCTGCATTCTGTAGCAGGACATTCAAAGCAGTACTTAGTCACAAAAAAAAAAAAATTAATGTAAGTGGCACTTTGGTAACTCAGACAAAAGTAGTTAACTTATGCATATAAACATTACATTGACTTCAGCAGAGAGATTACCCTGACTTTCTGTCACTGAAATGCGACCTAATGGATATGCTTAACCTGCGTTCTTCATCACACATACACAAAGCACTATCACCTTCTTCAGCTGGGCAAGACAGAAAAACAAGCTGTTAGAATTACAGCAGAAAATCCAAGGCACAAGCGTGTTTGTTGAGCCATATCTGGGTAGTGTAAGTCTGGTTGCAAAGCATTGCTGTCACTCTGAGACCCCTGCACTGTTATAGCTTGACATCTGATGAGCCTGTCACTCAACACCACACCATAAACAGCTCCTCATCATGCTCTACAAAAGGCTGTTCCTAACAAAAAAACGGAAACTAAAGCTAACTCTGGAACCAGATGAACCTGAAGAGCCTAGCCCAAGAGCACAAACAGGGGGAACAATATGAATTGCCAGATATTTTGAATAATAGTAAAACTGAAACTGCCTTGGGTACATCCAAGCACAGCTGCAATAGCTAACTTATTAATGTCTTTTCGTTGGCAGCTACATCTAAACAATGTGCCAAAGAAACTTTAACAGCTTCTCGTGTCATAAATGATTCAGCTGAAAGATATACAACCTTGTAAGCCAGGTGGTGAGATGTAAAAGAGGCTGGATCCTGCATCGCATACTATTTGTTTTTTTGTTTTCAGGCTATACAGAGAAGCCCATACCATTGGTTGATGTAAATAACTCCGAAGGGCCTTGAAGGCATGTGTATTAAAATTAGGAAAGGTATTTGTTTCAAACCTACTTGCAAAACTTTTGTTAAGAATTTCCCCAAAGGATTAAAAGTATCAGACAAGTTCACTGAATATGAGTGAAATGAATAATTTAACTAGGTGTGTTATTAGGCACGTGTGGAAAAGATTCCCTCCAATGTCCATGAAGAGCTTTGAAAACACTACAAAATGCACTATTAAAATTACAATCCTGTCCTGCTTTCAGCACAAAAGTCCAAATAAACGAGTCAAAGGAGGTGTCTGGCATTTTCTCCAGTTAATTTCACCAAAATGACAATGAGACAAAGAAAGGTATAAATGAAGTAACAGCGTCACCACTATTGGAATGTATTACTGCACCTAAACTCTTAACTAGTGACAAAACCAAAATGAGAATAATTTGTTCCTGATTGTAATTTTACTTACTATGGCAATGCCTAAGGTCTACTACTGAATAAATGGTAATCCCAAAAGCTAGGCTCTACTAACAGAGAGAAGCAAAAAGACTGTCAAAAAGCCTACAGTCTCAATAGGTAAGACCAACTTATGGTTGAGGAAAAGGATACAGCACAGCAGAATGCAAGTCTTGTGGCAAATGCCATGCCTAATCCCAAGGTGGAAAAGGTTTTTGTTTGAATTTGCTTTTCATATTTGAGGTTCCTGTGTTTATGTAGGCACAACAAAAGCTAAAGGAAAAGAGACACTGAAGTACTGAGGAGCGAGAAGAGGTGCACATATAAAAAGACTCAGTGAAAAACACTCTATCTTCTCTTTCTGATATTATACTATATTCAGACCTATCTAATATATTCAGTTTTAAACTAGCATTTGAAAAGATCTTCAGCCTTGTGCTAGGTGGCAGCCTATAGCAGCAGTAGGCCAGTACTGTGTTCAGTAGCTAATTTAAACTGCATGCTGAAAGGATAATACATATAAAATAAAAGTAGAGAAGAGGCAAATGGTACTAAGGAAAGAAAAAAACCAAACACCTAAGTTTCTTTAAAATACCAGTTTTGATGCCATACTCACTCTAGCCTGCCATACTCAAAGTCTTGACTTACTGCTTTTTCTGTCTTTGTCAAAAGATGTGACATAACCTTTCCAAGTCTGTAGAATATACTAATTTTCCCCTGGGGTACTTTCGATTTGTATTAAGTGAAACAATGCTTACTTTGCTTTCTCTGATGCCTAAATGTGAGTACTGTAACATTTATGAACAGCCATGGAATTTAAAACAAACCAACAGTCTGATGTGAAAGATTTCTTGAGCAGAGATACGAACACGACAATGACAAAATGGGGAACAACAGCCTTGTAACTGTGGAGATGAGCCAATTAATTCACTAGCAGCTTTGAGGAATGGAGCATTCAGCTCAGTGCATTGAAGAAAGCGTTTAAACTCTAGCTCTGTTGATCACCATAAGCCAGACAGTACAACTATGGTGGCAGCAGGTTTCCCCATTTCAGCATGTTAGCTCTACTACCAGCCGTTGCTTATAAGAGGAGGGAAAGGAATAGTGTAGGAGACTCTTGGATGCTATTGTTTAAAAATATTATATGTGATTTGCAGGACATCCAAATAGGACACTATTTTGCAGTGCCCAACAATGACTCTCTCAGGCCCTCCTTCTTGCCTTCTTGCTTACTATCAATGGTACCTGGCATTATTTTTGAAAGATCTATGCTGCAAATCTTTTCATGCCTGTTGTAGGTCCTCCCATACCAATCTGGCCATCATATCTGCAACTTCCACATTCATCCTGGCACACCAGATAACTTAAGATAAGTTACTGGCTAGTCCTTCTTCCTTGGTGGGTAAGCAACACCGAGTTCATGACAGTAGTAAAGTAGCTGGGAAGAAACTTGCTGTCATCTTCTTATTCTTCTCTAAATGAACACAACCCTCACTGTCAAAGGACTGAAAAGGACAATTATAAAAATAATAAGTCACAGACAATGTGACTTTTAAAAATCAAGGTGCTCAAAAATTGTACAGTATGAGAAGAAGCGAGAGTCAACATGGCTACTTAAATTTGCTTTCCTATTCTTAATATAATGCAAAATAAAACAGAAATAAGGGGTTTAATCGTGGTTTGGTAACACTCATACATTTAGTATGCATAATGGTGACAATAATATCTATAATTAAATGGAAGACCAGGTTATTGCTTTATAACTGAACTAGAAGAAAAGCGGCACTATGGAATCTTTTCTTTCTGCTGTTTCCCTGTATTTGGTCACAAGCCTATGCCCATTAACCTTACTCATGTTGAGTGACAACCACCCATATTTTGGACTCTCTGGGGCACGTTGCCAGAGTGCATTAGGGCTTGGAAGCAACATGGTGTGCGTTCTCTGTGGCTGCATCCAACCTTTAGTGCAAAGAAGCTCTACAGCATACCATGTCCCAGGGAGGAGGAGAAGCACACGGGGACCTTTCCCTGCCCATGTACTTATTCTTTTTCCTCCAGAGCAGACCAAATGACTGCGGAAACAGTGTTCCCCTGGGTCCCCTTTTCAAACACTGCCTTCATTCAGAAGAAGATGCACAAGGGACCATTGTTCTAAGTTCTATAGATCAGAAAGAATCAGAGCAGCTATTTATGTATTTTACCCATTTCCTACAAATTCTTTTCTATTTTCAAGTCTTTTCGTCTTAAAGCAAATACACACAAGATAGTAAAGATAAGTTTACCTTGGCTAAGTTTTTACCAAGGTCTTTAGATACTACATTAATAAAATGCATGGTTTATTTTCCAATGGTATATGCAGGGCAAGAACACATTTTATAATACATCGCAGACATCCTAAATCAATGTGACACATTTAAGTTAATTCAGTTCCTTCTATCAGCACAATATCACTAGCTCTAGGTTGCTCTTATTAGCCATTTCCCTATTTCCCGCTTTTGATCCCCAGGGAAAATTAACAAACCAGTCTGTTTAAACTTTTCTTGAAATATTAGCTCTCCTGTTAACCCAATTGACTCTGAAAACTCATTTGGAAAATAGAAAACATAGCATACATCTGGATGACTATACACTATTGTAACACGCATATTAGCTACTCCTTCTGTATTGCTTAAGGGACCAAGAGTACATTTATCTTTTATGGAAAGTTCTACCTGGCATTAGAAGTAGCAAAAAATAAATACACTAAACATCATGTAATTCCCAAGGCAAACGTTAATCAGTTATGAGACATATTATGATACAGGTATTTCAGCTTTCTTTTCCTTGCGGGACTCATAAGGTAAATAATCTAAGCCATTGGATTGATTATGAAAAACATTAAACTTATGATGTCAAGATATTTATGATTTGTGCAGCCAGATATTAATTTTCCAATACTTTTAACTCATGGGATTAGCTTTTTGCTGTCCACATAGAGGTTGAAATGATGGTACGTTTTAAAACTGGAACTTAGCACTTCAGTGAGTAATGTAAAAATGGTATTTTACTGAGGGTTGCACCAGGACCATAACTTTTCCACTGAGCTATAAGGCACCATTTTTCTTAGTTTATGTGAATATTTTAAACATTTTTCTACATAGAGAACAGTCCAAAGAGAACATCCGTTGATACTATAGGCATCCAAATATAAATTACTTTTGTCCTAGCTATGTACTGAAAATTTCAGTCAGGAAATTCCACTGATGCTAACTAAAGCTTTTTCCCTGATAACATTTTTAGAGATTTTGACTTATACTTATTTTCCCATATATTTTTGTGATTTTTCCCAAGGGAAACATTTGATTTGTGTATATTAAAAAAATAATTTTCAATATTTAGAAAGTTTTAGTCTGAAATTTTTAAGCATATGCTACCATGTAAAACTTTTTTCAGTTATCTTGAAAACTTTCCACCCACATGTATTAATCAGCATCAAAACTTTCCAGTGTAACACAGGATACATGAATCTAAATAGTAAGATGTTTCAAATAGCATTCAATGAAAAGCAGCTATCCTTAAATGACATCTATGTAAATATAGTAATTAATTTAATATTTTGATTCGTGCTATGTGCTATAAAATATTGCAGGCATAATAAAAGTCAGGCACAAATGAAAAATACACACAGAGGGGAAAATTTTATTTTCAAAAAAATGCAGCCTTTTTTCTAGATGATACCCTCATATAATGAAAAGTTCTGCAACATTAAATGTTTAATTTGGTTTTGCTCCAAACCAGAAAAAAAACGTTAAAATGTTTTGTAATGCAAAACAGACATCTCTAGCTTTTATCCACTCCACTCATTAACTTTTGTTAAATCAGTGCTATTCATTATGGGTGAGTTTCTTTGTGAAACAGAAAATAAAACTAAAAAGTCCATAACTCCAATCCCCAAGTTGTTCAATTGCTCAATTTTGTGAAGAAGCATTACTTTTTTCTTTTGGTTTTGTTTTTATCTTAGTTTTAGACATCTGGCTGGTCTCTGATTTTCCAGTGGGCATTTTATTTAATGTTTGGGATTTACAACACTATTTTAGTCATAGAAATCAGACTTCACCAATCATCCAAGTGCCAAGATTAGGTGTGATTGATTCCTATTCAAACATTGTATCTTAACTCATAGCTAATTTTGAAAAAAACAACCTTTTGTTTTTGTTTCTGGCCATCATTCCCGATTTCCATCCTCTTTCCCTGCACTATCTGAGATAACCATTCTTCCCCCTCTAAGAAGAGGACATTCTGATAATCATCCACTTCAACAGCTGACTCACTTGTCATGACCTGCACGGGTACATCTTTCTTCGTAGAACACTTTCCACCTTTCACTCTCCCAAATGTGATCCAACCTGCATGAGATTTTGTCCCAGGCTCACCATTTCATGAAAATTCTATTTGAAATCTGTAAAATGAACATAAAGTACAGCCAGAACAGCTCTGTATTTACAGAAGATTAATACATCTAAGGAGGACACATTTAGTAACAAAAGGTGAAAATGAGTAATTGATTATCAGCAATTTAAGATGAACCTTTTTGAGTAAGTAGAAAATATAAGATTAACCTGCACTAAATTCAGTGAACTAAGAAGTTTGGTTTTGCAGCTCTTTAATTTTAATCTTTCATATTGATTTTATAAAAAACAAGACATTCACACACTTCCATCTTTGTTTACATGGAAATCTTCATATACAGAAGGACAAATGCACATGAGAATGTATATCTGAAATGCATAACAACATGGATTTTGAGCCTTTCCCTCTTGCAGGAATTGCAAGCAGCAACAGAAAGCAGCATATTAAAGCTTTAATTAAAATAGTGTAGCTTTCAAAGTCAGCATGTATACTTGGAGACTGTATGTACTGTGCTTTATATGCTTACACAAAACCAAGTTAACAGCAAAGATTTGAATTTTAGGTGTTGACAACATTCAACACTGTTACTAAACTTTGAAACTGTGACCCACATTGGTCAAGTGAGGCCAGAGGAAAAAGACATTGAGGAGAAGTACCTTGTTGTGAAGTAATATTCGAAGTCTGTATTTGCTACCTGTCCCACCCACGGAGTTCTAGTTTTCTGAGTGCTGATCAGATTTGCAGTATCCCTTTCTATTGGGCTGCTGGAAGTATTTAAATCCTAATGAAAAATTACTTATAAAAATACAAAATGAACTATGAAAACCCCAAATCTTGGGCAATCACTGCCCTAAAGTTCAATATTATTACTTTAGGCAATATTCTTACCTTATAATAAGGTCTCCTGTTTCATAAATACAACTAACATACCTGAATTCCTAGACATAAAACCTTGTGTTCAGCTGTGTTAAACATACATAGTCCAAATGAACCTGCTTAGCAAAAATACTCAGGCTAGTTTGTAAAACAGATTTATCTGTGCTATGATTTAATATTCCACTTCACTACTTTGTTAATTGGTATATATTTAACTTTATCTCTAAGGTTCCTGTTTCACTATTACCTTAATAACGTCCTTTTACACCTTGCCTTTTTTTCACCTAGCCTTATCCTTTTTGTTTCCCTGAGTTTTGTCTTATTTTCCTATTATTTCTTCTACTGCATATACTTCATTCATCTGGATTCAGACTGCCTTTTTAACCTCTCATAGTCTTCACACTGATTTTATTCTTGCCGTTTAAGAAAAGCAAACCTCTGGCACTGACAGGATGTTATGTAGCCCACAAACTAAAGATTTTATACTTCTCCGTTTTTTATTTTGAAGACTTTTAAAATATTTTCCTTTATTAAAAAAAAAAAAAAGCTACAACTACCAAAGTTCAGTTCTTAACGCAATTTTTCTGTCTGCACTACAACTCTTCTTGTCAATGGTATGACCAATGACACACTAGTGTAGCAATTAAGGAGGCAGGTTTTTTAAAGAATATGTAACACTGCACTAGGCAACAAGTCCGGAGTAGGAAATGTCTGCTTTTGGGTTTTTATTATAATTTTGTGAGTTTGTGGCGGCTTTTTAACAGAAATTCCTTAGTATACCCCTAAGGAAATTAGAGAAACAGTAATAATACACGAGTAGGCATTGTGATTACAATCTACGAATTAAGATGTGATTGCAATTTCCAGTATTTTCCCCTTTACCACAATTTCTTACTTAAAAAACAAAACAAAAAAACTTATCTCAGAACTTCAAGAAACAGTCTTTACTGTTGTGTTCCGAACTTTTATTTCTGAATTTTTATTATGATCACTCCCTGTCAATTTTTTCTCTCTTTCATAACAAACAAAAGAGCTAATCACCAAAAATAATAGAAAACAAAGCTAAAAACAACTAAAAAAAAGCAAAGCACACCAGTAAGCAGCAGTTCAGCCCACACAAAGATCATGTAGATTGACAAAATCAGCCAACACTGGAAAGCTGAGCTGCCAAAGGAAAGTCTCAGAAGGGAAAAATTTCAAACTGGTACTATTAAATACCCTGTTAAAAAAAAAAAAAAGAATCTGAAACAAATTCCCAAGCTATGCTGAAAATCTAAGCGCCATAAATACTATACCTATGTAAAATTTCACACTGATTAGCTCTAGTTGGCCACTAGTATCAAAGAAAAACAACCCATTTTACAACAAAATACTTATAAAATAATGGTTACTAGGTTTCTTCTTATAAAGACTCCAGGTCTTTACTTCTGTCATAAACATACCTACACAACATATATAAAAGGTCCATTTAATTCATAAGGACTAGACAGACTATAAAGAAGTGTAGAACTTGGCTGAGTGATTGTAATTACTTTGTGAGGCAGAAGTGGATTTGAAGCAGTTGCCTGAAAGCCATAGTATAGACGCCAGTTATCAAAATTAATACAAATTCTCTAAATATTGTAAAGGTAGATTGACTGTAACGTAGGGGTGAGAGCTATAAGAAACTCATCCTATGCCTAGCTACAGAATGGAACTACCGACATTACTTTTTACTTTTTATGCTGTATGTTAAATATATTTAAGTCATGGAATTCATATTGTTCACCGCAAGTCTAACTACATTTATTTAAGAACAAACTATCCATATGCACTCAATAGCAGCAGTACTGCAAGTTATAATATCAAACCCAGGGCCTGATCCTGTATTAGACATAAAGAAGAAGGAAGGAAAAGTAAAACATACCCGTAAATAGTAATCATGATTTGCTAGGTGCCACTAAAATTAACCCCACAGTTTTTATGGTTTTACTGTTACATGAAAGAAAATCTTTCAACTAAGTTGACCACTGTACATCTGAAATTTACTTTTTGTCACAGAGATTAAAAAATAGAGGTCAAAGATGATGTTCAGGTACCATTCTCCCACAACTGTTTATCAAAATTATCGGATTGAGCCTTTCTACCTTCTAAGGCAGAGAGCTGTGAATAGTCCTTACATTCTGCAGCCCGCCATAAAGAAAACAATGTCTCTTACATACCTCCTATCTTCTGATGATGTCATTCATCAGGCTACTTTAGAGATACTTTTGGACCCACAAATTGCTAGCTGGTTCAAAATTTTCCATAATGAGTTCTCCATCCCTAGTTCAAAGTAAATCCAGTACTCAGGAGTAGGGAGGGAATGATTTGACTAGTGTGTGTGCAAGGTAATTATTTCTTTTCTAGAAGTTTAACCTCGAGCTTTCAATTTAACATTATTTAGATTAAATCATAAGTATTAAATATATGGATATTACAACCTGCCAAACTATGCAGAATATAGCTTTAGCACTGAAAAATCATGCTATACTTCATTAGTCTTTTAAATGCCTGGATCCATTGTGTGATAATAAAGAGGCTATTTGACAGAAAGCAGTGTGTTCAGGACCTTTATCAGGAGCAACTGAAAAACGATGTGAAAGGATCACAGTGTTCTGCCAAAGGAAAATATGAACACCATGGGTCATCTGGCTATTGCATAATCCTCCGCATTGGCCACATTGGGAGGAATAACGCAAAATTAGTTAAATCTTAGCTTTTATCTCACCTGAAACCTTGGGTTCCCTCATGTCAGCTAATGCACTGTAAGATGACGTAACCAAAGACACATAAAACTACCTTTTTTCAGCATCACACTGGTGCAGTAAAAGCATTTTGAGCACTACAGCATGGTTCATTTTCAAAAGTGGGGTGAAAAGAGTAGGCATAACCAACTGCCTGCTTATTCTTGAGGCACAATAGGAGGCATACATTTCTTCTGTGATAAAATATCAATGAACCATGTTATTCTGCATGTAGAGTCAGATAAAATACTATAACAACTTTTCAGCAGGTATTCACTGAAACCTAAAGAAGAATTCATTTCAGATAAGCTCACGCTGCTTTTGTGTTCCCTTCCCTTAATCGTTAGAGTGATTCTACCTAATTTAAATGGGACATCACAGAAAAATGTTAAGTCTTGAATGCTTGTGTACCTGCATGTCACTCTACATGAAAGGAAGCTTAAGGGAGGAAAAAGTCCTTGCTAATAACCCAACATAGAAGTAAATTGAAAGAATCATGCCAAGATCTGACTTCACAGCAGTAAGACAATGCATCTCATCATTTCATAAGAACAAAATGAGAGAATCTTGAACTCTGCACCCAATTAATATTTTGAAGGGTAGGTAAACTTAGCAGAATTTCTAAGGGAAGAAATACATGGGCCACAAGTGGTAGAGTTTCATTTTAGTCTCCATTTTCATTCTTAAAATCATGTGCCACTTCTTCCTACTACTGCTTTCTGTTTGTGAAAGATTGTTTTATGCAGAGTTACTTAGGTTCTTTTCAATATAAGTATCAGATTCAGTGACAGCTATGATGGTCAATGAGAAATAATACGGGCAGCTCAAAGCAATGCAGAATGGAAAGTACTTGCAATCTGGTCCAGAATTCTTTCAGATACTTTCAGAGAGGTAGGGAGGATGGCTGACCAGCAGCATCAGTTTTATGAGAATATTTGAATATATGTCCTGTTGTTGCCATAGGGTACATCACACATCAGCCATAGGGTACATCACACATACAAAATGAGAGGTCCAAACTCACTAATCACTTTCTCCATAAAACTCCAAGTTTATGAGTCTGGCCACTTGTGATGAATTTTAATTGACATTAGTTTGACCATGATCTGGCATCCATTAGTAAAGAACATACCATAGAGAGAAAACAAGCTAGCATATAACTAAAAATTTGCAGATTTTTTTTTACACCAATAATATTAACATTACTCCAAAATAAAACACTTCCCTCAAAGAATTCATCAACATAGAAATAAATCATTTTGCTTAATTGAAATGGCAAATTCTATTGTAATATCAAACTACTTCTCTACAGTCAAGAAAGAGGAAGGATAGGAAACATGAAAAAACAACTTGCTTTCCAACATTGCCACAGTCCGGAATTCTACTGACTTACTTGCTCAGTTACAAATGGAGAATGATCCCCTCATGATTTTAAATGGTACAACCTCAGTGGAACTGAAAGTGTCCATCAGGTTGACACTGTGGCAGAAATTATGATAATGAACCTGCAAGATGTATGCATTACTTAGCTAAAACATAAAGTTAAGCACAGTATATAAGTCTTTGCTGACTCAAAAGCCAGTTATTCCTTGGCATTCCCAGTGCTCCACAGGGACTACAGAATTAGCTGTTCTCATCAGCAACTGTCACTTGTTGTAAGCAATATGGAGCACATGCAGTTATAAAAGAAAACTGACTTCTGTTTTTTCAGATTATCTCATTGATAAAATTGTCTGTTACAGTATTGAATTACGATAATGTCAAAGAAAGAACATATTCTGATTACAGAGCGAGTTTGTATGGCTAGTAGCCACTCTGCCGCCTAATTTTATGAGAGTTAGTTGTTACCTACGTAACAGACACTCAAGTTATTAATGAGTAGGGGGAACAGGGCACTCATTGGTGTAGCTACATGCCTTCCAGAATCCAAGCTTACCTTGGTGTTTCCAGCCAGCACTGCAGACTCTAGCATCACTCCACATTATGAACACAATGTAAATGCTCAGTTATCTGCCCCCAGTTCCATAAAACACTTGAGCAAGGGCCTAGAACTTCACAGAAATATTGTATCTCATAAGCTAAGCATTTAAGTATGCACTTGCCAAACCACAGCTGGACCTTCAGACTGAATCTTGGAAGATAATTAATTTAACACAGTGCGGTTGAGTTGACAGTCTCAGCTGTCCCAGCAAATAATCTCTCTTTTTTTTTTTTTTTTTTTCCTCTCCTTACTTGGTACTTTCCTGAGTAGAACCTCATTTACCTACAAACTAGTTTAATTTAAAGATTTTCTGATTATTATTTTTTTGCACTTATATATGGTAGATAAACCTAGGAGGTAATCCAGAACATAAAACACAATTTTCTTAAAATACTACACAAAACCTGACTAAACATTAGGTGGAAAAAGACATGGATATAATTGATTGTTTTTAAATTACTTTGAGCTTAGTATTCTCCTATGAAGTCAATTTTGCTATTATCAGATTTACTGTTAACTTCAGTGGCAGCAAGAACATGCTCCTTTATGTATAAGTGATACCAACGAGGTTAGCCAACACAGGACTGCACACAAAAATTGTTGTTGAAGACATTAAATAATGCAGGAGTAACACCATCATATATTGATTTGAGATAAAGAAATTTGCTTGGGAAAAAAAAGCTATCTTAAAAAATGCAATGAAACTAGAAAAGGAGTATGATACGCATTCTAAAACTATGTACTTTGCCATTCAATTTTCTAAATGTAAGCCCAAATGCTTTGTCTTTGGGCTTAATTTTACCTCCATTCTACCGCAGGTAAGTCTTGTGCAAATTCTAGCCTGAGGGTATAATTTTTTCCTTTGTGTTTAATGCTGTTTGGAGCTGCCTGAGTGGAACTTGTGAAATTCCCAGCATCACAAGAGAGGTTTGTGTTTTCCACTTAACCCCTGAGTTCTAACTTCTACTCACAAACTGTCTGAGCAATATGCTACATGCAGCATTTTCCACATGCTGATATGGATGTTGGGCTCCATTCAAATGAAAGTGGAACATGTTTATTTAAATATTGGTTCCACTTAGGCATCAATATTTTTGACCATAAAAGCTGTACCTGAATGTCATGGAAAGTGGGGAGCATCTAGACAATACTTCCAACACTGTTTTCAGTAAGAACATAAGATCAACAGGAGTAAGAAAACAGACCAACAAAGAACGTGCCAACAATTGTAAGAAGAAAAGATTTAAATTACATGGGTAGATATTTGGCAAAGACTACAGTGGTTTATTTTTATAGACAAAGTAAAAGCCTTATATAAACAGAGGAGGAACTGGATGTACTAGCTTTAAGGCTTTATTCAAAGAACTTACACCTGAAGTTAATATATTTTTAGGACTGATAAAACAAATTAATTTAGAGTGCTCAGTGTGCTAAATCTACTTGGCATGCTCCACAGCTTCCTCTTTGCTGCTGTAAGATTCGCTGCCTATAGCTTTTGGCAGTCCCAACAGAGCTAGCTCTTTCCACTAACAAAATACAAAATGCAAAATTAATAAAAGGACCCTTTGAAACTGACAAAAGTGCCTCAGGCAAACTATCTGCCCAGCAGCTGGTTAAAATTTAATCAGTTATTTTTTTCCAGTCCTGTATATCTTTTGTATGGAGCTCCCTAGACTGAGTGTGGTCAAAGTTTCTTAAAAAGAAATAATACATACGTCTTTCCCTTTCAGTAAATTAGTTGCAAAGCTAATTTATTTCTGGTTTTTATTGACAAATTAAAGTAATTGTTTTGGTCTCCTCGAAAGCATCTGAAATATCTATTGACAGATTTTATTTAAATATAAGAAAATTAACACCTAAAAACTGATTTGGATTATCATAGAATGGTTTGGGTTGGAAGGGACCTTAAAGATCATCTAGTTCCAACCCCCCTGCCATGGGCAAGGACACGTCCCACTAGACCAGGTTGCTCAAAGCCCCATCCATCCTGGCCTTGAACACTTCCAGGAATGGGGCATCCACAGCCTCTCTGGGCAACCTGTTCCAGTGCCTCACCACCCTCATAGTAAAGAATTTCTTCCTTATATCTAATCTAAATCTACCCTCTTTCAGTTTAAAGCCATTACCCCTTGTCCTAAGAGCTTGTAAAAAGTCCCTCTCCAGCTTTCTTGTAGGCCCCCTTCAGGTACTGGAAGGCTGCTGTAAGGTCTCCCCAGAGCCTTCTCTTCTCCAGGCTGAACAACCCCAACTCAGCCTGTCCTCATAGGGGAAGTGCTCCAGCCCTCTGACCATCTTCACACCCCTCTTCTAGACTCACTCCAACAGGTTCACATCCTTCTTATGTTGAAACTGTGATGCTTTTTACTGTGTGCTTTTACTTTAAACCATAAATACTTTTTGTGGAGGTGTATTTTAGCAGCCATGCTGTTTTTAAGCACTAATGCTACCTGTTACAGATGAGGAACATAGATTCACTGAGTAGTCAGATGCAAAATATAGTGTTGCTCTTCAGTTCATTTAGTTTGCGTACTTAAAGACTGTTCCCAAGCATTCAAGTGAAAAGGAGGCATTTTCTTGAACCATAGAGTACTTTAAGAGTGTACTTGCGTATCTAGATCAGCTTCCTTACTAGTATCAGTCTCATCTTTGAAATATTAGGTTAGACCTTCAACAATAACTACATGCAAAAAGTGTTTTGCATAGTTTAGGTAAACTTTAATTCCAGGAATATATTTCCATGCACTAGAGTAAGCATGTAAAAATTTACCTCTGCTTGAATGTAACTTTCCGCTGCAAAAATTGTAGCAGATGGTATTTTTTTAAGAACTTCCAATAAGCTCTAACAGTCTATTGGCATATGCTTTGTTATAATGCTCAGGAACTGTAGGCTTAGAAAAGGATTCCATTGCGTTTTGTTTATTATGGTGGCACCATCAGAGTGGAAGCTTTCCTAGAACGCTTAAAATAGAGAGACAGGAAGGCTGTTCTGGGAAGCAAATAAGGGAGGATGAGAAGCATGGGTCCAAGCAACTGTATAATCTAAGTATTTTAAAATTTTATTACTATTTTTGACATAATGATAAAGGACAGCTTTAAAAAGGGGCCTGAAGAATGAAATGAGATGAAAAAATGAGCCTCTGAACTTATGCACCTATTTCCATTGCTTCTAATAGCATCTGGTTTTTTCTTTTTTTTTTTTTTTTTTTTTTTCTTTTTTTTTAAATTTAAATACAGCCTTCATGGGGATATTTAAAATAATTTCTCTTTTGTAAAACTTTCCATATTTCTGCAATATCCACTCTTGATATTTCTGCATTTCCACTGCTATTTTCTACTAGAAGTATTCACTACTTTTACACTTATTATGAGACTTTATAGGACTTTCAGGGGAGTCTTTCAGGTGACAATAATCTTGAGATTCTTATGAGTCCATGCCTTTATCTAGAAAGAGGATCATCCTTCTATGACTCTCTGAAAAAAATTATTTGTTCTTAATTGTATAGCTATTCTTATGAATCATCTTTCTGATACCACTCATCATGCCAGAGCAGATACTTAGTGTATGCAAGTGTTATTTATTCTCTTAAAATAGGAAGAAAAATCAGGCTCAAGAAGAATCTAAATGATGCACACACATTCCCTTGGCTCTTTCAGGTTATTGCCTTGACATATTGACAGTCACAGTATATAGAGAAGAAGAGAAATTTTTGTTTTGGCCATATTTTTCTGTAGACTTTGAGGATTTTTGTTACATGAATTTAAGTTTCAGCAAAAGGATAAACTTTAAAGATTAACTCTGGTTATGAGAGATGGCTTTTAATTCAATGGTACCATTAACACATATAACCAGATGTAGGACATAAGCTACATCTTTTTAATTTGTTTGCTTGAATTGTAACTAGAAATCTACCCAAAATATGGATTTCATGGTAATTTGTCTTTGGTATACCACCTGCTGGCAAAGCAAACATGGACTTTTATTAACAATTCATGGTATCATAGTGGTGTCAAGTCACATTTACAGAGCAGAGTAAGGAAGTTTATTGTGACCTATAACTCCAGTGTAAAATGGATTCCGTGAAATATAATGTCCAACAACCTCTTTGTAATTGTGTCATGACATCCCTCTCTGCCCCAGCAGGCCTCCCTTAATTCACAGGTGCCCACACATAGGTATAAAGTTCAGTCCAATGATCATCTGCTGCCAGGATCACCTTGTGTCTAATAGGCTTTATATATTTGCATTTTGCAAGCCCTTATTTTTCCCAAATTTTCATTTCCAGGAATAAAAAATGTATAAGAATGCTCAAGTCTTTCAATCCTGCTGAACAACTTGGTATTCAGTAAATTCATGGTACAGGTAGCTAGCTTATTAAAGTCACCTCACTAGTATATGTTTACCCTAATGTTCTTGCAGTAGTAACTAATAAGTTGGTTCAGTAACACTGTGCTAAGTAAGACACCGCCTCAGGCTCTGCAACAAGCCCAGAAAGCCCAAGGCAGGCCCCAACTACACCTACACATAAACAGATTCAGTTTCAGGTGGAAATGCTTTCAAGCTATTTACCTTGAGCAGATCATATGTCTTTCCCTAAATAACCAAGATAATATGGCCAATAAAACCTCCAAGCACAGCCTACTTACAGGCAAGGATTTTGACAAATTATTTTCTTCATAATGTCTATTCTTTATTGATATGGCTCTCTACTTATTTTTAATAAAACCAAATGTCATTAATAATTGCAAATTGCAAAGTTCTCTGTTCATTCTTTAAATCTAGCAATGTAAAAACAAGTGTATGAATACTAAAGCATTATAAGAAGAGTTAAATAAATCTGCATTTAACTAACAGAAATAAACCAAAACTGCAAACTCTACATTTTAGTTGAATATTCATTGAAAGAAATAAATTCCTTTTATCACAACTCTGTTCTGTTTATCCATCTCTCCTGGTATGCTCTGTATTTGTTTATACTGTAATGTTACTCACTCTTCCATTACCATTCTATTATTAATAAAATAAAATGGCATTGCATTACTAGCAAGCATCCACCTATGTAATATATAGCCCCTAATGCTTTCAAAGTCTTGATTACATCTAATTGAGCACAAACTCTGGGCCTTTTGTGCTCTCCTTACAAATGGATGACCAGAATTCCATACCTCATTTTTGCTTAGCTCAGGAAATTGGGCTAGCAGCTGTGATATGAACACCTACCTCCACCTGTGCTTAGATTCACAGTCATAGCAGTGCTATTTTATGTATCCTATAGATTGGGGGGCTGCTCACAGTAAATTGTTTGTGTGTTTCTGTAGCTCAGTCAGGTATATTCTGTTGGCTTTCTGAGGTTCACTGATTATCCAATTTACAAATAAGCACGATCTAGCAGTAATCTTTGTGACACCAATGCAAGTGTATCAACTTCCACATGCATGTATCTTTACAAATGACTGAAAAGAAATGTGAAACATTTACAGACAGCAATGACAAGGACAAGAGTCCGATTCAGGAAGAAGTGCAAAGTAGACAGTCTTATTCAAATCCATCAATAGTGGACCTACAGTTGGGATTGTAGTTTCTACCTATTTCTCATAGCTTATGAACTATGGAATTCCTCACGAAGCTCAACAGTTCCACAAGAAAATTATGGGACAATCATAAACAAGCAATGCATAAGAACCAAGGGATGTATTTAAGGTAAATATCAGATGTACATATATATATATATATACACACACACACAAGGTTACTTTAGGGTAAATACAAGATCAAGTACAGTTATTTTTACATTCTTTGACATCTCATGAAATCCACAGCCTAAAAGTGGGCTTATCAGTATACGGAAAGGAAAGCTGGATAAATTATTCTTAGGAGACAACAAAAGGCACAACCTCCTGATAGACCAGCATTTGGAATATTCATCTGGTATGCAAAGTATCCTGGTTCAAATGCCTTTTCAGGTTCTGAGGACACTTGTCTGGATAGCCATTAGGAGATGAAAGAAATAAGTTCATTTCCCTCTCTCTATAATTATGTGAAGTATAACAAGTTACAAAGCAGTGAATGAGAGAATTCCCAAATAGAAAATCCTTTTTCAGATTATCTGCTAGCACAAAATCTTGCATGGGGAGTGCTCTTGAGATAAAAGGGAAGAGCCATCATGTTCCTCTCAGATTTGCACTGTGCAAGCCCCAGGTCAGTATGAGTCCTGAATAAATCCTTACCTTAATTGGACCCCTCAGGAAAGACAGGTAGAGGATCACTTTACTGTGAATTGTAATAGGATCTGTGAAAAGATCTATAAGAGATGTTGGCAGTCTTTATATGTTCTTGATGGCCCACAGAGACCTAACTAACTATTGCAGTTCAGCATTCTATGCTTTTACCAAAGAATGCCTTACCTGCCAAATTGCCTTCCCTATTGCACTCTTAGACTGTCCAGCGCTTTGTGGATTCCTTTTTTTTTTTTTTTTTAGTGCTGTTAGCACTTAGGACATGCCTAAGGGGATTGTAACTTTGCCTGAAAAACACCTTTACAGACTTAACTATCTGTTCAGAAATCTCAAGAGTTAGATAAGTTTTAGCATCACCCAAAACCAGACATGTGAGGGACAGGAAATACCTATGTTGTGGTTCCAAGGATTTACTCTCTGATTTCACCACTACAATAACCAGTGCATCTATCATATGAATTCTTTCATTCTTACCACAGAAAATGTATTCCTTGATTCTTGTATGATACGAGCAGGGCTGCTAAAATGAGCTGCAGTGAAAAGAGCAGAGCAAGACCACAGTTTCATCTCTATGAGTAACAAGAATTTAAACCCGTATGAGTACTTCTAACTGATAAGATGAAGATAATGAAGAAGACATCAGGTATTCTGCTCAGAAGTACCCAAACACATTCATCCTCTAAAAAGTCCTTTCCTTTCTCTTTCTTTTACAAAATGAAATTCTAATTTGGGTGGGCATAAAGTCTCTCCATGCTGGTAAGTAACCTCTCTCTCTTCTGGGCTCCAGAAGAATCTGTTCTCATAGTATAAATTCTACCTGGGCCTCTTTAGATATTTTCCTTGCTTTCCAGCATGAATGAGGAGGAAAAAATCCAGAATTATACGTAGATACCATTGGGAGGACAGGGAAGGGACTTTGTGCTATGTATGAGAATCTAAACAGGACTCCCACTTCTGTTTATTATCAAAGATCTGCCACTCACTCTGATAAAAAACATGGGCAACCTTCCAAACTAACCAATCCTCAATAATTATTTAGCACTCATTGATCTCCGCCTTTAAACTATTAAAAAATATCTACATGAAAGCTCAAGTAAATAGTAGTAGACATATTAGCCAAATAGCACTAAGTACTTTTATACCAATAGTAGAGTAACTGAGCTGCATATCAAGACAGTCAAAAAAGCTCAGTTTTACCCACTATCCCTATCCATTTTATTCTTTATCCAAGGTCATCAGGCCTGGGAGGTAAAAGATACAATATTCATCTAAGAGTTGAATAGACCGAGAAAAATATTATTAAAATGCTTAAAAGTGTACCGATAGCCTTGATGACTGAATTATTCTGCACTATACAAGAAAGGTTTAAAACCTGGTGGTAAACCTTCTCTCAGATCACAAGGTTCAATGATAAGGTAATTAAGATAAAGAGTGTCAGGTTACCAAGCACAATTAATCTGATCTGTGATTAATTTGAGGAAGGTGGAGATTTGAGAGACAGAAATGAAATATACTAAATGAGTGTCTGATTAGGAAGAAAATATGTAATAAAGTACTTTTGAAGAAGAATAAGAATATAACTAAAGACAAAATATAGGTATATTGTGCTGGAAGTAAGTTATATATGCCAGAGGGTCAATTACGAGTTAGAACAAAACTGAAAGCTCAAATCTGAACTATTCAGGTCTCTGGAGAGTGCAAGGAGCACGGGCTCAGACTCAATCTACAATCCTGAATTCAGTAATCCACTACTTGTTCCAAGTACCTTACACATTGGTAATGGAATACCCTGAAATCAGAGGGATGGTTTTCCTATGCACTTTTACAAAACCAGCTAGTAAAAAGGGAGAAATCCTCACATCCTTGCCATCTGTGAATTTTTATAAAAATTCAGTTCTCATTTACAGAGGGTCAGATTCTATCACCATTAATATATAGAGTGGAAACTGTTTTCTCAGTAATGCTATTAAAAGTAGGAGGGATGTGTAAGAGGCAGCAGTCACTTTAGATTAAGTGACAAAATCTGAAATTGAGAGAGGAGAGAATTTTAGGCTGTCATTAACCATCACCTTTAATTAAGGAGATTCTGTAAAGATATGTCTAAAGTCAGTTCTTAAGTGAAATACTTTGCAAATCCTATTGATTCCTGTGAACAAACCTACTATATAAAAAAAGACATTATATGTTACTGAGTTACAGAATCATACATCCTGTTTGGTATTTTACTTGGGTTTCATATTGTATGTATAAATAGCTGAGACACATGTATTAATATATCAGCTAAAATTAGTAATACAGTAATTTAAATGCAGGGAGCATTAAAATAAAAATCAAAGAATATAAAATAGCCTTAATCTTTATACTGTAGCAGCTTTATCCAAGCTCGTCTCAGTAGACACCGTGACATCGCCTAAGAGTTGTATATAGTACACATAGCAAACTACTGGAGCTTTTATTTTGCCAGAAACCATAGACGTTTGTTTTTATTACCATATCTGAGGTATACTAACTTTGTGCCTGTAGTGTGAAAAAGACAGGTATTTAAGTAACCATCTAAAAGTATAATTATGGACGATTTGCATATCTTTCATGGTTCTCTTTTGTAAAAGGATGCAGCAACAGTGATTGTATGACTTTCTACACATTTCCCACCTTCGTTTTCCGATACTAGGTTTTAAATTATCAAATTGAAAGTGGACATGTGGGTCTATCGATTATATTCTGAGACAAAAAAAAGAGGGGGTCAGGGCTCTTGAGTTCTATGTATAGTTTATATCCAATTAACATTTCTGAAAAAGTTTCATTCACAAAGATTCCACTTCTGTAAATTTACAGGCAAAAATACTTTCTTCCCGTTGTTCCTCCAAATTCCACTAATTTCCCACTTCTGAACCCATGTCCTGCCCCCTAAATTAATTTGGTCTACTATCACCCCTTGACTAAGCCATAACACTCTCTGAACTACAGATGGAGGTAGGTAGGCAGCCCAGTGGCCTTACCAGATTCCTGAATTCTGGCCCACTCTGTTGTGTTTGCTGGAAAACATATGTTTACAAAAACAACCTGAATCTACTTCCACAGGTAGCCAACTGTCAGGATGAATCATTTTCCTTTCAAGAATAAATTCCAAAATCAATGTCTAGGCGTTGGGAAAGGCTACAGGACTTATAGCTGTGGGACATGTTCAGCTGTGGTTTTGAATGAGTATGATATATATGGTAGTTTGGAGCTAAGAAAGCAAGCATTTGAGACCACACAGATGGAGTTTTAGAAAATGCCTAATATTTTCAACATCAGCTCAGCAATCACTTGAGAGAAAAATCCATATGAAATTCTTCAAATGCATTATATCATTATCAGACCATTATACAGGCTGACAGTGCAAGATCAACAATTTTCCTGTCTGAAAACAGAAAACATTGTAAATGTTCTCCCTAGGACTCCAGATCTTTTTCAGATACTGACTTCAGTACATCTTATCACTGAAAGACTCTGAAAGGGAAAAGGATTTGTACCAGCTGCGCTTTGAGCTTTGTGAAAAAGGTTTTGAGACATAATGACATCTGTAGATGGAAGAACGCAAAAGTGCCCCTATAGTTTGCGTCTGAACCAACAAACTGTACATGGCAGGATTTGGAAATCAGTGATCTCTTGGGAAATTAAGTGTAGATCTTAACCCATAAATCAGAGGTGTTTAAAAAGCTTTAATTGGAATTGTTTTAATGCAAAAATGCTGTTTGGGGCAAAATTATTTTAATGATATACAATTGCCTATGGAAAAACTGTGAGCTAAGAGGGTTTGGGGCTTGGGGGGGTGGGTATGTTCCATGATGGAAATTTATGTAAATATTTTAAATTTTAAAAATCAAATTTCAAAATGAACACATTTGTTGCAGAAATTAAAGAAATGAAAGAAAATTGTTTTGTTCTGGAGTTGAATGATAGCAAATTTCAAAATAAAAACATCAATGTCACTAGAAAGTATAAGTCAGAAACTAGAGTAATTTGAAAGCTACTGAGATGGGGTTGGTATAAGAATTTGACATTGAAAATATCAGTACAGGTATTTCTCAAAACTGACTTTAACTTCTCCCTTCCTTTTCTTTTTTGATTGCTTTTTGTTGTTGTTTTTTCATTTTTGTTCTACTCCAACAGACTGAGCCAGTATTATTCACTGGAATCCACTAGTTGCCTATACAAACCTTTTCATGATTTCTACAGCACACATTAGAGCTTCTGAGAACTTTATTTGTATGCAATTTAGAAGTTTTATTTTTCTCATCAAGATTAAAAGTTATTAGTTCAAACAGGTGTGCAGTATTCTTCTGAGTTAATTCATTTCTTCATTACTCTTTCATTCTAGATGCCTATCAAAATCTAGATTGGAGATAAAATTACAAAATGGAACAGAGTGTATGTAGATGTTAGAGGATCTGATGGACCACTTACAGATTTTCACGGCTAGATATTTATTTTGCTTACCTGGTTCATGTTGCTCTCCAGCATAAGAATGTAACTGACTTAAAAACAAAACCTCACCTTTCTGATTACAGAGCTTAAGACAGTCACAAATACATTAGCCTGGGGAAGTGTTATCATGTCATAGACGAGGCTTCAGAGGCAAGAATATCACAGAATCTTTCCTGTGGATGGATATTCTCCTTATTGCCTATCAAATAATGAACAGGGAAGACTAAAGGTGATCTTAACTTGAATTAGGTATCAAATACCTACTATGTTATTTATCTTTTGCTTCTACTGCTGAGATCCCTGGCACCAAAAAACAGAGTTTTAAATTAGGAAACCATCTGTCAACAAAGGAATCACAGATCCCATAGGTATACTTACTGACAACTGCCCTAACAAACTATGGCTTTTATTTCTCTCAAAGATGATAAATTAACGAGCACAATTCAAATACATCGGTCAGAAGCTTTAAATACACTGTATGAGAGACTTTTAAAGAAAGGGACATTGTTGTAGTGCACACACAAAGATTTTCTAATCTCCTTATGCATTCTTCCATTGATGGGATTACAGGCCAGTTTTAACAGCACCGTGAGATGAAAGCAGTTGATCGCAGTAAGTTACAAAACAGAAGGCTCTGTGTCCACTTAAAATTAGTGGTGTGTAAGAATCGTTATCAGAAATAATCTAGCCTTCCTCCTGACCACCACAAGACCACCACATCTTAGTTGAACACAGGTAGCTGCCTGTCTAAACGAGGCAGGTCAACACATGCTCTACTCAAACTCAAGGGCATCTCCAGGAGTTGACCACCCACACATACGCACCTAAACATACTTATGTTTGAGTGAAAAGGTGAAAACACCATTTGAAAACTCATTTTGTCTTCCAATTTAGACTACCTATGCCCCAACAGTGATGACTGAAATTCTGAAACAGGTTTGGAAGCATAATCCTCCACCTGCATCAGCTTCCATTTTGGAAAGCATACAACTACAGTGGCTGTGTTGTGCAGATCTAAGTATGTTTTGATAATAGAAAAAAAATCTGGAAATCTCAAAACTCAAGAGAATCTTGTCTCCTTGACTTGCATCTTTTATGACTTCAAAATTAGTAGCTTGTGGTTATTGAAAGGTTGGCCCCATTTCACCCAAAATATTACAAATATTTAATGAATCCTATGAAAAGCAATGAGTTTGTTAAATGCAGAATCAGGAGGAGATCAGTGATATGCAGCTTGTGGCAATACCTTCTCTGATAGGACTGGAGCTACAATAAAAGGCTTCTGTCCACAGTCCAAGCTAATGTTACTAAGTGTAAGGAAGGGCACGTAAACTAATTATGTTTCACTCAGCTTTTTAAAAAGATCAGGCACCTGTTTTACAGACAATTATACTGAGGTACAGTAATAACTGTCAAGTGTGGCAGAGAAGGATATATTAATAGGAGAGATGAGAATATAGCAGAAGTTTAGTCACATGTGCTTGTGCAGATTTCTGAAGAAGTGAGTTCTGACAGGTAATACCTGAAGACTTTACTCTGGACTTGTCCCCATAAACTGAATGATTGACTGATAATTTAGAAAGGCAGAAAAGAAATAAGAATGTACATGGAACTGTATTTGGACCAAATAAGGAATAACACAGTGGATATGTCAAGCTTTCCAAATAAAATAGCAAGTGGCTATAACCTTCAGTGCTATGGCTATGATAAAGGGTTTTTTTGTCCTAAAAATAAAATTTCATCTCCTCTGATCAAAACAAGTATATGTTTTATATTGTATATACACATTTACAATATTTAAAACATAATTATATTTATATTAAAGAAGGCACTTTACAAAATGTAAGCATCATTTTTAATAGATCTCAGTGATTTGTAAACCTCAGTTTCACTATGGGTACTTTCCTATGGGATCTCTTGTTTTTCCTCTAGTCTTTGAATCTTTTAAAGCTTCTCTCATTATTTTTGTTGTCTGAAGTTGGGCAATAATGTTACTGTGATTAATTAAGCAAAAAGACATGGAAATGGGGGTGTGGTAATCATCAGATAATAAAGCCCTCTGGGTCTCGCAATGCATGAGGTGCAGCCAGGACCCTTTATCCCCAGAGGTCTGATTATCTCCAGGAAAACTACACCTCCCTGTACTTGCTGTATGGCTATTATGAAATATCTTTACATTTTATAGATAAAGTAAATTACTTTAATCACTGAAAATTGCCAGTGTTGTGAGGTTTCAGCTGTGAGGTTCACAGAGCTTAATCTGCCCATTTCAAGTCTGAAATAACCAATAATTGTTCTAATAAAAGCAGCAGTAAATCATTATTTAAATGCTGGGATCATCCCCTCAGAGTGGCAAAGGCACCTTCTGTATGTTTGATGACATGGGGTGCTCATTTAACCATAACCCTGGAAGTGCAAGCCATAAGGGAAATACTTTACCAGGGCTATTTAGTGTGTGTAATCAGTGTTTTGTTAGAGCATCAAATTATTTTCTGTCATTCTGCAAAGTCCTAGGTCAGCAAACAATAACATCTGCCCAACATCTGAAAATCTCTTCGGAAAAATTCCAAATGTCTTTAATTTGTCACACTTCCAATCAGGCATTTTTCAGAAAATCTTCAGTGGCTTTTGTTCAAAGGCAAAATACATTTTTCCATTCCTAAATCACTGGAACGCACAAGAAACATGTTTACTAATTGCAAATATGACGGGGATGTCAGTGACAACTCTATCCTGCCCTCCACATGCTCTGGAATTGTGAACACAGGGCTCTGGCAGAAGCCACGGTCAATCAAAACACGTATCAGTCTTACCGCCGCTAGCCCTGGGACTGTGATATTCTCACATTTCCCTTCCATGGATGAGCACAGAAGTGGAAATTCCAGAATTACATCACAGCTGACGCAAGAGTCACTGACAGACAAAAATATCACCTTCCGGAGCATTCCTTTCAGGAAAGGTATTTCCAGAAACGAAAACTAGTTACACTGATATTTATTATCTTATCCTTACCTGTCATATTACAGTAATTTATTTAAAATATATTAACTATTTGCAAAGATTTGCAAGCAGTTACACAGGACTATGGATTTCCAGCAACCTGCTTCCTAGAGGCTTTTAGTGAACATACTACAAGAAAGACACTATAGGATACAGACATGTAACAAACAAGCAATCTTGATTATATGAGTATTCAGAAAGACAATCTATGTCTGAACTGTGTAAACAGATGAATTAAAAACACTCCAAGGTCTTTTTGCAGTGCAACGTTCACAGACACATGAGAGCTGAAGACTAGTCTCCCAAGAAAGCAACTCGTTATATTTATCAGACTAATGTATGACACAGTTTCAACTGGCAGAAAGTTTACGTAGTAACTGAAAAACAATATCCTTAGGAGAGGTGAAATAACAGAACGAGGAGGCAGAGGAATATGGGTATTCTATTTTTTAAAGAAATGTTAAAAAGTTGTCACATTTCTCATGACAGGAGAATAATTTTATTTCAGAAGGAAAGAGTGTGCTATCAGTAATTCTCAGGAGAAATCTGAGATTATTGTGCCAGAGGCAATTAACCCTGAGTAATAAAAACTTCTAGGAGCCTCAAATGACAACCTGATAGAAGAGCAGATATTTTCAAGGGGAAATAGTGACTTGCAAACAAGATATCTTTTGCTTCTGTTCTGGCTTTCAACCCAAGCTTTTAAGCTTCCTGCAGTAGTTTGTTTACCAAGGTGACTAATGAGAAGAATTAATCAAAGGAGTTTTCACAGGAGAAATATGACCAGTAACGTGAGCAAGAATTGTATGACACAGAAGACCAATGTCGTCTGCTTCTGGAAGAATTCCAAATTGAAAGATTGAATTTGGTTACAAGTTAGAGCATAAGAGATGAGGAGGAATGCTCTGTGGAAAGGTGCACTTAGCAAAACTAATTGGTAAAAAACCAAATGAGAATATCAGTCTTAGCAATGAAGATGAGATAAAGTTTAAGGCTAGACTTGTTCACTCCTTAAGTATAAGTCATACAAAGAACAAATTGGTGAAATCAGTCAAAGGACTGATGTCAAAAAATCATATGAAAATGAGAAAGAGCAAAAGATTCTGTATCCTGATCACTAATTCGTTAGTGTTGAAAATCTATTGCCTTTTTGAGATTCAAAGGTACATGTTAAAATCTCAGTAGTAGCAGAAGAGTTGTATGCTTTGGTGAATAGCAAAGTATTAAACATGAGGAGGAGAAGGGAGGGAAGGCAGTGTTCACAAGAGAATACAATCCTGAGGAGTGCGGGTCAATACCTATATCAGAACAACTAAAAATAATCAGAAGGGTGGAGGGACATACTGAAATTTGCTTCCTACATGATTTATGTACAATTGCTACAGCGGACGTAGTCCAAGGGAAGGTGTACTAAGGGAATCAGCTCAATGCCTGCCTTCCATGCAGAAAGTAACATTCTTTGAAGCTACAAATGGAAAAAAAATTTGTAGCTGAATAATCCTCAGACTACAGGACACTAAATACAAGAAATGAGACTGATTCTCAGTGGTTGGCAGGTGTCAGTATCCCACTGAAAAGCAATAGAGCCAGGAAGAATTTTCCAATGTTTTCGTGAAACATTTCTATGAATGTGTTAGTTTTCTCAAGATAAAAAATCGAATGTGACACTTCCTACAAATGACCATTTTTTAAATTTTTAGTTGAAGTACTTTGTATGAAGGTTTTTCTATTTGTATCAAAACAGTCAAAGCGCTGCATTCCAGGTTTCTATATTTAAACATCAAAATTATAAGTAGTAAAGCAAAAGCATATCAAAATATTCTATTCTGCAAATGTTGAAACACTTCCTTAGCTTTTTTCTTCTTTGGGGGCAGAAAGGTAGTTTGCTTGTGGGGTGTGTGTCCATATGCACCAAACCTGAAATGTCATTAAAAATACTATATACTCAAAACAGATTTTGCTGTTAATGCCAGTGGAATCACCATTTCAAATAACAAAACCATGAAATTGAAATTTTCTGGAAAGCTTAAGTCCCATCTGAAAGTAGTAATAAGAAATAATTTTACTAATTTAAGAGAAGATAGTCCTGGTCATCTTCAATACATCCAAAATATACAAGAATTATTATACAAAAAAAATACTATTCCTGCAATACTAAGTACAAATTTTGTACTGAATCTGTCGCAAACTTTACCGAGATTAAACTCTACTAAAGTTCAAGTTTATTCACCAAACTGGAAGAACTCTCATGTCCCACATATCTCCTATGGCGTCCTTCATGTACCTAACTGGAGAAGAACCATAATGAACTTTTTGTAACACTAATGAAGCTCATAAAATTTTTTTGGAAAAAACATTTCCAAATGAAACAGACAAAGTAGCTCCAAAATTTCTAGCTACATAGAGTTTAGCTGATGTATCTCACTGGTTAATGCAGTTTCAAAGACTAACTTGTGTCTTCTAAGTCAGAAAGATGGAGTGAACTAAAGATAACAAAACAACTATTCTGAGAATACAAATGCTAGGCAGGTTCTTAGGAGCTGTCATTGAAATAATGCTTAGTGAATTTTAGGGCAGGAATCAATTAAAGTTTTGGTTAGGTATGTCTTTCTCAAAAAGTGCACAGTTCTCTCAGAAGTTACCTATACCAGAACTATACTTTATGTGGTACATTATGCATTCAGTAATTTTCTCATGCAAAAGAAGTAAAAGCATGAAGTTATATGCACCATACTTCAGTATTTCTTAAGGTAATTCTCTTGTGAACAGACAATTAAAACCAAATTTAACAAAAATTTGGAAAATACACTAAAGAGAGGAATTGGAAACTGACATATTGCACAGAGTAATTCTTAACAAATATATAAAAGCCTTTCTCATACTTTTTTTGCTATGATTGAACACAGCAGAATCAAAGCTGTTCCTAAGTATGTTGGTAAGTATGTTCTGCTACTCAGTACCAGAGCTTAAAGCTCACGTACAGTTGAGAAAAGCTTCCAAACACTTCCAGACACATGGTATACATAAAGTTAAAAAACTAAGAGCAGACAGAGCCTTGATTATCTAGGAATGGAAATATTGCAATGGTTGACCCCAGAGTCTTGGGTTCCAGCATTGCAGCTTGTTCATGATAAACATCCTAGGACAGCTCATAGGAGTAGCCCTCTTCCTTGCCTATGGTTAGTGAGAAGAATGGAAATGTTTAGTTTTAATAATTATGTTAGAAAAGGATTCATGGAGATAGTGGGTATCAGGTAAACTCCTAGCCTAATACAGAAACTGAACTCATGTAACATTCATGCAGAAATATTTTACGTAGCTACAGTAAATATGATCAAAGCCATTAATTGTAAAACAGGCTGAAGCTTCTTGTGAAGAATTTTGGGTAATAAGCAAATATGAAAGCCAACTTGGGGGCTTACCTAAAAGGGTGAACAGCCTTTGAGGTACCAAACTTAAAGGCTCTTGTGCTTCAAAATCTATAATATTTAGAAATGAAACAGAGAGCTTTGAAGGCGTGAAAATCCTGAGGCTTCAAGAATATCTTATTTAGGCTGAAGAATATGTTGCATAAAATGGGAAAGGGCATTATGAAGACAGCCTAACAAGGAAACACTGAGTAATGTCTTAACATGCTTTTTGTTCAAACTTTATAGGAAATTAGACTAATAATAATGCATGAGTTCCTTTTTGTTAAGGTAATTCGCTCACCCACCTCCTCACTTATTTTCCTTTAGAAAGTATTCTACTTTTATATACAAAATTAGATTTTTCACTTTTATTCAACGTGGCTATAGCAGATAGAGCCCTCAAATATGCTTAGATAAAGCCACTTTTATCGAGCTATATAGAGCAGTTGTTAGGGTGGGCATTCTTGTGCTTATTGCAAAAAGCAGACAATCTAAAGAAATCACAACTAAATTATATAATTATTTTTACAGGTAGAATCATCTGTACTTAAATAAACGTTTACCAGGGAAAGCTAACAGTTCTTTAAAATCTCCAGTTGCATTCCTTCCTTTAGGGAAATTGTTATTTACCTGCTTACTTATCTGTATAGTCAGATTTTTTTTTTTTCTGAATGGAGACATCTTTCTACAACATAAGCTGATTTCCTCTTGTCCTTCACCTGACAGATACAGAGAGCAATTCAGCATGTTCCTGATAACAGTTTTGACACTGAAAGGCCACTGCCAAGATCCCTCCTCTTTTCAACAGCAGAAAATAAATTCAATTCTTTCAGCTGTTTTCTTAAGCTTTAAATTCTCAAACTGGACTGTGTTTTATCAAAAGACTCAGAACAGGTAAATATAGTATAAATTAATATATCCTTAATGAAGCTATATTTACTTTTTGTCAAAGGACTTATTGCTTTGTCATTAAAGTCACTGTGAACTTTTTCATTGTCTTCACTAGGAATACCATTAATCTAAAGAGAGAAAACAGAGTGCAAAACCAGCATGATAATTACGAATAATAGCACCGGGGAAAATTCTGGCCAAATCCTTTTTTGCAAGACACACCCATTCCTTAACTTCAGAGAGAAGTTGCATGTGGGAGATAAGCAGGGTTTGACCGTAGAAGAACTCCCTAATGATGTACACTAATATTTTAAGAGGTCATTATCTGGCACACAGGCAATATTAATAAAAAAAAAAATACATAATTCCATTTTCCTTTGCTTGTAATTAATATTTTCATTGCTAAAGCTCTCACAAATTGAGACAGCCAGCAACAAGAATCATTTTCTGTAGATTATAAAAGTTAATTTCCAACACATTATGTATATCATTCTTTAAATGCCATATCCAAATGCATTTTTTTGTGACTGATCTTAATTTTGCATATGCTTTTAAAGTTGTATTCATTAAAAAGTAATCTCAGTAAATTGACGTCAGGACCATGTTTCATTTCGTCAATCAAATTCCTGAAACCTTTTGAGACAATTTCTTGCACATCTCTAGCTGTACCTGGGAAATGATTGTTTCACTCTTGCTTGAGCTACACCCTGAACATCAAAAAAATATTAGGAACTTACTAAGGAGAGGTCCTTCACTTAAAGTAAAAATGGAGAATGCTACAATACTGCACTGAGTTTTCTAAGCTGCCTTCCCCGAAGCCTGAGTTCAAGGTGAGCCTCTTCACCAGCTGGACAGAGCCACAGCAGTCCACACTTGGTGACAGGGCCAGGTTTTCAGGGTGGTTCTTTGTGAGGTACTGAAGTGACTGACCTTCTCTGCATATACATAAACATTTCTAATTCATTTCTGATTTCAAATTAGACAGAAAATTCAATGAAGAGCAGGTTTTGCTTTAATTTACTGTGAATTTCATAATGTAATAACATCAGAGGAGTTAATGTACAGCTCTATTAATTGAAAGTAGAGCTCCAGGGGTTGATGGAGCTCTTTGGTTCTTTTCCTCATTTCTCTGTAGAGAATGAACTCTGAATTTTATATTTTCAGCTCCTGTAGATTTGTGAGACAAAACATTTTTTCCTCATTCTCGACACAACGTGATTAGGGAAAAAAGTGGGGGTTTTGGCTGGCTTACTCCTTCTCTTTTTTTTACATATACTGACTCAGATCAGCTAGTCAGTCTGAATACTCTTACAGTATCACAGCTTTCAGGCTGATAGTTATGTTGATTTTAATACTTCCTTCTGGCTAATAAATAAAATTGGGAAATAAAGTACTCATATAAAACATGTATCTGAGCAGTTGGGTTTGTGGAGAGATATTAAAAAACGATATGTTGGAGAAAGGAAAAAGACAAAACTGAATCAGATTTCAAACAGTTTCCCATCAAGATTCAGAGGAATCCGGGCAATTTTTTCTAGATAGATCCACTGTCTATTGAAATCAATTGAGACGCTAAAGGCCATTTTCCTCACCTAGTGTTGTATCAACTGGTAACTGAAGAGAGATAATAAACAGTAATTCTTTCTTCTACCCAACACAATAATACATAAGAAGAAATAGGACTAAGGAGCACCGTATTCCCTTTCACATATCATAAAGGCAAATCATCTGAGGTTCACTAAGATACATGAGTGCACACCAGGTACCCCTGAGTACACATCACTGCTGTACTCAGGTAGGAAGTATTTTGTATAGCTGTCCTTCACACTTTCACATGTAAATAAGTATAAATGTAGGTCTTGATGGAAAAAAGAACAAGACTGGAATAAATAGCGAAGTACCTAACATAACACATCCCAGTCTTAATTGCACTGTGACAAATTCTTAATGACTGTGATCAGAATATAACCTACCATACTCCCAGACCAGCTAATCTAACTGTGAAAGACGAACAATACAGAAACAGGCACTCCACAGCCTCAAACTGCCTCTATATCCCATTCTCTCTTTACACATCCTTCCCAATACTTTCTACTTCTAGGTATAAAATCCAGCAACAGAACTGCAGGCGGAACTCTTCTAGGAAATACCTCATGTCATCCACAGGTAGAGCCAGATAGAAGATACCAGCCTTTGAAATCCTGGACTAACATCTGCTCAAGGCTTATGATCCATAATAAAACTGCAACTACAATTTAGATGACTGGCATCCCAGTCTAAAAATCAAATGGAAGTATGGGTAAGGCTCCTATAACAGCAAATTGAGACCTTTAGCAGCAATGAAGCAATATAACTTTCTAAAAAAGACAAATACAAGGTAGAATCAAGTTTTGTGTATTTTGTTAAGGGGCATGCCCAGCAAAGGAAAGCAGCTCTGCTTATAAATTTTCTTCAAGCTTAACGCATCTTTTTTTGTGTTAAATGTATTGCTTAATGTTAAAATTAAGATGTTGCTTAATTCAGGTAAGGAATTCAGTTTCTCTCTTTTGAAAAATCACACACACAGACTAAACCATTTCTCACCACCCTGCAAATACACAGACACACTCCCCCACATATGTTTTACATACACAAATGTATGTAAATTTATATAGAAACTCAGAATTTGCATACAATCTGTCCTTTTTTCTGCATTTCCTCTAAGTGCAGAGGAGGGTCATGAAATCTGGCTGCTAAAATCTTTACCTACCTTACAAGCAGAAGAGAAAGAGGCCTAAGAAAGAGGTAAGCAACATACTGGCCATTGGGTAAAATTAAGGCACTTCACTCCTGTATTCCCGGTTTGGTATGAAAGTTCTATAGTTACAAAACGCTGTAGCAGTTTTCCAGAGGATTACCTGGCCTCATCTAAACCACAGGAGAATCTAAGAAGTCATTGGGACTTTCTGTTTTGGACTCTATGTTTTGTTTCTTCATTTTATTAAATGTTACATTCTGGGACAAGCACTGTAACATCCTGGGAAAGTTTAGCAAATTTTAATTTTCCTCCAAGAAGGAAAGCATTAAACTCTACCTACATACCTAGCTACATATTGTACCAAAGATATATGATTCCTCAGGAAATCCTCCTGACTGAGGTAGAAAAAGAATCTTCTAAAATTAGATTTGTTGTCTGTTAACACCATATTTTATATTCAATTTTCTTTTGTCACATTCCAAGAAAGCAATTATTTTTGCATGTACAGACACAATGCTCTTTCTGAAGGGCATGGTTTCATATCTTTGTCCATCCCTTTTGATTTATTGCCTCAGTGTCAAACTAAGATGGCTGTGCCAGCATTTTGAGACTCAAAAAGGGTATTTGCTCCACAGAATGCAAATGTTAGTTCAAAGAAAACCTTTGCTTGCATTTATGCTTTCAGGAAGCAGATTTTAAAAAATCTTAGAAACCTGTTTAAATTTGAAGAATACAGATGGTTTACTGACAGTATGTGTCCAGTTATGCCATTTACCTCATTAACTCCTGAAGGGTAGCAACACAGAAAAATCACCAGATTAGTAATGGGTGAATCTAAATAAAAATGAAAATATAATAAACAGAGATTATAATTTAGTAAAGTGTTTAAAGTATAAAAGTTTAATCAAAACTGATGGAAACTTCCAAGTATTGGAGCCCACTAGAAGCGCCCAAAGCTTTCTGTTCTGGCTGGAATACATTATAGAAGTAATATTGGCAGGTGCTTATAGAAATACCGTAAGAATATTTTTGCAACTCTTAAGCTTTTTTTTGTATCACCAACTGTTATTAATTTTTACTTAGAAAGAATCACACTGTTTTTGCTATTGGGGTGGTAATCTGCTAACAAGCAAGCATGGTTCCCCTCATCAGTTTTGTTTGCTCAAGATGTTTATACTTTTTGTTTGTAAACACAGCAACGTTAACAAAATTTTCCCATATTCTGTGCTTAGCTTTTGAAGCCAGAAAGAACTGTTCTACGAGCATGGATTAAAACCTTTTTTTCTATTTGTATGGGACCAGCATTTATTCATATTGGATACACTACGAAATTTGAATGAAATACTTCTATTTTCAGCTGAAATCCACTATTGCTGTATATAATAAATTTTCTGAACTGAAAAAAGCATTAATAAAAAAAGATGAATTATTGCAGACTGGCAAGTGCTCTTTAACTCTTCACAAAGGAGAATAACAGCTGTGAATATCAAACAGAACTCACTCATTGAAAATGCCCAATAATTTACAGAGTTTACAGTAAAAAGTGCTGGGGGAGGGGTGAACGGGGGCAGGGGGAGAGACTACTCGAACACTGACCAAATCCAAAAAATGTTTTAGCTTACTGCAATATCTTTGAATTCTGTCTACATTACCACTTTTAAAAAACACTTTGTTCAAAGTGCATTACACATATGAAGGGATTTCATCAGTGAACACTATAGGTTAGTGCTTTTTAGTTTTAATGTGTAAGTAACACATCCATGCATCATACACCCTTGCAATGCACCCATGCTGAAAACACACAGGATTTGTGTTCTTAACCCTGTGATTTGAGAACAATAACTGTTAATGTAACTCAGTTAACTGTATTGCTTTTAATTGAAGATAATCTTGATTACAGCCAAAGGGCACTATTAATGCTCTGAAGAAATGACTAAGACTTTAGCATTTGAATGTTGTAGAGAAAATAGAACTAATTAGCACTAATTTAATTCTAAGATTAAAGAAAATTCATTTTTTTTAATTTTTAATTTAAGATAAACTATTTTACTCAGAACAAAGAAAGAATAATAAGTACTTTTTCCAACTGAAAGGCATTTTTTAGTTTTGCGTTATTTCATTAATATGGGAATATGGGAATCATGACCCCATTAAAGATCAAATAATAAGCATTTAATTATTGACAGCAAATAAATTTTTAATAAAGATACAAGGGTTTTGCTGTATAAAAGAAAGAAAACAAAGTACCTCTGACCCAGAAATTCATAGAGGATCTCACACCGCTATATAATCTATAACCTAATTTTAAAAGGATAGGTTCACAAAGGGACATGTCATTTTTCTTTCTTCTGTACCACAGAATGAGGTACTGTAAGTATAACATCTGTGAAAATGCTCCCCAGAAGTACCCTGGTTCTATCTTAATCATGCACTTAAACTAAATAATACATTGAATATGTCATAACCAAGAGGACATTCATGATAAAAAGTGATTTAACCCCTTTTTACTCTACAAAATAATACTTTCTTTTCTTTACCTTGGGACTAGTTGTCATTTATAATTTCTGACCAAGAGAGACATAATGGATTTACAATGAAACCCTGATGCTTTTCCAAGGAACATGAAGATGCAGAAAATAAGCACCCATTACATTAGCAGACAAAAAGATGTTTTCACTGGAACTCTGAGCCTCATTCTGATGCTGGCAAATAAATGGACTGTTTGCAGGTTCTGAAAGCATAGTTTCTGGCTAATCATGATTCTTCAAGGTACAAATAAAATGAACTTTTTCTGAACCTTTTGATATATCACATAGAAAAAGATTCAACACAACTTTTTCCAGCTTTGCATTCATATTCAGAAGGGGCCCAAATCCAAGAGGCCCAATCTGACCAGTCACTACCAAATACCCAGATTAATTTCCTAGAATGATAAGAATTATCTATATGATGTAAAAAAAAAAAAAAAGAAAAGAAAAAAAAAAAGGAATTAGGAACTTATTACTGTAATAAACTCTCCTCCTAACTGTTTTCCCAAATTACTTCTTTTGCCACCTGTAAGTCTCATCAGAACCTGGCATCAAGGAGGAAAAAATCTCAAAAATGTAAAGAGTACAAGAAAAAGAAAAGCTGTCAGAAGCCAAAATATTTACTAAATTATGGAATCTATTTAGTCTTTTCATAGTTTAAATGAAATAGCATATTCTTGACAGATGAGCAAATTTCAAAAGATTCTATGTTGAGATTCAGTTTGAATAACCCACGTACTAGCTGAGTTTCATGAATTTGCAGAAGTGGGTTGAAGTTCTCCCATACACTGTTTTTCTTCAGATTCCTCAGACTTTCAGAAGGAATATAAATAAAAATAGGGAGAAATGAGTCACATGAACATTAAAAATATACCTCCTCAACAATTCAGTCTAAGTTAGTTTACAAAGCATAAGATCTGGGAAGTCTCTTAGTTGTCCCATCCCCGAAGCGCTGGTAGGAAATTGGCAGCAGTCACATGCACGTAGCAACCACAGAAATATTCTTCATTTTGTGTCTGGCACTTAGATGATAGCAATATGAAGTAATACCCCTCATTTTGCCTGTGTTTCACAAAGTAAAAAAATCTGCAAAAGGAAGTAGTTTTCATACAGTGTATTTCTCACACAGTACATATAAACTTCTGCATGTACAATGGTCAGTTTTACAGTAGCATGGCCATGACACACATGCTCTTGGCCTGCCTGCCAACATAAAAACCAAAATGGTGGAGTTACCAACACCACTTTCAAGGATATCCAGAACATTCATGAGTAAAAGCAAACATTTTGGAAGGAATATGACTGCTTGAGAAAACCGGATAGAAAATTGGAAACGGTTTAGCCTGAATCTCCCTATTGTAAAATTCTGTCAGTTCCTGTGAAACATCTGGTGCAGGCCACTGCTCAAGGACAGGGTAATTGCTACTCTATGATTTGGACCAAGCCTAAAGGACCATTTATAGATAATTTTTTAGGGCGGGTTTTCCCAATCTCCTAGACCAGGCAAACTGCAACTTAGCAACATCTGCTTTATTGGGAACAAAATTAAGCCCCTAATAACCACTTTTGAAAACCCTCTGTAATGAAAATTTCAAAACAGCATTGTTATCAACTACTAATGTTGTAATACTCGTTTTGATTTTCATGTTTCTTCTAATATAGTATGGATTTTTAAAGTGTAAAATATAGTGCATGATGCCTTTGGTCGCTTTGTCTTTCACGCAAGTGCAGTCTTTGTGCATATTTACAGTAACATGATTCTTATGCAGGCAGCTTCTCACCCTGTTTGCCAGGGCAAGCACAGTAACATTGGGATAGCACCTCCAGTGCTAAGGCTTCCCAGTAACGTTAGAATTAAGATAAATCATAGATCCAAAGCAGAGCAGCATAAAACTGAGCACCTATGAATGGTTTCAGGCTACTTAAGGCAAATACTCAAGAGATTTAGGGGAAAGGCAAAGTCTCCCCAGGTATACATATGGAGTACAACAGAAGTTTTTACTATCAAAACATTATAAGAAGTTTGTATGAATTGAACAGCCTGCACAGATGAGAAGCACTGCTACCTGAAGCCTCTCCAGAACATAACCTGGCTACTGCGAAACACCAGAGAGAAAGAAGTAGTATGAATCAATACAGCTCTAAGAGCCTCAAAGCTGTGAGATGTTTCACATCAAGACCTAGGCATGTGAAAAACGCATAGGTTATGAGAATATGGAGCAGAGAAAGTTTCCATGTTTGATGACACACTAATAACCCTACAAATGAAGGTACCAAATTGAAGAAAAGAATTAAATTTTTAGAAATAACCACTGCTGATTTTTTAGCATTAATGGAACATTTAAGATTCTTTTTCCTCTAAAGGATGCGTACACTCAAAGATACTGACCCAAAGTCATATCTAGTGCTAATCAGTGGAGGACTTTAGTCTGCAGTAGATCAGATACGCATTTACTCCAAGATGAAGGACTAGAGAAGCATCAGTCAGATATACAATATGCCTAAGGATGTACATCTGTTTAACAGGATACTTTTGGAGCCAGCCCAGGACTACTTTAGTCATACCCTTTTAGCACCAGTATGGTGTTAGAGCCTGACCTGACCTGAGGGTGACATGGATTAAAGGTGGACATATGCTCCCAAGAACGCACTATGCAGTGTGTCAGTCTTAAAAACACCACATGAAAGAAAGGTCTATGCATAAAATACGATCTTAATAAGGCTAACATTGGTATAATAAGTAAGTACATGCATGTTGTCTTTGCTTTTTATAGTTGTCCAAGTATCCACGCCGACTTCTGGCAGTACTGCAAAAAAATTACCCTTCATTTACCTACCTTAGCATTTGACAAAAAAAAGACAAATAAGCAATGCTTCTTACAGGTGGAGTAAAATTCAGTGAAGCCAAAAAACAAGTCTTCTTCCAAAGTAAATCAGAATTCTCCTCACAGCTCTATGTAGACTCTTCCCTTCTAGTCACATTTTCCCTGCTACATTAAATTCTCAACACAATTTGCCAAATCTGGATTAATTTTAGATGCAAATGAGGCCTTATTCTGCTGCTCAACTTTCTCAACAATATAGGAGCCCATCTAGAAAATGTAGTTGGTAACTTCGTTGCCAGAGTTTTATGCTACATTCTCTCCATTTACAGCTTCTACTTAGCACAAGGACAGTCCATTCCCCAGACACTTCCACATCACTAACTGTTCAGTTCAGCTCATCTGAATTTCCCAACTTGATTGAGAAGGCAGAAGGCATCAAAAATACCTCACCTTGGACGCAAGAAAAGCAGTGTCCCATCTATTCCCTTAACCAGCCTCTGACACAGGCCAAGTCCACCTACTTTCCAGTTAAGCCTGGTTATTGAATAATCTGACTCAAAATGAAGTTTTTGCCAATAGGTAGATGAGTGAAAATGGGAACTTTGGAGGTGACATAACCAGCACATTTTGAATATTTCTTAACGTTAGCAGACCATTTAAAAAAAAAAAAAAAAATCTTGCTAAATTCTGTAACTCACTGGCACCTTTTAGCAAGGAATTCTGCCAGGGAACCAAGTGAAAATATTTCTTTCTCTATCAGTTTTGAGTTTGTCTCCTTTTCATTCTGTTGTGTATTTTATTTTTTTAGTGTTAAGAGAAAGGGTGAATAGTGTTCCTGATCTACCTTCTCTATACCAGTCACTATTTCTGATCCCTTTATCATATTTATTCTTATTCATTCTACTCTGAAATAAAAAGATTTAGTATTTTCAATCTCTTTTCATATTATTCTTGTTCCATAACCCCAATTATTCTTGTTTTCCCTTTCAACACCCTGTTTATTTCTTCCATATCCTTTTGAAGCTACTGTGCAAGTAGAACTGAATATTTATTCTAGAAAAAAATAACAGATTTTACTTGAAGGTATTAGATTAGTCTTTGTATTCATCACCAACCTATTCTTTACACAAGCTAATATATTCTGCTCCCTGGTGAACAGCATCCTTCAACAAGTCCACTGCCTTCCAATACTGCTCTTCAAGAAACCATATAAACCAAAACTTCATTGCACTCTTAAGACTTTTTCTCTTAAAATGATCAAATAATCACAGAGTAACAAGTTAATTAGAGCAAGGAAAAAGCTTGACTAACACCCTGGGCAAACAATCAATTTCCATTTGTTTTCATGGGCTAGAGGTTGAAGTACTGATACCAAACTTTCATCATAGTCCTATGAATAACTTCAGTTTTTTTTTTAATCAGTATTTCAGAGATTCTGTAAGTGTCACCCATGAATGGACTTTGCTCTTTCAAGTAGGCTGATGTATAGTTGGTTTGGGGCAAGGGAGAAGACTCTCAGAAAGAGTTTTCTTTAGAAAACAGAAGAATGATTATTTAAGAATGTTAATCTAATAACATGCTGCACCCCTTACTTCTGCCTGATGGTTTAATTATTAGTAACTCAGTGCAGTTCATTAGGGACCTATTGTGCTGCTGTTGGCAAAACTGAAATGTCACTGCATGTTAAATAATTAAAAGCACTAAAACAAACATTATCTTTTGAGTCCTGGATTTATAAATTGATGTTAAGCATGCATCCCTTTAATCAATAACTACTTATCTATTTTGTTTTTGTGAATAATGAGTATAAACTCTTTCCTGCCATTCTGATTTCATGCTTTCCCAATTCTTCCTACAATAACTATAGATATTTTATTTCATTTTGGTTTTACAACAGAGTGTAAAAGTGAGCAACAGCTTATGCATCCAACAAGTTCTGCAGCAGTACTAGCCTATGTTTCCCCAACTTAATCATTACATTTTTTCCATTTTCTGGAGGGTCAAGTATTTCTAGGGGACCAAATCCTACACTCCTTACTCAGGCAGAAGACCTGTCTGTGCCATGTCTTAGTCCTCCAGCACATGAACTGGTTCACACCCAGTCCTGCACAAATTACAAACTTGTAAAAAGTTTAGGGAGAAGCAGCAGTGAAAGGTTATCGAATAGTGTTACATTGCTTATGTGAAATAAAGTAACAGTCTTGCTGGGCCCAATCCCCAAAATTTTAAGAGGATTAACTTCTACTTATTAGCAGTGGGGACCCTGGTGTTAAAGTAACTCTGTGCATTCAGTCCTTAGTTCCTAGAGCCCAAATTGTTACATCACGTATCATGTATTTTATCACCAACCATTACTATTATTGAGCCCTGGTACAGCAAAGACTGAACAAAGATACAGTCTGACTCAAAAATGTCACTAACAAGCAGATTTCTTAGACTGGAATAATCACAGGAGGGATTATTTTGTAACTGAATATCCTCATTCTGATTTTTCATCTTTTTGGTACTATTACATTATGGCAGTCTTGTTAAGAAGTTTTGCCAGTCTCAGTCAGAAACAGACAGAACGCATAATGAAAAATAAAAGGCAGAGTACATCTAACTTAAAAATTGTTACTGCTGACATGAAAGAAATGCCAAGTGGAGACTAATGCCTCAGTTGCTGTCTTTGTCACAACTTGGGAGAAACTTTCAGAACCATTAAGAGAGTCACTTCCACATCACAATTTCAAACAGAGTTGGGCATGTGTGGGCTAGATTTTGAAAGGAAGTAAACCGTTAAATCATCATGAAGGCATTTATATTGCCATATTGGCAACACTCACATTTTAAAGGCAGAGCTAAAGCACCACCTACCCTTTTCATTCACAACTGACTTTTCACTAATTAACCAAAGCAGGCAGAGTGCTGCCATCCAACAGCTAATGCCAGTGCAGAATAATTATTCAAATCCTTGGAAACAGGATATATAAATTAGCCTGAGGAGCATCTGCCTTACCTGTTTGGTCTTGTTGTAGCTGTGTACAGAAAACCCTTATAATTCAGTTTTCCTTTCAGCAGAGGGCAGGTTAACTGTGATAAGAAAAGGCAGGTGCGATCACAGGGACACAGCAGCATAAGCATAGGAACAGAAAAAAGCATTTCAGATACTAATATGAGGGCTAATAAGTGCCTGACCTGACTTGAACAGCTCTCTCCAGAAGAGTTTATTGGCAGAGAATAAGAAAAAAGAATGAAGAAAAAACAGCAGAATGCAAGATCTGCAAAGGAAAGTGCAGTCTCCCTGCACTTATTACTTTAGGGACAAAGTAATTTAATGCACCAGAGTGCCAAAAATTATTTATTTAAATAGTCCATTGCAAGCTAGTCATCACAGCTACTTCTACACTTTGCGTTTCTTTGTTTTCCTCTATTAGGTCTCTTACAACTGCAACTTCTGAATTTCTGTTTTCTGTTCAGACCCAAAGAGCCTTCCCGTTACCCCAAAGCATAGTTGCATGTGACACAAACAGGTAACACACAACTACAAGCATACCACTCCTGGCCTTCGCTGACTACTGATTACAGTGCCTTTCATTGTACAGTATCTCAGACTAATTAGTTTTGCATTGCCGGTACCTTCAGTCTAGCTTGCAACACAATGATTTTTATGTGTATAACCATTACAGCAAGTGAACACAGGAATACACGTTTCATCTCAAAAGGGAAAAACTCAAGTAACAGCTAAAACCAAACATCAGTAGATACATTTATTTTCTTCTAGAGAAAAGACAGCAAGAAGCCAAAGAAAAACAACAACCTAATATGCACTAAAGAGCCCATCAAACTTGAGATAGTCCTGGTGAAATGTACTTCAGCGCTGGCACTTACACTATCCATATGATGCATAATAATAGTATAGATCCCTAACTGTGGCAAAGAAAAACAAAGTAATTTCTTATGCCTGGCCTTCAACAGGCAACTAAAACTGACATCTCTTTTTTCCATTTTACGTAACAGTTCAGTGGATGATAAATGCATCTTCAATCACATTGTCTTCAAGGCAAAGCTTGTTTTTTGTTTCTTTGTTTCTATGTAGGTACACAGGCACACAGCACAGACAGCTGAGGCTTCCAAACACTACCAGAAAGCAAACTATAAATTTCAAAAAACAAACAGTAAATGGGAAAGAAGGAACATCAGAGGGAGGACAGAATAAGTGGGCTCCCTCCTGCAGGACTCTAAATGAGAATTAACAGTGGCTTAAACAGGTGGGAGACAGGCAAAGAGAAGGGAAAAATCAGACTGAAATTGTGTGTCAGCTCCCAAAACCTCACCAAGCAGTAGGTAAAACTTTAGCAGAGAGCAAATTATGGAGGGGGAAAAAAAAAAAAAAAATTTCATGTTCTATAGGCACTTCGTCATTTCTTCAACATCTTGGAGGCGTATGTTCTTCAGGGCTGGTGCAATCTGTGCATATTTGCAATTTGAATTAACTATTTTTAGACCAACAGGATTGCTATCTGCAGAGTAAACATTAGTTGGTGTCCAAGATCTAAACGAAAGCAATTCACTCATTGTTCACTTGACAGAATACCACAATGCCAACAGGAGAATCTTTTCCTCTTATTTTTCACATGGGAGCTTTTGAATTTTTTTTTTTTTTTAGGCAATCTTCTCTTTCACAGGCTTCAGCTGATAGTTCATTTCCTCCTCATGCCTTCCACTCCCTAGACTCAACCACACTGTTTCCCTAGGTGCACATTATTCCCCACAAACTCCTCTGTTTGTCTTTGCAGATCATGCTGGATCCTTGAGCAAATTGGTTCTTTGCTTTTAGATATTTGCATTTTCAACATGTTTGGTTTGGTGCTGAAATAAGAAAAGAGCAATTGAGAGAAGAGAATCTGCAAAGAGACTGGAATAAACTTCTCAGCATGAATAATACCAACTACAGATCCGCGTGCATTTTCAGACAAAAGTAATTTCAAAGGAAAGTTAAGGGAGATTACTGTTTGGGGGATTTTATCCATATATGTATATGTATGTGCATATTTATACACACATATATATTACTAAGGCTAGAAAATTAAAAGTTTAAAACAATATTTGAAATTCTTTCAAGTTTAAGAAGTTAAAAATACACTGCTCAGGTACCTAAGAAACCTTAATTTACCCTATCGCCTTACCAAAAAGTAACCATGCAGGTTTGAAAAGCACCTCGTAGGCATAAAATTAAAGACTAATTTAGAGTAATTGTTAAAAACATGTTTTCATTTCCCTGATCTTGATAATTAGGTACCACTAATGTTCTAAATTAACCAAGAAAACATCATCTACAGTCAAAAACTGTTGTAGCTTTAGATCACAGATTCTTCTTCCTTCCTGAGTCTCCTAGTGTTGGAGTGCTGTTTTATAAGAAAAAACTAACTATGGCAAGTATTTTCTGACTATGGTGGACCACCAATCCATATGGGTCCTGGGCAGGTGTCATGAGGTGGTGGTGTTAATCAGCCTTTTGACTTCTGTTTTATTAAAAAACAAAAATACAAATGAGATTTTTGCCTGGGAAAAATGTTTTCTTCCTTAGTCTGTCTCATCAGCTCTGAATACACAGATCTGTCAGAACAGGGGGAAGGTCAGCTCTGCTAGATCAGTTCCTAAGATGGAGCAGCCTCCTCCTCAGTGAGGTCTGAGAGTCTTAGAGGAGAGGAGCTAGGCCTATGACTACCCCTGGTGCTGGGGCACAAGTATAAATACAACAAGTTTACTTTGCAATATAAATATAATTCAGATATTTTTTTCTTTTCCAATGAATGTCAATCTCTAATGCTAGAAACTGCCAGAGGGGTAACATTAGTGTTGGCAGCAAGACAGTACTGTTGAATGAACACCAAATCTTTTTTTTTTTTTTTTTTTTTTTTTTTTTCCAAATGAGTTTGACTTCTTTATAGCACTAAGGAGACATAATATTGATTAGAAAACAGAAAGGAAGAAATGGCATGTATCTCAAATTGGTGTTGCAATTCATGGCCCAAACTACTAAGCAGTAGTCATATGTTGTGAATTATGTCTCTCACAGGTTTTCTTCTTCCAATCTATGCATTTTTCTACATTGTGTCACATACTGAAAGGTGACTCCATCCCTGGTTTTCCAACTCCTATTGTCAATTCAAAAGTGTTACCACCCTTGCAAAAATCTAGTTTTGTGACGCTTGTTGTGGGAAAAAAATGGGTATTAGCTTTGCACACAGTCTGGATACAGAAGAAGTTAAAAACCACTGACCATAATCTCTTTGGAGCACAGTGCCTCTCTATCCATTGTTTGTACTAAAGAATATTGGAAGTAGTAGAACTCAAGAACTAAACAGAAAAACTTCTTACAGCACAAAAAGCAAACATTGGAAGGAGGTGGAACAAGTTACATGGTGACGTTGTACACAAGCTCCAAGCACAGCGTAAGTACATGCATTCAAATTGTGAATGAATTTGGGCTTGCAGTAAAGGGTAAGAAGAAACCAACTGACCCGAATAGCATTTACTAATAAATAAATTAAAAAAACAATAGTTATGCTATCTTTTTTTCTACGGACAATGGCCCTATCTTACAATCCATGTTTGCACAAACTTGGACTTTAAAAAGAAATAAAGCTATAAGATGAACGTATTTATCAAACATTTTTTCACATTTTTTAAAACCAATATTCCATTTGCTTGTGTTCATGTTCCACAAATAGAGACAACTCTGCGCAGGCAATTGCCCCGAGAGGCTGACTGCTAAGGACAGCCATGCAGCTCTTGCTTTATTATTTTTCTGCCTATCCCATAGCCTTGGAAAACCAGACAGACTTGCTAGTATTGCCCACGAAGGGAGGCTGAAGGCAAGTGGGGCAGCAGTGACAATCTGTTTGCAGAGAATGCATGCATACACTGAAGACAGAAAATGCAAAGTCATTTGGAATTTTTTACTGAACCAAAATAGAAGCTATTTAGCCACTAATCCAGGGACTACAGATTTTTTTTTTTTTTTTATATTCTCCTGGATTCACAAAAACTTCTTACATGAATTGGGTTTTCTTAGCCATGACAGTCTACAATTGCTGTAATTACTTTACTGTCCATGATAAACTGGATCCTAACTTCTTATGCAGTTACCTATTACTAGAATTACGTTCTTTCAAAACTTGATTCTTCGTAACTCCTGTTGAAGTTTTCCTTTGAGATATTTCTATACTCCCTCTTACTCAAGTATTTAACTTCCAACATTTACTCAACAGAAACTGCTTATGATATTGTCTCTTCCTCTTTATTCAATGACCGTACTACATCATTATATAGGGACAATGGAGTCTCCACAGCTATATTTCCTAAATATACACAGCTTTAAAGGTTTCTGGTGGTATCTGGGATACAGAAGACAGCTCTGGACAATAAAGAGTTCTCATTTAATTAAGGAGTTATTCTTAAGTTAGCATACTGTTCCATCTCCTTAAGCATCTTACAGAAACCACCAACAGCTCTCAGAGCTTTGTCAGGGGCTAAGTAAAATTGTAGTTAAGATACAGATAACAGTAAAGCAAAAGACTTAAGAGCAAAGCCCAGCTTACTGAACATCTCTTCCTGGGTGGGTAATCCAAGCTAGTAATATATTTAAGCAGGGAACAACATCACAAATGGATGCAAGTAAAGCAGCATGTGCACAGAAAAATAAAAGTTTGCAAGGTTATGCTAGACATAAGCCTATGTTAGAACTACTTCAACATTTAGGTTTTATTCTGTGCCAGAAATTCTGGCACTAGTCTGTAGCTTCATATGGCATATTCCTACTCTATTTTAAACAGCTAGGCATAAGTATTCAACCCTTTGAGAGGCAAAGTAGAATATGCAACTCCAATTAACGCTAATGGGAGCTGTATGTTTATTCAGCTACACATGCTGCTAAAAATGTACTTCTTGGCCCATAGCTTTAAAGTAATGAAAAAAAAAAAACCACCCTACATTCTGAAATGCAAAGGGAAAAAGGTTTACGTTTCAGATATTTTCACAGAGTGCAAAAAAAAGAATATTATAGTGCAGTTGTTATAGTCAGTATAAACTGCTACATAAAGGCAAATCAGGCCTGCAGTAAAAGATCTGAACACCAAATAATCATTGATGTGTCAAGTCTCTTACATTGATATATAAAACGAATCAAGGCATTTGCATGGTTAGAATATAGTGGACATAACTCACAGCTAAATCTTGAAACTTGCAACCAGCAATTATTTCGAAAAGTTTCCAACTGCTCTGCATCATCTAAACCAACAGTATCATTCTAAAGAGAGAATCTGAAACCATCTGTGTTTGTTAATATGGCCTTAAGTGTTAAATTTGCTGTTGCTGTCTTGAGCTATGTCAAGGCTTTTTAAATAAAAGCTGTGACTTGCTAAATCCTGTCCCTAGCTAATTAAAACCATGAGTTCGAAGTATGTAGCTTAATACATTCCCTTTACTCACTGTTCACTGTTGATACAGTTACTGAAGAATTGCACAATACAGGACACATATTCAGGGCTGCAAATGCAACAGAAAAAGAAATGAAAATGTGAATTTGAGAGAATTCTTAGAGTACAAAAAAATCAAATGTACTGCTCTGATTAAAGGGAGGAGGGGCTTCATAAAAATGCAGAAAATTCCTTGGCTTGTAAGGAAATATATATATTTTTAATGGATAATAGTTACTCATAAATATAAATCAGACAAATGCAGGTTACCATCTGAGGCAGATGTTTTATAAGAAATTGTTTTCAGTGTCGGAAGATCTACAAAATACAACATTTAGAATTAAGAAAAAAAATTGTAAACTCTATTTCAGGAGGAATTCAAAGCACTTAAGTAAGGCACATTGCAGCTTCTTAATATGGCAGATCTTTTCTTTTAATTAGGATTTGAGATAATCCAGAAACGGCGCTATGGCTGTGTGCTCCCTTCCATTTTAGGCAGACACATTGTCACTCAGCTGTTTTAGTTATGGGCTGGTTGCTTTGAGAACTGTTTTTTTTTACAGTCAGGAAAATGCTTTCCTAAAGTCCAATATATTCAAAAGTATTGAATAACTATTCAGTTATTAGTGCAACCAGTACAAGATACTATCAGTAGAGGGGATCCTGCATATAAAGCTCACGTATGAGAAACTTCCGAGCATTGATTAAGTTTAGATTTGGAGCCAGCCTTCATCATTCTGGTTTCTCTCTGTCCATCAGTCAGCTTTCTTATGCAGCTGTAGCAAATTACAGCTGCAAAAGCATTATCTATCAGTTATTCAAGAATGGCTAATGATTGCACATCAGAGTAAAGCTCTTTAAGTTGAAAGAGAGAAAAACACATATTCTGGCTGTGGTTGGAGTACATAGCTCTTTAACAGTAACCACATATAACATGCAGATATACCGTGCAGAAGGGAAAGAAATATACTGGGTTACACCCACATGAGCCAGGAACGTCTTAATGTTAAAATTTTTCACCTTCCCAGAGGCAATGAATTCTTGGCTCATCCAAAATATCTGAGACAATTATCAGTCACAATCCATGTCCTTGAAGCTTTTCCTTTAGCAAAAAGCAGCTTGTGCAACCAAGCAGCATTCTACTGCTGTAGCAAATATTAGTAATAAAAATAATACTTCTTCACACCTTAGCAAAAATGTGGCAGTGCGATAACTTGGTAGTTATAACAGGGCTAGTGGAAGGAGACTTGGCTTTCCTTGGATTGCCTGTGTGATCTCTAGCAATGTCCTTAACCCCTCTTTCTCTCTCTTTTTCTCTTCTTTTCTATGCTGCATTAGTTATTTGTAATTGCAAACTTTTAAAGTCAAGGACAGGTTTCTAGTTTGAAGATAGCCTAAGTGCACAAGGACCTACCTATAGGCTCAGCTGTAAAATAACTGAGTAGCAAATAGCATTTATTGAGTAATTGACCAGTGAAATAAGAACAGTACTTTCCAATCTGTGACCTTAAGGTCAAAAGAATATTTCTCCATCTGAAAGAGGACATCAGGAAGTTCACCATTTCCACTGAATGGATACAGTGATTGCAGGGACACAGACTTCACTGCCAATCCCCCTTAAAAAAACCACACTGTAAATGGGGACCAGCCATCCAGCAGTACACTGACACAAAGACCACTGTGTCCCCTTCAGCAGAAAGTATGTACAGGCAAGGAGAAAGTCTGTCTGAACATGTGTAAGAAGGAGAAAAGTGACAACACAGGAGAGGCTCCAGATGTCCCAGTCCAAGTTTCATCTGAGACCTGAGAGATCTCAGGACATTTTCTGTTTGCAGTATTGTTTTCTACAGTCTCAGCAAGCACCCAGGATAAGCATACAGGAATTCAGATATTCCAGGAGAAGGAAAAAGGAAAAAAAAAAAAAAAAGAAAAAAAAAGACTGCAAACTTAGAAAAATTCTCATTTAGATAAGATCTAAATTCACTCTGAATTTAATGGAATTACTTCAGCTTCACAGTTGTGTGATCAAGAGTAAGCTAGGAACCGTAGTTCAGTCTAACTATATTTCTGAGCTTGCTCTCAGCTTGAAATCCCCATACATCAGTGCAATACGCAGAAGCTTTAACGCAAAAGCTGTCCTTATCTTTTTCAGTACACTACCATATCTATTATATTCTACAACTTCATTAGCATGAATAAATTCAATCAATATTTCAGCAAAGAATGAAAGCCAATTGTGCTTCTTATTCATGACCTCTTAAGGAACTCAGTACTGTACCAATGACAGCCTCACAGAGCTTTAGTAAGAAGCGTCTAAAGTAATTATTTGTGGACAAACTGACAATTTTATATAATTTTTAATGAGGCAATTCCTGAGATAGTAAGCCATTTAAGAGTCAAAGAATGATCCTGGCAATTTTTATGTGTACTGTGTTTCTTAGGCCAAACTTGGCAGTAGCGTGCCCGTCTATGCATCCACTAAAACTACTGGAATTACATCTCCTTGCAAAAGGGTTAAATCGGAGCTCACGTAACCATAAGTTAAACATTGCTAAAGTCAGGTTGTTCACAAGGGAAAGAACACAGCCCTTTACCAAGACATAGATCTTCCGTAGTTTATTTATCATTAACAGAAAGTGCTTTATAGCACTGCACAGAGGTTGCCATAAAACAACGTTTTAAGGCGCTCTCAACCATATTTCAGCCATAAATGTCCTATAGACATAGGAAGGAAAACTACCAAGGTTCAATATTATCATCTTTATTACAGATGACCTCACTATTGTGTTCTCTATAAAGAAAAAATATGAAACCATTAACATAGTCTGAATCCTAAATTAATACAGGTTTACTACTCATCTCTAGATCTAAATGGCCTTACTTGCAGTGTAATTATTTTTCCACGAAAATTTTGTTGACAGCCCCATTAACGGTGATCATACCAGAATAAATGTTACCTCTTCTACTAAAAATGCGAGTTCTGTGGCAGAGTGTGCCATACATTAGTACACATCCATCAGTGATTCAGTTTTCAGTGAAGTTTTATAATGAATGACATATTAAAAAACAAGGCACAAATTAATGAAAATTCATTCATTTCACTATGTGTTACAAAGCTTAAACAGCTGAAACAGCTATACTGTTTAATCCAGATACTTCTATTCCCCTTATATACTACTTCTCACTAGTCCTATTTGTCAGGATGGTTCCAGAATGCAAAGATATTATTACAAGCTGTATTATTGCAGCTCATAAAGATTTAAAGATTCTTACAAAAATCCAAAGGAGACAGTAGAAAAAATAACATTACTTATTGTTTCCTTATTTTTTAAAATAAGATGCGTATGTTTGATGCCAAAATGTGTTTCTGCTTAACTTGCAGCTCTGTACATCCTAAATCTAAAAAACCCCAAAGCAGTGCCTTGTGTCAGAGTATGACAATAGAAACAGTTCTCACTTTTGAGCCTATTCTACTGCATTATTCTACTGGAACTTCACAGAATTTGTCCGACTTACTGAAATGTTCTCAGATAAACAACACATGATTTATGAAGATCAGTTTTACTTGAACACAGCAGATTTAAATCATGAAACTGGCTTTCTTACATTGGAAATAATTCTGTCTGCAAAAGTCATATTTTAGTACAAAGCAGTGTTGCTCTGAAAATGGTTTCCCGTCATACAGTGCTTTAGAAAGGACTTTCTCATATTTGCTCTGGAAAGCACATTTTGCCCTGTATAAATAACAATGATTGCAGCAGATTAGAGAAAAAAAAATACTGTAATTTTTTTTTTTTTTAAACTATTTGAAAATACCTCCTTACCCATTTAATTACTTCATTTAATTTTTTTTTTTCTTTTTTTGGTCCTCTGGAAGATACACACAGAATTTCTTCTAGTTTTAACTACAAAGTACTGCTGGAGAGGGCACACGACTACAGTCACCGTGTGGTTGCACCAAAACAGAACTGTGAACACTACTCTGCAATAGCAACACGTCTCTGTTAATCTTGGCAATAAGCTTCCAGGAATTTGCCTAAAAACCAGAACGTCTCTAGGTCTTACTGCTGTAATAGGCCCCAGATTATTCTTTCCTTTTCTTTTGGCTGTTACAGGTTCTCAAATGGATAACACAGAAATCAATTACAGAAAGTTACATTCTTGGGTTTTTAGGCATGAAAGAGGGCCTAGAGAGATATGCAAGCTACGGCGACAGTATATTCTTATTATTCACCTTGATACAGCTTTTATACATTGTGCTCATCATAGTTCAATAGTACCTGACAAAACTAATGCTAGTTTTCATCTAACACTAGCTTGTGATGTTAAATAAGAAGCTGTGTGTGTGAACGTGCTTTTAAGCACTACAGTGCACCAAAGAATGAGCTGTTTTCAGCTAACATTGAGCCACTAATGATTTTAATGAGAGTGCCTTCTGGATTCATATTTTTTTCATAAAATACATCACACTAAAACAAAATCAATGAGAAACATTAATTAGGGCCTTTTTAGACGCCTTCTGTGGTGTTGTTTTTCTTTTGAGAAGCACCAGATGAAGAATGCTGTGCTTTATTTAAGCTAAGTTGTTTGACATTTAGATGAGAGAAAAAAGAGAAAAATACTAACAAACACAGGAACAATTTTTGACAGCTCTTTGTCATGCAAGAGAGAAAAAAGGGGACCGACTGTGAGATACTACTTTGAAGCCCTGGAAATTTGTAATGAAAAATTTAAGATACAAGAGAGGAAGAAAGATGAGCTATTCATTTGGTTCTGCATATATTAACACTTGTAATTCAAACTAAAGGTTTGCTATGTGTTTTCATAATTTTGACTCTAATAAATATCTTGGAGAATTGCTTTGATATTCTAAGATCATGCATGTAGCTTGCATCCATTAAGAAAAATGGGGAACAATCATCATCAGCCCTCTTGGCGCTAATGAGAAGGTCATTGCTCTTTAATTATCACAGACATGAAACTGAAATATTTCAAAGGGTTTGTGGAATACAGTGGCTATGGGCAAAGCTGTGTATCTGTTTATAAGTCTGTCTGTCACAGAGCAAATCAAGTAGGACGTGCATCTTCCATTCTGTAGCCTCTCTGCCTTTGTGTATATTTAATTTTCAAGTTTGTATCACTGTTTCTTGCACATTGGATTAATCTGGGAAATTTAGACCAGCTATTAGCAGGGGCTGAGTAGGAGGGAAGAGGGCAGGGAGAGGAGGAGAAAAAGGGGTAGAGATGTGAGAATAGTAAAATGTTCCTCATCAGGAGGTATTGTGAAATAAGTACTAGTGTGTTGTGTGACCTTATTTCCCACAGTAGGGGTGTTATGAAGAAATAGAAATGATGAGGTGTTGCAGGAAAATATTAGCAAATTAAAAATTTGTGTTTGGCATTGGTTGTGATCTCACTCATATTTCCACCCTTGCAAAGGAAGTGACTATGAGGGGAACAGATACAGTTGAAGCAACAGATACAGCTGAAGCAAAGCAGGGGGTGGAATCAAAAGTAAAAGCGAGTTTTTTTCCTTTTGGTTCTGAATTCCCCAAAACAATTTCCTCCTACTCTGGTACAGAACTAAAATAAATCATTGCCCTCACACCTAACATGTTTACACTAAATGTATTTTGGCCCAATAGCAAAATTTGGAGTTACTTCAGAATTAAATAGACTATTTTTACTTCAGTAATAGGTGAGCACCCTTTCTTTCATGCAAGTGAAACACTGAAGAGCAGAAAGAGAAATTTCCTCTCTCTGAAGGAGAGAGAGAGGAAAGAGGAAGATGCAACTTTGCTGACTATTTCAATTTTGTTTTGTACAGTTTGGAGTACTACTACTGAACAGCTAACTTCTCTATTTTTCCTCAATTTTTACCTTTGGGAGCAGTCACATTTCCAAAGGCAGTGTAGGAGTGTTAAAAAAAAAAAAAAAAAAAAAAGAGAGAAAGCATTCAAAATGCCAGCAACCAACCACCAACCCTCATTCTCATCTGGATGCTTTGTTGTAATAGAAAGTTATGGCAAACATGCAAAATTAGGTTCTAAATCTAAAATTCACAAATATTTCTCACAATTAAGACTGTTTCTATTTGCCAGCTTTGGAAGACAGATGCTGAAATTTCAATACAAACTCACAGAACTGGGATCTCTAAATTTTCATTACTGAAATCTGATGTTAAGATTTCAACAGAGTAATACAACAGCAAATCTTACGACAGATAAAAAGTTTACCTTCCTGCAACAACCCTCCTCTTGAAAGCCAGCTTAGGTGGAATTACATTAAGTGAGGAGAGAGTGATTCTCCAAATTATTTCCCACAGAGATTCCAAGTAATTCTCTTTACAGTTTGACCCTTCTGTGGAAAGAAGAATTCTGTTTCATCCCCCTGCCAGATGTCAGGCCAGAAGAACTTCAGGGGACATTCCATGAAATTCCAAGAGCAAAAAACACCACCCTATTTCTTTCAGTCTTTTATAATACTTTACATGCAAAAAGGCAGAGAGAAACTTAAGTCCAAAAGGACCATGAGTAAAGCCAGTATAGAGTAGTATCTGCACAATTCTTGTCTGTTCAACTGGTAATGCAAACGAAAAGCACTGGCCACCGGTAGATGCCCTGAAACCAGGTAAGGTGGCCTAATCCCAAAGGCAGCAAGTCTCCAACTAAGTGCTTCTGATTAAAAAAAAAAGATTGCCCTATTAGAAACTAATGTAAACATTTTCATAGGAGTTTTCCCTTGAGATCTACATACATAACATTGTACAAAAAGACCAGACTGCCTTTTTTTCAAAGAAAGGCTCAAGTAATCATTTCCAGGGTGAATAAAGTGACTGACTTGACACGGTCAAAGTAGAAGCATAGGGTATGTCTGAACTGAGATGCACATCTGAACACCCAGACTGAGAAACGTTTTCTGACCTTTCTCCTTCCCACTCTCCTAAGAACCTGCTTTACACCGTAAAGAAATTTGTTGCATGAGCCAGATGGGTAACACCGTGTACCTCCCACAAGTAGTGCAGATGCAGTCAAGGCTACCCTCTGACCAGACTGAAAGGTGCTACCCCTTCACTGCAACAGAAAAATGGAGTTAAACAGAAGCCATGCTGACTGCATCAGCTCACCCCCACAGCTGGACACCAGCTAATCTAGTGATTGCAGTGATCCCTGCATTAGGTCGGAGAGCTGTCAGTGCTTTCTCTCTTCCCCATTACCATCAAACCCTGAGTTCAATGCGAGAGGAGCACAGAACGTCTGGTATCTCCACTGAAAGTGTGTATCATTATCTGGTACTCCCATGACTGGTATTTATAACTGTTCATTCTCACCTGCACTAGTTACTGGACCATTTTTAAAAGAACCTTTGGGGAGAGAAAAAGAACAATATTTAGTCAGTGCGTAAAGTCTTCAAATGTTATGTCAGAAAAGAGTCAGACCCCTATATGTAGGGATATTGCCTGTGAGAGGGAATCAAAGGAGACTGCTTGCTAATGATGATCTTGCTCATGAAGAAAGAGGGACATTGGTTGGATTTCAGAAGTTTATATTCCTCAGTAATAACCGTGTACAGAATTCAACATGAGAAAGTATCTACTGTCCAAACTAGGTAGACAGAAACAGTGTATAAAAGGGCTTTAGTTGTTCTCTTTCCTTCTGTAAAGAGCATGGGAAAATTTGCAAGTACAGACAGGGAAGGCAGGAGGCTGGAATTTTTCTTCTAAATATATTAGAAGTAGAAATGTTATTTTCTAAAATTATGAAGAAATTCAAAAGCAAATCGTTTAGCCCTTGTGATCCTTGTGCTCTCTCTCTTTTGCACAAGCTTAAGGAGAATGGCACTATGCAGGTTCTAGCTGCTATCGCAAAACAAGTAAATGAGAAGTGAAGGAAGTAAGTGCTCACACCTGAAGAGAGACAATTTTCATCTGTAAATCAAGCAGCACAAAAAGCACCAGGGAGCAAGTTTCCTGTTTCAAAGTATTGTCCTGCTGGAAATATTTAGCATGTTCCCAAATACTTCTCATTTACAATATCTTCTATCCTAAAAACAGAAAACTAAGTTATAACTTCTCAGTACTGCATTCCTTTTATATATTTGTCCCTAGCTTTATATGACGCAATATCCAGAAATATAAATTAATTTCTATTTATGTAGCTAATTTATCCAAATCATTCTTGATATACTGCCCTCTTTCTTTATTTTGACTATGCTTTGCTTTGTATCTTTGGCATCTTAAATCCTTTTGCCACGTGTTTTTTCCTCTTGATCATTAAGATATAAAGTGAATTGAATTAGTCCTAAAACTGATCCTTGTTGCACTTCATTTTCCTCCACCTCCTTGTACCCTGAACTGACTTAAGTCACAATTAACTTTTGGCCTTTGGTATCAAAGCACTTTTTAAAAGCATCATCAGTTCATGTAGTGACCCCTACACAATACTTACAAAACTTGCATGTAATTAGAAAAGCCCTTTGTGCAGCATTGTATCAAAAGATTCTGAAAGCAAATGAAAACAGAAGAATGCTCACAACATTACAAGGCAAAAGATTATAAACCAATTTTTACCAGGGCAAGTTGCATGAGCTTTTGACAGCCAGTGGGAAAGAAAAAAAAATTGCTATTATTTTAATCTCTTAACAATGGAAATGCCACGCAATGGACAATATAACATAGCTTGCTACTCAAGTTTTCTATTGCCTCAAAGCATCTCCTTCTGCCAGTTATTACCAACCCTTCTTTCTTCTTCCTCACCTCTGCATCACACACAACCCTGAAAGCAGCATCTACCATTGAAAAAGAATACCTTCTAAGCATTTGCTTTTCTTTGTGGACTCCCCGTTTCACTGTGATTAACAGCACAGAGGATAAAAAATTGCCACGGATGGACAGAAAGGTTCATCTCCATTGCTCCCACAGGAACCAAATATCTTGGTAGACATTCATGGAAGGCACAGTATGCTTCCAGAACTGAACTAGTAGATTAAGAAAACAGCCTGATAAAACTTGCAGGTACAGAGAAACTACAACTACCTGGAACTACGCAGAACTGCACAGAAAAGGTACAGTTTGCAGCAGTTACAGGGCCCTGCTTAAGTGTATCTGAAAATCCAAGCCATGAGATCTAATCTACCCTCTGGGAATAGCTTTACTTGTTGAAGGCAGGGTTAAGAAGTGTCTGAAGTAGGCAAACATACTAGTTAAAGAAATTAAAATTAAGCTCTTACTCCACAGGTATCATGAAAAAACCTATACATACTTATTTAGAACTAGAAACACTGTGAAGCTCATGAAAATAAGACTGCTGGAGCTGTAAGGCAATGGAAAACTTGAGCATGAGGCAATGAATTCCTAGACCAACAGAGGCCTAAGGGGCCAAACCCTCACCTATTAATTTCATGCCATTGGCTTCAATAGGGCCATATCCAATAATGACGAGTGATACTCCTGGTGCGGTTGTTTTTATGTTGTGTTAATACAGTGTTAAGCCAGTTGTTTAAAACTGCTTTGCAGTAATTAAGTAATGGCAGTTACTGTTACATGTGTTTATTAGTAAAAAATAGTAAAGAACTGTTGCTGTTCTGTTCTTTATACGTGGCCTTAGGGACTCTAGCTTTTGTACTCCCCAAAGTGCCCTCTCATTACTGAACTAAACTTGCCAATAAAATACCACAGGGGATAAAGGAGTTTAATTTTTTTTTTTTTGGTGGGGATGGGAGTTCAGCTGAACCTGAACATCACCAGAACAGGAGCTGCTGATTTCTCAGAATGGGAGAGGCAAGCCATGCAGGGAGGGCTTTCTGTGCCACTCTCCTCTCTCCTTCACATTGCAGCATCACCGTGACACACAAGGTGTGTAGGTGGATGCTGCAGTTTTCTTCCTACTTTGTTTCTCTTCAAGAATAGTAAACAGGTCTGAAGTCAGCGGTAATTGTTCAAATGAAATGTCAGAAACCTGTAACACACAAAGCATGGAGTTTTAAGGCAACACTCACAAGTGTTACAAAAACAATCACAAAACCAAAATCTAAATCCACTTTTTTCCTGTATTTGTTAGAAAAGACAAAACAGGCCTGATTTTCCATTCCCACACACCTTATATACTCCTTAACAAGAGTGTGAGATTGGCAACATGTAAAAGCTTTACGTTCATCAATCTGACATCTGTTCAGTAGACAGGGAAAATATGGAGAAACTGCCTGAAACCCCGGGCTGAATGGAATGATGGCTGTTCAAAGCATATCTTATGAAGACTGCATCATAAAAAAAAACCCCACAACTTATACCCCACAAAGGATGACTATACAGATTGCCATGAAACATCAAGGATCTAAAGATCAAGTGACTCCATTTTTCACTTACGAAAGGAAGTTCACTCCTTTTATTTGCTGACTTCTTCCAACTACTAAGCAATAAAAGGTAAACTTCTATCCCAAGTAGGTAGCCTATGACTAAGATAACATGATCAATATAATCATCCCATGTCAAAGGCATATTCCTTAAATTTACATTTATGTTCCACATCTTCTTTTAGTTTTCATATAAATGTTTTCTGTGCACTCCAGTTTTGACGTATCCTGCCATAAGGAGAACTTTAGTAAGTTCTGAATACAAGTCTGGCAAAGATGAGGTATGGCTAAAAGTAGCATTTTCAGCAAGCTGAGTAACATGCAATAGTTACAAGATAGTAAGATGATTTCTCTAGTCAAGACTAGCTTTCAGCAAATCATTGTCCCATAATACCACGGCTCCAGTATTTTAAAGACAATTTTGTCATAAATTTTAGTTCAAATGCTGCCAATAAGTAACTCCTATGCATGTCTGACTGTAAAAATTCAGGAGGCAATAGTCTTGAAGATTCTTGTTAAACTGTTTTCTTTCTCCTCGACTCCTTATTTGAAGCATATTTTTAATTATGCATCATTGCCCACACATAAATTCATTTATGTATATTAATTTTTGCTCCACTTAGCAGAGTGGTCACTTAATTAAATGTCTTCAGTTGTTTTAATGAAAAGAAAAAAAAAACAGCTTTAACAGAATGTTGTAACACTATACATTTAAACATACTATTTGTTGCCTTTATTTCAGTCCATTTGTAACACTGATACTAGAACATTTGTGGAACCGATATTAAAAAGTAATATACTTTTCTAAAGCCCTTAGACTGTTTAGCAGATTTTTAAATTGAAATCAAAATTATACAGATTTTTCATTCTGATAATTTTACCAATTCACTAATTCTTTAATCTTTACAGGTCATTGAACAGCTTCACATTAATGAGATGTAGTTAAGAACAAATTTTACAGTTTTTCTTTTTTCTCTCTTTTTTTTGAAAAATGTTGCATATCATTTGCAAATTAGAAAGAACTTGTTCCATTTATGGTACATTTATTTAAAATAATCGAATGCATGAGAGCCAGCTGAACACTGTGTGCAATGACGCTTTAAAACAAATTACCATTTATTTATAAGGAAGAAATAGACTTTTAAAAAGCACACAGACTGCATTTCATTATTAATGGTGTTCTCCATGCAAAACTGATTTCTTTCAATAAGATACAGAAACAAAGGAAAACTCAAAGAAAAAACAGGAAGAAAGCCTATCTCGGGGACATGCACATTTTGCATATTAGAAATTTGTAAAACATAAACAAAAACTGATGGCACCTGAGGTGCATATATGAGGAATTTTGGTGGCAACTTCTCTGCAGCTGCTAGACAGTCTCAAACTACACAGCAGTTTGAGACTCAAACTATACAGTAGATACGGTACTTAAAAAGAACTCAAATTACTCAACATTAGCATGTAAAAACTTCACTTTCTTCCAGTATGCACAATGTATTCAAGAAACACTTCTAGCATCAGATGCCTGAAAGAATCAATATTTCAAAATTATTGTAGACTGTAATTTCGTGCTGTGGAAACAGTGAAAGGTAATTACTTTGGCTCAAGTATGTTAAATTACTATTATTCTATTCTAAATTGAATAGACTGTTTATCTTTCTAAATGGCAAGTTAACCACCTAGGGTTTCTCGGGCCAGGTTTGGCGTGTAGACGCATGTGCACAGCACCCGTGAAAGTCAGCACTCGTCCCTGGTGCAGAGGCCCATTGTTATTCAGTCAAGAAAAATTAACTTGCTGAAGATTAAAGTTACATGTTTTAGCTGAATATTTTGACTGCTGTTCAACAATTCTCTAGGCTCATTTGTAAAAGCCTGCAAACTGTGCATTTGACTCCCTCTGGAAGGTGAATGAAAAGCATTTTATACCATTTATAAACAGCTATTTCATTACAGAAGAGTAGCAGTCAGGAACAAAGATATTTTGGGGGGTAGGTGGTATAGTTCTTTTTCTTTTTTTAAAAGAATAATTGAAAACTAATTCCATGAGTATGTGTCTATTATAATTTCAGCATGCTCATTCCCTCACACTTTAGCTCCCTCTCTCATATTTTATTAGCTAGAATCTGACCTGTAGGTTCATAGCTCAGTATAAAGGCATGCCACACATTTCTTGGTCAATTTTAACAGAGGTACAGATGGAAACATAAGCAATTTTTCTTTTATATCAGTTTTTGGAAAGGCTCAGAAAATACTTTACGTTCAAAGACATATGAACTGTTTGGCAATAATGACTATGCACCTGATAATTCCAGAAAACTTCTTCGTATAGAGGGATGATGTACATAAAGCCTAGAACTACTGTTACTAATTAGATTGCTGTTAACAGGCAGCAATATCAGTGCTTGACTGCAAATGCATATCTGGCCAGTGATCTGACAACAATTCCAAATTACTCATTAATGATCTTCACTTCAGGAGGTGCTTTGTAAAAACCTGAACTAATTCCCTCTTCTCTCATTGAAATAGCTATTTGCATTATTCCTGAAATACTAAAATTTAAGTTTCTTTGTAGCTGCCAGCTATTGTCATTGATGAGATTTGAAGGGTTTTTTTTCTTCTAATAAGCTTCCTTACAAAATTTCTTAGCAAAGAAAAACATAAAGTTACAGATCCTGAGGCCTGTTTCCAGCTCTGCAGTCAGGTCCTCTTGATGACCTTGCTTTCCAGCTATTCTGATTTTTGACTCTTGCAGCCCTGGGGAGCAACATGGTCTCTGCATAAGTTCTACTTATTCATTTTAATACTGCCTTCCACAGTGAAGGGCCACTGAGATGTGATAGCTTCACTGATCCTTCATTCCCTCACTAGTTCTTCACTACCTTACTACCAAATGGGGAGAGAACGTGCATGGAGTTAGCCTGCTGGCCCTCACCAGGCCAGGCTCCAGCTCTGACCTTAACATAACATTTTACAGCTGGAATGGCAAGCGGTTCTGACAGCAGATCTCAGGATTCAGAGTAGACCATAGGTAAAAATATCTGTCCTTCCCTTTATCACTACTGTTTGCTTCCATTTCTCTAAACCCAGGAAGAAGGCAAAGAAATTGCAGAGCTCTGGACGAAGAGACACAAGAGAAAAAAGTAAAGACAGAATACACGTGTGGGGGAAAAAAAAAAAAAAAAAAAAAAAAGAGAGAAGAACGTGTTCCTGGGAGAAGGCTTTGGAAAGTTCATCCTGCTCACTGCTACTAGCATCCAGACAATATAAGGAAGACAGAGGACACAATTGTCTACTTTCCTCCTCTGTTAGCTCCAACACAAGGAAAAGACACACCGCCCTGCACCTGTCTCAAAGATAATGGTCTGCCTTCAAGTACAACAGCTTCCGAAACCCCCGTAATGCACTTCTTATTATGGCCTACACCACAATTAGGCCATTTCCAAGACATTTCTTCCCTTTTTTTTTTTTTGGTCCACTTTCATACAGTATGGGGTTTGCACCCTTTTCTTCATGCACTGGCTAATGGAAAGTGCTTAATGGAACTACCATAAGTAAAGTTTTATCTGAGAATCTGATTTCAGCTGAGTTGTAGCTGAGATAAGTTATAAAAGTTTCTAGCCAGCCAATGTGATTGAAACCAAAGTACATCATCTTGAATTTAAATATCTCGTGTAGCAGTACTTTTAAAACATGGTTTGGCTTGTGATGATAGTCATAGAGTTACAATTTGTACAGACACCACTTAAATTATTATATCTCTAGCACCTAAGTAATATAAGTTTTTATACTAGTAGTTTTTGTCCTACATGCTTAAAGTGTAACTCTGATGCAACATTAAAAAAATCTTTACATTCAAGCCTGATTCTAAAATGGATGGATGGACAATGCCTATCTATGCCTTTCCTATTAAGTGAAAAAACAATGTTCACTGCATATCCAAGCATGCAGCATTATTTGGAAACTGAGAGAATAACAGTACAAAAATTATGAAGGTGCTTAACTTTACCCACCAGCAAGTTCTATGAACAATCAAGAATATACAGGAAAACGGTTTCCTTCAATTAACAATCCCTGTTCCCTAAGATTATTTTCCTACTAAGGTTATTTGTGTTGAAACATCTAGACCAGCTTTCTAAACTGCGAGTTCTCTGCACAGAGCTGCAGTACACCGTGCCTCTCAATAACTCATGAAGAGTGGTTTCCCTGAACACTTTCTCCTCCTCTGCTGAAAAGAATAATGTCCAGTTGTTTGGTGATGCTATCCTTGGCATTTCTCACTTCATTCTGGAATGAATTTGGACTACTCATAACCCTAGCACATTATCACAACCCTGATGCTGGTCACCACGTGGGCTAGGCACTGGAGCTGCACTTCTATTGCCTCAGCCTCCACACGGCTTACACGCCCACGGCTGTTCCCTTCCAGTGAGGAACAAACCCGCAGAGTCCCTGGGGGAGAGTCCAGGCTCCCAGAGCTGCTGAGATGAATCTTTCTGTTCACCACGGTCATCACAGGAAACGCAGTGTGTTGTAAATAGTAAAATATCTGTGAAGCTATCTTTAAAAAAAAAATAGGCAGAATAGCACTATGGATATATTGAGATGCCAAGGCAACAGTAAAAATAATAACAGGCTCACGTAAGCTTTATTTTGACAAGAAAACACAGACTACTGTTTTCTCTTTGTTACAGGGTAACATTTATGAAGACATTATTGAAAAAGTAGTTGCTGTAGAAGAAAAGGAAAGCATTTGAACCCTGCTACTTACAGTTCAAATAATAGAAGCAATTCCAATGAAAATGTAAGATGTCACAGTCCTTTGATAGTTTTAGAAAAGGCAGTCACAACTCACTGACAGGAGACATTAATTAATATTCTAGGGCTATAAACAATGATAATAGTCTTTGGACAGATATAAACTGCTGGAGAAAGCCCGAAAGATGGCACAAATCTTTCTCTGGTATTAATTTATTTAGCAGATAGTAGTTTACCCAAAATAGCATCAATCAGTAATTTGGATCATATTACTCCTGCAATTAAGACAGAACTCTATGTAAAATGTATATACAGATGCATGCAAAGCAGCGTAAACAACCTTTGTTGTCTTTATGTTCACTCTCATGTCCTCTGGCCAGCAAATCTAATCTTTTTTTCTTCTAAAAATTCAAAGCTAGTTTTCTGTTGGAATTGGGCTGACAAACTTTCTAAGCCCCAGGGATTCATCCTTGCAAAATTACTTCCTCCAACAAGTCAACAGGGCCTTCTGCTGAAGAAGTCTTTAACTTAAAAGCAGAAGAATTGTGCAATATTCCCCAGATGTGATCTAATGATCATACCAGTGCTGTAGCTTCACAAACTAGCTGCATGCCTTAGAATGGTAGAAATCGGTATCATTGTTGGAAGCGTACATGCAGTAACCACAAGAAATTATGTTGCGGAAGAAGTAAAGGTAGTTGCAAGAGAGAATGAAAATCCCTGTTTGCTGACTCTTCTCAGTTTTGCAAGCTAAGGCTGCTTCAGATCATAAAGGCACAAAATCTGGTGTGAACGCAGTCTCTTGGGAATGGACTGAATGCAATACTCCAGATTAACCTCTAGATAATCTCTGCAACATTTCATTTCGTGCCCAGCTGCAGGTTGCACTCTTATTTCAGACAGCAGTCTGTACTCCTCTAAGCAGCCAGCTGCTTTTTTGTCTGAAAAAGTTCATCTCCTGTGAGACCCACCTCAGATAAGCTGGGTGGTCCGAGGGAACGACCTAGCACAGGCACACGTGCTGACACCTCGCCTCTAGCCCAAGTTGGGTGTTTTTGCTTCCATCACTGATACTCCTCTCCGTTACAAAAATGGTAAAGCCCAAGCAAATTCACAGCAAGTAGGCCACAAAAAGGAAGAGTTTTTACAAAATACTCTTCCTCTGTCAACACATCCTCACTTCCAGCCTGGTTTCTCAATAGCAGCAAACCCTGTTTTTCTTGGGCTCCAGGAAGATTCCTGTGTCTCCTCGAGGCCCTGCAGTTCACTGTAACCTCCCGATACAGGAGCAGAGCATGGCTCCCCGCTGCTTGCCTGCCAGCCAGCCATGCCACACAGCCCAGCAGCCCCTGCCCTCACAGGCTCTGTCCCCTGAGGCACCCATTGCTAGCATGAACCACTCTTCCCAAATGAACATGGCACAACCATGATCAAAGAAGAACATCCTAATAGTATCCATCACAGCCACAAAAAGTACCTCTATCCCCTTAGGTTTTAGGAAAAGTCAGCATATAGGTAAGTAGAAAAAAGTTAAAGCTATAGTTATTGTTGTAATACTTATAACAACGGCTTACAGTTATAGAAAAACTATATCATTGCAATAGTACCCATGAAGTCTTCATGTCTTTTCATGCATCTTCTGAGCTCTCCAGACCAACTCTGAATAAAAGTATCTCACACGATGTCCACTTCCTATCTCACCACGTTTATCCTTAAGTGGTCTCTCTGTTTCTCTCTCAGGGACATGTTCTCAGAACACTGCTGTACTCAAAGGCATTTGCAACAACAAATATTTCCCTTCAATTCACACTTTTCTTAACAAAGTGCTGCCCTCCTGAACAGAACCACATGGTTCCCTTTCTTTTCCCCAGACACGTGGATGTCTCATTATAATGGGTTTATAACAGATACTGGACCATCTCAGGTGGCATGAGCCAAAAGCCTAAGCCAGGAAAGTTTCTGCATTTATAGCAATCGAGAAAGTACTTCAACTGTGAATGCTTTAATTGAGGTAGCCAAGAAAACTTGCTCCTGAAGTTCTGCCAAAAAATACTGCAGATTGCATGGAGATTCAACAGTTTGGGATGCTCTCCCTTGCCCACCCATTAATGATCAATGTTATTATGTTGATGTTATGCTGTGTCACAAATGTCTTCATAGCATTCACTTTTGCATATCCATTAGGTGAGAAACAAGGGTCAATTAGTAAACAGAAGCAGGCAGCTGTTGAGGCAGGAGCAATTGAAAGATAAGGCTCAGTACATCCATTCACCCAGTTTTGCCTATAAGAGCAAAACTGTGGCAACGTGCAAAGCAGCCAGGTACAAAGTAAGCAGATAGATGAGAAAAGAGGATTTTAGAAGTTTCATATGACAAAAACTGAAAGGAAATTAGCAGTTTCACACAGGAAAGGAAATGAAAAGAAATGATTCAACATTCTTTTGCAGAAGAGAATTAGGGACTGGTCATCGGACAAGACTAATCAAAACCAGAGAATTCAGGCAATGAGCAGAATCCAAGTAAGAACTAGGATTCACTGACAGGCACCTAGGATGAGGATATTGTAGTGACCATAGCATCTAGTAAAGTTAATTACACTACAGAAAAAATGGTGCGAGAACAGGATTTTTCTAGAACAGGGTAGTGACAAAACAGTTCAAACTGCTCAAAAAAAAATAATCTGTAGCAAAAATTAATCCAGCAGGGGCCTTTTATACTGTGTGTCTTACATTAATATGTAAAATAATGCATTAATTTTCAGATCAGATCTGTATTTTAAAACTTACAACTTACTGCAACATTCTCCATTTGTAGAGACTGCTATTAGCAGGCAGTCATACCATAACAAGAAAATGGATATACAATAGAAGCATGCAATAATTTAAGTTGGAAGAGACCTCTGGAGGTCATTTGGTCCAAACACCCCATTAAATGCAGGGCCAGAGACAAGGTTAGAGAACTTCAAAAGTTACATCAGGTTTCTCAGGGCCTCATTCAGTTGTGTTTTGATTATCTCCACAGATGGAGATTTCACAGCCTCTCTGAGCTCCTGTACTGTAGGTGTTTGAGCACCTTCAGTGTGAAATTTCCCTAATATCAAAACAGGATCTCATATGTTATAATCTGTGTCCATTGCCCCTTTTTCTTTTGCTGGGCACATCTAAGGAAGAGCCTGACTCCATCTTGTTTATAACTTATTAAGGAGTTGAAGACAGCAGTATGATACACCTTCTCCTGAGACTGAACAAACCCTCAAGATGCTCCTTGTACACCATGTGCTTCAGCCTCCTCAATGATCTTGGTAGACCTCTGCTGGACATGCCTCTCTTTACTGATGCCTGCTGGCAAGCCCCAAACTGGAGACAGCACTTAAGATGCCATCTCCTTTTCACCAAAGAGAGGGGGAACAATCTCCTCCCTCAGCCTGCCGGCTGCTCTCTTGTTGATACAGCAGTAAGTTGCTGACCTTTCTTGACAAAAGTACACACAACTGACTCAGGTTTAACTTGTTATCACCCAAGGTCCCAAGCGCTTTTCCACAGAAGCAGATTCTTGCCAGTCTGCCACCCCAGGTGCAGGACTTTGCATTTGGCTCTGTTGAACTTCATGAGATTCCTGTTGTCCCATTCCTCCAGCATGCCAAGGTTGCTCTGGATTGCTGGACTTGCTCCCCAGCATAGCATCATCTGCGAACTCACCAAGGGTACACTCCAACCCATGTCCAACTCGGTAACAAAGACATCAAAGCACATTGGCCCTAGTATTGACTCTTGAGGAATGCCACTAGCAAGCAGCCTCCAGCTGGACCGTGAACTGGTAATCCTTTCAGCCTGTTGGTGCAGCCAGTTTCCCACCTACCTTAGAGCTCACCCAGTCAGTCCATACCTCAATAAAACAATAAACAGTTAAAACATTATAGTGCGTATATAATTCGGAACTGCTTCAAGTAGGTAGGCAGAAAGAGATTTGCCATCCTGATGAGAAGGGACAAGAGGCCAGAAGACTGGGAGATCCCAGGGAAGAGCCTTTCCTCGTGGCAGATCTGCTGCCAGTAGCGGGTGCAGCTGTCACCTGCCAGCACACCTCGTGTTCTTAACCTCTCCAGCAACATCAGCCAGCCCGAGCCTTCCGGGGCCGTGCACCAGCGATGGAGTGGCAGTAGGGCCATTTTGCTACCCACACAACTGCTTCTTGTACTGTGACTATAGTCAGCCTAGATGCTATTATTGGTTCAACTTTCCAGCCAAGCAGACCACAGCTATAATGTGCAAATTGTACGCATGTCAAACAAGTTCTTAAAATTTGCCAACATAAGTAAACATTAAAACATTTATGTACAACACAATTTGTGTTTTTCTTTAAGCATGTATAAATATATAAAAATTCTTATTTATGTTATTTTCCAGGTAAAATAATGGCAGTGTCTTCTTGTGACTTAAGAGAATCATACCACTTTAGCAAATGCTTAAATAACCAAAGCACTTGTACATATTGATCCTTCCTTTATTCCCAACAGATATTAGTTATTGCAGTGTTTTGGGCCAACTGAAAAATGCTTCCAGTCATTTGCCATTGAAAGCTTATACTCCACTTTCTGAGACCCACACTAGAGCCTTTTTTTCCTGTAAGGAAAAGCATTAGAGATCTTCCATGTCCCCTTTGTGAAATCTGTGTGCTTCTGCTTCACTTCTCAATCCAACTTAACATGTACATCTGTCCTGTTTTAGCAGTTGGTAGCTTTACCAAACACAAAAAATAAGAGTAATAAATTATACTTGGTTTTAAACTAAGTTTAAGACATGATTAAAAATCCTTTTTCTTCAAAGTTCAAAAGAGACCCTTTCATAACCACTCCTGACAGACCATGGAGGATGGGATCTAGACATCTTTTAAACAAGAGGTTGTAGATGCCAACTTTATTTCTCAAGTGGCTAAACCAGATGTATTAACTCAAATGGAACAAGAAAGAAAGATGCCTTCCCTGTCCCAACAAACCTATTATCATGAGGGCTGTGAATATTACGTGTTCAATGTTCTATGTGTAAGAATGAACAGTAAAAGCTTTCAAAATGAAGTCAGCTGTAAATGCATACTCTTTCTTGAACTTAAGATGCAAGCTCCCATGAAAGCTGGCCTTTTAAGAAGTTAGAGAACAACATTTGAAAAATGAAGGCATAGCACATATAAAATTTCTATATTTTTAGAGCAAATTCAAAGATGAATACATCATAATCTTGTTACAATGAGATTTTTCATTATACTTCTAATTGTACTAATCTGATGTTTAAGGAAGTTGTGTAGATCCTTCCTGCTGTAAATTTTGTATATTTCAAAAAACAAGCATTGATTGGTTCCAATTCTAACACTGTTACCTTGAATTTCAGTATATTTGGTATTTCTTCCAGAATGACATGTTTTGAAAGCAGCATTAATGTCAAAAGTAATAAAAAGACAAAATTGCTAGCTTCATGGTTGGAGAGAAAGGCTGGAAAACATTAACTCAATACACAGATAAATTTCCAGAATATATTCCAGTTGAAATAAATTATCTTTCTCACAGTAGTTATTCCAAAGCAAAATGGCTTTTGTTTCATGATAGAGCAACCACACAGAGGGATAGTCTTTAACAAATGGCATGCCATTTCACATTTTTTGCAAAACATCTTCAGTTCCTTATTGTCATGTAGAGTAGATCTAGGCCTTCCAGGCTACACTGGGAAATTATGGAGAAACCTATCTAGACCCACATTTCCTTCCCACCCACCCCCAGTCAGGATTTCTTAGGGGGTGGAGGGCAATTATGGCCAGATCTAGGTATAAAAGAATTTTGGCCATTTTCTAGGCTGGCAATCATCTTGCGTGTCAAAGATGGCTATTGCCCCTGAACCTACTGCAGTTTTACAAGAACCCAGGTAAGTTGGGCTGGTGATGTCAGCGCTCGCTGTCCCCAGCAGGGGTACTGGGGTGGGTTAGGGCACATGGTTCTCCTCACTGCAGCAAGAGAATTTGCTGTCTTCATCCTTCCCATCCTAGCAGGAGCTGCGAGTCCAACACTGCAGTGCCCTTGCTCTCCTTCCCGGTCCCTCTCTTTCTCATGGCAGAACTCACCCTGGTCCCTGACCTGCACAGTGTCTAAATTCAATTTTTGTTTCATACTCCTGAGAAGCCACGAGCTGAAGCTGAGCACAGTTCCCCACGTGCAAGTGCATGCAGCTGACTATTCCGGGAAGTACGTTATTGGGGAGCTCTGCAAGGGGGAACCTTTACAACAGGACTCCAGGACTAGTTCTCTCTTAGTGTGTATAACGTGTGAATTACTGTACTTTCCTCACTGAGGATAAATAATGCAGCTCTTTCTGAAGCAAAACATACCCCAGGTCAAGTTTTCCCTCCTCAGTTATACTGGCAGCCTGAAGTACATGGAAATATGCCAGAGTCAAAGTGGACTGTAATAAAGTCAAAGGCATTTTATCAGATAACATAGCTAGGGGCAGAATATGATCCAACATGTACATTTTGAATAGAATTCTTTTAGAAAGCACTTCAGAGAAATAAAACAAAAACAGTTTATTTTGCTTGATAATATTCAACCCATGCAGTACAACTCACAAGAGGCCAATAAATGATTGTTACTGGAAACTTTGAAAAATCATTGCAAAAGAAAACATTTATACAAGTTTATGAAGGCTTCTGAAGTATGGTTGATATGTTCAGGTCCAAAAGGACTGTAAAGTATCAGGATATTACATACAGTAATGCTGATGGTTCTTACTCTATTTACATTGAATGCAGTTTAGTTTGCTTTTTGCATATGGGAAAGGTTAATTCTGTACTGAAAAATGTTTTGATTCCACTTTAGTGAATTTCTTATAGAAACACAAAAGATTACTTGGATTAATAACAAGAGTAATAAAAATAGTTCCCACTTTATAATACAAAGATAAACATATGTATTTGTAACGGAAAAATGTATTTTGTGGAAAAGATATAAAACTCAGCTCTTGGCAAACAGGTTTGGAGAAAGTAAAAGTAGCCCTGAATGCTCACCCAAAACTGTGTTTAGCTCCTATATTTGTTTATAGCAGAAGTATTTTTCTGAGGTCATTTTTAGTTTAAGCTTGCTACTGAAGATAATTAGATATGCTTAATAATTATAGTAGGGTTACAGCAAGATTTTAATCAAAATGTGATGCATCTCAGGGCAGCTTTTCATCAATGTTTGAGCCAAGCTTGCTAAGTTCATGAACCTTTCAGTAAAGCTGGGTCAAGTCTAGAACGAACTCCGATTGATTTATGGCATTGCATTTAAAATAGGAGTATCTTGTTATCTTCAGAAAGTTCAAAAATTAAATAATAGCCTCAATATTATACATCAATGGGATACAAAATTATTCCATAGGAGGGTGTGTTCTGTCTATCCTACCTTGAAAAGAACAGAGAGAAAGAAGTGGGCAGCTGACAGGATTCAAAACCAGCCAACAGTCATGACTGCAGTCACAGAAACAGATCCACAGAAGGAAAGCTTGAAACACTTGAAATTTTTTATTGCGGAGGAAACGCAGGGGGAAGAGGGAGGGAATATGCTAGAGCTACTGCATCAAACGCATGGTATGAAGGAATTCAGATGTTCCCATGTCCTCTACGACTATGTGAGAATAACTGAATTTTCAGTAAGATTGCAAAACCACTCTTTTTAAAGTGATAAAGAAGTTGCTCTGTTTTTCTTTTTTTTAAAAAACAAATTATAAATAACCTGTAGAATTAATTGTTATAATCAAAAAGCTTAGTTGGATATGGAAGATGCAGTGATTATATCCAAAAACTCAAGAATATAAAATATGATGTGTAGCACAAAAACTGACTGGTTAAAGAGGTTAACCTGATTCAAGACAACATGAAACTCCCCTCTTGGACATGTTGTCCTTTGTACCAAACACTACTACTACTACTAATGCTATTAAATGTGCCCATTATTAATTCAGCATTCATATTCCCCCTATTAATGCTATTAAATTTCCAAATTTTTTTTTCATTTAAGAGTTACATTAGTCTTTATTGCCAAAAGATTGCTCTGAGATCAATCATCTACAAAGATTGTGTGTGCTCTTCAGTACACAGGCTTCTAAGAGAGAGGCCTGCAGAACAGGAGAAGGCACTTCATTCATGATTACTATACATATCTCCTTGCTTTTGAGCTATCAATAACCTTCTTAAAAACAAAGATATTATAGCCAGATAATTCACATCATTCTAGCAATAATTGATCTTTATCACTGCATACCACCAGAGCAGTCTGGATACCATCTAGGAGCTTCACTAAAATATTTGCATAAATCATCATCATGGAGCCCCTCTAGGCATTTGTTGGGTCTGAAGTAACTAAGATGCAACAAATCCTCTTTGACTAATAGTCAAGAGACAGCAACTGACACCAATCAATGTCTCTGAATCAGTCACAACATATTTCTCCAGAAGCCTGGGCAAATACAAGTAGGGGATATGAAAGGAAACTAGGAGTGGCATTGAGAACATGAAAGAGAACTAAGGATATGCTTGCTGAAGATATTAGAAGGGGGAGCAAAATACGTGCAAGAATGCCAAAATAGTATGGATTAACCACAGGAAGCCAGAAGAAATCAGAATTCCATTTCTGTGCTCACAGAAACATTTACTCCTTCTTCTCCATCTTCCTCTGATGTATCAGAGATTGACCACAGCCACAAAGAAAGTATTAGGTAAAGGTGGACAGCTCTCAGACAACGCAGAACAGTTATTTTCCTAAACACATAGCTCAAGGTATGAGAACCAGTAAATTAAAAACCTCTGCTATTCAGGGAGTTACATTAGATCATCAAACTGTTTCTCTTCTCCTCAGATTCTAGATGTTCATCATGTGCTTTAGCCACTTTTCCCGTCTGCTTCATTCACTCTGGCTATAACACATCATCTATTGGGTATGGAGAATAGGGGCACTTAGAGCAATAGCAACAAGAAATATTAAGGATTTGAATTTCACCTTGAATGCATGTCCTTCTATTGCCTTGAATACTCTTGCAGTGTAAAAGCTCACACAGCTTAGGTTTAATTATGAAGGTTAGAGCATTCAGACTTACCAAGAACGAACTTGGAGCAGGCATCCTGCGTGATACTTGTTCCATGCCACATGGCTTAATGTTTGTAGCAATCTTTCACACAACCTTAGATCGCAGTTGTTTCTGTAAAAGGCATTGCCTCCAGGTATGCAAAGCCCGCAAAGCATTTTTTCATTCCTCCAAACGCAACAGGGGTCTTCAACAGTCTGAGCTGCAAAGAGATTGGGGAAGTATTTCTGAGACCTGTTTTTCTGGGTGCCCCATAAACCATTTAAGTAAAAGAAGGATGGACATCGCACTGGCAGATACAGTCAGTGCAGACATGTTGTAGGATTATCCCTCCACAACAGAAGGGAAACTTAGCTCACAGATTACTACCAGGATGTCTCTGGGGAAAGCAAGAGGACCTAGCAGCTCTGCCTAACACGGTAGATTTCAAACTGCCAGTCCAGCCTATGACATTTTGCAAACATTACAAAACCAGTTCATATCTGTAGAGGTAGATATATTAAGGGAGTTGACTGAGGCCACTGACTATAAGTGCTGGGCTTTGACTTGAAGTTGCTTCCTCTCCACCTGGCCTACAGTAGCCTGTACTGCCAGAGGGAGAAGCCTCTCCTGGAGAGCAGTTTCTGGTCAGCTCAGATGAGCCGCTGCAGTTGCTACGTGGCAGATGAGCCAACCCAGCTGGACAACCGGGAACTTGCAGAAGCATAGCCATGGCTCAGACTGAAACATACCCAACAACTGAGCTCCACACCTGTGATGTGCACAAACCCAGTAACCAGCTGAGCCTCATGTGTCTTGTGGGAGGAGGGGGAAGGCACTTAAGTTGCAAGATTTTGGGGGGAAGGGGAAGAAAAAAAAATAAAAATCACAGCTACTTCTGTGATCAGCTTCATCTGACAAAGCTATTGTCACAAGAAAAAAAAAGTAGAAAGTTATTTCCTTTCAAAATGTTAAATTTAGATGAACCTTGACATTTCTAGGTGAGAGACCAAAGTCTAGCTCCAGGTGATAGCATATATGCTATGTATGTCTCTTATGAAATATATACAACAACTAAGACACATTAGTTGAGAGGCCCATTAGTCATTTGTATGTTTACAACACACTTCCTGCTGCTTCTTCTCTGGCTTGATGAAGTATATACAGAATACCATTGTGATTTTTCTATAGAACGCTAGCTGGTATCAAGAAAATGCAAATACTGCATAGTGCTATGAGATCCAAATTCACAGAGTACTGTTGTAGCTGAATTGTTTGAAAAGACATATGGCATCCCAAGTGTAACAGATAGTTGAATCTCAAGGGGGAACCATTGTTCATTCATCTGGACCAAGTGACATTCTTTATGCAAGAATAATTCCTGATTAAAGGGTGAGTTTTAATGGAAACTAATTAGGCAACCTCTTTAGCCTGGGCATAATGATCAAATGAGCTGTCACACAGTACCTGATACAATGATCTCACTTGGTACAAGATTTTATTCCTTAGCAATTACACTCCCACGTTGCACTGCATGTGTTTATTGCCTGGAGCACACATGTCAAATTAAAGAGCAGCTTATGCACCTGATATTTAATTATTGCCTAGCACTACAGACAACCGGGAAATGTCAAAGCGAGCAGTCCTGCATTGGAGCAACTAAAACTGATATCTTCTTTGGCACAGAAAAAAATAGAGATAAAATATGTATGGACGATTCAGTTGTCTTACAATTCACAGTTACAAAAAATGGCCTCCCAAACCTTAAATAATTTACCATCATGCTCAATGCAGAGAATTCTGTCAAAGCAGAAGAGTACGTGAAACAGGTTCACCAGCTCACATGATTATTTGTATTAGATGCATCTTTGCATGATTAAAGTGTTTACAAGAAAATGGTGGGATTTGAGCTGTTTTATACGAACTTCAAATACCAAAGGAATCATTCATTTATTCAGGTATGGACTAATTCACAGGTGTTAAAAGAAACATTCATTTCTACAACTCTGTTATCCTGCAGTTAACTTAAAATCATCTTTAGCTTACTGGAAATTTTCCTAAATTCCTTCATAGTCAAATCACCTCCTTAATCCTAGTTGTAATAAGGCTGAAATGAAAAACCGGCAATACTAAAAGAGATGTAAGCAAAGTGTTTCCAGCAAATTGAGACATGCTAATCAAAAAAGAAAGTTTTATGGCTGCGACGGAGGTGCTGACAGTAAGATGAGGAAAAATCCATACCGCCCCAAGTTTTGAATGCAATTTTTAATAAAGAAAAAATGTGCACAATACAAAAGAGTTTCTCTTAGCCATTGATCCGTAATGGAACACCCAAATAGAGATCTGATGGTATCCTGTGGCTAAGAAAGTTGTGTGTGTATCTTGGACCATTCTACTCCAAATAAAGGAATCTAATTACCCGTAATCTTAATTGCACAGTCTAATACTAAAAAGGCTTAATAAGAGTGCTTTTGTATTTACAAAACTGCACAGCTTGTGAAAGAACCCTCAAAACATTTGGCAGGAATCCCAGCCGAGGTATGACTGACTGGAACCTCTAATGACTACAACATGTAAACAAGTGTTTTGTTTCGACTGATAATCATTAACTTCCAGTGTCAGACTTATCCCACAAGGTTTTGTTCACTGCTTCACCAGCCTGCTTTACAAAGGCGTCTGGTGCTAAGGGAAAGGGCGAGGGGGGGCGCGGAAAGTGCAGAGTGCTATACAGTGTTGTCACTCTTAAACTAAAGTGGCAGTAGGCAAATGAAAGGGTCATGAGGTAAATGCTTCTAACAAGGAGCAAGCTGCTGTGATAATTCCCACCATTCTTTGATGGTCCCTCTTACTGTGTGACTTAGTGACATAATGTGCTAGACCTCCTGGTTATTTTATTTTATTTTTTAATGAAGAAAGGCAATTTGAAATGGAGCCTCTCTGAATTATTGTTTCATGCCTTGGTAGCTTTCAAAATTAAACATATGCAAAAAAAAAAAAAAAAACAAAACCAAACCAGAAATTTGGTTTCCCTAACTACTGTAGTACTGGAGCAATCTGCATCTAAGTGCTGCATTAAAATAAAAGACAGAGAAGCAGTTGAATACACTCCTACAAGGACATATCTGGTATCCTAACAGAAGGGAAGCATGTCAGAAATTACACAAGCTGCACTGATTAGCTCAGCTTTGAAAGGGTGCTCAGCAACAGTAATTTTAAAAGTTAATATCAAATGGCCAGATCCTCAGCTAGAGTAACTCTGCTAAAATGCAGACACTATGGAGAAGCCTACCTGCATTTCTCATCACTCATTTACTTTATTATTTAAGTAATTATTGTTCAAATCATTTTATGTAGAAACACTGGAGAAGTTGTAAAAAATTATGTCCATTATGTAAAGTGTTTGGTAAAACCTTGCAGTCTATAAACAAGAAACTGAATAGCCCATATTTACATTCTCAACCTTTTCTTAGCTTGAGAAGTGCAACTACTTCGGTAATTTTTAATCATGCAACTGTAAGTAGCCAGTCTTTTGAGTGTTTAGTAAAACAGCAGTAGCAGCTTATAGATTGCAGATCTGGTACTTCCGTAGCTACCTGTAAGTAAAAGGTCATTTGTAAACTCCATTTAACCATCTATACCACGGAGACCAGTTTCAAAGGTTTACACTTATTTCATGCCCTGCTAGGATCTTGCCTGTGTAACAAGCATTTCCTGATCAGTTCTAGCAGAGCACTGAAAAGTGTACCGCGCATAGCTCTCATGATTGCATGAAGGAATTTATGCATGCAACTCTCCAACAGCTTTGATATATAACCCTGCAGAATCAGGTAGGAGCTGTGAATCAGCCTGGTTAAATTTATTTAAAAAACACTTGGCAAAGCAAGTTTGCAATTGTTTAATTTTCATTATAACCGCTGCCTCACAAGATAATGAGCCCTCATAACAGTGTTTTATATAAAAGCACATTATGCCTTTACACAGCACACACAAATGGCCAGTGATTATTAACAATGTTAAAATGTCAGTAGAACCAAGCCAGCATAACGGCATACATTTAGATGCCATAAAAGCTGCAAATGACTGTTACATTGTTTTAAAGGAAGCATCTTAAAAAGGCACTTACAAATAGAGGAAAAGAAATATTTGTTACGAGGAATAGAAATTTATGATGAAATGTCAATCAAATTTGACTTCTTGAAAAGCATTAGCCACAAGAATCAGCTAAGCTCATCACTGCTGCTATTAGTACTCTCAATTTTAGGATTAGAGACAAAATGCTCCATAAATAATTTTTGCTTTTACCTTTGACTTGATTTTTTTTTTTCCTTGCCATTCCCGGATTTCAGTGTTTTGGAATGCTTTAAGAAAACATTCTCAAAGTAAAACTTCAGAGAGTCCAAATGTGCACATTTGGCACTGATTTATGGTCTGAAAAAAGGTCCAGCATTTAAATGAAAGTCTAGCAAAGAGTAAAAGGTCTAGACAGGGTAATCACTATCTAAATTATTACAAATATTTTAGAGGCTTTTAGCCTCAAAATGTCACTCAGGGCATCATCTTAGATACAAGTAGGTCTTACTCCCATTCACCGAGGGGGAAATTAATATGATAACAAGTTTGAATCACAAAGGATTCACGTTAGGCTGTCGTTGGTTATTTACACCAATGCTCCAAAGTTATTCTTGTGAATTTGAAATTATTCAACTCATTTATTAGGCTATGTTTAGGTTAATTTTATTTTTAAATTGGAAAGAAAGAAGGATTGTGGGGTGGGGTTTTTAGGGTGGTTTGTTGTTGTTGTTGTTGGGATTTTTTTGTTGTGTGTTTTGTTTTTTTTTTAAGTTACCACTATCTGTAAAGAAAACAGCATCATCTAAAATTTGTCAGAAGAATTACTGTTTTGCTCCATGTAACGCACAAGTTCTACAAACCAATATAAGTTAAACAGATCATTTTTAATTTTAGCTTATTCAGTTGTGAGGCCACATGCTGCATTTCATTTCATACATTAACAAAAGGTGTTCAAAAGCAAATGAGTTGTGAATGTTAGTTTCCCCCCCTAAAGATATGGTTTTAGAAACATAAACCTTCAACCCCTTTATTAAAAGTTAATATAAACAGAAATGTTAAATCAAGCACTTTAGACTGTCCTAATCCACATAATCAACTGTCAATAATATTTTTTTATTCCCAACTATTACAATTTTATCTTACACAGACACTAGCCTATTCAAATGCGATATTCAATAAACATTTGTATCTCCCTCTCATTAACCACAGTCCTATTTTTTTTCCCCTCAGTTATTATAAGCCAAATACTTCAGAAACTGTGATAGATTGCTTAAAGAATAAATTGGTACATCTGTATCATTAACACAATGTAGATTTTGAACCAGGTAGACAGGAGATATTTAAAACATCACTTTAAAATATTAATATTTCATTGCTCTCATTGGGCACTTGATTGTGAGCCGAGTTCAGGCAGTAAATTAGTCTTCCTTAAACATGCATTAAATAGATATTGTTTCTCTAAAGTTGGAAATCTACCATTTGTCTCCAGTCAGCTTTAACACTCAGCAGGTTTGTAATAAATACACATGCAAGCAACAAAACCCTGAACATTAGCAGAGACATTAAGAGGGCAATTAATTAAGCCACATTAGTACAACGTGATCAAAAACAAGGCATCAGTATCCTTAGGGCAAAAACACATTTCAGGTCAAACTTTACACACATGCACACATATATGTGTATGCATATACACACACACACACACAGAGGCACACATAAAGAAGCATATATCAGACAGACCCTTCCTTTATGTTAAGTATATAAAAAAAGCATCAAAGTAACTATTTGCACTGGCTGCTTCGTTTATTTGCCCTGTAAATTATTTGAGATCAGATTTTAAAGCTCGTTTGATTTTTGGTATGTATAAAAAGAAACCATTGTCTCATATTGTATATACTGATTGCCTGGCACCACCCAATGGCAACCATGAGAAATGCAGATGGAAGTTCTTCCAGATGCATGTAGAAAAATTAACACTTAAACATATTAAAGAAAATAAGCAGCGGGTGTTTTCTCAAAAATAATAAACAGGCATTTCTTCAGACACTAGCTGGCTGCTCTTAATCATGTTTTAAATTGGTTCAACAAGTGTGATTCTTGCAAAAATTTAGTGCTGTCCAAAATCCATAGCAAAGCAAATTATTTGGTTAGTGAATGCTGTATTTGTTTTTTTAAAAAATGCCATTAAATGATCACATTTCTTATGACATCAAATCTCACAACCAGATGAGAATTATTGTTAAGCCAGGAAAGCTCACCTACAGTGCGTAACTACAGAGTAAAGGGTAAAAGTTGATCAATTCCAGCAACTAGGGAAAGAGAAATAGGTGGACTCAAAGCAGAAGAAAAAAGTCTTTAGTGATTTCTTAGCCACTGCAAATGTTATTCAAGCCTTACTTGGTCCATGATACACACTATGGATAATTAAAAAAAAAATACATGCACACACAAACACTCCAATCAAGTGTAGGAGCGTAAAAAATTCCAGTGGCTCCTCCATTCCTCAAACAGGATAACAAAAGTTACAGTCTGTAGGATCAGGAAAGCTGGCCATTCCTAATGAAGGGGCAAAGTCACAACTTAATCCCCAGACTATCTGATTCAGTCAGAGCCTTTGTGCAACTTCAAATTAGATTTCCAGCATACAGAATTACAACAAAATGTACAGGCAATATAAGGAGCATGAAACACTTGTTCAAAAATCCTTGGAAACAACTCAGTTTCTTTTTCTCAGAGAAGCTGCTAAAAAGCGACTTGGTATTGCAATGTATTTTCATCACTCTTCTACTCTAAGCTATCTTATGCTCTGATGCATAGTTTGCTCTTCATTGCCTTCCTTATGAAGGCTGAGCTTTATCAAGCGTGATAATCATTTCCTGCTACTCACAGAAAACAATAAGTGAGCAAACAGTATTTAGGCTTGTCCTTTTCTTGTTTAAGCACACATGTAAGAAACTTGAAAAAGGATGCACTGGTGAGGCATATTCTTTAGTTGACAGATTGCTTACTATAGGCTTTGCATGGAACTGAACGTACCGAACATCTCAAAACTTAAGACCTTCTGGATCTCAAGGGGTACAAACACATAGCACCTGCAGAATTCCACAGAAATGAACAGTGCTTTCACAGGAGAAATTAAGTCTCAAATGCCATTGTGGATTAAAAGTGCTGTGGCAGCTTTATTTAATTTCAGATAAACTAGATCTTTCCACTGTAAAATGAAGTGAATGGAATAATACATAAAGTTTACTTGCTCCTGTGTTATCTAGTTCTATTTAAAGCTGTTATGACTTGCCTGTATACTTTCATTATTTCCGTGTACTTCTATGAAGAACAATCTAAGTATCTACAGCTTGTAACATTGGATATTCCTATTCCTAAGGACAGAAAGATGAAATGAGGACCAATGTATGTGCATGTTGCAGATATTCCTGCGATAATTATAAATAATTTTAATTATGACAAAACCTGCGATTCTTAGGTTTCAGGCTCAATAGTGCCAGTCTAATGGAGGCAAAACAGCCTGTGTTTAGAGAGATTGTTCTGGACACTTGAGTGCTAGGAAAGGAAATATTTACACAATTTTTTTTATTATTATTATTTTTTTCTCCCCAGCTCAACACTGACAACTAAATCACAGATTCTGGACCACAGCTCCATATAAGGACAACAATTCTGCAGCAGATTTCACAACCAGAAAAACCACAAAACACCTGCGGTCATGAGAGTAGCACTTTCATTTCTATAAAAGCTTCCATGGGAGAGATTCAACATCCTTCAACAAATTAAGGCACACACAACACTCCAGAGGTGAGCAGATATTACTATGTGCACTTTATAGACAGGATGGAGGTACGCAGGGATTTAATAATTTTCCCTGGATCAGATGACAAGTCTGAAGCATCTTGCATCTTACTCACTGAAATGTCCTTCCTCCCTTGTCTTTATTCTCTTGGCAATAACCATGCGAATGACAGAGGTTCATAGAATTCACCGAGAATAGAAAAGAATATGTTCTTACAATGGTGGATTTTAACTCAGAAGGCATTATTTGTCAGAACTTCCATGGCTTCAAAACGAAAAGAAAACTAACAGCAACAGCAAAGCTTGCAGCACTAAATATAATAGTACAATTTATATGTTATTTTCACAAGGATAAGCTGTTTTCTAAGGACAAGACAAAATAATCAACCCTATAGAAGCAGCTTGAGTAGTCTAAATATGTCCCAGTTAAAATTGTTAATGAAGCTGCAGAGTGAATGCAAATCTACAAGTCCCAGAGCTGGTGTAGCACCATGTAATTTCTAAGTAACAGCGCCTGAGAAGTCCCCTAGCAGCACACTGCAATCCCTGCTAAAGAACGGAGTACCCTTGTAGCACATTAGTGGTCTACACAGCAGCATTCAATCAGTTTCTTTAATCCGAGGAGTGCCTTTTTACTTTGTGAGGAATCTAACTCTACTGGGGGGATTTGAACTGGAGGCCCTTGGATCCAAAAACAGCAACATTACTAACGCAAGCGAAGGCAAGTCTCCAGTACCTTTTAGCTGGAGTCTTAAGAGGCCTGTAAAAACAGTGAGAGTCTCTCCCTTGCAGGGATACTAGTTATAAAGGGTAAACCATTCAGCTGAGTTTAACAGAAACGAATAGGGGAGAAAAAAAACTCACACAGGAAAAAGGGATGCTAAATTATAGAGGAACAGTAGCACGTATGTTGTATTCATTCCAGGTCAGAGTTCACAAGAATTAAATCCTGGCAGAGCCTGAGTGCTTTCAGCTACCATTGGGCCAAATCCTCCCATCTTTAATGTTTCCTTACGAAATAGCAAAACTGCCAGTGACCTCCCAGATTATTTTTCCCCCACTTAGAAGATCTGGAGTGCTACAATGAGAGGGAGACGCGACAGAACTATTCTGGCTCACAGACAGAGGTTTCTCAGCATATCTTCTCTCCCTTAAAGAAGCAGGAAAATCAGATGCGTAAGAGAACAAGCGAAGCGGAGAACAAATATTTCTCATAAAAACTAGAGACAAAAGATGACTTGTTTTCCTGCTTGGTAGCAGGACAGCTTCTCCTGCCCCTGGAAGACTTGGAGCGCATGTACGCTCCTTCCCATGGAAATAGCTGCCCCCCAACTCCGGCTGCTGCCCAGTTCCAGGTGAGATCACCAGCTCTGAACTCGAACACACCAGGCTGACGGGAAAGCTGAAAGGCTTTCCTGGGGTTTTTGGCTCACGACCTCTAACTTTTTGGGATGATGCCAAAGTACAGCTCTTTCTGTGCTTGTTGGCTCAGCAGCCCTAACAGAGTGAACTAAAGCACAGGCCTCTAAAGGACAATTACTCATTTATGCACAATGAGCATACAACCTTATAACAATCAGGACAAATACAGCACTTCAGGGTCAGACTCTGCTTTTGGATAAACATGAAGTGAATAACACAGAGTGCATGTCATTTAGATGTTTTTGAGTAAGTCAACACAAAGCACGTGCTTACACAGAAAAGGAAACCTTACTCCCACTTGACATAACACCGCAAATACTGCTCAGTTGTGTTCTATTTCTGCATTGTGTTTGTTACATCAAAAGGGAGAAATCTTCACTACCATATACAGCTCTTCAAGAGACACCCTGGTTCAGAGAACTGAGTTTGTAGACTCACAGACAGCAGGATGGCTCCTCAAAACCCCTCCGGAAAAGCTGCAGGATAAATAGGGAGCACTTGGATCCAAAATTTATGTAGTAACATAAAATATCAACCCCAGCCAGCATGCGCAGCCTTTGCCAAAGCTTGATTGGCGTTAGGTGATTTTGGCAACATTGCTTACAAAGATTTCAATGGAAACCTGGGTGACTGGAAATTAAGTGTAAAAAATTATATGGACTAGCATCTACCTTTAAGCCCTTGTGGAGCAGAAGAGGTCAACCAGGTAGCTGTTATTCTAAAGGCAAGGAGGTGTATTTAAAATCCGTTTTAAAGCTTTATAAAAGGAAATACTGACATAGAAGATACCATGAAACCTCACCTGGCTAACAGCTTATTCTAAAAAGCAACACCAGAGAAGTGAAAAAAGCCAGTGAGCATGGGAAACCAAGAAAAAATACATAGCATAGGGGGTTCTGTCATTTCAGCTAATTTCTGTGTTCGTTATTCATTAAGTCTTTTGTCTACATCTACTGATAAAAGGCTTTAATCTCTACACTACAATTCCAAATCTCTATGAATGACAATTTAAGGCATTTTATTTACCACGTATTTTTAAAAATGTGGTAATTAAAATAATCTGTTTTACACTTATTAAAAATAAATTATTGCATATTTTAATGTTTTTCCTCCCTGCAACTTTTTCTTAATTAGTTATTTAAACTGCATTGAAAATCCCAAGCCAATACATTTCAATATTCATTTTTCTATTTCAATTTTTCAAACGAGAAGAAAAGTTCCCCTCTTTAAGCTGAAAATTCAATTAAAAAAGCAGATTAAATACTCATTGGTGTTATTTTACATCGTTCACAGAGAGCTTTTTTTTTCTTCAATATTTATTAATGACGACAATCTTGCATGTACCCATTATCTTACATCTATTAGCATCTTTCATCTGAAAGGATCTTGAAGAGCTCTAACAAATGGACAATTTTGTAACTGAGATGAGGGACTGATTCACCACTCAAACCTAAACCTCTCTGGAACAGAAATCCTTCGACTGTTTAAAAGTCCATAGCAATGCTATGAAAGGCAGCAGAGTGCCTTGGCGAACATTAGCAGAATTTAGCGCAACGTAGTCCCATTCCCTCTTGCTCCCGTTGGATCCTAAGGTAAAATTCATAAAGTAAATAAATCAGCTGTCAAGGCTGATTGGCAAAGTGTAATTACTTCTGTTGAACTCTAAGATATCAGGCCTTGTATCCCTAACTAAATGATTAGTAAACTGCATATTCCCAAATTAGAAGTGGCTACACATAATTTACATAATTTAGTAGCACATACTTTCAATTATGTTGCTGTTTTACTCTCTGAAGAGCACTGTCACAAAGCCTACTAGTGAACTACTTCAGTATTAGCAAAGAATTACCAAAAATTTTACCAAAGACGGACTGCCATACCAGACAAGGTCCTCAGCAGACGTAAGCACGTTTTAGCTCTATCCAACGGCCACACAGCAATGCTAGAGCAGAGGCGTTCAGTCCAGCAAAGTGCTATGAACCAAGCTTCCACGGTCCGATGCAGAGACACAACTCAATCTGTACTGGTGCCTGTCAGACCATAATACAACTGGACGAAATCCACATGGGCTGAAAAATTCAAATCAATACATTGCAAAACATCCATGAAGCTCTTTGGGATTTTTTTGGTTGGGTAGGTTTTTTAAGGCTCTTCTGTACTTTATATATTGATAGGTGCAACAGAAATGTTTTACTAACAATTGTATGTGGTTTAAATTTAATTGTAATTACAAACTTTGTTAAAAGAGTTCCAGCTGAAGATAGAAGCATACTCTCAGCTCAGCTGGAACTGAAGTAATCACTACACAGTGTGGAATGGTAAGAAGAATGAACTCAGTAAGCTTATGCAGAAAGTGACCGAGTTTAAGGGGTCCCTCCATACTTTAAAAAAAAAAAAAAAAATTTTGCTCTTTGACTTTCCATGTCTTTCCACCATGGCATAGCATAACCTAACTTTTTCCAAAGTTCGGCACATGCTGTACTGGGTTTGGCTGAGATTGAGTTAATTTTCTTATGCTTACAGTCATGAGTGTTCAGTGTGGCACGCTTTTTCTACAACACTCAAAAAATACATATTTTCCATAATTTCTGGTTTGCTACTGCATGTCATTAGAAAAGCCACTGTTCCTTGTGTCATCTTTTGTTCCCATGGTATTGGCAATTACCGAAATATCTCTAGTTTGGCCAGTTTGTTTCCAGGCTTTCAGATAGATGTCCATTGTTTGTTCCCTCCCCCCCCTTCTTCAATTCCACTATTTTTGCCAGTACAGATTGATGTATTATTCACATTGAAAGTAAGAAGGTAGAACATGAGAGCACTGCCTTGGCACAGGGTGTTTCCCAATCTCCAACATAATTTTTATTGTTTACACTGTTTAATGGTTTAATTAAACATTAAAATTTTAATTTAACTGGTTTAATGTTAAATATTATCTTGCTCTTTCATGCTAATCGTACCATATAGCGGGTAGTGTATTATACTCTCTCTTCAGCTGGCTTAATCTCTTCAGTGTTTGACTGGCACAGTATCTTTCCATGTAAAACCCAGTTTAATTTGGGATAAGATGCCACAACTAAAGATCAAACCTTTATATAATTGGTGAAAATGACATTGCAGCAATTTACAAATTCTAAGTTCTTCAGTTCCAATGTCTCCTTCCTGATTTTGATACGTAGATGCCAAGAAACTTTACAATTTTATACACAGAACATCTTTAAAGAGCTGAAATAGGCTGCTGTCAGACTCAAAATTTTATCAGTTCTTCAGTGTAAATATTAAGACCAGATTCCTAGGGAAATCCATTCCTCTGTGTAGTTTTCACCCTCATAAGCTTCCTTTACTCCTCTCATCTAAAGTGTGGCCAGTATCTGAGAGAGGAAGCAGTTTCCAAAGCCCACTTTAGAAAGGAGAGACAGAGGTAATCCAGTACATCCATGTACATGTATATACAGCAACGCAAACTCCACATCAGACTGACACTCTACATTTCTGTCACTCCTGGGCTGGAGTTGCAGAGTCCCGGGAAGCAATACAAGCCAAACAGCAGCAAATGACCACTTCTGACTGTGGCACAGAAGACAGCAACAGGAAAATTAGATCTATACAGCTATGAATTCCTTGTTAGGAGCGAAGAGGACTCTAGTCTAACCTCCCAGAAACTAACTGCTATCTGCTATCACCTACTATATCCTGATTAACTAATCACAACAATCCTCTTTGCTCATGCTTTGAGCACACAGGATAGATATCACTCCAGATTCCCAGGACTACAGGTAAAAGGGCATAGCAAAAGAGCCCTGGTTAAGTTTTGTCCAACTTGGAATGCCATTTTTCCAGATAACTTGCCAGAAGTACACACTGCATTAAATTGAGACAAAAGAGAAAATAATAAGATATTTACAAATTTATGATATTGCCCAATAACCAATATGTTTTCTCAGTCTTCAGCCTTGTTTCCTTTCAAAACATCAGATTCTTCTTCCTTTCTAGAGGCTTTCTCTGTAGTTCAAGTGAGATGGTCAAGCCATATACATGACAGAGCATATTATATCCACAAAAAATATTCTCAAGCCCAACAGCATGCCCAAAGCAGTCTTTTTTTTTTTTTTTACTTTATATGATCAACATGTTATTCCAACTTTTAACTCCAACATAACCCGCAACAATTTTGCAAATATCTATCTCAAAATGTTCACCTATTAATTCTGTAAATCGACAACACTGAATGAGAGCAGAGATCTGCAGATCTCAATGCCAAATCAAAGCCAAATATATCGACTGTCATCATGTCTTTATTCATGAAAGGGAGGGGGTACACATATGCACACAGATATTCTGTACACCGTATGCAAATTCTCCTTCTATAGGAATTATACAGTTACAAAGCAGAGCTAGGAAAGCTCTACACTAAGGCTACATCCCCGTGGAAATACTGCATGAAAAGGCTTTTTATTTTTAAAGATAAATTACATTTTTTGTATAATTGAGTCACACTTTTCATGTAACACTCAGCCTAGGGATGTCTGCAGGAGAAAAGAACAATATCTTACTAAATCCCTTTTAGGATCATTAAATTTAGATCACAAAACTCTCGCAGGCGTGCAATTCCAAACATGTCACAGAAACAAAAGGAACAACAACAAAAAATGACAAGCTTCCCTTACATTATTTTCCTTCTTTACAATGATGTTTAAGGTAGCAAAGTGTTAATGAATTCAGTACAATGTATCATGCATTGTGTTAGAACTTTTATATTGTTGAAAAATTGTCATATTTGGCTAGGCAGCTGCAGGGAGAAAAAAAGCTCTGACAATATCTAATTGAGTCTATTTTTACTGTCTTTCAGATAACATTGTTAGAATTATGTACTGTACATATTTCTTATTTTTAGTTTCATACTCCCTCCCCCCTCTTCACAGCCCTTCACTGCAACAATATTTTACTACTGCTGATATAAATCCAGGTCATTTTCACAAAAGAAGAGTGAGTCTTATTCTGTAATATTGAAATGGGGCTACAAGCTGTTATGTAAATCACTATTAATAACAGAGTATTCAGGACATGTGCCTCTTAAAAGCTGGTCCTTCTTTAGAACGCTGACTGGGACACAAAAGCTTCAGGCTCTGTTTCCTACTTTATCATATGCTTCCTGGGCATTTTCAAGCTAAACATTTCATCTTTCTTGCTCCTTTCTGTAAAATGGGAATAGTAGAAGTATTTTCTTTTTTTCTGCCTTTTGAAACCATGAATGCTTCAATGCCAAAACTGCTTTTTCTGTGTATATATCATGCCCAGCATAACTGCTCCAACTCATACACACACACAAAACTTCAGGTATTGGCATGGGATACTTGTAGGGCTTTCACCACAACAACTTTACATCTCTCATCCTTACCCAATCAGCCTATTCTCAGCCTTTTCACTCATGATTTTTCATGAGTCTCCCAAGCCATCATAGTCTTGTAGGAAAATGAGATAGGGAGGTTAGTCACACAGACAGAACCATTTTCTCCAAGGCTAGAGAAAGCATGTCTTGTGCCTCATCCTTTGCAGTAGTCTGGCTCCCTGCTTGAACTGGCTAGGTGAGATGCATGACACTAACCAGGACTGTCAGGAGCACAAATTTCAGACTGACAGAAAGTCTTTTTTTAAAAGGAATCAAATTGCCTGGGGATGCACATGCCAAGCAGCACCACCAGTGCAAAAGCACAGGTGAAGAAAGTTACTCCTCTGCACCGCCCGCCAAGAGGACCAGACCTTCAATTTGTGCAAACGTAGATACCATATCCTGCTTCCGTGCAGGAGAACAGCACACCAAACTAGATAAAGCAAGACAGGCAGGTCAAACAGCCTCTAGTCACCACACAGAAACACATCTTTTTAAAATTACTACTACTCAGGCTGAATATCTCTTAAAAAATATCCCACAATTTAAAACCAACAAAAACCCACACCACCACCACCACCCACAAACATTGTTGTTTAACTGTATTTTTGTACCTGCAGGCTCAAGGCACAGACTTCTAGGAACAAGATCTTCAATGAAAATTTCAGCCAGTCGTGACCCAAGAGAGCATTTTGCTATATTATGTACTGGGGAGACCATCAATAGCTGGGCTCCACAATGCTCTTGAGGAAAACATTTCTTGAGAAGCAGCAGAATTACTTCAGGGACAAGGTATAGGAGAAGACAGTAAGTAAAGAGGAGTTTCAAGATGGGAAAGCAAACCACCTCACAAAAATTACAAAGACTGCTTAGCTTGCTTACTTTGAGTTTCAATGACTTCTCTGGTTATCTCCTATTAGCACTGCCAAGATTTTTCCCCAGAAAGTAGAGGAAAAATGTCTCCTCTTGCACTTTGATCAATGTATATTCGTGTGGGTAAATTGAAACACTGAGCAAGAAGTCAAAACTCCAGAAACTGAAACTAGTGCATTTAACAGGAAAAAAAAAAAAGTTTTACTTTTAACTTCTTTTCCTCCCAACAATAGAAACATTGAGTTTAGAATGAAAAGCAAGATACCATTTTGCAGAAGACTGGCAAAGTAAAATGCAAATTCCCTACACCTCTTCCTTGTCCCTTACCCTCCAATTCAGTCTTCTATAAAAACATATTTTATTGTTTTCTGCATGACACCCCACGTTCTCATCATAGAAACCTAATACTGAAACATTGTTCTGAGTGACTCAAGCTTGTATAAGCTTTTAGGAGCCCATGGGGATGCTGATTATTAGAGGAACAGGAGTGAAAAAAGGAATGAAAATAGAACTTGGAAAGCATGGCAGTCTCAGGCAAGAATAGTTGGGATCTAATGAGAAGCTGTACCTGTGAAACCTAATAGCCAGAACAAAATTAGCCATTCAGGGTGACTTACTCAAAATAGTTCTTACAGCAGTTTTAACAGCAGAAGTGCTCCAAACCATTATAAAGTGCAGCTGTAGATACAAGTAACAAATGCACAAGTTAGTAGACCTACTCCTCTGTTACAGATGCCCAGAGGCTATGGTCAGACATCCAGGATATGAAAATGGATACACCATATAATCAAGACCATAATGCCCACGGCATTCACTTCCATTTAGCCTGCAGGCTTCTGAAAGTACAGGGAAAAGTCTAGTCGATTATGGGAACTGGCATTATACATGTATTGCCAAAGAGAGCAAAATTCTCTAATATGATAACACCACTTTTCATTTTTCATGAGTTTCCTGATTTACAGTGCATAGCATACTGGTCTGAACAGATGGATTGAGGAATCGATTGGCTTGTGCGCAAACTCTCTTCTGTTATTAAAAAAAAAAAATCAGTATAATTTTCATGTGTGGATCTACACAAAGACTAAAAAAGCAATGTCACCAATTTTTTAGGCTGAACTGTAATAACCTTAACACAGATTATGCCCATGTCTCTCTGCCTGTTCTCAGTAGAGGTGAGGACTGGGTCTCACATGAAAAGTTTTTTAAAAAACAAATTAAATCTGCTTGACTACTACCATTTACTGTCTAGTGTTATTATGTGACTGCATATAAAATAGTAACTGCTAATGACAAAAAAGCAGAAATATTTATTATAGGAGATTTCCACTTTCTGAATGCAAGATGAGCTGTAGCCTCATAATGATTACTGTGACATTTATTATTAATAGTATATTTTTGGAAATAAAAGGATATGTCAAGTTTTTTTGTGCAACATACAGTCTGACCCTTAACTGTCTACTGTCCATACTCAAGATTATGGTTTACCATGGGAAAATAGGCACTATGTTATGGTCATTTTATGTTCACTTCCAAGCTATACACAGGATAACCATATGCACAAGCCTCCTGTAGAAACACAGAACATGAGAGTGCTACCTGGACTATCAGATCCTGGCCTCATAGCTGCACACTTCATATAAAGCCTTTCATAAGCAGTTAAACTTCTATCTTGGAAACAGTAATTTTGGTCCATAGGGCTCATGGAAGGTAATTCTAGTCTCACTGCTCTGATAGCTAGGTTTGCTCCTGATTTTCAACCTGAATCTACTCATGGCCAACTCCTACCGTTTGTTCCCAAGTGTTCAGTGTTCTTGCATCTTCACTTCCTCTATATAGTCTGCTTCCTCTGTTCAATTTTTCTCCCTCTCTCTTCTTTCCTTCCTGTCCCTCATGCTGTCCTTAAGAGTTTCTTGGGTAAATTACTGTTTGCAAGGACCTACTTGACAGCAAATTATTCATTTCCATTTTGCACAATTATGCAAGTAATTTATTTAAGCATCCTGTTGAATGTCTGTACATATAACACACACAATTGTTACTTGTAACTGAATTATCAAACAGCTCAACATGACACAAGCAAAAACAGAGACTATTTTTGTGTCAGTAAGAACACTTATGCTCACTAAGGCAGAAAAATATTTTTTGGCTCTTAGATCTGTTTATAGCAAAGTCAGTTTTCAGAGCGGTTCTGCAGGACATTTCCTACCACAGTGGAGTCGCAGAAGCAAGACTGTTTTCTCTTAAATGTCTCTGCTTCTGGCAATTGTCAAAGGAAACACATTGGACTAAACACACCATTCATTTGCCCCAGCATGCGTCAGGCTAGCAGTTCTTACAACTGAGTTGCAATACTGGACCAATGCTCAGGTTTGTGAACAAATTCCTGCCAGAAGTGTCAGTCCCACACCATCCTTCATTTAGAGAACTACCCTTAATAAAATTAACAGAGACTGATTATACATTCTTCTCTCTCAAGTCGAAGTAAACACGGAAAAATCATTGCAAGCAAACAAGGACATCCATATAAAGGGTCAAAGTTTCAAAGAAACATATGTAACAGGATGTAACCACTGCTCTATTGTGTTCCCAGTTTATAATCCAGAAAACTAACTGGTAGGAAATCAAAGAGGTACTAGAAAGCAAATTTAGTTTTAAAACATCAGAAACAAAGATGAACTTCATAAGCCAATGTACAATCCATCTTGAAAATGTGGAAAAATTAAGCCTTGTGCATGGTTTGAGGCTTTATCAAATTTACACCCTTAATATTTAAAATTATGCAATTGCTGCAAGGCTTCCCTCTACCTCTTTTGGAAAGTCTAATACAAAACTTTCATTAAAGGAGACTGTAATCTTGTCTGTGGAGCCAAATAATTTCCTCGTACCCCATTTAAGAAAGCTCTTATTTTACAGGTCAGCTTTGCTTGCAATACATGCCCATTTTGTAAAGGGATATAACTCATGCCAGCTGGACTAGTGGATGAGCTGCAGTAGAATAAAGAGATTATCCTGGTGACTTGGGGGAAGAGAGTTCATCTGGCAGCTCCATCCCATTAATAAAATGTATTTTGCATTCTGACACTGACTTCATTTCTCTTTCCCTTTGCATTTCACAGCCCATTACAGCCAAGTTGCTTTTTCTTTTTTTTGTTCCTCCCTCTCTTCATCTTCCTCACTTCCCATGTACTACTGTTACCCTAACTCTCTGTGTACTCCGTATTGTCCACCTTCCTCCTTGCCACACTGGTGACCCACCTCATTTTCTGCACTTCTCTATCTTCCTCTTCAGAGTGATTCCCACATAACTGAGTCCTCCTTCCAGGAGCTTCTCATTCCTACCATGTCCTGTAGGGCTTCTAGCCTAATCACCACCTTTTATCACAGACATGGATCACACACAGCAAAAAGCACCCCTCTGGGTTACAGTCTGCTCCCCTCTACACCAGGGCTCTGGATATTCATTGAGGGTGTATGCTTTGTGAAGGCAAACAGTAAGCCCTTTGCTCCTGCGGGCCAAGTCCTTCTCTACCAGAAGGGAGAGCAAGTATATCACTGCTGCTTTGATTCACCACAGACTTCCCAGACAGGGAGCCAGAAATGTACTCCAATTGTGTTCTTTAACAAGGGGTCTTACAGCCCACGTACAGGGTTCCCAAACTGCCCTGCTCAGCAGGAGTTTTGGAGTGTGTGTATTAAAAACTAGGAGTTTTCCATGTAGGATAGGCCAAGAAAGAGAAGAAGAGAAAGAGAAACAGACATTCAACCATTGATCCCCAAACTCTGCTCCCACTAAATTCAGAACAGCCTTCAGGGTCAGGTCATCTGATTTGAAGCCCCCAAATGCAGATTGTGACTGTTTTGCCATTCATCAATTCCTCTTCTCATATCCCCTCTTCTCACCAAGAGATACACTCTGTGCTAGAGCTTACAAAAAACAAAACCCATCTATGTTCCCTCTGTGCGTCTGCATCCAGAAGGGGTGGCTTTTGTCCTTTTGTGCTGCTCAAAAACAAAGCAGAGAATCTTCCCCATTTATTGATTTCAGGACCCTAAAGGTTTTGAAATAATGTCTTTGCCTTTCAAGCAGGAAGGGCTGGAAGCCGTGGTATAGAGAAAGGAAAGTAAAAAAAAAAAAAAAAAAAAAAACCAAACACACAACAAACCAAAACAACACAGAAGGAAAATTGGCAAACAAAGAAAATGTTTTTGAAAGCATTCACTCAGCAGTTCAGAATCGATCTGCAGAGTGTGTTCCACTTGTGTTTGCTTTTCACAGCCATTAGAGCAAGAAAGCTCTATTCGCACTCATGCGCTGCCAAAGGGGTGGGAGACTGCGAAGAGGGTCCTTGTCAACTGCACGCGCCCCAGCTCGTGCAGCAGCCTAGCAGAGTTAGGCTGCTATTGCACAGAAATAAGCAAAGGCCTGGTCAGAGGCCAGGCTAGAGGCCTACCCTGGTTAAAGGGAAAAAGCATCAAAAAGATCAAAGATAGCCCAAATGCCCATACTCCAAACTGCTCCCTCATACATCAGAAAAGGCATTTTACTGCAAAACTGGTCAGAAAGTGCAGACAGCTATATCCCTACTTCCCTTCTTTCCGACCTCAGAGAACTGGTCGCTCACAGGGATCACTGCACAGTGCACCGTGGGGAACGACGATCTTCCACAGGCTTCCCTCGCCCCTGCTCACCATTCAGTTATTCAGCAGCCAGAAACTACAGGTTGGCTCTAAAGCAAATCTCTATGAGTCTGTGAAGCAATAAGAGCTGTAATTTAGCCTGATCTGATATTGGGGAATTTTTATAGGTCAGAAACATACTTTCTCAGGTAAGAAAAAAGGAAGGGAAGGCAGCTGAATCTTTCCTTACATCATATCAATATTGGTTTATAGTTGGTAATTCAAATAAAAAAGGACGATGCGAAAAAGCGCATCTGCCCCAAGGCAAGTAAGGGGATAACCATCTGCTTGACCTTTAATTGACGCCAGCCCGAATTGTTCCATCACGTCTACAGCCACACACTGAACCACTTGCAGAAAGGAAGTTATTTATCCCAATGATCTCCTGTAAACTTCACATTTTCTGTGTAATCTGAAGACTGCCAAAACACTATTTATTTACTTCCTAACATAGAGGCTGGTTCAGGGGACCTTCCACAAGTACAAGAATAACCAAGCAAGCAACCTTTCTCTGTCACAGAGCCGGCAAGTTCCTCGCTGCTGGAATGCAAGACCCCAGACTTCTTTGGCATATCTCCTGTACACTGACACAAAACAGTACAGGAAGGAATAGCTGTTTGACCTTTCCTTCTACTGACAATAAGCACAACAAACATATGGGATGGATCTCTGTAGTGAGAAGAGCAGACAAATTCTTAATTTACTCAATATTATCAGAGGCTGGAAGTATTCTGACTTAGAAGTTCCCCTACAAACTCAGGCTTTTGTGAAGAGATTATTTTATCACCATGGAAAGAAATATATTTAGAGATCTGTTGACCTGAGACTTACGAAAAGTATCTGGTTACAACCATCCTCAGGAAGTCAGAATAAAAACAAAAGGAACTTATGCTTTTAGAAGAGACTCAAAAGTTCAACTTTTTCAGAATAAATTTCCCTACTTTAAGATTTTTAGAAGAAAAAAAAGCACACAGACTTTAATTTAAAAAAAAAAAAAATACATTTTTCTCTAACAAGCAGTCCAAGGCTCCGTGGCAGGAATATTTGACAGCACGCTCTTTCTCATGTTTGCTGTGCCACCATTTTTATGCCACGCTTAAGGCACATCAGAGACCTTCACCCTAAAAGCAGCCATCCTTTCTCAGTAATTAATACTGACCTGTCATCAGCCAATATGGGAAATTCTTTCCTGATCTCAAGCAGGTATCATGATGATAGTCTATACTGTATAGTGTATATGTATTCTGCTGCATGATTTGTCACCTAGAATCACTTCAAATCTCTTGTAGCGTTTCTGAATACGCTGCATAGATTTTAGTCATCCCATTCACCCTATTACTTGGTATTTTTCTTTAAGGCTGTTCCCTTTGTTAGCCTAAGAAACTTTAATATATGACAATAAAGAATAAAAAAAAAAATTGAAGAGATAAAATTCTAGTTTTGGATCTACTCACAAAGCTGCTCATTTTTAATGAAAAACAAGTCATCATTAAAATTCCTTGCAACAACCACAGTACCCATATCTTTCATGGAGCTTCAGGAAAAGTGCTGTTTTTCAACAGAGCCAGACTTCGGCCTAGCCTGTGTTAACAGCTCTAGGAAAACAAAACAGAAACCACTTAAACAAATCTGAGTTTAAGCTTTCTTCCTGACAAGTTGTGACTGTGCAGAAATTCTTTTTAATGCTTTGGTGCTACTGCCATAACTATCACAGATATTCACTCAGAACTACAGCAACACAAGTGTAATTTTCACCATGTCAAAAATACAATGAATATCATACTTCCTACTCATCTCCTGGCCACAGCATGACCAAAAAAGAAAAAGAAAGAGGAGAAAAAAAAAGAAAAAAGATGTGGGAACTGTCTCCTTGGGAAAAGGCTGGAATTTCAAGTCTTGGCACTATTTATGCATGCTATGATATCTTATGCACAGTCTCTATAGCATGAAAAAGCCTACATCAAATATGACCATCTTCTGAAGATTCTGTGTGGGTTTCGAAAAATCACTTTGCACATTCCAGTGCTAGTAGGTACCCACACTGAGTTATGAATAACTCCTAACATGTCTCAAAGCCAGCAAGCCTCTGGCACCACTTCAGGATATGCCTGGCAAGAGAAAGTTTTCCTGAAACTGTCATATTAGACTCAGGTAGCATTTTGGAAAAGGATATTCTACCTACTGAGCAATCTTTTTCAAGAAAGGGTCACCCAAAGCTCTCCTCTTTATATATAGATGTGCAAATGGGTTATTAAGCCTGGTTTCCTCAGAAAACAAGGCTGATGCAATCACATTTGTTTATCTGTTTTTCCCCAAAGCTTCCCATATCAGGCACATTTGCAAGTAGAACTAGTATCAAAGATATTATGTTGAGTGAAAACAGGCCATCAATAGAAGGAAAAGCTGCAAGCTGGGCTTGTGTGCTTACTGGTCCCCAGAGAAGTTTACACTGGGGAGACCAAAATAAGTTTCTGCTTTTTAAAAACCAGGATCATAACCCTAGGGTAAAGACACAAGATCCTTCCAAGCCATGGGAAAATGCCAGATTTCACTATCAAGCATTATATGCAGTTCTACAGAAAACCAGTTGGCCACAGTTCCTGTGCTCCTGGAATTACTTGCTTTTACCTTTCATTTTGCTGTCAGTATCCATGTAGCTCTGCAACATTAGAGCTCAGAAATATTCTGTTCTGGTTGCACTTGTGCATGTCTGTACACTTTCAAAGCTACTTCATTGCTTTTTTGTTCCCATTTAGAAAGAGAACCTGCATCAGATTCACCAACAAACAAGCTGGGCAGATGGGTCCCATACATCACCCTCATTCATTACACAAGCCTCTTGGAAAGAGCCTACAGCTTCAGTTCCTTTCTGCATACGCATTTTCTGAAGATTTATTTTTATATAACATATTTTAGTGACACTAAGAGTATGAACCCTTCTAAGTTTTCTTACTCAAAGTGGTAAAATCAGTATGATTTGACCCACAAAACAAAGTCCAACCCCAATTTTTTGGACCACAGAGGAAAAAGAATCTAGAGCTTTAGTTCACTCTTAAATCTAGTTTAGAGCTCTAAAAGTACATCTATATTTGCACTGTGTTCTCATTTGGCAGATAAGCGATAAAATCGCTCCATTTTCTTGATGCTTTCAGCTGATGGTAGGCAGATTTTACATGGCTTTCCGTATATGATTTTTACTTAAAAAAAAAAAAAAAATATCCAGGAATGAATGAGAGCATTAGCCTCCACACATTCTGTACTTTATGCTATTTACTACTGGATAGCCCTGGAATATTTGCAGCTGGCTGCACTGTGTTTTGTACAATGTAGCTCTTTATCATGTTTTTTTATCAAAGAACTGTGGTTTAGCACAGAATGAGGCAGTGCTGTATTGAAGTTGTAATGTGGCTCAGGTTACCAGATTGCGTTTTTGATGATTTGGTATTAAAGTGCTCAACACAAAATAAAAATCAACATTTAAGAAATGCAAGTGAGAAAAAGCTCTAAATAGAGACTGAATAAACTATAACGTTATGGAGATTTTGCCTTACTTTCTATATTAAAACAAGTAGCCTTGAATAAATACAAGTGAATCTCCCTATTATTTTCTTTCTGAGGCAAATCTTACACTAAACTTTTGTTAGCAGAAAGTCAGGGGTGCGAGGACATGGGATTTGCAACCAACACAGCTGTGCTGGCAAAAGGCCCTAGTGTAGATGTAGGTTTAATGGCAAAACTGAGCTTTTGCCAGCACAGCTAATTTCTCTCTTGGGAGTTAGTTTTGCCAGTACAGCTGCGTCCAGACTAGGGATCACTGGTGTTACAGACTTTTACAGCTCTGCCGTCACTGACTTTCAAGTGTAGGCACACTCTTGGTCTCAACCTAACAGTAGTTTGCCAACGTGTGTGCATGTGTGTGTCTGTGGCTCCCTCTGAGACTGCAACCATGACAAAAAAGTTACCTGGCTCCTCCAATACTGCTTCCAGCATCCTGAAGTTAGTAGTAGGGCTCTTCTTAATATCTTCCTTCGCATACCTTACACATTTTTTACTGCCACGGCTAGTAATTGTTTATTGAAGCAGAGGCATATATCCAAGTGCATCATAGCAAAGCTTCTCCCCAAAAGATTAAAGATATTACAGATGCTTCCTTCCTTTCTTTATTCTTTGTTCTCTTCTTGACTGCTTCCAGCCATCTCACTCTTCTACCCTTTTTTCAGAAGGCTACATTCAACATATTTACTCCTTTTCTTGACTTACTTTCTTGTCCTGACTACTTGCTGTAGGGGAATCACAGGACACTAAACTAAACTTAAGAGGAAAGTTGAATTGTCCCGCTGCTTCTCTAGTGATTTCACATATATCACCTTCCCTCCACGCTTCACGAAGCCTTTATGCTTCTGGGCTCAGCTCTGGTTTGCAGCTGATACCTCTGCTAATAATTGCTATCAGCTGCAGTTCCATCACCTGGTTATGGTCTTTGCTCAGCTGCTCGTTTCTCATCCTGAAGGACTTCCGGAGCATGCCATTTCTGATATGCTGCTGAAGTTGTGCTTTAAAGTGTTGATCTACTGCCGCCTGCACTCCCTTATCAGTTTTTCTGTCTTTCTTTCTCAAGCATTATTGCTTCCTGCCTGTAGTTCTCTTTCAAACTGGGATCTCTCCTTTTTCTGTGGGAAGCAATTTCTGCTGCTGCACCACATATCAGACAGGACTGCTCCCCTTGCACATTTGAGAAGGTATTCTGCTCTGGTCAGAGTGCAACTTTTGCAGTTAGACACTACAGAATACAATTCCCTCCCCCATGCCTCTTCATCAGTAAAATTTTGAAGATGTTGCTCCACATCGGTGTCTGCAAAGCAGTGTTTTGATTTTTTAATAACTCTTCTGCCCTTAAACTACAGTAAAAAGAAAAAAAGCATGGTACTATTCCTGCTATTAAGGGAGAAAGACCAATCATAAAGTAAGGGATTAATTTACATCAAAATAAGTCAAAAGAGTAGGAATATTCTATTTTCTACCACTGCTGAGAGCAGACTCCAGTGACAATGGGAAACTGTCTTAAACAGATAAGATTTCAGCATCTCAAGCATTTGGCAGGGGGAAAACAACTCTGTTAAAATATTGAATGTTTTTCCTTGAAAGATTGTTTTTAATGCTCCTTTATATAGCCAATTTAAACAACCTCAAAATACACTACCTTTTAAAAGTGTGTTGTGTTCTTTCTTGGGATTTAAACTGAATCATCTAAATCTGTCATTTAAGTTGAACTTTTAATGATCAGAGTACTGCGCAATTATAATTGCCAGCATCCTGTGAGGATGTCTGCTTTTTGGTTTGGTTTCATATACAAATACATGGGTAGCAATTAAATTCCAACAGGCCACTTTGTTCTGTGTCAGCCACCAGCAAGAGTGGCACAGCCAGCACCTCCAAAGGGGCTCCGTACTCAGCTGCATCAGAGGTAGTCTGCAAATAGGCACAAGGGGTTGCTTTGTTAATAGTCTTCCAGCACAGAAAACTAGTCCCTTGATTACTAATGTCTTCAAAGAAACAAATGCAACAAGTTGCTACCAGATTTCTTGAGAAAGAATAAAAGTCTTGAGTGAGATTTCTTTGAGAAATAGATTATGTGTATCAACGAATTAATAAAAGGCAATTCAGAAAAAGATTTCCTCCTATCCCAGATATATCATTGCAGGTAAAATACAAAAGCATTCCCTAAGAGATAAAGTGAAACCCCAGAAATCTCCCATCACAAGACACAGAATTCAGCTCTGACGCAAAGCATCTTGCATCCTTTTTGACACAGGGGCATACAGATAAAGGGACAGTGCTTGCCCTGACCATGCAATTTTTGTCATCGTGACTAGGATAACCTCCCAGGAGAGGAGCAGTATGTGTACACATCAACTGGGAGTGAACTGCTGGGAGTGCAAGCCTGATGAACAGAAGCCTCTACCCATCCCCTGGGACCTTATACTGCAAGAGCTGCAGGATGTCAGAAAACACCCTCGCTTGGCATTTCCTTACTGTCCAGGGTTTAATACCTCCCTGCACAGATGACAATTTTTTTGAAGATTGTCTTTTTGAGGAGACTAACTTTCCTCAGTCACTACCCAGAAAAGACAGACATAATTTAGGGTTACAGATTCTACTTTGAAGATCAGGTGCCTACAAATTGGTTGCTGCAATGAAATTTCAAGTCTCCAAATCTTTAGTGGATCTTTCCAGTGTTTGTATCGTTTGATTTGGGTTTATTACAATATTCATGTATTTATATCTGCCTCTCCCAAATTGCTGATACATAATCTTGACCTCAGCTTTGCCTTCCCATAGCATTTTGTCAGAGAAGTTCCACAGTTATTTAATATCCAAACAAAAGCAGTAAACAAGCACAAGAAGCAAGCCTGTGATACTCGCAATGATTTGTTACTCAGTACTGGTATTGAATAATTTTTATTCCTTTTAGAAGACATTCACTAATTTACTAAACACACCAACAGCTAGTGTAAATGAGGCTTACAGCGGGTTTGGATTTTGGGGCAAGCACATAAGACTACCACCCTGTACGGGTGAACCTGGCCTTTAAATTGTAAATCTGTTTTGCTCTAGCGTTGGATTTTTTTCTGAGAACATGCAAAATGAAGTCAGGACAAAGCCATTTTAATTTTTTTTTTTTTTTAAATACTAACAGGTAGCGATTATGTAGCCATGAAGACTTTGAAGACCAAGGAAAGCAGTCCAAATAATCCACTAGTGAAAACTCCTGTTATGTGTATTCTGTCCTTCATAACCTGGAGCTGTTAGAGCCAAAAGTGGTGGTGTGTTCCCTTTAGCGCCAGGAAAAGGGTGGTACTTGCCTGGGACACTGCAAGAGTCAAAGAGGTTCAACTTGGGAATTCTCCACCTGGAGCTCTCCAGGCTACTGGCCTGGGCTGAGTTACGAAGAGCTTGGCGTTATTACACTCTCTTTTCTCCAGATTCAGTGAAGGTGCACAACTGCTATTAAGTAACAGTTACTGAGTGTTTAAAATGCCTCCAATTATGCATCACTGAAACAATTCAAGACAGAGGAAATGATACAGATGCTGCTGGTTTGGGTTTTTTTTTTCCAAAGGGAACTAGTTTTTCGTTTCTATTAGATACCAAGAAAGGAAGGCGTTTAATTATCAATTCTTAGAAATTTATTCCTAAATTAAAGAAAAGATACTGTATGTCCAGAGAGGATATTCTGTCTTTCGGGAGGGGGGATTTTTTGTATAAAATAGAAAGTTGAATTCTTGCCTCAAGTGCAAAACAAAACTCCAGTGTAATCAGCGGGATGCAATAAGCACATAACTTTGCATTTGGTGGCCACATGAAAATGCACACTCGATTATGTACAATTTACCATATGGGCCAGGTAATGACAGGGCTGTGGTTCAAACTGACAAATTCCAACAGATTTTTTGCTAAAGCTAGGACTTTTTACATGCATTTGGGAGAGATTCACACACACACACCCAGTATCAACCATACGTTTCCTAAGTACCCTAACAGTACAGGCTGCAGATTCAACTTATCCTGAGCTTTGCATTTCTCAGCTATTGTCAATTTGCATCACAAGCATAACGTTATTTAATATACAAAAGCTTTAATGCTCCTTCCACATCATATAACAACACATGTTTATCTGAGTGCTAAATAAAAGCTTTCAGAACTTTAAAGTGACTTTATGAATTGTATGTACCATAAAATAAACATTAGAGTATAATAATATTCTGTAATTTGGAAAACAGCAACAGAAACCAGTAGAAGACAAAAGAACAAATGCTTGAATAATCTGCTGCATGTCAGAAACATTAAATTAATTTATGCAATAATGTAAGCACAGTGATGTTAAGGTAATATGAAGGACATAAATTATACATTATTATTGTCAGTTCTAGCACTTATCTTAGTGGTATGTCAAAATAAATCCTGATATGTTAATATTTATAGAAATGAACAACAAGTGTTACAGCTCAGGGATTCATCTGTGATATTTTTATATATAATTTGCATTTGCACATATGGTTGTCATTGTCTTTTCTGTAATTTGAGAGGTAAGCATCATGCAATTCATTTCTAATGCATTTTACATTACCATGAAAGCACATTATGCTTCCCCCACTAACGCTTTTCAAATAGATGGCCTGCAATGATTTAGAGATTGCACAGAACGACTCAGCAAATGGGTGACAATCTACCTGCAAAATCTGCAGTAACAGTAGGTTACTGGTGAGCAAAGTGCATAGTTTGCTAATGACAGATTGTCTCTATAGAGTAAATACGTCCCAAGTTCTTGCAGTGACACATTTGTTAAGGATTAATACCTCCAAAGAATACGTCTTTTCATTCTTTACATTTTCACACAAGATGGGGCAATAATTCATCCTCCTCCCCCTAAAATCTGAGGATCTATATTTTACCTCCTTTTATCATCCAGCAGATCGGTTTCTGGCTGAAGGTAGCTGGACACAACTTGACTTAGCATTTGAAGCTGACATGAGAAGTTTCCAGCAAAACAACACAAGAGAATGTCCCCCCGCAATGATTAAGTACACTCACAGTTGCTGCTACCTCAGAAGCAAGAGGTATACATTCTTCGTTCAGCAAGAGACCATAATTCCTCCCCTGAGTAAGGGTGGGTTAGGGATTTTGGCCTTGGGCCATGTCTCCTGGGGTCTGGGAACCATGCTTTGGATAAAAAGGTAGCTATAGAGTTTATATATTGCTGAGTCTACAAGTAAGACTACTGTTTCTAATTACCCAAGATCGTTTTGCTGTTTTCCAGAAAAGAAGTGTGAAAAAACTTACATTCCCTGATTCAGCAGTAAAAGACTTAGCCTGAGCCTTACATTTGTGTTCTGCTTATGGAAGGACTGCCATGTCAAAATGATTTGGCTATGTCTGATGATCCTATCTTTTCCCAATTGTCTCACACACAGCTGAAGTTTGTTTCCCCAAAGTTCATCTGTCAGGATTTCCAGTGCGGAAGAATCTAAGTTCAGATTTTTGTATCTTTATTAATGCAGATGCCTGTTTTTTAAAAAACTCAACAACTCTCCCTGGTACCAACCTTTACGCTTCATCTTATCTTCTGAAAGCTATATGGAAAAATAGCTTCATTATTTTTTTTTTTTTTTTAGTTTCCCTCCCAAAGTATTTCTGGGTCTAATTACAAGTCTATGAAAATCAACCTAAACACTGATTTTGATGCTACCGTAGGCACTGAATCCAGAGGACAAACAGTAGAGAAAGTTATAGGATAACAGTAGAGAAAGTTAACGGATAAGCCATTAAAATCATTGACTATTGTATGTTGTGGCCTAACACACAGCCAAGCTCCCCTTGGCATTGCATGAACATACAAGAAGTTACAAGAGAAAACCCAGGGAAGTCTCAGAGGGCAGTTTCTGATCAGCATACTCTAAAATCAGCCTAACACTTGAAAGAAGAGAAGGGGCTGCACAGGTGAAAATTGAGAGTATAAATTGTCCTGTAAGCTCTTTGTCAGATGTGACAACATGGATGAAAAATCCTACTTGATTTCATCCTTCAACAGGGAAAAAAACCCAAACCCCAATGACCACATTTTCACAGAATCCATTCTGTACAATTCAGGAGAGTGAAAAATGGCACAAGGGAGTAAAATCTCTTCACAGATCAAAACCGTACCTGAAAGAATTCCATACCAAGCAGCAAACTATATACATGGAAAGTATGTAAGTAAAGCATAGTATGTGGGTCTGATTTATCACTTGCCTTTTGTTTATAACATTTTATGCTCCACAGAGGTATAGGATTCTCTTCCATCACTGAAATGAAACTCCTGTCATCACTGCAGTGAAATGAAATACTATAAAAGGCTGCTTGAAAGTTCTGGGAACAGAGAGGAAATAGACTTGGTGTAAGTGCGGAAAAAGCTTCTAAGCATGCAACTTTACAATAGCATTTAGTCCCTATGGGATAGGTCTTCAGCTACCATAAATGTTATCACTTCGCTGAAATCAGCAGAGGAATAGCAATCGATACCAACTGAGGATTTGTCCCACTGACTTCAAAGGACCTACTTATAGTGCACACATTTAAAGCAAATGTATAAACCTTTCCAACACTAGGGACTTTAATGTAAGCACACCAAATCCTGAAGTCCTTACTTAATATTTTACACTACTCTTATTCAGAAATGTCTCATTGGAATCAATCAGGATAAGTAATGAAGAGAGTACTGAAAGGTGTTTTCAGACCAAAATACTACATATGAGAGTCTTACATGTCAAAGCTGTTGAGAAATGCTCTTTAGCAAAATAAGGTGTTTAGTTTCATGTAAATTTGTATTCTGGAACTGAAATCTTTTTTATTTCTTGGGCTTAGAAAAGAAGGGGCTCCTTTTTAAAAAAAATTGTTATTATAACTTTCCCAATGTAGATAAAGAAGAGAAGAGAGAGTGAAAACAGGAGGAAAGTTGGAAGTAAGCATGTGTAGACATTACGGATTTTAACTGATTCAGTACCAAAAGGGAAAAATAAGAGAGGCAAGAAAAAACCTTGATTTCTAAAATAGTGAATGTTTTGCAAACATCACTCGTTTTTCAACTTTATAAAACAGAAATGATGTCAAATACTTTGAAATATTCCATAAACTGTTTTTCCATTTTCCACCCAGTTCTTATACACATAACCTTTTAGATTTTATATATTTTTGAGTAGAATTTTAGGAAAACATAAGCTAATGTTAAAGATGTTTAATGTGGGGCCATCCTTCTTGAGCACTCATAAATCCTGATAAGGGGAATGGGAGTTTAAAGTATAAAAGCATATTGTATATTCCCTCCAATTGCTTCCTCACTTGCTTTCATCTAGATTTCTGTTGTATATATTTGTATAAATTGTGCAAAGTTACTGGAAAATTTCAATAGTGGGCATAGAGAAAAACAGAGTAACTGGCACTTGCCAGCTAGAAGGGAGGAAAAGGTGCAACTTTATAGTGTGCCGATAGGGCTAAAGCTGCCTCTCTCTCCTAGATTTAAAGGACCCTTTACAAAATGGTCACTACAGCAAAGGTATCTTTAAGAGATATTTGATCTTGGCTGCCTAGTGGAGTTTAAGTGGCAGCCTGATGCTTGTTGCTTGTTTCTTTCGTTTCATTTGAGCTTGCTATCACTGCACTACAATGTATTTTTTGGGTCACTTCTTTTTCTCCCCTCTGTAACATCTCTAGTTTTGTTCATTTTGTTTATTTCTCAGTGCTGCTTAATAACGGCTTCCTTGTTGCCTTTGACTCTGTCCATCACACTCCTTCCCTACTTTGTCTTTCTTATCCTCCTAACCTCCTTTTTCGTCGCTTTTTCACACGTGATCTTTCTTCTTGTCTATCAAACATAGTGTGCTTCCTTAGCTAGCCCACAGTGTTCAACAGCACTCTTATCCAAAAGATAACAGGACACATCCTCAGCATTTAGCCAGGAAACTAGCAGGCCCCCAGGCAATGCTTCTACATGGAGAAAATCCTTAACTGGCATTGAGCCACTAAATCAACATATATGGCATGGGCTTTTCTTGGGATACGTTTTGAGTATAAATGGCCTGACTGGACAATACTGGTGCACTATCAGCTCCTGGAACAACTCTGCAGGCAGTCAGCCAACCATGAGCAAGCACAGTCCTGACGTTAACCTAAATTATACTGGCTACCAGGAAATGGCTATGGGATTTGGAATGGGTAAGCATGCATAAACCTGCTGCTGCTTCAGCATTTTCAGTTTCTAAAAGCATTTCCTTCTGCCTCCCTACATGTAGCCATCACCAAAGTGTTCTTTGGTCAGATATGTTGCTCTGCTCCCTAGAAAAATTCTGTTCCTCTTTCTCTCCACGGCACAAACTGCCATGACATTCTGTTATCAAGCACAATTTCCGTTAAATCACCTCTTAGGTCTCTTCAAGATCTCCTGACTCTGCTGAGCACCAGGTAGCTTGCCTAGACAAAAGAAGTTTACAATATCCCTGGCAGGGCAGAGAAGCACATGTGTGGCTAGAAAGAAGGAACAGACACCAGAGAGAACCAGAAAAGGTCTAATATCCAGCCATAAAACAAGCTCTCCTATACACAGATAGGACCTACTGTATTGCCAGATCCATATTTAGTGAGTCCTAAAGTGACATATCCCTTTGTGAGGGACAGCAACAACACATTTTGCAAGGTTCAGGATCTATTTATACTTTTCTACAGCACTCACCACTCTCACCTGGAACTATGTTGAGTCAAATCAGCTGGCTACATTGCTTCAGAGTCTCATAGTTACTTTTCTTCCTTTTTTTGATCTCTCAGGCATAAATATGGAGCATCCCTAACGCCACTGGTAAAAAAAATATCTAAAAATAAAACAGAAACACAATTTCACACTGAGATAATTTTATTCCAGCTAGAGAACCAGCACGCCTAGTCATGTGGTGTGCACCTGTAGCTCTCTCTCCTTCCTGTCTTTCACAGGTATTAGGCATTGGTAGTAAACACACACCCCACACTTTCTCAGAGTGGTATGGGGGTGACATAGCCTGTGGGTATTGACAGCAGCCAGGCAGGGTTGTGCATGTCAGCACCAGCTGTTCTCTGCAAAGAATGCATGTTATCATGCTAAACAGGATGCATCTTTTCTGCATTAGGCTGGTAAAGCTTTGCAACTTTATCAACCTTTTTAGCATTCAACAAATTCTTTTAAACATATGACTTTTGGTAAGTTAATCCATTCATTGTCTGGAACTGTGCACAGTGACATAAAAGCACAATGAAGCCTAATTAAACTTGTTCCGTGAAAGCTAATTTGTCAAAGCCAGAAGCATAGTTCATAGATAAATGCTAATATTTGAAAGTCAAATTAAAGTTGAAAAGGTTTGTAAAAACAGTTAATTAACTCTTGTTTTGTTTTCCTCTCACAAACTTGAACCAGCTGAAATATTGCTCAGTTCATCTTTAACATTTTGGACCACAAAGATAAAATTCAAAGCTTTGAGATAAGGCTTTGATGTTGGTATTCTCTACAGATTATATATTATTTTAAGATCTCTTTGTTTAAAAATTCATTTTTATTATCCCTGCATGAAATGCATGGCAATTCCCCAAATAACTAACCATCAGGGCAATTAACATCTTCGATCGACACCATATTCCTGATAATTAATACAGACTTTGTACCTCCCCTGTGATAGCTGCAAGGGTTTGATTTTTCTGAGCAACTGTTCATTTACAGAATCAGTTTCATCCTAATGAAAATGGATTGTGAAACTTTAATGAACAAGACTTTGCTGTCATAATAATAAAGACTTTGAAACAACACGAAGACCTACATAACAAGCATCTCGCTATACTCGTGTCACTACGCTGTATCAAACCAATTAAGCCATACAATGAATATTAACACCAGTGTTTTTCTAAACTATATGACATCAGATAAACTCACAAAAGTGAGCATAATTTTGCTTCGACAACTTCTGGCATTATAGCTTAATAAACTAGCATCTGTAAAGCAAGATGGCTTGATCTGCCCTCCTCCCTTTGGTTTAACGAAGATAAGCGAAAGTCTGGAAATCCAATTTACATACAGTGCTGGCGTGTTTGCTGTGAAGGGCAATGGATTGCCTTTCCTGTGTGCTTCCACCACGCCAGGAAGTATGTATAAAAACAAACAAGTACAAAACAGATCTGCCAAAGAATGCTGTCTCTGGCATGCGTGTAAGTGCCTGCACCAGTACCTCGCAGGATAAATAATTCATCCACTAACAGGTAGGCTGTCCTGAGGAAGAGTTTGCTCTTTCAACATTAAACTTGGGTGGCCTTGGTAAGAACTCCCTGTCAGCAAAGGGTTAAGGGGGTTCAATTAGGTAAGGAAAACAAAAACAAAAACAGAGACAGGGAGAGAGAGAGTGCCAGAGGGAGGGAGACAGCAACTGACTGCAGCACGGGACTTCAGCACACAGGGCCTCCTTGCTTCCCTGGCCGGCCAGAGCAGGGCCGGGAAGGGGCAGAGGGCCCTGCGGCCACGCTGCCCCAGGGCTTTGGCTGCCTGCGCTGGGCCGCGCCGCCGGTGACCCTGCTGGAGAAAGAGCGGCAAGGAGGCCCGTGGCGGCCGGCCCCGGCTTGGGAGCTGCCCTCGGGCCCGGGCCCTCGCCTGAGCTGCGCCGCGCCACTCGCGCTGCGGCGCCTTTCCGCCTCCACCTCCCGCCTGCCTCATCCCTACGGCCTCCCCTGGCCTGTGGGGCTCCCGGGTGGCCCTGGCTGGGGCCGTGGGCCCTGACCTGCCCTCCCTGCCGGGGCCTGCCGGGCCGCCCTTCGCAGCGGGGCAGCCCCCGGGCTCCCAGCTCACCCACCCGGGAGCGGGGGCACCTGAGGGGAAGCGCTGCCTCCCCTTCGGCCCTGTCATGGAAGTCTCTAACACTTAACCTGACACATCCCCGTCAGGATGTGGTTCAGCTTAAAAACCAACCAACCAACCAACCCACCAACCAACCAACCAACAACCTGGTGAAAAAGGAAAATATTTGGGGGGAGAGAGGGTTAAAATTTGCATCTGCTAAACCAAGATGTCAGTGTTTTTATACAGCCCATCTCACCTCTGTGCAGGGCTCCCTGGAAAGCTCAGAAAGGAATTTTGCTCTGCCTCTAATGCCCTGATGAAAGATCTTTCAAAGTTGTAATCTAAGCTATAATATGCTCTTAGTTTTCGTTTGGCTAAATCTCCTCAAACATGGAAATGGCTGATCGTTCCCATTTAAAAAAATGGTGTACGGGAGGGAAGGGATAGAATCATTAGTAAATAAATGAATGGGATGATTTTAAAAAAGAATAATTTGCTCAATCAAGAATAATTTGAACAGCATCTAAGTAGTCATGGAAAATCATAAACTATTACCCTATATAGTGCTCTGTTGACTATTAAATGTCTCCTTTTTCACACCACTGGCCTGAATGAATAACTTGGCAGCACAAAATTAGCCAGGTGGCAAAATGTGCTTGTGTCAGCTATTGGCCAAACAAAACAGCAAATAGCAAAGCTCATTTTGCAATGTCACATTAACTCCTTCAACACTGGGGGTACGTATTTTTATATCTGCTGTGCAGAAGTACCTGGGAGCAGGCCAAAAGAGAGCCTTTCACTCTCTGCAGCACAGGTGGCCCGGCTCTTGCTCTGCTCGTCGCAGTTGCAGGTTGAGGTGATGTTTGTGGTTGTTTCCATACGTGGCATCTGAGGTTGTACGGAAGGGGCTGCTCTGTAACATCCGTGTCAGCTTAACATCCCAGTTTCGAAAAACTGTATTCTCCGATGCTCTTTACCAGAGGGGATTTTATGCACAACTTCCTTTACCTTTATTAGAGCCATCTCTTCACATTATCATAATACTTACCAATTTTTCTTTTTTCCTATTGTCATTATATTATGGTTATCTTCAGCTTCCAAGAGACCTTCAGGAAATGGATGTAAAGAGCGTGAAGTGGTAAGCCAAGTGTTAGAGGACTAAACTTTACTGTGTTATGTTGCTAGTAGCTTCAATGGAACTACGTCAGGGATTAATCTGGAGTTTTGCTTACATAGCATTACTAAAATATCGTATACGACAAAAGGGCACTTATTTCATTGATGTCAGTGGGATTCTTTTGATAGATTTCACAAAACTTATCAAGAGCAACCAATGACCTTTTTAATTCTAGAGGTTAATATGGGGGAACAAAATATGTTCTTTCATAATTAGCAGCATTTCCCAGCTATAGAAACTCACCTTACCATGCTAACAGTAGATCCCTGAAGTTAACACTGGGCCTGTTTTTTGTTAACAGAGAATTTATTTAACCTTAGTATGTAATATTTCCCTGAAGTACTATGGAATTTCATTAAGAAAATAAAGGTGGTATTTCATAATTAAGTTGCTGGTTTAATATTTTTTTACATGAGACATGTTTTACTGATAAAACTGACCGTGTCATTCATTGTAAACCCAAAGCAGAAAAGGGTAGGATATTGGCAGCTGTATTTTATACAAAAGACATTTATAGTTTTTTTGGTCCGCAACGTATATATCTCATATTTCAGATTCACTTTACTTCTGAAAATGATAAACACATTATACCTAGCCAAGGATGATGTCCTGTTCTTATCCAGGCAGTCTCTTTTCCACTGAGTTGTTTCACATGCCCTAGGCAAAAGACATGGGTGAATATTTTCCATTAAAAACAGCAGTGGTGGGAGGAGGGAATCACCAGTACTGTAAGTTAATGAGATGGGGGGCTTTAAATACACTTAATAAACAGTCACTTAGGCTGAGCATAATAAGTCATGGAAATTTATAAACTATTACCCACTATAGTACTTCATTGACTATTAAACATCTATTTTTCACACCACAAGCCTGAGTGAATAGCTTGGCAGGAAAAAAAATTGGCCAGGTGGCAAAACGTGCTCAGTACAACCCATGTCAGATATTGGCCAAACAAAATAGTCCAATAGAAGCTGATTTTGAAATGCTTTTTTAACCCTTGATAGCCTATGGTGAAGTTTTCTAGGAGCAAACACACTTATATTCCTGAAAAAAGTAATATGCATTAGCAGTATACATGCATGTTTTCCTAGGTACAGTGCTTTTGTCTATCTGGATACCTGTCCTCTCTATACTGCATATCTGTGATCTCCAGTTCTGCTGATGGTCACAGCCTGGGGACAGAGGCACTGGCTGTCACCTGAGGTGCAAGAGTGCACCTGACAAAGTTTTCGTTGCAGGCCTTTAACCCTGCGTTTTGCACCGTGCTCTAATTTGGGAGCCTCTGTCACCCTTATGTAAAAATAACCTCCAAGGAGGACTAGGGGAATTTCCAGTCTAGTTAAACACATGGTGATCCCTGATCACTCTTCCATGAGTGAAAGGACTTTTTCTGGTGTAGAGTTAAGGGTTTACCTGTGGATTTAAAACTGTGGCATGCATGGAGTTACACGGGACGAGGAATGTCTGAGAGGAAATCTCTGAGCTTGGTTGCTTGGCCCCATATTAGCTCTGCTGATCTCTGTGGAGAGACTGACAAAAACAGACTTCTAGTAGTTCATCAAACCTCAGCCACCCCCAGGCTGTTTAAGCATCCTAGGGTGTCTCATGCCTGGCTGAAGAGCCCCTATATAACACAGAGTATAAGGGCTAAACCTGGTAGCACATAGCACATTGAAACTATTCAAAGTCTAGATGAAAAATGAGAGGTTTGCACTGTATCTGACCTTTCATCATCCTTTGTGACTTGAGTTAGGCACAGCAGCAGAAAGACAGCAGCCTTGTTTTCCATTATGTCCTCATATCTGTCAGAGCAAAGGATGTATTATTTTGATTCAGCTTCTTGCCCCGGCCTGATGTGTTTCTTCCTTTCTCCCATCTAATACTGCACTTCTGTCTTCAGCATACTCATCCCCTCGCTGACAAATTTTGGAAGCATTTTACAAGGTTATACAGAGAGACAGAATTATCTTTATCTCTTGCCGATACCATCCATCACTGCAAATCCAACTGTGCAGCACATAGTGGGTTACACCTCCTGCCACAAGCTGACTTGACAGTGTTCCTGTGTGCCACTACAGGGCTAAAAATCATTGTGTTAGAAGAATGACTCAGCCTCCAGTGTCCAGTCTCTCTCCAATAGCTGATCCATTCACTTTTTGGGTCCCTACTGAATACTACCATCCAGAAATGCCCCCCTACCATCCACTGCTGGAGAGGTGGTACAGATATACCACTGAAAACACATCTGGTGAAGCTGTGTCAAGCATTATATTGTTGGGATTAGAGGGCTGTATGGGAGGGAAAGGAGAGCTTACAGTTGTCTTAGTGTCTGTTTGCATCAGTCTAGCTGACACAAGGGGGGCCAATGGGGCAACACTGAATTGAGCCCAACATACATAGCCAAATGAAACTGCTGAAGGAATGAGTGTAGGTGAAAAAAAAAAATCCAATTACCGGAGCTGGAATTAGGCCAGAACACCTTCACTAACACCTCTATTCATGAAAAAAAAAAAAAAAAAAGTGATCCTTAATGACCACAAATGATCACAGACTCTGTTTTACATCTCTTACAAAAGCCAGCATATTCAGCAGCGTTACATTCCCCAGAGCTAGACGGATAAAGGGGGAAATATGTCATTGATTTTTTTCCCCCCAAGAAATTCATGACAACGTTTGCACTAATTTCAACAGCACAGAAATTTTCAAAAAGAGAATCAGTCCTGTTTAACCTGGAAGCTAAGAGTATTAAAAACCTAAGGTGTCTCACTCACTGGTTTCTTTTGCAGAGGCAATCAGGATCTGCTTCTTTTCAACTAGTACGCATGAAAAGCCATTAGACTGTAACGCTATTACCAGCAGCAGAATGGAAACAACCAGCCTCTCTGAAAGTACCTTGTAACATCATTCCAATGGGGCAATTACTGGTCTGTCCCAAAGCCCACTGAAGTAGATGGAAGGGCTTCTGTGAGTCTCACTATGTTTTACAGCCCGGTATGGATGCACATAGAAACGACTATGCATTTTTCATTTCCACTCATGAAGAACTATCAGTTTATATGAATGCTAACTGCTTTTAAGGGTCATGTCTTCATATGCCTTTACTGATACATATCACTCCATCTCAAACATGTCCTGATTTATACTCAAACCATGTAACCTATTCATCCACTGGTTATTCTTTACCAAAAGTTTGTTCTCTGTTACTGGCTGCTGTCTCTTAGTATTTTGTCCTGCAGTCAACCTCCCCCTTAGCTGTGCAAGAGAGATACTCAGTCAGGCTAAGCTCAGACTAATTGGACTTGAAGGACACAAAAACTCAGTGGTTACAGAATTAGCAATAGCTCATAATGTACAAAGGCACAACGGAGTATCTAGCTGCTGGATACTTAGCACTATACCATATACACATATAAGCCACCAAAAGTATTCCAAGTTCACTTCAGTATCCATGGGTACATTTTACTTACTGCATGGCACCATTCATCATAGTACCTTCTAATCATTTGAGCCACCAAACTGTGTGAACAGAATAGCACGATTAACGGCACCAGGGGGCACAATCGAAGCAGCTCTGAAGAAAATGGATATTTAGTGATCTCTGTCCATGAGAGAGGTGAATTTCACCAAGAAATGAGATTATCAAGCTCTTTATTAAGTTGATAAATATTTTCTGAGAGAGCAAGAAAAGGGTGTCTTTTTCAAGTGAGGAGCAAAATCTACATGGAGTTGTGTAACTAGGTGCCTACATAACACTTATGATGCCTACATATCAACCTCAAGATATATCTCATTATTTCAATTAACAGGATCATTGAGATCTGTCCCTTGAAGACAGATTTTCTATTCATAGGTTAGGAAAACAGAAGGACTTTCCTTTATTTGCAAGAAGAAAAATATTTTTTTTGTGAGGAAGAGGGAACATAAAATTTAGTCTTGCTAACAGGTAGCATATGCAGCACTTCGATTCATCTATTTTCAACTTTAAGGTTTATTTATTAAGCAGCATAAACGTGAGGTTTAAAATACATATACAGGTATCTAGTGTCAGACTGTGGCTTGGATTTGATAGGAGTTTGTATCTACCTTCTCTTATTCACATACAAACACAAAGATACATCCTCCCCTTCTCCATATTCCTATTTATTCAGTTCCTTGCCCCCTGACGTTTGGATACACAGGAGTAAGAAGGACTAACTTGCTGTTACTCACCCATCCTCTCCTCAACTGGAAAAGGAAGAGGAATGAAGAATTAGGAGATCGTCTTTTCCCCTCACACACTTGCTGGTCATCAGTTCTCATTGGGATTCAATGTCTTGTGGACAATTCTTGGCATGGTATATTCTTTTTCCCAATAATTTGCTCATGCTATTGCCTACTAAAATCTCACCTTTACTTCGCATGAAAATTACTGAATCGAAACTAAGAGAACAGCTCACAGGGATCTACATATATTCCTCAGATTATTTGTTCAAAGAGACTGATATATTTCTGCTGTCAAACTTACAGTTGGCTTAACACAACTTGGAGCCTATAGTGTTGCTCCAACATGTGCTACTGGTAAAGTTTGCTCTTTCCAAAATGTTATGTTATTTTTCACTGCCAAAGCACACACCAGTCCTGTGCTCAGCTATGGAAACTTAATGAATGAAAGGGGGCCATTTCTGAGCTCTGAAGAATTTGTTTTATTTCATATTCTTTTTTACATTGGCTACTACTCTGAAACACTTCTGCCACTTTAATGGGCAATAAAAAATGGCCAAACTCATTGCTGTCCTTAGACCCTATGGTGGTGAAATAAAGCAATATTCCAGCCTACATGTTGAGAGGGAACACATAGCCTCACTTCACTTCCAAAGCAGACAAGCATTTTTGCTTACGTGCTTGCAAAGGAAGAGTGTTGTCATACCACCATCATAAGGTTTGGCATTAGGGTTATTGAACATGTTCTCATTTCTAGACTCGCCATTGTTGGGAAAAAATCCTATGCTTAATACCCTAGACTGACAGGAGAAGTAAGACACATGAGGGCTTGTTGCTTGATTGCTGATGGGGTGGCATCTTGCTGCTGCTCTACCAGGGCCCCTGTGATGGATCTGAGCAAAATACTTGTGAATTTTTAAAGTGAGGTCTGACTCAGTCCCTTTTAGGCAAGAAAGGGTGCTCGAAAATGGAGATTTTGCTTCATACTTATCATCTTTTGTCAAAGGAAGTAATTATAAGCACTGACCAGATAGTCTTGGCTCTGGTAACATGATTTCTTCCTTACCCTTTGTTTACTGTCATCTTACAACCCTCTGAATTCTGAATTTCATCTAGCAAAATTCAGAGGATTTATGCTCCTCTAAAATGCTTGTGGTGTTGCTTTTTTTCCTTATTATATGCCATTCATGGCATCTACACAAACTTGCTGTTTCAGCTATGGAACAAATCCATAAGACACCACTGTAGATGCAAACCATGTACCCAAATGAGTTGATTTTGGCACCCAGATTGCTGATGAAATTTATGCTTCATTAACAGATGCCTAATATATATAATACACATATTTTAGAATTGACCTCAACCTGGCCAGGGAGGCTGGCTGACCCCATGAAAATACAATTACCTAATGAGAGATTAGAGAGTTTTGCTTATTGTATTTACTATTTCTAGGAAATTACTTTGTGTCTGTGTAGCTGCGTCAGCCTTCTTTCTTAAAGTATGTTTTAATGTTATTAGAGCTTGCAAGCTAAACTAGTGGAAAGACAGGGAAAGGCAGCACAATTTCCTTTTAGATCGGAGCCAATGTTTCTCCAAAACCTTAGCAGGCTGGGTTTGCCATAAGATCAATGCAGCTGAGCACTCCACCTGCAGAATGAGCTCACTGTCTGTGCATTACGCTAGCCCTTTGCCAGTCCAAGTAGTAAGACTCCTGGGGTTGGTCTTGAACCTGCTACTCCCCACACCGGAGTGCTAAGCTTTGCTGCCAAGACACCAGGCCAGGTATTAAATGCATTCTTGTTTCTGTTACTTTCCAGCACTCAGAGGACCACATTAGAAAGCCCAGAAAACTTAATTGGAAAGCAAGGAGAATGCAGAATGCTTAAAGACCTTTTACAGACAGGAATATGTTCTCAAAAAAAAGAAACAAAACAAAACAAAAACCGCATGGATTTAAATATTCAGCTCACCTTTTCCTTACAGAAGCATCAAGATGATCAATCCTATTTGAAACAAACAAACAAACGAAAGAGTCAGGACTGAGTAAGCTCGTCTTCATTACTGTATTAAATTTTATGTGGCCTGCTCATTTCAGCATTGTAAGGCTTCCATCTTTTGGAGAAGGGGATTCTATGGACACTGTAGCTTAAGTCCCAAGGTGTAGGAGCCCTGGAGTATGAACCCACCAAAGACCTCCAATTCAGTCTCACTCAGGATTTTGGACGGGGCATGTGCCCCCCGTGAATACCTTGGAAACCACAGCGAAGGGCAGCAGTGTTGCTTTTAATTAATTGGAGTAAACCTAGTGAACAGGAAAGCGAGGTTCCCATAAAAGCAATTTGGCAGGAGGGTTTACCTTAGGTTTTATAGCTCTTGCAAGGGAAAAATGAAAAGTCCATTTGTGGTTTTCTAGTTGTGATTATTGGAGGTAAAATCTCAAGCACCTCAGGTTTATCATCGTATAGATTGTATGCATGGGAAATAATGCACAGTAGAATTCGACCGCTATATTAAGCTTCTCACTTACAGGTTTTCCTAAGATCAAGACAGCAACAAGAAGCAATTCAAAGATTCTAAGATGCAGTGAGGAACTCAGAAGCACACAAGCACTAGGATACATTTTTTCAATATAGCTGATTGTTAAAAAAGCACTGGTAATTTACTGCTTTCTGAATCAGAGCTAAATTTTAGTCTTTCATTGTTTCACAAGACTGCCACTTTTGACTGTTTATTTGTTCCACTACAAGGAACTTCCCTGTTAACTACGCTCCTTACCGTGTACACTTTGCTAGCCAAACTCTGACAAAGGAGAAAAGGAAAGCCTTCCATTTGTAGTTATATGTCTTAAGAGAAATATTTCTATGCTATTTTAAGCTACCCTAAACATGACACTGCCTTCAAGCTAGTCATGTAAGTCAGGGGGAATAAAGAGGAAGCAGTCATATAAATTTGTATAGCTCCACTGTTTATAATAGAACTGCACTGATTTATCTTTTCTGAGATTTTTAAAACTCAACTGTGTTGTTGGGTATGGAGGGAGAGACTTCCAGTAAAATGTTATTTAGCATGTAAATGATAAGCATTTGAGAAATCCATAAACCCTCATCAAAATACACATCTACTGCTATGAACAGCAGTTCCAAGTTTTCTGTGCCTTGATTTGGAAGGGTTCTCTATCTTGAACAAGAAATGATTAATGAACAATAATTAATCTGATGGTTTTGACAGCTGCTATTTGTGTTGAACTTTGATATACAGCCCAGTCACATCTTTCTTGTTGGTGGCTTCACAATAAGGTAATTGATCTGGATCCAGACTGAAAGGCAACCATGTCTCATCACAGTCCTACAATGTCAATCCTCAGTGCAGAGAGGAGCAGTAACGTAAAGAGGCTGTTAATATTTTTTAATAACTTACTTGAAAAGAAAATGCATGTTGATAAAGTTTTGCTATTAACCCTAATGTATTCATCAATTTTCATTTGTCAAGAATAACGAATCTGCTTTCTCTCTGATTTGGCTAGGAACAATGCCAAAGCTAGGAGTGTTTGCACAGTAGTGCAAGCAGAGAGTAGAGGGTAGTAGTAGAGTTACTATACACATTTGGAGGAATTATATGATGTAAAGGAATAGCTCTCAACAGGATTGATGCCCCTGACTCCCTGTGTAAGTAAGTAGGGAAATATCAAGCATGAGCACTAAGGTGGTTTTGTCCACATACATTACATTAGTGAGGTCTTTAGATCTGAAAAAAAAAAAAACAGAAAAAAAACAAAACCCAGAAAGTGGAGATGTTGAAATGGTCAGAAAGTTATAAAAATGTGAGATCAAAAGCAACAGCCATACAATGAGAAATATCAGAAAATTTATCTATGTAATTCAAATGTCTTGATTACATCCCAGTCATACTTAGGTAGGGGAAGGAAAGTTCTCCATTAATGCAAGGTTCTTTGGCGTAGCATGGCAAGATCCCATAGCTGAAGATCAACTTCAGCTTCCAGCTGAAAGAAACTCACATTAGAAATACACTGGTTTTCCTATTCTTTTCTTTAAGCATAGATCGTCATTAATCACTGGAGCAATTTAAGAAAGCAATCAATTTACTGTTAACCCTACAGTAGTTCAGTCAAACTAGGAGGATCTCTCTCTAAAAAACATATACTCACTCAGGAGCTACAGGATAGATGCAACGTCACTTATTGCTTTCAAGTGGCAAGCCAGACTAGATCATCCTAAAGTATCCCTCCAAAATCCATGACACAAACCAAAAAAAAATTCAGTTTAAATCAGTGGAGCTATGTAGATGATGCCCCTTAAAAAATGAGGAGAATTTAAAAAAAAAAAAAAATCAGAGTCACTGGTTTTGTGTACTTGTGAAAAGAGACACTGAAACATATTCATAGGGCTATATGCTACGCAAGGGACCTCCCATCCTATTCCAAGTATTATACTGTTTGGATGCTGCCAAATAAATTACATTAATTGCATTCATTCTAGCAACCACTTAAACACCATTAGGGCTTATGCATACAATAACTGTGCCATTAGTCAAATCTGGATACCTCGCTGCTGGTAATCAACATTCTGTCTTCTTCTAGTATTACTATCTTAATTTCTTTCTGCAAGCCTCCTTCAGCACCATTCTGCTTTTGAACATGAAATTAAGGACATTATAATTTTGCCTAATAACATTACATGGTGTTCTCTCAGAGTTATAGTCTACTGGTCTACTTGCAATTACTTGCAGAGAAAAGCTGAGAAGGTTTGCTGCCTATGCTACTATTTTTTGCCATGCTGCAACCACCTGCTGCAATACCATCCTCATATTACTGCTATAATTGTTGCTTTGCTTTTTTCTTAGGCTGGGGGGGAAGTAAGATTCACTTTCTTTCCTATCCCTCTCCCAGGAGACTGACAACCTAGGCCAGGAGGGACATGGAACACAAGATACAGAGGACTAAAAACTGGGAAAGTTGCCTGCCCCTTGTATCCACTTTGAAGTAAGAGAAAGTGGAGGGTGGAGTGGGTGGCTTCTTGAAATCTATTTTCCTTCCTTGCCCTCCAGCTGGCTATAGGAACTGCCATCAAGCCCACAGAGTCCTGGGGTTAGGAAGCCGATTGCTTGCCAAAGCTGCCTCTGCATGCTCTCCCAAGGGTTGATCCAGCTGTAGGGGCACATGCTCTCAGCAGTCCCAGAGTACCATCTCTAGGAGTCCCCAGATTTGTCATCGCTATAGCTGCTTCTGCACGTGAGAAGCGGGGCACTATGAGCATTCTTTGAAAAGTAGCTTGAAAACACTCTCGGAATCTCACCAGTCCTGTGTCAGTCCATGATCACAACAGTGAGATGATTTAGTTTTCATATTGACACCAAAAACTCATCTATGCACCAGGGAGAAATTCCTTGATTATAATGAGTTAGAGAACTCCTTTATATAATTGGGGGAAAAAATTAAAAGGCAGGGTAGGAGGCTTTAAAACTGATTATTCAGGTCACAGAGATCTCTATTTTTATCATTTCGTTAGCATTTGTTTCTGTTTGATCAAGGCAATAAAGAAAGGGATGAGTACACCCAGCATGGTATTTTGCAACTGTGGAAGTGTGGTTTGTCCAGAGCTTTAAATGAAGCTCAGTAATAAATCAGCAGACCTGAAAAGATGACTCTTAGGAACAGCATCTCACCATTAGTTCAAACTCTTCATTCCACAGACAACACCTGGCCAAGATTCTGAAATTCAGCATTGATACGGCATTGTCCTAAATGTAACAGTTGTTCATTAAAATCCAGTTCTTTCTTTCATTTATGTTCATTCTCCCCCCTCTTGTGGTTCATTATAAAATCACAATTGTTGCTTTCAGAAATGTTCCATGGTTGGGCTTTCGTGCAGAAAGGATAGAAAAGGATCCACAAAATCTAACCAGGCAGTGCTACTAATAAGCTCAACAAAATGCAAGTATAGTAAATAATGAGCTTGTTATTCAGGGTAATTCTCATTGCTAATTTAAATGTTCTCTGTAATCTCTGATTGAAAGCAAATCTTGCCACAAATGATACGGAATACATTTCAGACAGATTTACCATAACTACTAATTGGATATCATGTGCAATTTTCTGGGGAAGATTTTAGTACTTGCACCCTCCATCATTTATTGTTTTACTGGCTTAATATAGAGTATTGTAGCTATAATGTCTTTGGCCAGATCTTGAGCTTGTATAGGTTGATGTAGTACTCAAATACTATGAACTTGTGCAAGAAGGTATGCCATGTCCCTTGTACGGGCAACGTTTGCATTTCTTACGTACGCATATGTTTCCCCACCAGACTGAGCACCCTGACCTGATTCAGCAAAGCATAATTATGAAAAGTACTAACTGAAAATATACAAAGACTTTGTGTGCAGATCTTGAATGTTCAAAGGTCTGCAGTAAGAGTAGGTTTTAGCCATGAAAATGGTTAGAAATGGATGTGGATATGCATACAGACTCAGGGAATCTCTGTTCAATTAAAAATGTGTTTTCATGTAATGATAAATCTAGAGAAACTTGTGAGCAGCAGGCCAGCTAAATAAGATTGTTGGACTGATAGAAACTTGTCAGTCTAGCAAATCAGAGACACAATGCAGGAAAGTCAACATGCACTAACAAAATTTGTTTGGAGGATTAAAACTTATTAAAAAGGTCAGAAAACTGTCATGTCAGAGTTTCTCACCATAGTGCTAACTCACAGCCAAACAGTTCCAGTTTTGTAGTAGGTAAGGTAGACTATCACGCTTATAATCTCTTTAGCCAGGCAGTCTCATAACCAGAGCATGCTGCTGAAGTGAAACAACTCCCATTACTAGAAAAGCTGTTGTGACTGGGGATCTATGTTCATTCACAGGACTCAAGTGAAGGCTGCAGGAATAGGATATTACAACAGGTCATATGCTCACAGGTGCAAATATCAACATAAAATCTCCACACATCTGCAGCTTTCAGAATTAGAGGTAAGACTGGTGGTAGACTTGCATTTTGATGAATGACAGCAGATGGTTTCCCTTTGTCATACCATAATAATAAATCTCCTTAACAGTAGAAAATCCTTAAGGACAGCTTGGTGGAAAGCATTACAGAAAGATTCTCACAGATTAGACAATTTTTAACAAAAAGGATATAAGGGGTATAAAAAACCCAGGCACAATAATGTGAAGCAGCTACATTTAACATTTGAAACAGTTCTTAGTAAGAATAAAAGATGGTGGTGGGTCTTCAAGAAGCATCATTCTCCATTCTCCCCTGGGTATTTCTTGTGCCCGTTGCTCTAAATATTGCAGAAAAATCAATTGCTGCAGGGTCTACCAATGATTAGCTTTTCTGCTATGAAGATGAGTTTGATTCCACTAGATAATTATGAATCAGATGCTGAACAGTCATTTAACATTACCCACCAGAAATCACACAGTTTATTTAGTCCATTGCATACAAAGGCTGAAAATCCAAAGTGACAGGTAAAAGAGAGAGTTGCTGAGAGCCTGTGGAACTACTTCAGACATTGATAATTTGGCTTTTAGTTTAAGGTGAGCAGGAAAACTCCTACTCCTCACTTTCTATGATTTTTAATTGTATGACACAGTGATTGTTCATCTGTGCACATGCAATCAGGTCATAAACTATGTAAAGTCATAAACTCTTTGGATTTTAAGGATTACAGATTAGGCATAGACTGAAGGGGATGGGATAAGTAAATTGCAATAGCACACAGATAACATTGGAAAACACACCTCAAGGGTACACCTCAAAGGCCAATTTATTGCCTACATCTTCATTGTCCCAGAGGGAATTATTTATCACTGGTTCACAGTAGTAAAGTTTTGGGAAACCCTGACCCCAGCCAATCCCAGCAAGCCAGTCAGAGGTTTTTGAGTGCCTAGAGGAATTGCTTCATCTTCTGCAATCCCATCCCCCTTTCCCTCCCCTCCGCACACTCCCTCTGAGGGGAGAGAGGAGGCAGATGTATAACCCTGCTGCTCCGGCAGGCCCAGTCCCAAGGTCCAAGTAACCTACATCAGGATGCAAGAAAAGCCTTCAAACTCGTATTGGGCATGCAGTACGCATCACAATCTAGCCCCAAGAAATCAAGAGATTAAAGTTAGAATATGGTTTAAATGGATCTGAGTGAATAATTTTTAATGAATGCATTTAATGATGGATGAGTTTCCTTCCTTCCTTCTTTCCATGAAGTGTGGGGAGCAGGTTGCAATTTGCTTCACATATTCCTTTCTCATTGAATTTTTTTTAATTCTTTTTTTTTAATTCTTTTAAAGTAAGGGATTGCTACCCCAAGCAGAGACTCACTGTTCAATTGCAGTTGGTCCAATAAATCACTTAATATTGTTTCCATCCTCCAGCCTAATGAACATAACTCATGGAATCAGCTTTGTGGTACACAGGCTTACAGAAAGCACATTAGAAATTCACTTTTTATACTATTCCTGTGTGAGCTGAACATTTATTTTCTGCCAACAGTTATACGATTAAAGTTTAATAGCTCTATGAGTGTGTGCAGGAAATGACACCAAAAGCAACCCCAAGATGGCTGAAGATTTGCTTCCAAACTTGCACAAATATAAGTAGAAATTGTTTCTGCATTATTCATCCAACTTTAGACCCAAACCAAATATGTCTTGGTAGCAGTCTTGGAAACATATGATGAAGTGTTTTAAAATTCCAGTAGATGTCACCACTTCTCCCCCAGCAAGTCCTTAAGTACATCTAAAAGAAGCTTTTGAAAACTCAGTTTGCACTACATCATGAGTTGAGAAAGCAGAGAGACTCATTTTGCTTTGGGTTACATCTATGTGTTTTGACAGAAGAAGAATACATCCATTTTTCTAATCTGTGTCAATGCATTAATGATCTTATAGAACTCATGCCACTATTGTAAACCAAACCACGTGCAGATCAGCTGTCAATTGTGATGTCGTTGCTAATACAAAACAGTACCTAGTGTTGTATAAATTTTTCCTATGTCATTTGATACTTCATAAATATCAAAGTTTTCAACGATACTTTGATTATAACTATAGCCTGGATTGTGACTACAGTTGGTTTTCCAGCTACAATGTTCATATCCAGTCCCTGCAACATTCGTTTGCTTTAGTTTCCCAAGTTTAAACAAGCCCCAGTAGTGTCTCCTTCCTAAACACTTGGGTTTAATTCTTTTCAGCTTTCACTTGCTGTTATCCATCCCTCTCATGAAAAATGAGACCTCATGCTTCAGTTCACCTGGTTTTCATGACTACATTTTTCTCCACTCCCATTAGGAACAAGAGGCCCACGAGGCCTGGAGTTCCCACATTATAGAAGAGGGCTCATACTCCTTCTGGCCAGCTACATCCAGAGATTCCTAGTACTTTCCCTTCCCATTTGCACACTAAGTCTCCATGGGAGCATATATTTTTACATAAATATCAGATTAAACTCAAGGCCTGCTAAAATCTGGATCTTTGATTAAGGAGACACAACATCAGTGGATATTCATTTGCTTATACTGACCTTGACTCCTTGCATCTGACAGCTGTAGCATCTTCCATTGTTCTCTATAAAATTAATAACTTTTCATCACTTTATATTTATCTGCATCATGGAATAAAACAAAAAATTCCTTACTCTGCTCTTTTAAAAGAAACTCAAATCCACAGAACATAATATGTAAAAACAACCTAAGAAAAACTTATCTTGCTACAGAAAAATTCTGTAGTCTAAACTTCATTTTCTGAAGAATTTAATATTCTTTTTCTTTAGAGACAAATTTTACTTTTTTTTTTTTTTTTTTTTTTTAAGAATATTGGAAGACAAAATTAATCCTCAACAATTCCCAGGGCAAGAAGATGTTTTGTGTGATTTTTTTTTTTTCATGTGACCAGGTGGCCCCAAGGGAAGCTGGCTTTCTGGCTACATTCATCCCTTAAGACTTGCAAGAGAATTTGGATGCATAGCAGTGCATAATGATCATATATTTCTGATGAGTTCAACAGTGTTTTAAAGACTTCGGAAAGGTTCATTTGCAGGTCTACAGATGACTTAATCTTATTCAGATTTCACCCAGATTAAAACAGCCAAACTGACTAGAGACATTATACATGTAAGGAAAATTGGTTTTTAAATATTTTAGGAAGTGAGATAAGATTCAAATGCATCACTAAGACTTTTTAAAATGTCCTTATTCATGTGACTGGGTCAATTGAATGAGTTAAAAAACTATCAAGCACTTTTTAAGAATATTTAAGACATTATTGTTTCAGTTTCTTTCCCATCCAGCTGTAAAGGGGCCTCTAGATTACTGTATTGTCAGTGGGATTTGTAGAATAGCAGCCAGAACTAACATGAAACTGCACAATAGCAACATTGTACTTCTCAACAAAAAATAAAAATGCAGCCTATGGTAAAACCTTGGGCTGCTACATGAGGATTGGCTCCTTTTACAAGATTCTTCTGATTGCTTTCTATTTTTTAAAAGTCAAACCTTCATGTTAAGCTTTTAAAATTGCTTCCTTGTTTAAAAATAAGTTAAAATTGAAAAAAGACTTTTTACTTGAACTGTTAAAAGCAGTTTATTGACTTGACTAAAAGTAGGTGACTGGAGGAGAATAATATGAGCAACTGTCCCTGACAAAATTGGCTAATTATTAACACGAAGTATTCCAGAAAATGCTTCAGTATTACTAAAATAATGCTGTCTGTACACAGAAGAAATACATTAGTTATGTGATGAGTTTGATTGCAGTTTTCTAGATTTCAGAAAAGCCTGTCATGAGCAAACTAATAGTAAGGAAGATGATTCTTCAGTGGGGAAGAGTTACAAATAAAGCGGAAAAAAAGAGGTATGCAGACAAAATCAGAATTATCCACAGGGCTGCAGCTTTCAGCTGTCCTGATGTGAACAGAGAAAAGTTACCACTCGAGAGGTTTTTTGAAAAAGTAATCAAGTCCACAGGATACTGAATGAAGGCAATAGACACCTGAACTCATTAGGGGATGGAGCATTCTCCAAATGAAGATGACTTGGCTGAATCTTCAACAGGAGAAAGCACTTTCAGCAAGACCTTTGCTCTTTCTTGTACTTCATACATTTCCTGGCTCTTGGTCTCTCACATGAAACAGACCTTCAGTTTCCAGGGTAGGACAATAAAACTGCTGCAGGTAAAACCATATGATGTTTGTTCACTTGCCTGTGACTGAAAAAGTAGCCCCTGGGTGAAACTAGATTTTCTTTTGTCCATTGACACTGGAGTGTCTGGACTCAAGGTAAAAAGGGACAAACAACCTCTGTGAAATGTCCTGAAAGAAATCAAAATATGAGAACCTGTTTGGTAAAATCTTATGCAAAGGCAAACAGAGTATCTAGAACTGCTGAGAGTCACTGGACAGTGAAGAGTTGTTTCAGGACTGTAGGACAGTTTGTAACTGAGAAGTTTATTCCCCTAGTGCAGTCACTAGGCCTTAGAAGAACTGCTAAACTGGAATTTATTAAAAGAAATACTTCATACTTCTAAAATTTTTTCTTACCAGCAACCATATTTTATTCTACTGATTACAGCTAAGGCCTGGAAATACTTTTATAGTAGAAAAAGTAGCCTCAGAATCTTAATAAAATATATAGTTTACCCAATGACACTCACCAGAGAATGAGCTGGTGTATTTATTCATATGCAGCAAGACCCTAGAAAACAAAGTAACGGTTAAAGAATTTTTAACTGATTTGTATTGTGGCTCTTCTCTAAAACTAAACAGTTTTTCTTTTCTAATTAGCTTTTTAAAATAGCAGTGAGGGTCCATTTGTGTTTATTTTAATAGAAACATTTTTAATTAAAAATATAACCTATTTAAGAAAGAAATTTTTTAAGAAAAATATAGCCATACTTCTTTAAAGATGTTCTACCTCAAAAGTATCTGAGAACTAATTCAAAACACTTAAAGTCTGAGATCCTGATGTCAATAACACCTCTGTACCAAACCCATGTTTTAATGATTTAATTTTCAGCACCTTTAATTTTCAGCCCCTGCCCCCACCAACTTACAAACTTTAAATCAGAATTAGAACAGATACAACATTTTTTCCCCTTTTTTTTGGTGAAACTAGGGTGGAGGGAAAGTTAACTAATAGGTGCCATTCTCCAAATAAAATTAGAGCGCTTATTGATTCAGGCAATTCCACACCCAATATTTCAGTTATGAAAATTTTCTCTTGCTTCTCCACCTCCCTTCAAGATCCTAGTAAAGAGACTTATTCTTCTTTCACCAGGAATATTTTGCTTGCCTGATAAAGTAACTCTCCTCTTCTCCTCTCCACTATTAATTAATTCATGGTGCACTAATATCTTTCTTCTGCTCACCGTGATTCCACTACATGTGTTCTGGTTTCATGGTTAATAGGATAATGCATAGTTAACGTATCATTAGTATACAGTCCATTTAATGCTTCACAGCTCATTCACAATTAATCATTGACAACTGCAAGAACAAACAGGTGAGCTAAACTAACAAAGGGGATAAACAGAGTTCAGTGTATTTTTGACTCTGTTCAACTAAAACCAGATGAATTTATCTGCTCTAGGTAGCAGTGTGATGAAGTAAAAGAGAACTAATCCATTTAGAAAGATATTAGATAGGTAACGGACACTACAGAGAAAATCCTAAATTTCTAATTTACAACTGCAGTACCAGCACATGAGCTTTCCTCTGAAGGCTTCAGTGGGACTGGACCTGAGTGGAAGCTGGACCTGAAATTGGTAGGTGGATTTCAGCATACCAAGAAATATCTTTTACATGATTAGCAACAAATAAATCCTTAAACATATCTTTTACCATGAATAAAAATCAAAACTGTGTCATCAGAAAAACATCTCAGATCTGGGACATTTTCTTATGGATACGCATAATGAGAAAAGTGAACAAATCACAAAGTTGATCAATGGATAAATGAAGAAGGCAGAACTTCAGTTGAGTATGGGAAGCAACAAAAGTATTGCCACATGAAAGGTGCACTCAGATGAGCTTACAAACAATAGATGTATCAATGGAAAAAAAAGTTTGAATTCAGCTGTTCTTTTTGAATGAATGCTGCAGCTGAAAATGTGCTTGGACACAAAAGGCAACCGTCTCAGTTAAAGCCATGTCAGATTATTAACTGCAAAACAAGCTACAAAGACATTTCCACACAAGGAATATCATAGGGTCACAAAGGACATGTTGGTACTACCAAAGGAGCTGGTCTTTGTATTAATATTTAGTTTTAATATATTATCTTTAAGTGGGCTCAAATGAAATGAGGGATCTTAGAGAACTTAGTATCAGGCAAAAAGATGGAAAGGAACACTCCATCCATGTAGTTTTCAGTCTGCACAGGAAAGACAGACAGAAGTGAGAGCAGAAACAATTCATGCACATTCATCTGATCTTTGCAGCAGAATCCGGAAATTCCATCTGATTGCACTTCCCAGCATTTTGGTAACTATTCTAAGTAAAATGCTTTCAAAAGGGAAAAATAAATAAGATTTGAGTATTTGAGGAGAAATAGTTATCAGACGGCAATAACTGTGCAAATGAGAAAAAAGACAACCTGTTAGCCAAGGTGCTAGACCGAGAGATTGCCTTGATGCAGATGTAACAGAGCAATGAGACAGCACCAGCGAACACACTGTAAAACATGTCACTGTCTTGGGGTTCTCAGATCTTGATCTTTCAGTTGCTTTCCCTTATATTGGGCCATGCAGATCCTTCAGCTGTGATTCACTCTAGAGGCAAACATTAATCAGCTGACATCAGCTGGAAAGGCATAGAGAAAATTAGAAAGGAACACAGTTGTGAACCACCACACATATATCATCAGTAGGGTTGATGGAAAGCATATTCTTGGTTCAAGAAAGGGTTGCTAAGGTTTGCTAGCTGAAAGCTTAAGCCACAGTAAGCACAGCAGCAGAGACTTCCATGCAAGGATTTAGCAATAGTCTTGACAGTAAGCAAGGTCCATTTATGCTTATAACATGCCAGCATGGCTTCCAATAGGCTGGCCTGAACCACCTGGAAATAGTCCTCATTAATCAGTGTGTTATCCATGATGCTGCTAGGTCCCAGACTCTGCCTTGTAATGAAGGGTCCTTTCTTATTGTTATCCTGTGGTCCAAGCCTGGTAGCTGTCTGCCCAAGTGCAAAAATTCAGAATACAAATGTTGACAAAGTCCTCTATAGCTATTGAAATGCTATTTCCTCTATTCTTTCTCCTAATCATAGGGGAAAAAAGGGGTAAAGAAATTTATCACAGTCTGGCAAAAGTATATCCAAGACCTTCTATATCTCTGGCCAGCTGTAAAGTGATGGTGTCTGTGAAATGGCACATTAATGGATATTGGTTTTAAGATGCACCTATATTTATCTTGTGTTATTAATTTATAAAAGCCTCACCTCATCGTCTCAAACAGCAAAGTGAAAAACTCCAAACCACACCATTCCTGAAGTTCTCTTGAGTCTTTAAGAGCTAGAAATATCAGGTTTGTCTATAACCATAGCAGTTTTTCGTGACTTCAAAGAGGAACATCTTCACATAATTTTTCAGTTATCTACTTCATTAAGAAGCTGTTTAATAAAACTCTTGTTTTAAGATGTTTTTATGCAGGAATGCATTTCTAAAGAGAAATCTCTTGAAGTTTTTCAAGTTTCGGCTTTGTATCTGTTCAGCATCCATTTTTAATTTTTTCATCTCATATTTATCTAATACCACATTTAGAGCTAAACATTTTGAGTTCAAGGAAAAGAACTTTATTAATGTAACAGTAATTATCATGAGATCTTTAATACAAGTGAAGCCAAAGAAGACAACTTGACAGGCAAAGACAAGATAATAACAGTACAAGACCATTCTAAACCAAAGTCGGAAATGTGAGAGGAATTTTTTCTCCTTAGAGCTCAGCTTATTGCTTTTTGGGAAAGAAGGGATGCTGGGTTTGAGGGAGGATTTGTTTGTTTCTTTTCTGGTGAGCAGTAGCTTTCCTGACATGTGCAATTCTATTTATTAGCTCAGTGGTATTTCACATGTTGTCCAGGATAGCTCACTTTGGAGACCATTCTGAGTTAGTGTCCTGTGATCTGTTTTCTTTCTCTCTCTTTTTAAATGGAAGAGATATTTCTCTAATAAGAAATGGATAATCTGGTATAATATTCTGACCTTGATGAGTTGGTCCAGCTATTCCTTGTTTTACAACACTGGCAAACAAGAGTGATAATCTAGTGCATACCAAACAAGAAAATAATGTCTCAATAATTTCAAAGGGAGAGTCTGATGTTGCAAAAAATTCTGTTTTGGTGGGAATTGTATTTGATACATAAACAGCATGTGAAACCCCAGCTGAAAAAGTGCCTTCCTTTTGTCTCCAGAGTGAATCCGGAATTCATCTCACATGATCTGAACTAATAGTTAGATGTTGAGGCGTTTAGACATCTCCTCCAAACAAATCATCAGCACTCTTTTCCATAGCCACTGGAAAAAAAAAGGCAGCTCCATGGCATTATGTATACTCTCCGTCTTGGGCAGTCATCCTCAAAGAGAAAGAATTGCCCACTTCTTTCTGTGGTCTACAGAATACCTAAATTACTGGTCTAGACTATACTTACAGAATTGAACTTCAAAACAGATAAGAATTTTCCCCTAGAGTAAAGCACGTGATAGATTTCTTCTACTCCAGATATTCTGAACCAATAACTAGTCTATCTCATTCCACAAAGTTTGTGTCTTTTTAAGGGTGAGACACTCATGTAAATGATCAGATGTGCTTCATGGTATTCAGTCACTTCCCTGTTTATCCAACCCTAAAGATGGGCTAAACCTTTGAAACCACTAACTTGTAATAATTGCTGCTCTGAAAAAAAGTGTGGCCTTTTTAATAATTAAGCAGTACAAAAGTAAAGAGCTGTGACAGAGGGCATTGTATCTTGCTTTGGAAGTGGAAGCAAGCGTGTGTAAACAAGCACGTTGCTTAACGTACAAAGCATACTCTTTAAATGTTCATGTTTATTACAAAATTTTACAAGGTGTTTATCCTTAGCTTCATATTGTGAGATTTTATTTATGTTTATTTTATGTGTTAGATCTGTACAGTTCTAATTCTAGCAAGCATCATGAAACCTGGGAGTTAGGTCTGGCTCTTCTTTACCACAGTGCAGACACACTGACTTTACCATAGCTTCAAAGAAGGCTTCCCGAGATGATTGAGATCCATTCCATAATTATTCTTTTGATGCAAGTGAAAACACACATGGTTGTTTCTGGATCTTTTTAGATATATTTTCTCGATTTATCAAAAACTTTGCCTTACCGGATGAACACACATAACGGACATATCTTGTTAGGTATGTCCTTCCAGAACTACTCAAAAAAAAGATTTTTACATTATGTGGTATAAAAAAAAATCAGACTAAATTTTTATATACACCGAAATCAGTAAGTTACTTTGAAGACGTGTGTGCATTATTAGGTCACATTCTAAAGGTTGTGGCGGACATGGACAAAAGCTAGTTAAAAGACAGTGGTAATATCCAGAAAGCTTGAAGAAAAGGGTACAAGCAGTGTACCTTTCAGTTAGACATTTGGGACACAGGTCATCACAACAGTGATAGAAAAGGTACCACGTTAGACACACCTCCTTCACGCCATTTAAGGCTTTTGATCCCTTTTAATTTCTCTCTAAAGCAAATTACCAGTACTACCTGCTCCACTTTTTTTTGCACTGGTTTCCCATAGGATCCATTGGGTTCTAGGCGCACTTGAATTATTAAAACAAAAAGTCACTGATTGTCTGTTGAAAAGGAAAGAGAAAAATCTTTGATTACCCAGTGTTTTGTCTGTAGGTTTTCCTTTATTACTTTGATTCAGTGATTATTTGGCAGGAGACTGATCAATTCATAAACTCTTAGTTAGCAAGTCTGCTTGTAAAAGTACCAATACCTGGAAGTAGACTATTATACATATGTTTTCTCTCAAGTTTTCTGGAGAACATGCTGGTTCTTCCCCCTGTTGTGGGAACAGTAGACAGTTCTTTTTGTTCTAGGTGATCTAGAGTACATTTATTTAACAAGCTATTTTTGTTACGTAGCTTCTCAGCAAAAACCTTATCAAGATAATAATTAGCAGAACCAGACCTTGGAATTTAACTCTCCTCTATTCAGATAACTAGCAATTACACAAATAATAATACTCCCACGAGGCAGAAATTTGTCACAGCTAAAGAAAGAGAAACTCAAACCCAAGAGCAAACTAGAAAGTAGAGATAAGGATTTCTGCAAAGCATATAAGTATCTAAAATAGATGACACTGTTTTCCTTGTTCCTGGTTCTTTAGCCTGTCAAGGGCTGAAACCATTCAGCCACCTCCCCACCAGCTAAGAACTTCCAACTTGAATGAACAAATTCACTTTAGACCTCTCTTTCAATGCTCAATGCCATCTTCCCTCCCCCTCCTTAAAAATGAGAACACTAGTGAATAATTTACAGTGTCTAGAGTGTTATTTTAAACACGTTAAATGTAATATAAATTTAAACTGAAAATCAAAGCAGATTTCTCAAAATACAAAAGCCAATGTTATTTTGACTGTTCAGTGCTGTTAATTAAAAGGAGATGCTCAACATACATATTTGGAACAAGCCGTATGACATACCAGAGTCTAGTACTAAGGCAACGCGACATGCTACAGACCAAGTCCCATTTTTTGGATACTAACAGGCAATCCTAAAAAATAGGTGAGGCATCCAATTTACCAAGACATTATCTTATCCTTTGTAGATAGAAATATTATTTTAAACAGAACAGGTCAGACAAGTAACATTCCACATAAATGATTCATGTACCAAACACACAATAAACTGAGAAAAAAAATTTATTCTATAAATGAAACATCTGGGCCCCAAATATCTGTAAACAGTTCAAACTAAGGCTGAAATTTGAAGACATTGTCCAAAGTCACCGGAATGTAAATCAAAATTACAAAGAATCCTGCAGTTCACTGCATGTTTGTCTAACATTTTTCTCTCATACAAAATCTAAAATGTTCAGAAAAATTTAAATGAAACTACAACATTTCTGATAAGCATAACATTCAGTTTCCAGAATGATTAAGCTAATATCTAACCTACATGCAGTTTCTATAGGTCAATCAGTCCAGATATATAAATTGATAAACTCTCTCCCTCACTCTACTAGCAGTATATGTATATACAACAGGAGTCCAAAGATTGATCTACCAAAATACATGTTTTAGGGAAAATCCTTTGATACATAAAATTTTGTTTCATACTACATTGAAATTAAACATGTTTATTCTGGTTTAAACTGCTCCTTTTTTTTGGTTTAAAAACTGAAAAGTCACTTTCAAAACAAACATTTTTAATCCAGAATTAATTCAGAAGTAAGGAGAAAATAATATTTCAGTATTTTTAATGACTTTTTATTTCCAAATTAATTCAGAGGAAAGGAAGAGGTATGTTCATTTTGTCATAAACTTTAACATATACAAAAATAAAGTGCACAACTTTAGGTGAAAAATTCAGATCTAGCAAAAATGGTTTCGATGACACTTAGGTGATAACAGGTCTGAAGTGACTCTTTCAAGATATATTTTTCTATTACAAATATGAGGTCCACTTAAATGTATTTTGTTTCTGTAATGTCAACAGCCACATTCATAATATGAACACATGTAAATGGACAATATGGGCCTAGAATTATGGCCACATATTTACAGATTGAGAATATCTATAGTAAAGTCAATTGATGAGGATTCACATTATTGTATCTGAGAGCAAATTAGACTCATTCATTGCTACTGGCCTGCTCACCGAATATTTGATTGACCTGTTAGAAATAGCTTTAAAACTTTATGGGTCATAATGGCGTTTTCTTAACAGCTACTTCAGTTCACCTTACACGTGTGGACTTTTTTTTTAAATAAGATTTTAACTTTACCTATTATGGGGTAAACCCTACCCCATCTGCAAACTAATATGTCTGGTGTTAGTTGCGGCTGACAGAACGAGGTTTGGTACAGCACATTCACAACAGAATTTGATGTGTTGTATTCTATTAGGGATTACCACGCTATCCGCATGATAGTAATGGGACCTTACTGAGTTCATTTTTAATGAGATTTATAAATTCATTGTTTATACCAAGAACGTTGATTTTACCATTTAAAGCATCCATGGTTCCTGTATGTATTTCTGCTTAGTGAGGAAAGTGTTAAAGTCCATCACTTGTATAATATTTTTAAAGCTGTACAGTACCATACATCTTAACAATCTTGGAATTTTAAGGAGCTGTCTCAAAGTAAGCAAACAAAGCAGAATTCTTCTCTGCTCTTACTAGAAAATTACATCTGTGAAACATCTGATTCAATGCTGATCTTTAAGTAGTTGCTTATGATAGAGGTCATTGTATGTTTTCTAATGTTTTAAAACTTCAGTCAAGATAGAGCTCATAGTTAAATGAAGAGATCACAAGGAAGAAATGTTAAGGCAGAGACTTCTTAACCTGTATACTTAAGGGGAGAAAAAAGTAGCCACCATTTATGACTGCTTGAAGCAGGACACATTTCTCAGACACAGAAAATGCAGAAGGCAATCACAGCTTAGCAATTTCCTGGTGCCTTTCATCTAAACACCACATAATACTAAATAAACATTAATGAATTAAGCTGCTTAACATATCTACAAAGTAAGTACAGTAAAGAAGAAATGTACTTACTTTTTTGGCAGATGTCCTAGTACCCTAAAGTTGCTGATCATAAAATGATCCAGAGCAATAGTTGCAAGCCATCAAGAAAAAAATACATATACTTTCATAATCTACAGAGTGCTTTGTGAGAAGCTGGGGGAGAAACACTCTCAAGACATTGCTGGTTAAGTAATTTTAAATGTATATGGTTTCTTGATGAAAAGAAAAAGGCAAATTTTAAGTGGAATGTTCATGAAAAAAATAAATTATTTTAAAATCATCTCTATTCTTTATGTTGTTATCCATTGGTAAAATCTCCTTTTGCCAACTCCAAGAGCTCCTGAAAGTCCCATTTCACAGTTTTAGAAATACAGGAGTAGTTAGAAAAACAGAAAAATGGAAATTCAAGTTACCATTAATTTATCTGTTCTGATTATTTAGTGTATGCATGCACAAATTTTCACAAAAGTAGTAGCTTGAATATTAAAAACATGTCTAGACATGCTCACTTCCAGTTCTTGTAAGGCTTGGAAAGGAGGGAAAATTATCAGTGTGTAATGATTTTAAATCTTATGTGGATACCTTCACATTGATGATGTGTGTTTGATTTCATAAAGATTTTTCTAGAATTCTCTCAATTTCTTTAGGAAATTTCAGTAAATGTATATAAAAGACTTGTCTGCAAGTGTGTATTCTCTAAGGGAGCACATCTTTATACAGCATAAGAATGTCCTCTGACATCATTCCAAGCCACTATTTGAAAATTTTCTGAAGAATTTTCTCAGCTAAACACAGTTATGTATTTTCACAATTCTGTTAAAAAATAACAGCAGTTAAGAACTGGACTCAGACTGTAACAGCTCTTTCATTTCCAAAGTATATACTTGCAGCTTTAAGGATTATTTTTCTTGTAATGCAACAAATGCATGAGATGAAAGCATTTCTTAAAAAGAATGCAAAATGTTCTAACTGCAGAAAAATATCAGCAATAAAACATTATTAGAAGCATTTAACATCAGAGCACCAAATTCTTGGCTTCGTTACCTTGATTCAACTATATTAAACAAGACAACAACATTTTGTTAGGTAGCAGTGATAAGGTCTGTTGACGTGTCTTGGCAGGAAAATAAAATAAAAAGTTACCTTTGCAAACCACTGAAACAAGTTTGCTCATTCTGTTTCTTTGCTCCTACAAACCACATGTTCATGGTTTTAAATAAATAAGTCATAAATAACAATAGGACTAAAACTAAATAAAATTGTGTATGTATTATCTTATTGTGTACCTATCATCTTGATTATTTTTCAAAGGTTTTAGCTCACATTTATACAAAGCTCTCTTCCATATTTGTGCATAGCAGAAAGGAATCCACAAGTCTGGGCTTTACTAGCTGCTGAAAATCTGAATCTTCAAGTCCATCAGGACTCATAACTGCTAGTCTCCGTAAGGCTGCCTAGAAAAACAAAACAACACAATTGTAATACTGTTAAGGTTTGACAAAGTCTTCATTGCAGCAATCCATTATAACTATCTCTAAATAATAGCCCAGACTCAAAACTGAACTGTGCAGGTCTATGGACTCTTCTACCTGGCTAATCTCTCGTTACTGTCTTCATCTGTCAGATGAATCTCCCCTCAAATGCAGCTATTAAATGACAAGGTTTTTTGGGCACGTTTGTCTTAGACCTGAGCAGCAGGGACAGTGTGGTGCTAAAGAACACAGAGGTGAGAGTCAGAACACTTTGACTGTAAACCTATCTCTGATCTGCTGCTCATCTCACACTGCCTCTTTGTATCTCAACCCTCCTCTCAGCTTTCATATTTATGAGAACTATAAGCCATCTGATTCAGAAAATGTCTGCTACTGAAGTTTTGTGCAATGCCCATAGCAGAAATCTTTTAGATACTAGTGTAGCAGAAAGAAGCCGTACATTTCAAGCCATTTGGGAACAAATAAAACTGCCAGTTGTTCTGATTATGAGACTGCACAATACAAATTGCATTGATGTTACTATTACCTTCATAAACTCTTCCCTTCTAAGAAGTTACTTGTTTTTCTCACTGGAGAAAAATATACAACAATTACATACCTTCTAGCAACCTGACACAACAGGTGCAACTGGAAAGCAGGCTGCCTTTCCTCAAGAACAAAAATTTTCTTCTATTAGTAAGGGTCTGATAGTTGTGATCAGCTTATCTCTCTGCTGTTTGTCAGTGCAGCCCTAACGCAAGAGTTAAATCGCCTGCTTCAAGATATACAAAAAGTAAACAACCAAGCTAAAAATACCAAACAGTACAAACCCTCAGACTTCAGAGGCAATACCTATCAGAGCCTGAAGTAGCTTATGTCTCAAGGACTATATTTTTGCCACGTGTTAATCAGAAAGTATCATCAGGCAGTTACTAAAATATCAGGAGAAGCAGAATTGCTGAGGCAGACAGGCAGGTAACATCTCAAGCGATAGGCATGAATTCAAGGAATGTGCAGTAACAACTTCAACGAGACAGAAGAATCACAGTCTGGTTTGCTGCCATCACTCTGTGGCCTCTGCTCTAGCCATACAAGATTCACAAGCCTTCTCGGCATGTATGAAGAATAGCCACAGCATTTCTTATGCTCACATTCATACTCTCTTGATCCTGAATGAGTCCTGCTTAAACGAACAAAACTTCTGATGTGCTGGTACAAAGCTAGCTGTTAATGAAAGCTGCAATAACCAAGTTTTATTTTTACATTTAAAATAACATTAACACTAAAAAGCACTGTCAAACAGTATTCTTCAGTCTTCATTCATCAAAATCTATCTCCCAACCCTAAATCACCCATGTCCCCAGAGCACTTTCCTCTCACAGAACACTAGGTGAAATGCCTCAACTTTGACAGTCGGCTGCTGCTCACAGTCCATGCAGTGCAGGACCAGCAGCTGGGATCTTTCTCCTAAGCAGAGAAAGTGTTAACCTTCTGTTGGTCACTCCTTGGCTGGACACTATATTGTCTTGGAGACTCAAACAGAAAAAAATGGATTGTAGCGAAAGCAAGAAATCTTCTTTCCTCTCTTTGGCCACTTTACATAAATATTTACATAAATATTTACATACATATGTGTGTGTGCAGATAAAGGGCTGCTACCCCTGTGATTCAAGGCTCATCTCAGCAAACATAGCATCATCAGAGAATAGAATTTAAGAATTACTGAAACGTTAAATTCCGAAGTGTTTCAGTGAAATATTTTAGTGCTCAATAATGTGAAGATGAAGCCATTTTTCCTTATATGCTTAAATCTTCAATCAGAGGATAAATAATTGACACTGTACAGAATTATGCTTAAGGGGAAAGGCAGGAGACCCTAGCATGACTTTAAAACATTCCTGGAATACTTATGCATTTTGAAATCTAAAGGGCTGTTTTTTCTGCATTTTTCAGGATAAGCATGAAAGAAAGATTAAAATGTACCTACCAGACATGCCACTAAAACAGAATCACTGTTATTTCTTTCAGTTGGTGATCTGCAAAGTTTAATTAGACGAGGAATACCTGAGTGCACAAAAGAGTATCAGGAGAAATAATTTAGAAAAAAAAACCTTCTTATTTTGAGATGTGGTCTTTTTTTAGATGTTTCATATTTATCTTCCTTAGTAGATATGACCTCTATTGCAAAGATGATATGCAAATACTTAAGGGACTGTCCATGGAGCTATGCAGTACAGAGCAGTCATAATTAATAGTTGTAAAGCATAAAGAAACAAATACATTGTTTTTACCCACTCTTGCTCTTTCAGAGTGGAAATTGTGACCTCCATTTCTTCCCTATCAATCCTCCCACATGCCCTTAAAAAACTCCAGCCAAAAGAACTTGTTGCTTCCCATTAGATACATCACATCTGAACCTGCAGGGGTCCAAGTTTTCTGTCCACTGACAGATCCTGCGCAAGGGTTTAAATAAAGGAATAGAGGAGGCAGCACTGTCAGTTGGCACAGTCTGCCACAGCTGTGTGTTGAGTGGACACTGCACCTCAGCTTCCTCTGGGAAATGAGCCAGAGGTTCATTTAGCACAACCTCCTCAGTCACTCTCTGGACAGACTGTATAGGGAACCTATTCCGTAAAGTGTACCAAGTGAGGCTAAAATTAAGAAGAGCTTCTCCATGACTGGCAGTTCCTCCCTCTCTTTCGGTCTGTCATTAAGCTAGTGATACATCCTTACAGCTGAGTTTTACGGCTGCATCTGCCACTTCAGGATCTCGGCTGAGTCGTGCCAGCGTAACTGCAGATTTCTGTTGGACTCGCTCACAAGCAGCAACTTCTGCTGAATTTCCTGAAGATGATCTTTCAAAGAGCATTTCCATTAAAAGTTGAACACCTAGAAGGATGTAAGAGCCATTGTTATCCTCTCTCCAACAAAAAACTCAGTCGAAAAAAGGGAAAAAGCAAGCTAGATGAATACAGACCAATCACCACCCAAATAGGGCATGAACAATGCATAAATGTGAACTGCAGTTTGACCATCAGCATTCAGACACATCTGATCTGTGCATAAGTTTGTCTTCACTAGGAAGCTACAGAACTTCTGGAACTAGAAAATGCACTAACTCTTCCCTTCTCCAACTTATTGACTCCTCTACAAGTTGATATTTTAGATTTCACAAATTTATTTCAGTCAAACTAAATGCAATTCTTTATTTGCTTCTAAACTAACCTGAAGGTAATCACTAACCTAAAAACCTGTAGTGACATATTTCAGGTGTCTGCATGAAGTTTTGCTTTGAATTAAAGGAAAGTAAAACTTTTTTTTTCAGTTTCTGTATTTTTAAGCAAGCCTTTAAAACTTCCCATTTCAAACTGTTTAAATGTATTTTAGAATGGGGAATCCTTTAATGAGGGAAATGATGAAATTCTGCCTCTTGAAGTTTACTGTGTGACTGACTCTTCACTGCAGAAGAGACAATGTCATCCATGTCAAAATGGTTTCATTAACTTATTATTGTTGCCTGTAGGAGCTGATATTCTTATTGTAGCAACACAAAAACAGATGAGACTGTACTGATTTCTATTTTCTAGATTATTTTAAATGTAAAGACAATTATGTGCTATTAGACTTCATATGCTATTAGGCATTCAGATTACTTCAGGTAGCATCAGAGGATTTTAACTGTTAGAACATTTGCATAAATAATTAAGAGAATTAGCATCAGAATCGTGCAGCTAGATAATAATCAATCGACACACAAAAAAGTCAAAGTTGAGAAGAAAATGTATCTAAACTCTCCAGGATTCAAAGACCCTTCTCAGTTTGTAAATCTGGTTTCTGACCAGCATCTGATTATTAGAACATTAGGCAGACACAAAAAGCCTTTATACACAAGATGAGTGTCAACCTTTCTCAAAAGCCTGGGGGCAAACGCTTCTGTGTGAAATCCCATTACAGAGCGTATACACAAACTTTACTTCATCACATTGTGCTTGACAATCCACATGTATGCTCCACCGACTGTGGTATCTAGCATGAGCTAGGCCTAGTTGGCATAGCTGTTAGTATAATTTTGTGAACTTCAATCAAGTTTCTGCTGTAGCAGATGAAATATGACCAAACACCTGTCCCAAACAACAAAACAGGTTTTGGTGTGCTCAAGGAAATGGAGAGCCAAACTACATAACCAATCTGAAAGAAGTGCAAAAGCTTCCAGGGCATATCTGGATTGTGAGTGCTAACAACAGCAAATCAGAACACAACAGCACAAGTCAAACAGACGAATCACCAACAGGATATTCTCTACCCAGTCCTATAATTACAGACACCTATGGTCCTGGGAATTGGCCATGAATTTACTGGTGGGTGTATTAATAAGGCAGTTACGTCTTCCTGTATCCTTATCCGCAGAATTATTAACCTAACTTCTCAGACTTCTGGTGGGCCTATAACACCTAGGGATTTTTCAACATAATGAATTTCTCATAACATGATATTTAAAGAAATGTGGAAAAAAACCTGGCAACTGCTATATAGTAATAAAAACATAATGCTTCAAAATTCATAATACTTCTGAATACCTGTGAAAAAAGTGACACAAAATGCAGGTATGCGTGGCTCAGTGTCAGGTGATGTCTTTCAATGTGTAAGAATTGCCACTTGTAAGAATTGCCACAATGTAATTAGCAGAATAAAGGTTGTTGAAACACTTTGTACTACATTGGTTTGTATCCATGAATAAGTCACACACACACAGAGAACATCAGCAACATGGTCATACATGCAAAGTTTTCTAAAGCAGTGGTAATTTATTTCAGTTACATAGAACCATCCCAAGGACTCATTTTGCACCCTGCAGCAATCTGCAAGATCCAGCAGAGACAGGATGCAAAATAAAGTCTTATTAGTGAAGCCTTTCTCCTTTACCTTGTAGCCACTCCTGTCCCACCTACCCACATTCTCCACAAACAAATACAGAATATAATTCAGCTAAGATACATACCATTTCCTTGAATGATTTCTGAAGCACACTGGTCCAAGACAGACATGTTTGCCAATATTGTTACCACCTGTTATTAAAAAGAGAAGGAAATATGAAGTATAGCCCTACAATTCAGTAATATTAAATAGCACTGTGGTTTATAAAATTAGTATGGCAGAAATATGGCAAACTCAAAATTAAAAAGCATTCTTGTCTGTTCCCACGTTTGTGATTTCTCAGGGGTCTTTATCTTATATATGGCTGCTCACTGAAAACCAGACAACAAGAAAAGTAAAATCTCTTTTTCTCGCACTCCTGTACTCATACATGAAAGTCTGTCATATAGAGATCTATGCAGCAGATTTGTTCAGTGGTCAAATGGGTAGAAAGAAGATGATAAAAATTTATAAAAACCAACCAACCAAAAAAACCCTGGAGACCTACAAAGAGTTGAGCCAGGAGCTGCCCACCCTCAGGAACCAATCCTGTAGACACATTCCAGCTCAGGCAGAGCTCAGAGTGAAGGCTAAGAACCAGCACATAGCGTGCATTCAGTAGCACTAAGTTATTGCTAGCTTTCTGCTTCAGGGTTCAGCTGAAATGTTGAGAAATCCTTGCAACAGTTTTGGAGTTTTGAGCCTTGATTCAAGGGAGTATTTAAGGAATACTTTTCAGTTTTATTGAAGCTGTAAGTTGTGTGCATGTCAAAGCACTGTCCCAATATGAGCTGGATTTAAAAATCTGTTTATACATTTCCTGAACTAAGGCCAAGATTAGGTTTTGTACCAACAGAAGCACATTTTGAGAGCCTGATTTACAGAATTTCTTATCCAAAATAGCACTAACTGTTTTCAAGGTTAGGTGTAACTCAATTTGCTTAAAGTGAGGCAGCAAGCTGTTGACAGAGACTGGATCATGCAGAGCTGTTGGCTTTCAATCACCCATTCCCTTCATTGATGTCATATACTTTCTCTCATACATCCTGCAAGATATTTTTTTTTACTTTATCCTTCAAATAAGTTGCTTCCTGCATGCAAACACATCTCAATATTAACAGCATATGTGAAAGACCAAATAATAAACGTTATAGATCATTAGAATACAAAATAGAAATAATATTCTTTCTTAAGAGGTTTTAATTTTCTCTATTCTAGTTGAGAAAAACTGATCAGCCTCAAAAATAACGATCAGTTTGAGAACTGGTTATCAGCTTTTCAACAGTACAGTGTCAGTTCCCAAATAAGCAAACTTCTTAGATGTAAGTAGGCATGAGATCAAATCACCATTCTGATCTCACTTTGCCATTTTAATAACAAGGATGACTCATTTTCGATGCTGTGACATAAAGGTCTTCCACTTTTGAAGGTAGTGTTACAGTGTCATCTCTCTGAATAAATATACTTACTTAGGATGCAAATGAGTTGCTGAAACTCTAAAGAGTGACAGGTAGAAATACGGTAACTCAGTATATGTCTATGTATTTATTCCATATTAATTATTAACTGTGTTTCAGGCAGAGTGTATATGTTTTCTCATTCTAAATTATATCCTGTTAATGAAAATTGCTTCCTCTATGCAGAATCTGTACCCCATGTGGCTCTCTAAGCCACAGATGAAGAATTCAATTAACCACAATTTGAATACGTGCCAATTATTCCACTGCTTCAAGTTATTTTGTCTAATAAGTATTTTCATACATAAAAATATTTTGTGTGTATCTTTTGACACCAAAAATTATTTGAGGTTATATCTGTACTTCCTTTGCGTTGATTATGTGTCCCCCTATATTTTGCAATGTATTTATGAACTAGTCTAATGGGTTTATATGTAACCTTCTCCAGAGGGCTTTATAAAATACCCTTATCATCAAGTTCTACCTATATTATCTTTTAAAATCTTAGTAGGACTTGAAAGGCAGCTAAACTATAGATTAGCTCACTCCATATGGATAGATTTTTCTTTCCCCCAAAAAGTCACATTTTCCGGTGACATAAACAACATGACATGAAATAGCATAATGTAAACACATAATAGGCAAGCTGAATAAACAGTTGACTTTAAATGCTATATTTCTCCTATGCTTGCCTATTTTAAAATTCAGTATACATGCAGCTTACACAAAAATTTCCTCTGTAATACAGACCAAAGTTTAAGGAAGTTTAACACTAGAGATGAACTCTCTAGAGGAAAACACAAACTTAAATGTAGACCCAATTTGCATTGAAAAACAACACTTCCGTGAGCACTGGTATTAATGAAGTCTCATTTCTTTTGGATTTAGAGTTGATCAAAAACCATGAACAGAACTTTTCCAGTGGCATCTCTCCCACTGTCGATTTTTTTTTTGTCTAATGATACATAAGCTCATGCTGCAGTCTTTATCTTAGCCTCTCTTTTGCCATTATCTGGCTCCAAATTTCATAAAGCCTTAGGCAGTCTTTCAAAAATAACTGTGAAGTCCTGTTGAATCAGCAAACCAGTTCAGATATTATTGTGAAACATGGAGCACACAAACAGATACAGATAAAAGTGACTGCCTAAGGCTCATTTCCACCAGGAAAACATGAAAATTACTGGAAAAAGCAGATACCAAAACCTCTTTCAAAACTGAAATAATTTTGAAAGAATTGAAAGACTTGAAAATATTTAACATGGAATCTCTACTGTTCAACTGCAATATTTAGTATCAATTTCATTAATTGTTCAAGACATTTCTTGTAAAAGATTACACTCCAAGATTATAAAGCCCTAGCACCTGAGACAATTTATGATTCTTGCAATTTTTCTGGATTCCTAAGCTATGCAATGAACTTGTAGTCAGCTCAAAGTATAACAAAGAAGATATCCTGAATACAGGACACATGAGCTCTGATCATCAGCCAGTGCTATCATACCATGCAGGAAGTCTGTGCTGAAGCCGCGCACAAATTCCCGTACCCTAGTGATACCTTCATATGTGGGATCTGCAGATGTGCAGATTAAGCAAAGACTGTCAGAGATTTTCCTGAGGAAAAAAAAGAAGTTGCTTCATCATATGTGGAATTTTTTAATGAAACATCTGGTCTCACATTCTATTGCCAAACCTAATGCAGGATTATAGTGGGCTGCCTTAGAAACCTTATGCTGCAAGAACTGATCCCATCCAGCATAATTCCCTGCCTCAGCACCTGTATGTCTGCTAGGCAGATCTGTTCTGGAGCTAGATCATGATCCATGCATCTCCAATATCTGTATTCTAGCAGAGCTCTCCAATAGACTACCCCAGGCTAGTCCACGCTCTGATCTCTGTTATCCAGATCCATCAAAAATTGCAGGTGCTTCTCTACAGCAGGACTCTGATAAACCTGGTGGCTGCAGCTTTCTCTGCGGGAACTAGCAGCCCTAAAACCACTGTAGTAATGAACACCACAGAAAAATAGACTTAATCAACAAATAATGAACTAATACATTTGTTTGCCACCAGATGAAAGCTGAATTATTCAAGTCAGTGTCACATGATTTACACTACTAAAAACAACCAGAGGAACAGGCCTCTGGGGTTTATCCCTGCATTCACCACCTACCTGATAATATGTGCTATGCACTACACACCTAAACCATGTAGTAGTGAGACACAGTAAAACACAAAATGCCAGGAAGAGAATTCTCAGACCAGCTCATGTTTTAGCACCTTTTGAAGAGGCACCAACTTATCAAAATATTAACATGCAGATAATTCCACTGGGACTAGTAAGATTTTTCACGAGACTAAGGAGTTAGCTTTCAGAGCTTAAAAAACCGTACCCAAACAATAAGTTTGAAAGTTCACCTTTAAATGATTTGTTGGTGAACTAAATAAGCAGGGATATTTGAGAGGGAGGGGAATCCCCTTTAGATCCATGGAAAATTTCCTTTTTTAATAAATAAACTTTAAAATAATAGAAATATTTCATATTTTTCAAATGTTGGTCCAGCATCATGTTGCTAGTCTCGCAGCTGCCCTGGAAATTAATCTAGAACCTAACTAAATATCTCTATTTCTATAGGCAAAATAAGTAAACAGATAGTAAACACAGATACCTCTCTGTAGTGACAATATCATCTATTATTATGAAATTGGCAGTGTTGATCTTATTGGTTACTCTAGTAAAAAAAATCTATTTTTATAATTTGAAGTGTTTTTAGTTCCATATAGTTTCCTTCCACTCACCCAGCCAGAATTGATGAATGATGAATGCTCTTTTTCAGTTCTGTAATCTGCTTTGCACTGAACCATAGGAATTTCAGTTGTCAAGAGTGATTTAAATTTGAGAAACTATGGTTAATTAAGAACCTTTAAAATAGTTTTGTTCAAAACCTCTTGAAGAACAACAGTCAGCTTGGAAATTCTCTTACTAAAAAAAAGTAATCACTAACAGTACAATAATGCTTTTACTTCTAAACAACTAATGGTGACTAATGTTCGTTAACCAGTGCAGAAAGGTACGGCACCTTTTGTTGCAAAAGTGAAAACTAGGTGAAAATGCTTTGTTATGAACTAAGATACATACACTGAGAGTGTAAATCTCAAATGCTTTAGGTAACAAAGAGATTTAAACCTAAAAAGCACAAAAGAAACGGAAGGGTTCTTTGATAATTTTCCCTTAACGGGAGATTTAAGATGATCTAAAAGTGTTTCTCATTATTGTGAAACCAGCTACTCAGGAAGAAAGATGCAATAGGATTTGGAAGATGAAAGCACACGTTTTAGCCTGTTAAAGGGGCAATATCTTCTACATTGGAGGGTCAGTTACCTCACTTGGGGGAAGGGGAGGTGTCTAGAGAGGTGGAAGATGTGACGCTAATATACCTTTATTGATAATAAAGGCACACTGTTCAGTAAGCTTTTACGGACAGTCCCAACATAAATAGAAAGACACAAGCTCAAAATGAGAATTAGCAAGTAATTTAATTGAGTGGCAAAGTAGATCAATATAGAATTGCTAATTCTTTTAGTTAATTACTCCTTTAAGGCTGATTCATCGCTAAGTAAAATTAATTTTTCTACCTATTAAAAGAGTATTTTGTAATTTGTTCAAATAAATGACATAAGGATAAATCAGAGTGTGTCTGCAAAGTTCCAGATACCCACCTTCAGAAACAAAGGTGCATCTGACAACTAATCAGAAGCAAGATGGAGTCTTTGTTTCTGAATGTAAATTAAAAACATCTGAACTTCGCAATTAAAGATCAATCCACAGGGAGACAGCAAAAGAGTACATACAGCAGGGGTCAAGTACAGGCATTACATCAAGTCTAGGTAGAAAAACCTTTCAGGATACTATTTATTGGGAGAAAAAACTTTGCTAAGAAATCTCTAGAAATTTTTTCTGGGACATTATATTGCTTAAAATAGAAAACTTAAGTCCCATTGCTTCTGATAGCCATTTTTGTGGTTGGGAATTCAATTTTCTTCCTGAAAACAGAGAAACAAATATACCTAGATAAGTAGATCAATAGGTCTTTCTGTCACCTGATTGGAAGAGGCAAACATCCCCATAAAATAATAACAGCAGTTAGAGACAGGATCTGCTTGCGAAGTGTAGGTCTACTCTGAGACTGCATCAGGGAACTGTAATCTTGGAATGCTGAGGCAGAGCAACAGAGACCAAAACTAAAGGAATCTTACCCTTTAGAATGAAGGATGTCTTTACTACATTTTTATTTACTTTACTTCATATTGCTGACTAATGTAGCTAATAGGCAGAATAACCAGATTCTAAGGAATAGGCAGAATAACCACATTCTCACAATTTTTGTTTTAAAGAAGCACATAGGAAATGCACCCTGCATGGGTCACATGGTGAACGGGCATGTCCCATAAACCAAGTCATATGACTCTAAAATAGTGATGGAGCTAGAGTGTGTCTCCTCCCTCACTTCTGAGGCCACAGTTTTCTCTCTTTCAGGTGAAAATCCAGGTCAAAAAAAAATAATCATCCCTCAGACTTCCTTCATGGTATTAGAAAGCTTCTCAGATTTTGAAACTGACTCAATCAACCGAAGACACCTAAGACATCTCGTCTCCCTAGAGCAGAGCACAATTTGACCTAAGCCAATGCACAGTTGTAGGAATCAACTTTGCTTGTCTAGCTAGTCTAATTGGAATCAGGGTTTGAGTACGTGGGAGGAAACAATTACTCCCATTTTAGAGGAGGCAGAAAGTGCAGAGAACTAGTTCAACTGCCGCTAACTCAAGCAGAGTGGTCAGGAAGTAATTTCTGGTGCCTATCCTAGAAGGTGATAGTTTTCTGCTTGAGGAGGAAAAAGAAACAAGAAACTCTAATCTGTAGAAACACTGTTTATGAGCTCACCTGCTGAGAACCAAGACTGAAATTACAACCTTCACCTAGACAGTGATTCGATTTTGGAAAAAAAGATGAGTGGCAAAACTTGGAGGCCATTCGAAATCTGCTATCTCATTTCGTGAAGGACTGAAGACAAAAAAATGACAAATGCAGCAGAATGCATACATAACCGTCTCTGACTTACAGCTTTATCATTGGTACAGACTTCGGCAAAGTCTCTTGTTTATAGTTTCTGCAGTAAACAGCCCAGCACCAGCCTGATTGTACTGTGAACCTGGCAGGCAAGGGCAGAAAATAAAAACTGCAATGAATTGTGCTGACATAGCATGTTTCCTCTAGAGAGACTTTACGCTGCGTAAGTGCAATGTCTGCCCAACTTTACAGATGATTAAACAAAAATGCAGAGAAGTTAAATTGCTTCTTCAAAATCAGAGCAGCAGCAGCAATATTAGGAATTGATCCCAGGAATAAAAAAGCTCACCACACTAAGGTAGCAAAGAATAGGAGAGTTCTTCAACTGAGCTGAGATTTTACTCTTCCAACTGAACCTCTTGCTTTGCAAGTTGGAGCACATTGTCTTATCCTGCATCAAATCTAAATGTGAAAGGCAGAACTGTAACTAAACAGGCATTTTGTCTCAAAAAGATTTAGTGTTTAAGAGAGAGAGTCAGTGTTGGACCCCTGAAATGTAACAATTCATAACATTGACCACATAATGCCGGTCAATACTGTTACTTATATTTTTATATTGTTCAAATGTATATGCAAAGACAGAGATAACCAGTTAAAAAGAAAGGAAGGACATCAGGGAAGCAATTACAGTCTTACACAAAAACTAATTAGGATATCAATGATATAATGGCATGGTTAAAATTCAGTCATGTGACTTTCAGCCTAATTTTCATTTTTGCATCTGTTACTGGCAGTCTTGTTTCTTGTTTAACCTTACTTTTTTAAGGTTTTTTTAAATAACTTAATTATGTAATTTATCACCTTTCTTTCTAGCTATATTAGTTGAAAACATGTTTTCTCAGTGTGGTCTCGTCAATACTGGAGAGGATCACACAATTTTACTGTATAGTTTACCAACCACAGTTCACAGCCAGAACACTGAGAGGGAAGGCAAGTCTAACCACACATCTAGTCATCATTATACTAATGTCAGAGCTGGATATTAACGGAGACCCATGCAAGAAAACTGTGCAGATACCCTTTTATGACCTAGTTGTTCTTAGGTAAAGGCTTTGTGTTGCATTTTTACCCACAGTTTGTAAATCTACAGAAGTATGTCTGAAGAAAAACTGCAGAAAGGATGTGTGAGCATGCAGTTGAACCATTTGGTACTGTTAAATATTACTTGTAGGTGATCTTGAAAACAATTTCAAGAAGATAGGAAGCTTAGGTTTACTGAAGTCAGACCTGACAGAGGCAGACCACCAAGCTTCGCTCCTAACCCTGTCACTGGCTGCTCGAGTAACTTGCCATAGGTGATTGAGTCCCAGTGTATCACATGCATTTCTTCTCATCTCATTTCTTCTTCCCCCTTCCATACTTATTTTGCTCCAAGAAGAGAACTTTAAAAAGCATAAATGAGGACCCTTCATCGAGTGCCTTCCCCCTGACCAGCAGTTATTTTGTCTAATACTTCTTGTTAGATGTAAGGAAGACAGGCACCTAACATGGGCTGCACTGCTCAATCTCTGCTTCAGGCTCCCTGTTCTTGTTAGCCCATACTGACTTCCATACATATGCAAAAATCTGGACAGCAGTTTAAGGGAATGGAGTCAGGAATCCCACAGTCTTCACGACAACAAACAGAAACAAAAAGCAGTCGGCAAGGAGTAATAAATTACCCAGCATTCAAGAAACTCAGATTGAGAAGTAGCACTGCAAGTTCCTTGCATCCAGGCAGGGATTTTCAAGAGAAGTTTAAAGACCTGTTAATATTCTTCTCATTAAAAACACTGCTCTCAAAGTCTTTCACTAAGTGTTAGGCAACATTTAAAAATCAAAACTTCTGTATGTTAAACTAACATCTAAACTAACTGCTCTCCTTTTGACCCTACAATCTCCCACGTAAGAGAAAAAAGGGGGAAAAAGGCAACAAAAGGAAAACACAAATGCCGTGAAAAAAATGGAAGAGCAGAGAAAAGGATCTGGAACCTAGAAGAAGAATAGTATCAAGGGTTTCAAATCTTAAATGAGACAGAAAATCTTAGCTTCAGAGCCTGCAGCATCTCCCAAACATCAAGAAAACAGGAAAGAATTTAGCAGAAAAAAAAGCAGCAACCATTTCCATTTTGTCCTTCCAACTTAAAAGCCTTTCTCCACCTCACGTTTTTGAAACATAATTCACTGATTTTAGACCTAGAAATAACCACTTAAAATTGATGTGTTCACTGCACATTAATTCGTTGTCTGCCTGAATAACAGAAGATCAGAAGCTGTTAGACTGTACCTCCACAACTTCACAGGTAAGGTGAGAATACTAGCAACACTAAAGAGACAAGTGGGAATGCAGAGAGAAAAATTTTATTATACATAAACATTCTGTGCACAAACATACATATTTCATATTTTTCTATGTAGAGTCTAAGACAATGTTAAAGTAAAGAAGGCTCTGAATGATAAGGGTTTTGGCTAAACCCTTCTTCTGACAGTGCTTATACTCCATTAAGACATCTGACTGCATACATTACACTGCTGAATTTAGGCATGAACCCTTGTGAAAGGATATTTTGATGCTCCATTGAAGTAAAAAACCTGCTAATCAGAAAATAAGTATCTGCAGCAAGAAAAAGATGGAACATTCATATCTGTTTTGACCCAGAACTAGAGGCTAAGGCATCTGGAAATTATCACTTGACCTGACGACTTTTATACAAAGTATTTTGTTATAAAACTAAGCGACCTCAGTGTAATACTGCTGGTTACAGAAGCAATACATGCTTCTATAAAATGGACAATGATTATCTTGTTCATCATTAAGTCCAGCACTCAGTTCTAGATTCCTTACCTGACCTAATCTAACAGAGCCTGGGAAATGAAAGAGGAACGAGGTTGGTTTGCAGATAGTGAAGGCAGGAAAAGTTTGTTATCATTTGCACAAAAAAGCTTTTCAGAAGTCAAAAGACAGAACACTTTTAGACATCCTTGAGCAGAAAAATACTTTCTGTAGGCAACACATAATGCATCCAACATCCAACTCCTGAGCAGAACGTTATTTATTTATACCATCATCGAGGGTAATAACTAATCAGTGCTAGCTGTCCTTAGAAAGGTTGTATAGAAGGACATACTGTCCTAAGATGAGATAAAATGGCATAAATGAAAACAAAACTCACTGTTCCTTTCTTGCATTTCAGCCATCTTTCTCCCATTTTTGGCTTACAGTGAGCGTGCTTCAGTCTATTTTAGCAAATTACAATTTTCTTAAATCAGCAGTAATGCTAAAGTAGCGATGTATTTAGAAATACTGGGTAGTTTTCTATAGGATGACTGTGTTACTTAAATTAAAGCTCTATCAAAAACAGGACATTTAAGTTTTAGGGGCTCTTTCGTAACATTTTATGATGATTAGACCACATTTTGTCCTATTTGCTACAAATCTTAGTCTTACTTTCTTTAATTGTTTCAACATTTAGTATAGCTTAATTTTAATTCATCTATTTTACTGGCCAGGATGACTTGATCATTCAGAATGGACATTAGTCCATAAAAATGTATTCCACAGTGGTTGCATATTCCAAAATAAAACCTTGAAACAAAAAATTTCCAAACCTACACAACTTTAATCTACATGTCCTTAGGCAAATGTCTACTGACTGGGACATAATAATATATATAATGGGAAAACTCAGTAACTGTATTACGTACCTAAAAGGAATTAAAGTATATATGTCAAAAGCTAAAATGGCAATTTAGAATACCCTTATAAAATATAGTATTGTAGTGTTTTTCTCTCTAGCTGACTGTGTTTTCCTCATTGCAGCAACCAGGCACAGAGCAAATTAAAAAGCAAAATATTCCATAAAACTGTCATAATTGGCAGACACCCTCCCACCCCCAAATGTAACACTGAAAGAAGTACCCTTTTGAAAGGTGAGCAATCTACTCAAACACACACTTGTTCAGGAATTCAAAGGAAGACTTCTCTTAAGGCTGTTGCATTACCCTGTTGCATTACCTAAACTGCTTGACTAGCAACACTGACAGCTCTTAAAGACAAGATGAGCAGCACTTAGATTCCACCTGAGCATCAGATACTCAGTAACAGAACAACACAAGGCAGGATTTTTTAGTCCCCATTGCTGCAGAACTAACAACAAGTCAGCTCAGAAACTTACTGCAGCACACCACAGAAAACATCTCACCTTTCTGATCTGGTTTTTCATTCCAAGAAGGAATGTAAGGGGTTATTGGGGATGAAATCTCCTCAATTCTTGGAAGGAAGCCATTCAGTTCTCTGTTGCTCTAGCTAATGAGATGTCCTGCAAGCTGCAAAAGGCCTGGAACTAGTCTGTTACCTAAAAAAGTCATACCTATTTCTTTAAATGTCTGCCTTCCTTATACAAAGAAGGGGCTTGCTATGCTACCCACAGAGCAAACTGCAAACTCACAGCTGACAGCAGAATTAAGATGAGGGCATAAATAAATAAGGTAATCAAAACTATGAGAGCATACAGGAGGAATAAAAAAAAAAAAACCATGAAGAATTGTACATATGTAATAATAGTGTACAGCCATGTCAAACACCAGAGCTGATGTCCTTCACTTTGGTCAAAGAGCAATATAGTAATTATGACTTAGCTCCATCTTTTCATAAACACTCCTGAGCTGGAAAACTACTGAGTGCTCTTAATATAAGCTAAACCAGCCCTAGTAATGCCTCTAGAACACCAATAATCAGTTTCTAAGTTCCCTTGTGCCTTGATTTCCATGGCCTGGCTCCTGTTGAAGGGTACACAGAGTTTTCTGTGGCAGTGCAGATCCCAAGTCTACCATAAATCATCTTTTGGCTACTTCAGAGCTGGGAAGAGGATGGGGTTGTGAGGCCTGAATTACAGACCTTTAGTTATATTCGCAATGTCTCATAAACAGTGGTAGGTTAACAGAGCTGACTAGCAACCTCCATCCCTTAGTAATAGCTACTGAAGCCCTCAAGCCTCATACTTGTTACTCTGCTGAGGTGAAATTCATCACTGAGATGCCAAATAAGCAGTGCCTCTGCAGCACTCCATTGCATGGCAGTACCTAAGAGGAACAAAAGAATTCCCTCTGACTTCATCTGTGCATTAGCACAAACCTTTAATTTTCTGCATCTCTTTACTAAAAAAAAATGATGAAAAAGAAAGGGAAATGCAAAAGTACATCAGTGGTATTTGCCAATAAAACTTGCAAACCATCTGCCACGCAGTTAGGACTTGATCCAAAGTCCACCGACGTCAGCGGGCTGAGGATCAGATCCTTATTCAGCTTTTGGAGCTAATTCACCTTTGAACTGACAATTGTATATTTAGGCTGCAGTCTCCATATATACGTTATTTGCCTCAAAGCTCTATCCAGTCAAGTTTTGAATACCTCTGAAGATGGAGATTCCACAGCCTCTCTGGGCCTCTGTGTCACTGTTTGGCCATCTTCATGGTGAAAACAAAAATTTCTAGTACCTTAGAAATATGGATGTGCTGGTTTTGGCTGGGATAGAGTTAATTTTCTTTATAGTAGCTAGTATGGGTCTATGTTTTGGATTTGTGCTGGAAAGAGTGTTGATAACACAGGGATGTTTTAGCTACTGCTGAGCAGTGCTTACAGAGAGTCAAGGCCTTTTCTGCCTCTCATACCACCCCACCAGCGAGTAGGCTGGGGGTGCACAAGAAGTTGGGAGGGGACACAGCCGGGACAGCTGACCCCAACTGACCAAAGGAATATTCCATACCATATGACGTCATGCTCAGCATATAAAGCTGGGGGACATTTGGAGTGATGACGTGGGTCTTCCCAAGTAACTGTTACGCGTGATGGAGCCCTGCTTTCCCAGAGATGGCTGAACACCTGCCTGCCAATGGGAAGTAGTGAATGAATTCCTTGTTTTGCTTTGCTTGCATGCACAGCTTTTGCTTTACCTGTTGAACTGTCTTTATCTCAATCCATGAGTTTTCTCACTTTTACCCTTCTGATTCTCTCCTCCGTCCCACTGTGGGCGGAGTGAGCAGCTGCGTGGTGCTTAGTTGCTGGCTGGGGTTAAACCACAACAATGGAACTTTGCTTTTTTTTTTTTTTTTTTTTCAAAATCACATGAAAAGCTCTCCTATTTCATAATGCTCATAATAAAAACAAACAGAAGCAGATAAAGAAAGAGACATATCTTGAAAAGAACCAAGAACAGAAGACATGAAAGGAACCTAGATTTGACTATGTCAAAACAGACTTAGAGCTGAAAACTGTTGACTTTTACACAAATGTGCTCAGACAGCATCTTGCTGAGAAACTGCTCACCTGATCCCGGGAATATGGAGTATCCACTATGTGTTTGTCTGAACATGCTGCTAGAAGAATCTTCATTCCATTTAACTGGAGCAATATTTCACAAGCCATGGTATCAAAGAAAGTAATATTGGCAAGAGCTGCTGAAGCCAGCAGGAAAACTTCACCAGACGAGGCTTCTTGGCACAGTTCTAGGAATGCAGAAAATAAGTTGAATAAAAGTCATTCCTTCATTGCAAAAAAAAAAACCAAAACCAAACGTGGTTAGGTGTTTCAAAGCAATGTAAGCATCTTGGTGCTTGGGGACATGGTTTAGTGGTGGACTTGGCAGTGCTAAGTTAACGATTGGGCTTGGTGATACCAAAGGTTTTTTCCAACCAAAATGATTCCATGATTCTATGATTCTATCTGCAACTTGCATTAGTAATCTTAGTATCTAAGAGCAAGTTCATAATTATCAAGATAAAAAACAAAACAAAGAAAATAATCTTAATTTTGTCAATTATATAATATGTCACATTGTTAGGGTGCTTTATAAGTGATATTAACATTTGGCACTTTCATTTGAACCACAGAAGCAGGGAAAGGTAAATATGAACCTAGACATCAAGTGTTTCTAACATTCATCTAATTAATGAGATGGTCTACCTAGTATACCATTCTACAGGGAATATTCCATTGAATGTTGTTCAACATAAAGCTTGATATAACTAAATAAAATTAAATACAGTAAGCAGAAGCCTAACGGTAACTGATCCATAAGAGAATAATTCTGCTATATACCCTATTCTTTAGAACAAGATACGTATACATGTTGCCTATCTCTAAACCTATTTCTCAATGGTCAAAGATCATCCTGCATATTTTCCAGCTTCAGTAAGAAGTGCTGAAGACACCGCTCTCTTTCAATTCCTTGCACACATGTATTTTAACTAAGTTCTGAATCACCTGGCAATTGGATTTCAACATGGTTTAAAAATTAAACATATTACAGTAATTCAATTACTGAGTTATAAATATTACAAGGAAACTGGTGTGTCATTACTGAAAGGGCTCTTCCAAAGTTATACATGTTCTATTTTTAATGCTCAGATTTCTTGGGCAGAGTATGTACTACTAAAATTCCTGTGGAACTTAAACAGTGACAATCGGGGAAATGCTCCACCTGCTAATATCTTCTGGATAGGCTGTTCAGATTGTCCCTTGACTGTGATACACTGTAATAATCTGGAAAATCATCTCAAATAAGTCAGGTCAGATGCTGCTAGCAGTCTAGCTACAGCAGAATCAAGCTCATCACAGGTTAATTCCATGCACTGGATTCAGACAGGTTCAGGGCAGAACCTTCAATATTGGTTGCTGGACAGTCTGGTTGTCAGGAATAAATTGTTTCCATGATTTCTGCAGCACTGGTTCTGTTTGGGCATATCAAAAATGCCTAAATACATCTCAGATAATTCTCAGCCACTGCAGAATCCTCAAGAACTGGCACTGCTATACTCTTTTCTTGTTCTTTTTAAAAAAAAAAAACAAAAAACAAAAAACAAAAACAAAAAACAACAACAACAAACCATGCATGAAAATTGAAGTGCTGTAGTTTAACTGTAACCATTGGGCTCAGCAAAGAAATATCCAGACATATTGATCTATTATACATGAGAAGTCAAACTAGATGACCCAAACTGTATTTTCTGACATGAAGCTCTGGGAAATTCTGAATTTCCAGATCAGAGAGAGGAAGAGAATGCTTGACTGAAAGCTTCTGGTATTTCAGGGGGATGAAGCACAGTGCCAGAAATAAGAGATTCTTCTCTTTAGAAGTCATGAGAAATATCATCTTCTTTTTCTGAGGTGTCCTCACTGACCCAGGTTAAGGGAAAGCTTGCTGTTACCTTTGCCTCATTTTACCATAGATCAGAGGCCTAGACAAGAAAGACATCTTTTATTTTCTTGTAACAATGCCCATAGATTATACTATACTGTACTTTTCCTCTGAAGTATCCTACAAATGTAGATGCAGTGGTGAGCTTGAGTTCTAGCAAGTTTAGCAAATACAACAGGCATAAAGGTTAGCAACTATTAGAAACCGCTCTTTTACAGACAAAACATGGGAAAAGAGGATACTTTGTGGCTTTAATGGTAGAATTTCACACAGATATTATTTTGACAAATATGCATAAAGTCTATTCAAATATGGACTGGAGTAAAAAATATTATGTAATTGCAGAATACCCTGATTCAGAATTAAAAAGGACTAAGTTCTTTTATATGTTAAGGAAAGAATGGCAAACATTATTTAGGGAATATTTCTAATGAAAGAAAGTCCTACCCCAACCTGTCATTTTAACTGGAAAGACTCGGAAGTCCCATAAAGAACTTACTGACAAGTGCTGTTACAATTTCTTCCATATTTTCCAGAAAGCTGCTGAGATGCTGAGTGAATGTGAGATGTGGAGATGTGATCTGTGCAATAACTGCTGCTGCTTCTGCATGAGTAGCTTCAGAATGGGTGTTATCAGTAAGAATGTCAGCCAGGCACAGTATCCCATCAACCTATGGAAAAACAACAGGTATCGCTTGGAAATACTCCAGGAAATACTTTTGCAACCAAAGATGGGTTTACAGTTCTCTTGGCTGTGATGAAACGACTCGGTTTATTTTCAAAAATGACTTAAACCTGGTGGCATTTATGACATAAGAAGTTTCAGTTTAGCAAATACAAATGAGTTCAGCATAAAACTTTGTTGATCAGCAGAAAGTCTTGCATTTCCTTCTCCATTAATGCTTCTGGTGAACTGATTTTGGTCAAACAAACAAGTCTTGTCTGACAGACGTCTCAAGTTAAACATTAATCCAAAAATAAGCTCTGACAAGCAAGTGCTAATTGCCACAGCCAATGATCAGAGCTTTTAGAAATTTCACTGAGTAACTGTTCTAAAAACTGGCCTTATTTATTTATTTATTTGAAGTTCAGAAGAAATGTGGGGTCAATTGCCTTATATTTTGCTTAGACGCTTTATAGATACAAAGAGGAGTTATGAAGGTTTAGCACTGAAATATACTTTAACAGTCAAACAAAAAAAAAACCCACATTTGTGTTGTACACTCACCAAGACTCTTTCTTAGGTCTGTTGTTCAGACTGCATTCTCTGTCTGTTCAAAGCTTCCTCAGAACATGCACGTTAAGTCCTATCCATTATCTCCACAAAGGGTATTTAGCAAATCTCTTATTCATGTTTTTGTTATTTATTAATACAGAATGTTGAGTTATCTTAATTACTTATCCTGAAATGGGCATGAATTAAATTATTTGATAAGCACTGACAGTTACTGTATTTTACAAGAAAAGCTCTCAGATTGATGGGAGCAAAAATTACCCTCTGGAAGATCATTCATTGGGATGCACTTTTTAATAGGCAATAGACTATATCATTGGAACTCTAATAACATAGATAAATACAAAAGAAATTATATCTCTATTTTTCCTCAGATTACAAATGGGATTTAGTATAGAAGCTCAAGTACTGGCAAGAAGAGGAAGAATAAATTTTCAACATTAAACTTTTTCTTGACAAGCTTTCAACATTAATCTACCTACACCAAAATATTTCCTCCTAGTTATGGCAGAATTCTACAGCTTGAAACAGCAGATTCACATAATTCACTTGGCTTCAAGGTATATTAATAGATCTCAGTGTCAAGAATTAATATATGTCCTCACAAGATGATTTAGTAGCCAAAGTGTGCTAGACAATATCATATGCAAAAACCCCCAACTTTGTCACCTTGAAATCTCCCCAGATCACACCTTGTCTGGGGTCCAAAGGACGCTAATACCAACAGTCAGTATAAAAAGTTAAATATATTCCAAGGCATTAAAAAAATACTTCACAAGAAACTTCTTCAAAGATCTGGTAACAGGATACAGCAATCTTCAGCTCTAAATTTACTGGTTAAAATTCAGTTGGCCAACTCTTATTCAATGACCTCGACAAAATGACTTTAGAGTAGTTTTATGCTATTTCAGAACAAGTAATGGCTTATGAAAGGCTGGTACAAGCACACGGTTAGATTTTTCCATCACCACTGATTGTTTATATCTACACTATAAAATACAAGCTTCTAACAATATGAGGGCTGTACTCAACTTTTAAATTACATATTTGGTTTTTTTTATTTGCTAAGTAATTGTTTTTGGAAATTGGGAGTTGCTGGATTGTAAATAGAAGTGGATATATGTTTTTATTCAGCATAAAGATAAAATACATATTTTGGACCCATGAAAGCCAGCACTAGTTAGTTTTTCTCCTTTCTATTCAGAATCATGTAAAATACTAACAAATTCAGCCTAAAATTTGCTCTATACACTTTTGTCTCCCATCTTAAATATAGAAAATAAAATAAAATAATTCTACTCCAGCAGGCAACCCCATTTATAAGTGTCTAGCAATAAATTTTAAAATGACAGGGGAACAATCTAATAAAAGCACTTTAACATCCAAAAAGAAATTGCTGCTCAAAGCATTTTTATAATTAGCTTTCACACTGAAAGGAACTTTGGATGGCTGCCCTGTTTTCTGTTTAATTTTGGTGAAGTAATCAGCTAAATGTCAAATCTGTTCATCACCTTGGCAATACAAAAGAACCAGTTAGCCAGATAATGCAAACAAATGAATTCTATGAATGCAACAAGATGCTGTGTAGACCCTGCATTTGAGGAATGGCGTTCAGTAAATGCTTGATCACTAATATTTCAATATTGATAACTGGAAAAATGCCAGGAACTTACATCCTTATAAGCATAGCCCTGTTATAGAAACTTAATCCAAGTGACAAAATAAATACGTGACCACTTTACTGCATAGATCAATTCTTCTGAAAGGAAATAATTTCTTTTCTCTGCAACAGGAAAGAATGAGTTCTGGGACAGCCCTCTTCTTTCTTCAGTGTACCTGTTCTTCCTCCTAAAAGTAGTAAATAAAACTAGACATCTATTAAAGATACCAAGACTGAAGTTGGGATGAATTGCATTAGTGACTTCATGATTTGAAATATTACATACAATAACAGTCTTAACTCTGCCTTCCACAAGGAGGTTCAAGGCAGGCTTTCCATGCCACTCCAGGAACCAAGACCCATTGCTTTCTTTTTAATAATGTCTGTCTTTATTTGTATAAAATGCTGCCAAAGGCCTTTTCTCATACTATGACTTTCTCTAACATTCCTGTTTGCCCACTCTCAACACTCAGATGATCTCTACATATTGGTAAACTTTCTCAAAGTTTTTTTTTTTGCATTCTCTAAATTCTCTAAATTCTCTAAATTCTCTAATCTCCCACGTCATCTTGCTGAGACTTACAGGCTATCAGCTGACTGTCAAATCCATGTTAACACTATCAGCCTACAACTGGGTGCTTCTGGTAAGTAGCACCAGCAGATTGCAAAGCAGTTTTAAAGGAAGAATGGAAGGGAAATGCTGAGATCCAGATATAAGACAGCAAATGTGGAAACAAAATCACAGAGGGGATCACCTCTTAAATGTTGCCTCAACCTTCCCAAGAGGGTAGAGGATAATTTCAAAAGCAGAGGCTGCATTAAACAGTCAAGAACTGACAGATCAGAGTTGTGTTTGTTTTACCTTTTCACACACGTTGTGTATTAGCACCTCCAACTTGAAGCTAGGACAGGTTAACTATATAGGTGAAGACATGAACATTAGCAGACTAAATAGAGACTGCATAGATGGATAAAAACCCAAAGACATTAAAATTTATAGGATGAGGAAGAGGGAGACAGAGAGGGAAGGAAGGAAAAATTATCATATTCAGAAAATGTTTGAATCCCCTGCTCAGCATTCTTTGAACACAATCTACTTCACTCCCCAGACCATTGCATGAACCATGAAGTCACTCCACTATTTTGCAACCCCACTGAAAATGTCATCCAGCAGAATCCAGATACCATTATTTTGATGACTTGTTGCTCCTGAAATGAATTCCTGATCGTTAAGGCTGAGGTATATCCTGTGTCAACTTCTGTAACTTATTCTGCACCTGTAGAAGGCCTACAAGTCTTGTTTAATTTCTACATTGAAAGAAAGGAAGGGAAAAGGACAAAAATATTCTACCTTGCACACAATGATCTTTCATATTTGAACAGTTGCCCTGCCAAGTGCTCGGCAGATAAAAACTTCCTTAGTTCCACTAACTGAGAACTGTGCTGATTTATACCAGATGAAGATTTGGTCAGCTATTTTTAAAGTGAGATGATATATTAATAGAGTGATGCCATTAAAATGTCCACAAATACTATTCCAAGTAATCAAAGCTACTGCAGCAATTCCATGGCAGCAGCAGTGACCAGTGAACAAAACTGCAATGGTTTTTATAACTACTGCTGTATAACAGTGGCCATGGGACCTAATTTATAAGCCATATTGTATACTCTACAGAATAGTGTGGGGCTGAATAAAGGTTGAATGGTTCCTATCTCAGTAGTTTTAAAACTGCTGGTGATAACCTTAGCTTTGTATCTAAATTGGCTGTGAGTGGGTGCTTTGGTTCGTGGCAACTTCAACTAAAGCTTCCCTTTTAAACTTCGCTCCTTCAGAATGTGGTCAAGCTAATGAAGAGGTATTTGTTCTTCCTTGTGTTTAGCCATCAAGGGGCAGTGTGAAGATGATCTGATCTATATGAGGAATGTTGTTATATGGCAAGAAAAAAAAATTCTCAACCTTCTCTGAAAATAAAAGGAGACAGTTGGCTGTATCAGCTTAAAGGGTGCATTAAATGTTGCAATACCTAAATAGCAACCTTACAGCCATGCTGCAGGAAGAAACAAACTGCAGAGCAAGATGAAATAACAAGTTCCTTATTCCGGGCTGACTAGGAGTGAAAGGATAAATAGTATTTCTATTAGCATAAATAGTTTTCTCCCTACTAGACCTAGGAAAAGCAGTCAAGTAGTCACCTCACACTGCATATTCTTTTGCACTCCGAGATGCTCTAAGCTTGTTGCAGATAAAAAATAAAACTGTTTGTCAAAGAGGTAATAGAGAATAAGTCATTTTACAGAAAGAATGGACAAAATCAATAAGATCAACATCCAGGCTTCTTTCTTGTCTTCACTTCAAGGATAAGGGAATAGCTGGCTTTGAACTCCCTCAATTTTGAGGATTGATATGAAGGGTGAGACAGTCTTTTAAAGTATTATTTCTGTAGCTGATAAAAGAAGCCAGGAACTGCACTGCTATTAGCCTAGCAGCTTACATATTCCCATTCCCATAAATCACAGCTTACATTGCTTCAAACTACCGTCTACAAGCATAGGTGAACCACCCAAGCATACATTCAACTTTCGTGATCTACTCCTCACATGCCTCCTATTCTACACGATAGCTGCTGAGTGGCTACAAAGGGTGGAAGGAGAAGAGACTGCAACGGAATTCACTTGCAGTTATGTAGAAGTCATCTGTAGTTGCGACCCTTCTACTCAACCACTGTTGGTGTTTATAGAATTGGGATGCATTGATAAAACAGAAGGAAAACTACTGAGCACAAATGAGTACAGTGGCTTGGAAAAAAAAAAGACATTTGCAACGGCCTTTGTACTCATCATTTGTTACATTCTCTTATTCTGTCACAGCTAAAAGACAATCACAATAATGACTGTGTTAGCAGTAATCTCAGGAGCATGTAAAAACAGGGGAGAACTATTTGTGTTCCCATATGATAAAGTTAGAGATTAAATTCTTCAAGTTATGTGACACATCACAGAAGCCAAAGGTTTCTCAGCTTCTTTTGCCCTACATTTTGGAGGGCTGGATATACTGGCTTGTTTTTAAGTTGCAGGAATCTATTCCTATTTGTAGGATTTTCTTGATATCTGCATTACAAATTCCAGAAAGTATATACTTGTTTCTTTTAAATAATGGATAAGGCTTTATATATTATACTTTGGGGTCTGAATTTCATTAAAATGAAGCCACACAGACACAAAAAGGACTCAGGAACAAGATGAGAGGAACTGTCATGTGTTATATAAGAATGCTGAACAAGATACTAGGACCTGAAGTCTGAATTAGGGAAAGACCATACATTAGTAGTTTTCACATAGCCCTCATTTTTATTTACCCTGGGGGATCATAGTCTGAGAAAAAGAAAAAAAAAACACCTCAACTCTTCCTATAAACAAACAGGGGCTCCAGGGTTATGCATAGCAGGGCACTCCAGAAAATGAGATGTGCTCACTGAAAAAAACATGCTCCGATCATCTAGTTTTAAATAAATAATGTCACAGACACTTCATTGCATGAGGGCATATTCTCAAACACCTGGTGCCTGCTATTTAAAAACAAGAACAGTCTTTCAACATGTTCGATTACTTTGTATCATTTAGTTTTTGGTGTGACACCATGGGTTTTATTTTCAAGAAGTGTCTGTTAGTGTACTTCTTCGTGAGAAAAAAAAAATCCTATGCATGCCACATTTTTAGAGGACCCTCTTCATCTATTACAATAATGAGAAAATGCCTCTATCCAAAAAGAGCAGCATGGAGGTCACAGCCAGAGAATCAGTCATTATCAGCTAATCTAACTCTTCATAGTGTCTTTCTTCTCTCAGGAAAAGTATCTGATAATCTTCCTGCTAGACTTCTGGATGTGTTTGAGTCAGTACTTTCAAACCTTAGCATGATTATGCTAAAGAGTTAATAAAAGGGCTTATTATTATTAATTATTACTGTAATTTCACATACAAATTCTCCTCTCATCAGGTTAAAATTCTTGAACAGTTCATTACACCATGAAGTTAGAAACAAACGTCACCCTAACCTATGCTCAAAGTATGACAATCTAAACACCACAGAAGAAAGTAGAGAGTTAGATTGGAAAGGTAGAGAAGGAGCAACGGAGATAGCACAGGATGTCGCTTTTTTTACTGGTACTTTAAATATGAGATTCTGCAAATCTATTCAGAAACAGATCCTTACACAAACAATTTTCCTGCAAATATTTCTCATTTCAAAGGTGTCAGTCAGTTTAGCGTAAAAATATCCAGAGTCTTTGAACTGCAAGGCCTCTACAGTATTTGAATCACATGTACATTAATTAAACACACCATAACAGTTGGACATTTATCTAATAGAATGTATTAAATATATACAGCAACTTGTTCAGAAAAATGCTTTTATGTCTAAATTCACATAATTGCCAGTGCTTCAGCCATGTTGTTCTTTCTAAAACTTTTTGTTGCTTTTAAGACAAGCGCTATAAGGCACCAATAATTGTTTGCTACATTCATTACTTCACAAAGGCTGTTTAATTATTTTACTACATTAATTAATAATTATTTACATTATTAATAATATATAATATATAATAGAGTATATAATATAATAGTAAGCAATTAATTAATTAGCTCCAGAACCAACCTTGTATATGCCAGATTTTTATGGGCAGAGAATTTTTATAAGCAAGTTATAGAGCTTTATGATAGCCATTTATAATGAAAACACTCACAGCACTTTAGCTGTAAAACTTTTGGTGAGCAACTCAATAAGAGTCCATTCATTTTGTAATAACAACAGAGGAAATTGCTACCCTTATTCAAACAAGAATTTCAAAAAAGTAAAAAAGTAGCAGTTTTCATCTGGAGAAAATTGATGGAAATTTACTGGCTGCAGCAGACTCAAGCTATTTGGTCCTAAGATTCCTCTCCTCACAGTTCGGAAAATCTCCTTGAGTCTCCTACAAACATTGATTTATTTCTATGACTGCAGTGGCAATAAAATAATTTCAGAATTGCTTTAAGCATAAGAAATTCAAGTTTAAGATCAGCTGTTTGCATGGAATCTTTATGAGCAGTCAGAGGTCTACTATGAGCCATCAGGTAAAATGATCTCAGAGGTTTTTCTCTCCATTAACACCTCCCAGTACTGCTCTTTGGTCAAATATAGTTGCTATATTGATTCTATATTAGAAGAAATAAAGACAATGCTAAGAGACTGACAAAATGGAATATTTTTACAAGCTGAATTTTTATTTTTCTACTACTCAATATTGTTTACTGCCTTACCAGGTCTCAATATAAATAAGCATCCTTATCGAAGATAATAAACATATATATTTAAAGTTAAGCTAGTGTTTGAATGCTGCATTGAAGGAGGAACAAATCCACATATTTGGTTACACTTTCAGTAGAGATTATTTTTTTAGCAAGCAAAGATAGTTACAACATAGCACTTTGATACAGGAGCAGTTCCAGTCTCTGTTCAAAATCGTATTTGCAAGTCAGGCTTATTTTTATAAACTGCTCTCACATCAGAAAACCATATCAGAACTCACTGAAAATAAATTTACCTAGTGATCAGATTCCAGCTTCAATAGCCCAGGATCTTCTCTTGTTATTTTAGATGGAAAAATGCGTAAGCCTTATGTTATGACAAAGATAAAACCTCAACTTGCCATATTTTAGCTAAGAAGCTGCACAGATCTGGGAAAACAAGCATGTCGTTGAGGAAGGTCCCAAATACTGTTCTGATTCTGTCATCCAGTCACTGCCTTTTTTTTGAATAGGGTACCTAATCTATGAGCCAGTTTGTCCACTCTTAGAATAATACAAGAGATGTTATGAGAGAAGGAACCTAACAACTAGTAAGTACAAAATATTAGAATTCCCCAGTAACACTCAAGGTTCACTTCACATAAGCAGTAAAAACTCTCATTCCATATTCCAAACCAACCTAATCCTTCAGATCTGTAAAGCCCAAGTCTGGGCTAGAAATTTCATGTGATCGGGCTTCATTCTGCCACCTGCCAGTCCATAAATAACACAAGAGCCACTGCAGGTCTTCATAGAACGGTACAGGGCTTCCCCTGGCTCCAGGAGAGGCTCCCAGGATTAGGACCTTTTCTCTTCTGTTTCAGAGGGAAGCACAGATAACGTCATGGGATATCTAAAAGAGACACTAGAAACGCGTGACAACTAGAAAACAGGGGTATAAACATGTCACTCTGAAATCAGAACTACCAAACACTTGCGGCCAAAGAACGTAACTTTAGATCAAAGTATACCAAACTTCTAGAAAGAGTTCAAATTCTGTTAAAGATCAAAGAGTCTGGGGGAAAGAAAATGCTGTTTAGAAGGACAGTGCCTAGCTAGACACTAGAATGAAATAGTGGCTTACTGGATTCTCTCCTGAGACTAGCTTGCAGTGCACTCTCCCTTTCCAACAGCACTAACAAACAATAAATGTCTTTTGCTTGGGAATCTATTTTAGAATAATTCAGATTGTAAATAAAATATTAAAACAGAAATATTTTTACAATATTTCAGCTCTACAGCTGACAAAGAACAAAAGGAAGAAATAATTATGGACATGTTTCTATTTATATTAGGATTGGAAGTTCTTTCAGTCACCTCTCACAGTACAGCTGTGTCCAGCTTCATTGGGCAGCAGGTAGAGCCCTGGTCATATTCTTCTCGCCCTTGGGAAAGTGTTGCAACAAGACTGAGCTAACGCTGTAAGCAATAATAGCAACTGTTAGGAAAAGCCAGCGCAAAGTCTGTGTTATATCATTCCCACTATTTTTTACCAGAGATGAATTCAGCATATTTTTGAAATTTACTTTGATGTCTGATGAAGATGGTAAGCTATACAAAACAAGAATCAACATAAATGAATTATGCCAAATTCAAAGTCAACAAGGATTCAGGGGGAAAAAGAATAATCAGTGCAAATAATTTTTTAAAAAACCCACACATTTTATTCTTGCTTATCACTAGATTAGTAGCCTCCAAACAAAAAGTACAGGCCAATATCTCTTACACATTTTCTTTTGCTCTCTACATCCAACTTACTTAGAAGTAGAGATGTTCTAGTAAAGATCATTCAAAACTTTGTCTTGGACTGAGTCTCTAGTGTGCTAAGAACCACTGTCTCTCTCACTTTCCATGAACAAAGAGCATGCTACAGGCTTAGTCTCACTCAAAATGTGTGATATGTGCTTTGCAATTCAGGCACATTAATCATATGACAAACACAAGTCTTATCGTTCCCCAGTGAAGTTAGGAGCCATCAATAAAAGTTTTTCCACAGGATCAAGACCTAGTTGAGCTAAGAACTGTTCCACATCCCATGTTGTCCCAAATTTCACTATAGGTCTTTACAGTTATGAATACGCTCAGTCTGCCTAGACATCTAGATGTTCTGTTCACAGTGCCTGCTCTGAAGTTCTGTTTAATAACCTAAACAATGGTTGTTACATTGAACAAGTGGGGTTTTGTTCTCAAAATATTTATAGAATTGTCAGTTCTTGAAGAGGCCTTGTAGGTATGTGCATGTGTACATACAATAGTTAGCATCATAGGGTTTTGGTCTATGACTATGCTTTTTCCTAATTCCCAAATCAAATACGAATAGCATTTTTTTCCATATTGTTCCACATCAAAATAATTTTGATATTGCCAATAGCAAAGATAGCAGCAACACTGTTGGAGTACTCTAATTAAATGCTTTCACTCAACATCTTCTAGCAGTTCTTCCCGAAAGCCTATGGACAAAAGTTTGTCACAACAATGTGAAAGTTTGTTAACTGTGAGATCTATTAAATATCAGTATGTTTACTAGATGTATCTTCACAGTCCCAAAACCTCTAGGTTACCATTCATATGTACATGATATTGCCCTTGAATATATACAAATTTTAAATGAGTTTCCACCTTGCTTTTCTTTCCTGTCACTGTTATGTCAATCTTAGAAGTTACAATGACTGGTTCACAATTTTAGAGAGTACAGCTTTTACATTTAACATTCAGACCCCAAAGAGAACCTGTATGTTTATAACAGCACTTAGACTTCATCAGAGCAATGCAGAGGGGGTTTTTTAAGTCTTTTTCTGAAACACTTTTTAAACTGCTGTGTAAAGCATCTTCTATCATGCATCCAGGGAATTTAAGAACAACACATTTGCTTCCAATTAGCTGTTGATTTCCACTCAGATCTTCTCCGATCCAAAAATCCATTCGCTGTGAACTCTAGAGATTCATTAGTCACATCACTGAGCAAAAGTACCTTTATAGCAAAGTAGATCCAAACTACCTTCTAGATGGTCCTTGCCATGGCAAAAGCTAAGGCTTCCCATTCCTTATGCACAAAGCCTGCAGGGTGTCTCTTTGTCATATCCATTGCTAGCCATTATGGACTAGTTGCCCAGCTGCAAGAGATATTGGCTGAGCTTTTATTATGGCTTAGATCCTTCGTTGTCTTACTGAAGAGCACCTTAACCAGAGGTAAAATACAGAAGTCATTACAAACCAAGATGAATGGCCAAGGTAAATGCAAGACAGTACCTACTCCAAAGCCCGAAGCATTTTAAGGGAAAGTTCAATCATGTTTCTGTTCAGAACAGCTGGCCACAAACCATTCTGCTTAAAAAAAAAAAGGCGGGCGGGGGGGAAGTCTAATCACTCATCTTTTTATGAGCTTGAACAACTAATCTTCCTTAATTCAATTGTAAATCTTAATCCATGTTACTGAAAAGGTCTTTGATTGTCACACTCTTTCCTATCTCTCTCTATATATGCTATTTTCTCTCTCCTGCAACTCTGAAATACCATTTATTGGTATAGGCTTACCCTGACTGGCTTCTTTTTAGGAGTAGAAGTCAGCACTCATAGCTTTCTTTAACAACTAAGAGGGAAAAGGAAAGAAAAAAGTGTCATCTCTACTTAAAATTACTTCCTTTTCCATTACCACTTTCAGCAATTGCCATACTTTGAGTCTTTTTTTTTTTTTCTGTAAGCAAAATCAATTGTAATTACATGAGTATGTCTCAATTACCTGTCCTTTTTCAGGATGAAAATCTTCATCTGATTAATTGGACTTCTCTGCCCTAATGCCTTCTCCAGTGCCCTAGGTCCTAGGTGCCTTACCTTCTTCACACATTTTGTGGCAAGTCCTTCATTTTGACTAGTTCATACAAGACAGAAATCTTTCTAGCAGGGAAGTGGTAAAACTGTGCCAAAAATTAGATGCAAGTGTGTTATTTCATGTTTAAAGGAGCTTGAAGGGAAGATGAACAGCACACAGCATTTTTACTCAGAGTAACATCAATATCGCTTGCAGTACAACTTAGATGGCAAAGCGAGTACAGTAAAGGTGTAGGGTGTGCTTCTCAACGTAATCTGACCCAGCAGCACGGAAGCGCCATAGGCTGGGGAATTTGAACACTGCCAGTTCCCTGGGGCACAATTCCTCGAAAATCCCCTTCTGAGTAAGGGGAAAAGCAATTTGTTGCAGCCTTTAAACACATACAATAAATTCCTCTAACAGGAGCAGGAAGTCAGGAGACATATGGCTTCATCCATGAGTATTTCCTAGGTGCGATCTTGTGACTTGTAACCCAGTTCTTCTTTCAGGATACAGGATGAGATGGGAGCAATCTTCAGTGAGTAACAAAAAAGGTGTCTTATGGCTTTTAATAATTTTGCTCAGAACAAAACAAATATCTAGCTCAAAAATAAATTGCAAACCTATTCTAGCAGCTCTGATTTGCCTTCTCTTTCATTATATTTCCTTCCTCAGCCTAGACAGTAGTAAATCATATTGGATCAGCCATGAAGTTCATGTCACACATTTGAGGCAGCTTCTTACTCTGGAGTGATTTAATTTTGCTCTCACACCCTATGCTATGAAATGAAGATAAAAATCTACTTACCTACTGCCACATAATGCTTGGATAAATGCCATTGTAATGATGTTACCTATTAGCATTAAAATAAGCAGTCATTTCTCCAGAAATTATAGGAGTATATCTTACACTGAATAGTAACTTAATCAACAGAAAGTCCTGGTGACTTAATGGGATCATTTGCAAAATATAGTACTGCAACAGTGACAGAGCATGCACTTAATAAGCAGCCTCTTCTGCCTAATGACTTTCACATTTATGAAAACAATGCCAAAGTGTGTAAATAAACTGGTCCAATTAGTCATTCTCCCTTTCTTAAACTCTTTCTTGACTGCAAAACAACAGTTACTTGAACATGCTTTCCTGCATCCAGCCTCTCCTTGCAGATCTAAAATAATTCCAGCATGGCCAAAATGTCAAAGCATCCAGTACTTACAATGAAATGTTAAAATAAATGCAAAAAAAAGGGAAGAGGGTGCTAAACCAGTTAAAGATGAAATTTTTCTAGGAACTCAGATCGTCATCCTTGTTAATCACATTTTTCTGATAATACCAGACACTGGGTAGGCATGCAACCTGGAACTGAAATCTGAGCTCAATGGCACTAGGTACACAGGAATGTTATTCTAATTCATTCAATTCTCTTTGGCACTACAAGTCAGTTACTCCCAAAACCCTGCTCACGACAACTATTTGCAGTACATGACTCCTGAGAAAACAATAAACGGAAGATGACACATACATCTTCATTCCCCATGGAGCAGAGTTGACCAGCCTCATAGTAAATAATATATTCTTCAGAGAAATCTGACATTCCATGCACATTGTAACATATCGAGGACTCCACATTACAGGGCGGTTGATCTGCTTACAGCTTATTGTTACTGTCCATTTATTTTTGGTGGTGCTACTGTTAACATTGCCTGAATTTAAAACATTAAAATATGCTCCCTAGAGACTTCCTTCCCACCTACATGACACACATCTGTCATTCCTTCCCCTCTCACTCCTCTCTCACACACCTTACAGCCTGTTCAGACTACTGCATCTAAGGCCAGAGTGCGACTGAAGCAGGAGCCCTGCTTTCCTTCTGTTCACCCTTGCCCCCATGCACACATGCTGCTCTGCTGCTCTTCACTTTCTATCCAAGCTTTTGAGGCTGATACTGTCACTATTCAAGCAGTACTTTCAGGGCAGTAGTAGAGGGTATTGTTCCTCCACTCCCCAGGATGCTCTTTCATTAGGTGTTGCTTAAGGTTTTTGAACTAAGGCAGCTAAAGCAGAGGGTCTATCCTGTAGGAAAAAGGCCCTCACACTATCCAGAATTTGTTGTGAATAGATAGATAAAAGCTCAGAGAGCCTAAACTTTTCAAATTAAAAGCCCAGTTGATAGGTAAGAGTTCTTGATTTAGGAGAACATTTAAGTTGTGCATTGCTTTGGTCCTCATAGACCTACCTTCCTGAATCAGCGCCTGAAGTCCTAAACTCGGGGTAGATTTGGGCAAGCTTTACCCAGCAGCAACAGAAACTTTGCTGTAATTCCAGCCTCCACTGGGTGCCACTATTGCATAACGCAATGTGGGGATTACACTGCATGAGTCAACAAATTGGCAAAAACGACTTTCAACTTGCACTTCACTCTAGTGAAGTTTTCAAACCATATTCGGAGAGTTATCACTCATTTTTATGTCCTTAAAATGCCATATGATAATCCTTTTAGAGACAGAAATACAAGGAGGATTTAATTCTTCCTAGATCACCACAGCTAAAAGACTCAAATGCAGAAGTGCTCAGATTCTTTCCTGGTTTTGTACTTGAATAAGCCTTTTAGCCCCATGAGCCCCTGTTCCTCCATGCTGAGCGATAATTAACTTAGCACCCTATTTTGACCTATCTTTTTTAACCTCTGAAGGGACAATAACCACGTCTCCATCTCAAGTGCTTTGATGGGAGCTTAACTACCACCAGGGTAAAACCTTGCCACAAACCCATAGGTAATGTTAACGACGCTCACTTAGTGAGTGTTCTTAAACCGTGTGCACATCAGAAGGATGGCAGTAAAGCTGAAAATACATTAACAGCCTACCTTTGAATTTAATGGCAATTAAGTATTAGTTTTACAGAACGGATGTAAGTTCCATTTGATTGTCGGTGGATATCCACAACTTGCTAGATACCAAATTTCATTCTGGTGACTTAGCCTGGAATCCAAAAATACTAAAGTTTAACGTTATGAATCACTTTCAAAAATTCTGGCCAGACAACGTAGTCACCTTTAGTCTGTCTATTTCACAGCATCCCTGCACTCGGATTTTGCTTTATTTCCTTTTCCCAGGCCTCTGATAAATAAAATAAATAAATAAATAATATAAGGATTTAATTTCAGTTTTACCTAATGGAAGATTTTGAGAGCGTACACTAAACATGAAAAATCCTTACAGACAAAAGACTGTTATAAGCAGATTTCATGCTATCCTTCCATACTGAAATCATTTGTCATAGCATTCATTTGACAGAACTGACATAACCACAATTGTTTCAAGTTGCTGAAGACAGGGGAAGCAGTATCTCAGAGTTTATGAAGCCTACCTTTGTAACTTCTGGTCTTTCCTCTCACTCCTCTCAACAGTCTTGTCTGGTAGACAGTTAGTGGCTTTGATAAGAACAGAAGTCTCTATAGCCATTGATCTTTGAAAGGATCTTAGCCTTTTTCTAGCAGAAATCCAAAACACTTTCTTGAAATTCTGCTATATTCTCACACGGATTTTCCTGCAAGCAGAGGCTTGTGTGACTCTGCCAACATTGGTTGTGTTATCACAGAGACGGACAAAAAAGGAGAATGTGTAAGCAGTTGTCTGGCAGTACAGGCTCCTCTAGGCCAAAGAAGATGTAGCAGGAAGAGAGAAAGAAAGAGACTATATGACAAACCAGGGAGATCAACAGAAGCAAAAAGCAAGTAGACTGAATCTTAATCTGACCCACAGTTTTTTTCACAGCCAGCTAAATCACTGGTGCCATGCAGCAAAACAGATCTGTGGTGCAAGTCTGGAGGCAACAGACAAGCCCAGTGCCCTGAAGTCTGGCTGTTCCGGCATCACTGAGAAACTCACAAGTGGCTGTTTGTGGCTAAGGAGAAACAGCAATTCATTTGTTAAGGTAAATTGCTAAGTTCAAGAAATTCACCCAGGGCAAGAAATAAAAGTATTTGCAAAACATTGAGACAGAGGGAGCATTTCACTTTACTACAACAGCCCTGCTAGGGCTCTCTTCTCAGCATGCAGGCTGTTGTTCGTCAGACATGGCAAACTCTGCAGGAATGACTATCACCCACGTAGTTGCTCCTGTTATGCCTACTTATTGAATCATATTAAAAACAGCAACAAGATAAAACAACTATCTACCTGCTCTCTAAATTGATATGTGGCTATTAGACATACGTGTCTGGACGTAAAGGAAACGTCACAGATAGAAAGATCAGGTTTATAAATCAATTTGTGCTATCACAAAACTGGAAAATCCCTGTCTTTCCATTAACAGCTGAACTGAAAATTTCTCAGTAGCAGAAAGGCCCAGTCCTACTTCCAGGAATCTAGAACGTGTATATTCTTTCCTACCTCACCAAAGGCTAGCAAAACTGCCTGTTCACAGCCACCAAAAATACTTTCCAAAGGCATCTTGTTCTGCCTTCAGAGTTCTTCAGAGCGATGGTCAGGCTACCAGAAGACTTCAGCCTCAGCATTGCTGTCTCGTTTTACTTATTTGTTAGGGATTATTTTTTTCCTTTTCTTTTAGATTTCATTTCTTTTCCTTATTTCATAAATGTTAGTTAATCAGGGACTCTGATCAGAAATGAAAGGACACTAAATGATTTTTATCTCAGCTAGACATGGCAGACTGCAGCCTTACTCAGTACAGATGAAGATTTGCAGACAATAGACTGACCAGGTAATGATTTCATCACATGCATGTGATGATATCATCACATGCAGATCTTGCATGGCTCTAGTTGCACATCTTCATGTGACAAGTTCTCCAGTGGCACAGGACATCAGCTTCAGCCTCATGAGCATCCAGCTCTTCATTGTCTTCAGTCAGATCAAGGCTGTCACCCACCCCTTTCAGAAAGGGGCTCCTTTGAAAATTCAAGATATACATAGAAGTTCCATATTTCCTTATAAAAAATGGATGCATAAATAGGTGGGAGGAAAGGGTATAAAGTCCTGAGGGCCAGAGGCAGTGCTTTTAGCTAGTATCTTGACCACTCAGTTGTAACTAAGAACAGCAGTGTAGGGACTAGTAAAACTAATAAGACAGTTTCTACTCTACAAAGATATCACTCTTCACAACCCCTGAAGCTAACAAGTAGGCTATATCAGGAGAGCTGCCTTTTGGAAGTAGCCATCTTGCCTTTGGAGAGTTCAGCTGCTACAGGAAGTTGCTTCCTTCATCAGCAAGATCACAGAAAAAGTTAGAATCATAGAATTGTAGAATGGTTTGGGTTGGAAGGGACCTTTAAAGGTCATCTGGACCAACCACCCTGCAATAAGCAGGGACATCTTCAACTAGAGCAGGTTGCTCAGAGCCCCGTCCAACCTGACCTTGAACGTTTCCAGGAATGGGGCATCCACAACCTCTCTGGGCAACCTGGTCCAGTGTTTCACAACCCTCATAGTAAAACATTTCTTCCTTACATCTAGTCTAAATCTACCCTCTTTCAGTTCAAAACCACTACCCCCTGTCATATCGCTACAAGCCCTACTAAACAGTCTGTACCATCTTTCTTAGAAGCCCCCTTTAAGTACTGAAAGGCCACAATCAGGTCTCCCTGGAGCCTTCTCTTCTCCAGGCTAAACAACCCCAACTCTTAACATTTTTGTGGCCCTCCTCTGGACCTGCTCCAACAGGTCCATGTCTTTCCTGTGCTGAGGACCCCAGAGCTGTACGCAGTACTCCAGGGGGGGTCTCACCAGAGCAGAGTAGAGGGGCAGAATCACCTCCCTCGACCTGCTGGCCTTGCTTCTTTTGATGCAGCCCAGGATACGGTTAGCGTTCTGGACTGCAAGCGCACGTTGCCGGGTCATGTCCAGCTTTTCATCCACCAGTACCCCCAAGTCCTTCTTCGCAGGGCTTCTCTCAAATCCCTTCATCCCCCAGCCTGTCTTGATGCCAGGGGTTGCCCCGACCCGGGTGCAGGACCTTGCGCTTGGCCTTGGTGAACCTCAAGAGGTTCACATGGGCCCACCTCTCCAGCCTGTCCAGGTCCCGCTGAATGGCATCCCATCCCTCAGGCATGTCAGCTGCACCACTCAGCTTGGAGTCATCTGCAAACTTGCTGAGGGAGCACTCGATCCCACTGTCTATGGCGTTGGAGAAGATATTAAACAGCACTCGTCCCAGTACACACCCGTGAGGGACACCGCTCGTCACTGATCTCCATCCAGACACTGAACTACTACTGAGACTGCTACCCTCTGGATGTGACCGTCCAGCCAATTCGACTCATCTGCCGAACAGTCCATCCATCAAATCCGTATCTCGCCAATTTAGAGAGAGGGCTGTTGTGGGGGACCGTGCCAAAGGCCCTACAGAAGTCCAGCTAGATGACAGCCGTAGCTCTTCCCTTGTCCACTGGTGCAGTCACTCCACCGCAGAAGGCCGCTAGGTTGGTCAGGCAAGACTTGCCCTTGGTGAAGCCATGCTGGCTGTCTTCTCGAATCCCCTCCCTGTCCTCCATGTGCCGTGGCTTCTAGGAGGCTCTGTTCCGTGATCCTCCCAGGCACAGAGGTGAGGCTGACAGGTCCCCTTCACTAGATCGGGTTGCTCAAAGCCCCAGCCAGCCTGACCTTGAACACTTCCAGGGATGGGGCACCCACACCTTCTCTGGGCAACCTGCTCCCGTGCCTCACCGCCCTCGTGACCAGAGGCCGTTCCCTCAGCTCGCCCTTGTGTGCCGTGTGCCCCGGCCCCTCACCAGCTCGAAGGCCCTGGGCTGGGCCCACACCCCACGCATCAGTGCCTTTCCTGGGCTGGGAGACCAGGAGGGGACAGAGGAGGCCAGACGCCATTGCCAAAGTACCAAATAACAGAGGAGGAAAGCATTTTTACTGTTATTTTCTTGGTTGATTGGTGTGTTGTTTTGGGTTTTTTTTTAAATAGGGGGAGGAGATGGGGGATGGGAAAGAAGGGCTCACACCACTCGTGGCAATCAACACAATAATTGTGGATGTTGGAAGATGGAACAGGTGAGCCCGCAGGACAGCCAGGCGCGTAGGCTGGGCCTGCCAGCTAATGGCAGGTGTGGCGGCTACGCTGGGCGCTCCTGCGACTCCTCTGGCTTCGCTGCAGCTCTCAGAGTGGAATCCAGCGTTCTCCACTATGACAGCAGGATCATCATCCTCATGACAACAGCAGCACTCCTTAATGCTTTAGCTGTGATAAAGGTCCCTCTCCTCTTCACTGATGCCAGTTATCTTGTCCTTTTTCTGCATTAAACCATGACTGCCCCTATCCCATGGTCAGATCAGATAGCAGGGTTTCATTGCACAGATGCTCCTCATCTTCCATACTCTCCATT